>NC_060140.1:769996196-770596196 GCF_021461385.2 Schistocerca piceifrons | reverse complement strand
AGCAAAGCCTTTGACTGTGTAGAACATACACTACTACTCGAAAAAATGGACTTTTACAGTGTTAAAGGTAACAGCCTTAAGCTATTAAGATCATATTTACAAAACCGTAAGCAAGCCGTCTGTGTTGGGAAAGAAATGTCCAGTATAGAACAAGTTGAGGTAGGTGTTCCGCAAGGATCTGTGCTGGGCCCTTTCCTTTTCCTAATAATGATAAATGACCTGCCATCATTTATCAAATCCAGAACAGTACTCTATGCTGATGATACAACATTTATGAACAGCAGTAATGATCTTAATAGCCTTAAAACATGTGTTACAGAGACAAGTGAGCAAGCTTCACTCTGGTTTAAAGCAAATGGGTTCTTGCTTAATGAAAGCAAAACCCAGCAGATGGTATTTAGTTTAAAAGACAAGTTTCCATCAGATGATCCTAGTTGTGTTAAATTTTTGGGGGTATATTTGGATGATAAACTTTCTTGGAATCCACATATTAAGTATATTAGCGGTAAATTGTCTAGGATAATCTATTTTTTAAGGCGATTAATGCACTGTGTACCTAAAAATTATGTATCGTACTACTCATTTTTCCAAAGCATCATATCCTATGGCATTATTTTATGGGGAAACTCCACTTGTGTGCATGATATACTATTGCTGCAAAAGAAAGCTATTAGTATAATTACAGGCTCACCATACAAGGCTCATTGTAAACCTTTGTTTACTCAACAAAAAATCATGACTGTAATAAACCTATATATTTATTATGTTTTAATCTACACAAAAAAGAACTTACCTAAAGTAAAACGAAGGGCAAATATACATTGGTACAGCACTAGGACAAACAGCTCTATCTATACGCCCTACCACAGACTGTCAAAATCAGTTAACAGTTATGAACTTATGGGCCACAAATTATTTAACAAACTTCCACAAGGTATACAAAATTTACCAGAGCAACAATACAAACAAACACTTTATGACTGGTAAGTTGTAAACCCATTCTACAATGTAAAGGATTTCATGACCTGTGATATTAACTTCCACAAGGTATACAAAATTTACCAGAGAAACAATACAAACAAACACTTTATGACTGGTTAGTTGTAAACCCATTCTACAGTGTAAAGGATTTCATGACCTGTGATATTAAACTGTAAAGTTCTTAACAATTCTGTCCTTCTATAGCATGTACTGTACTGTACTGTATTATATGTATGACTTTGTCTATTGCTGTAATGGCTTAAAGACAATAAAATTATTATTATTATTATAATTATTATAATTATTATTATTATAATTTATATTTGTCCTCTTTCATTCTCTCTCCATTTCTTACCATTTTTCCTTCGACCCATTTCTTTGTTTTTGTCATGTTAGTCTCATTTGCACAAATTTTCTTTTCCTTTAAGCTGTAACTGTTCTTTCTGTAATTATAAACTTCTTGTCTTTTCAGATCTCACTTCTTATTGGCTTTTCATCACAAACTGCCATATCACCTGGACACACTGTGTCCTTCTATACATATTTAAATGTGGCTTTCCCATTACATACTTGCGAAGTGTAAAGTGAAACTTTGAATAACAACTTACTAATGAGATCTGCAAGAAAAATAATAACAATGAAGAAACCTAAAATATCAGTTTATACTTACATATTATAGCTTGCACCATACACCATGTATAAGTGTGGAAAAGAATAACTGCTACACAGAATTTCAAATGCTCAAACATAAGGCTGCCGTCATTGGCCCGTCTGAAGAATACCAGTCCAAGGAGGAGAGCACACATCAAATGGTGAAATACCTGTATTGTGATGGCTACCTGAAACAAGTGGTTGGCAATATGAGGTAAATGTACTCATACTTTTTAGTCTAGATACAAAACATAGGTGACAGTATTGAACTACTGTTAGCAGATATTGTGTGGACACTTTATCATAGCAGTTTTACATAGGTAGGGGTGTATTTTTAAATATTATTGGTTAAGATATCAGTATAAGTCATGCCTTTAATATGTTGTTTATGGCACTTCCAATATCACCAAGCAATTGCAGTAGCTAGATAATCTTCAACTCCAAAGCTTGCTATTGTTAATATTAATAAGAAACCACCACAGCTCAACTGATACATATTTATTATATCATGACCCATCTCATTTGGAAGATCATCCATCATCAGACTATATGCAATTGGACAAAACAACAATTAGGATGAAAGCTATATTAACTTATGCATATAGATGACATACAACCCACACTGCCAACAGTCTTCATAACAAACCCCTAAAGTGTGGTTCCAATACCATTACCAGCACTTGGAAGTGTAGTTATATAATGGTAAAGGCAAAGTGTGGACATGACTACTATATAAACACTCACTCAATGTCCTGGTAGAAGCATGGTGAGTAGTGAGTGCAGCCAGCTTAGCATGCTGTCTACAGGCTAGTGTACAGTCTATACATTAAACTGTACAAACAAGGTCACTTCATAAGAGAAATACACTCATAAACATACAAGTATAATCCATAAAAATCATTACAAATAAAGATGATAATCTTAATTACAAGAATGCCATTCAAGTGTAAAAGGTATCTCACAGTTGTTCAAATGATTTGCAAACATTTATACAAACAGAAGGAGACAAAGCAATCCTGCACAATAAAGAGGAACAAATGTCAATTCTTACACACAGTTGTATCATTAGACAGATGATACAGTAAGTGACTGACTTATTGTGCATAATTGTTATGTAATTCTGTTGTTTATTGCATTTTTGCAAATGGTTTGAATAACTATGTGGCTTCTTTTACACTTTATTGTCAATCCTGAGATTAAGGTTATTGTCTTCATTTGTAATGTTTATGAATTCCACAGTTGATATGTCATACTCAACAGATGCCAACCAGTATGTTTGTGTGTGCACATCTCTTGTGGAGTGGCCCTATGTGGACAGTCTATTGTACACAACATGCCAAGTTGGCTGCACTCACTACTTACTGTGCTTCTATCATGCCATTGACTGAGTATGTATATGGTTGTCATGTTATAGAATTTGTCTTTATCATTATGTAAGATAACTAGATTTTTTTAAGTAATGATACCAACGTAACACTGTGCTGATTTGTTATGAAGGCTGTTGGCAGTGTGTGTTGCAAACCACTTATATATGTAAGTTACTATAGTTTCTATCCTAATTTTTGTTTGTTTGTTTGTTTGTTAAACTGCAGGTAAGCTGATGATGCTCTTCTGAACAATACTGGGTGTGACATAATAAACATGTATTGACACAGTTATAGTGATTTCTTATTGACATTAAATTGCAGTAGCTATTCTCAGTTGTTTTGTGTACACTGATTTGCTTTTTTATGTTGCTTGTTCTATTTTCTCATTGTTGCTCCAAGTACATCATGGTATTAGAGTATGACTCCCACAATACCTACAACAATCGGTGATCACTTTCACCGTGTGGCAGTTCTGTTTCAAGGATGCACAAATCATGGATGCAGCCTGCCAGGCTATGAGAAGGAAATGGCACTTGTTCTACAGCAGCACTCATCTCCTCATGGGTAAGTCCATGTATATTTACATTTGCAGCCTTCATCACCAAGTGTCTGCATTACCATATGGCTACATGATTCAGTTCTCTTCAGAATGTTGGAAGCTTTTCCAAAATAACTTGTGGACACACTCTGCACTGGACTCTTTTCATAATAAGATGGGACTGAAGCAGAGAGAAGGTCACAATTTAACACATCAATGACAACAAAGCATTGGCTTGGCTGAAGGAGGACTGGGGAAAGAGATCAGATGTCTTCCCTAGCTAAGAAAGCATTCTAGCATTTAGGTTAGATAATTTAAAGGTAAATAATAGTAACTGGGAAATACTTCCTCCTGTTCTGCAACATTTTACACACAATTCATAATTTTTCACATGATCAGCAAGCTGGAACATGACCAAACAAATACAATTTTGCAGAGTGTTAGGAATTGTTTCCTACTGAATATTAACGTATTCTATCAAGTGCTGATGGAATATTCAGTTAAGTAATTAAAAGATTTCACAAGGTTTTTTAATTGAATTACCAAATGAATTTTAATCAAGGTTCTCTACAATATGAATAAAATAATGCCTGAACAAAAGTGTCACCTCACTTAGTGGATAGACCTGAAGACAGATGACCATTGAAATTGAGACTGGAGGAGTGATGGGAAGAGATTAGAAAATAATCTCTCTCCCTAACATGAAGGCCTTTAAAACAAAATAAATTTTGGGTGTAGAATGCAATAAATTTTAATGGAAGGTGAATACTGAAGGCAGACAAGGCAAATGATCAATAATAGCCCATAAATCTTTAAAATGTTTCCCACACTTTTCTCTCCATTGCTTGAAACAGAGGTCAAGTTTTTACCTAGGCCAATGGCTGACCTAATTTCATTATATTACAATAAAGCGAAACAACTTAAAAACAGTCACAAAGAATTTGTCTACTACAAGTATCACTAACTTGGGGTTTCTTTCATTGGAGGAAGCAGCAGTGTGGCATACTGTACAGTGCCTAGCAGGACATCATAAGCTTGTTATTCAAAAAATCTTTGGGGGAGTGAGGATCAAGCAGAACTGTTATGCTGTGTGTGTGACTGCAAGTATTTCTGACAGACATCCACCTGACAACCCTTTCTGCAGTACCTTCCAACCCACAACAGTCAGAGAGCAGACTTTACACCAAAATGATGTCAGAATCTGTGCACAGTGGCAGATGCCACATGGCAGGCAAAGACATCACAGTGTGTTGGAGCAGTGCATTCTCTGAAGCTTCTCCATTCACTGCCACTTCATCTCCAGAAAATGATAACAACACGCATTCCCAGTCAGATGTGGCTGCAATTAACTAGAACACCCAGCAACCATAAAGTGAAGTTTCTGATGTGGTTGGTGGCACAGCACATGACACAGACCCCTGGTGTGTGAGCATTGATGATTTACGTGATGAGACATTGATAAAGATCTTCTCTCACAAGTGTTTCAGACAGCTATCAGATTGGTTACAGAAAGTATTTTATCTTTGAAGAAGACTGTCCAAGATTAGGAGTTATATGGTGACAAGGAATACCTTATCAGTTCTTGCACAACTGACCAGGAAGCAATACGGACCTTCTGTGAAGCCCCAAAATAGCATAAAGTATGCATGTGGCACAATGCCAGACCCTGGATCTTCCACACGCTCTACAACAAATCCCAGAGAACCTCAGAGCTGCACCTGCATGCCATTCAGAAACTCAGCTATGAGGTGCTAAATAACTTGGTTAATAAATGCTTCACAATACAGATATTGAATATATCAAAAGAACTCTTGAATTATGATAAATGTTCAGAGGCATTGTCACATCTAGAACACCTCTGTGTGCTGTAGCTGGCAGCATATCCCGATGTAAAGCATCATATGTGGTGACCTCCTGTGCTGTGACCTTTGAGTGATAGATGCTCACAACAAGCCAAGACTGAATTTGGGTGTATGTATGTCAATATGGAGGATCTAAGGTACTTTCTGAATGCCAAGAGGAACACCCTAAGCCCATCCACATGAAAGGCAATGGCTGGAAAAAGGTGTGTCCTTCCATTGCTGGCAGTCTGTGCTAACATTGACACATCACAACTTAACTACCTCAACATAGTCTGTGATGAAGTGAAGGAGGCGTTTACTACACAGGGAAACATGAAGAACTTGTAGGAATTTATGATGTCTATCACTGTATAAGCACTGCTTGGCACAGCTGCTCTGGCTTTTAGGGCCACTGGGCTGCTGGAACTGAGATTTCTGTATCTGTGGTGTGGACTGGGCCTGGAAAATCACAAGTAATTGCCATCAGCTGTGGGTGCCCTGCTTTGCAGGAACTCATTGTCAGGGATGCTGAGCTGCTATCTGATGCTGCCTTCTCTCCTGAGGGATATTGTACCAAATTCTATCCACCTGGTGTGTTAGATCATCAAAATCCAGAACTGGTTGGAGGGCCTTGCCATGATGCTCCAAACATTATCAGTTGGAGAGAGATCCAGTGACCTCTGTAAAGGGACACCGTTTTTACTTTTCGTTAACAGAAGTAGTCAAAACCAGAACTAATTTTCGAATTTTGGACAGATCAGTATTATATCAACTGTTTATCTGAAAAATTTTGTATAATTGTATACACAATATATTATTTTTCACATTAAAAACTATGAAATTGAATTAATTTACTTTCATTGTTACAATCAACATGTACTAGCTCTGTATGTACAGTTAAAATTATTTTTTTTAGAAACATTTCAAATTGCAAAACATTTGGCACACTCAAAATTTCTATTGTTAATTAACAATCTGATACCATTTGTAATGTTTATTTCTGGATTCATTTCTAAATTAATAGAAATTAATTTGTCAAGAAAATTTTCTTATTACTGCAGAGTGAGGAAGTAGTAGTGGGCATGCCTCTGATGTGATCAGATGTGTTTTTGTATTCTGGAAGAACAACATACTTTTGGCTTTGTTAAAGTGAAAATCCAAAACACAATGTGATATAGTAAATAGTGAAGCAAATAAACATAAAAAAAAATCTGCACAGGCATTCATCAAATTTATTTATGTCAGTTGGGACATGAGAATCTAAAATGTGAAAATTTCAGCTTCAAGAATCAGACCCCTAGCCATGAAGAACTGGAGACAACTATGAGAAAAGAAGATAAGTAAAAATATTATTGTAAATCTTCTTCCTCTCATATTTTTTAAAAAGACTTTACCATCAAAAATAGTAGAGACAACAACAAAAGAGGGAGAGGTAGATTACAAGTAGTGGCATTGTCCAGGATCAGTTGACTAATAATGAAGTTTTGTCTGTTGCAGGAAGAAAGTACTTTATTGCATTTACCATTCATGTATGAATGAATTTCCAATGACATAAGGACAGAAAACTGAGGGCTGCCCAACAAGCAAATTATATCAACAGTGATGATGAACTACCAACAATGACCGACAGGATAGAATGAAAGACGACTTTGCAACTACAAGCAGGGACATAAAAAAGGAAAGATAAGTACAAACAATTCGTGAAGTTAATTTGTTTGTGGACTTGTGTGCTTGTTAACAAAATGCATAGGGACAAGGGTAGGAGTGAGGCAGAAGGGTAAGCCGTAGGATCCAGTCAGGACTTTTCTGAGCTGAGTGAAATTGTAGTCAGCAAAGAAACAGGAAAAACTGATATTTTGCAGTTAATTTTTAGAAAAATAGTGGAAACAAAGACAGATAACAATAGTAAATAAGACGAAGCGTAAGATCAAGTAGACCAACTTAGTAATCAAGTTTCAGAGCTAAAAAATGGTTTGTCAGAGGGGTTAAAAAGTGTGAATGAAAAAGTTGATGTTTTAGAAAATAGATTTATTGTTTTGGAAAATGAGTTGATAGCTGAGTCAGTGAGACAATCAAAAAATGTTGATGATGTCAGAGTTGAGCAGAAGGCCATAGCAGAAAAATGGAACTAAACATCACCAGTTTAAACCAACAAATTTTAAATGTTGAAAACAGTATGCAAACAAATGTGATTGTTTTAGATAAAAAAATTCAGTAGTTTAGGAAAATTGCATCCTCAAAAGTCTGTGTGCAAACAATGGTATTACATGGTCAAACACTCCTATCAAAAGTTCTCCATCAGACAATTTATGTCCAGTGGATTTTCTGCACCACTGTAGACATAGTTTTGTGTCAGGCACGAATGACAACCAAAAAACTAAATTTCTTAAAAGATTTCTTGAAGGCAAAGCTCTACCATGGGTAATTTAAGTCAGTGGGAAAAATATCAAAGTTTTGAGAAAAGTTTTTAAATGAATTTTGGTTCGAAGCTGAACACGAGAGAATCAAAAGTGAATTTTCCAATGGTCCTAATTATAGGAATAGAGATGGTACTTTGAAAGAGTTTTGTAAGAACCACCTTAAAAATTTAAAACGCCTTCACAAACCATATGACGAAATGACGAAATTTCAATTGCACGATAAGTCACACAGATTTTAAGGCCGTAAATTCAACTAAATACTTAGGGATTACAATTACAAATAACCTAAATTGGAATGATCACATTCATAATATTGTGGGTAGAGCAAACGAAAGACAGCGATTCATTGGCAGAGCACTTAGAAGGTGCAACGGGTCTACTAAAGAGACTACGTATGCCAAGCTTGTCCCCCATTTTCTGGAGTATTGCTGTGCAGTGTGGGATCTGCATCAGGTGGGACTGATGGATGACATCAAAAAAGGCCAAACAAGGGTGGCTCGTTTTGTACTATTGTAAAATAGATGAGATAGTGCCACAGACATGATATGTGAATTGGAGTGGCAGTCATTAAAACAAAGGCTTTTTTTGTTGCAAAGGGATCTTCCCAAGAAATTTCAATCTCCAGTTTTCTCCTCTGATTGCAGAACATTCTGTTGGCACCCACCTACGTAGAATCATCACAATAAAATAAGAGAAATCTGGGCTCGCAGAGAATAATTTAAGTGCTCATTTTTCCTGCACGCCGTTTGAGAGTGGAACAGTAGAGAGACACCTTCAAGGTGGTTCATTAAACCCTCTGCCAGGCACTTAATTGCAAATAGCAGAGTAATCATGTAGATGCAGACCTTGATTGATGCACTTAAAAGGAGATTACCAGAAAGGTTGCAGTGGGATTTAATACACAGATCTAACAACTGTCTTGAACAATTTTTATGATATATTGGCAGGCTGGATAGCGCAATAGAAAGAAGTTTACAGTACCATAATAATTGGAATGATAGTTTCTCACAACAGGAGTAATCACAGAAACAGAGATAACAGTAACTTCTATCAGGATCAAAGTGTCAATAGAGAGAGAAATTTTGAACATCAGCAAGATATGAATATTAGGGATAACCATGGAAATTGTAATAGAAGAAACAATCATGGAAGTAGCTACCCAGGAAATGGCAGTTTGCCTCAGTGAAGATCCAAAATTTTGGGTCGAGGAAATACAAGAAGCACAGGACCCCCAAGTTACACTTGCAATTAGACAATAATAACAGTGTTCATGATATGGCATATGTATCTGAAATTGAACAGAAGGAATATCAGATTTCTCATTTATGTTTTGATCAAAAGTTTTGGGATACTATATTTAATTATGGTGATACAGATGCTAATCACAAACCAGGATGTGAGAGTAGTGAGAATTTTGATGTGGTATGTACTAATGATTTCTTAGAAAATAGTGTTATTGGTGTATGTAAATCAGGTGATGACTGTATTGGATCTGAACCGGGTGATATTTTTGATGTAGATGTAAATGAGAGCTGTGAAATAACTGAGGTTGGTAAGTCTGACACTGGTGGCTTATGGCAAATGAATGTAGGTGAGGTAAGTGACTTTGATGGAGATGAAACTTGTATTGTTAGTGATGTTGTTGATGAGGTAATTTTGGAGGAATATGATGATGAGTATCAGGTATTTGTGGAATTTAAGAACAATGAAGTCTCAGAGTTATTTGTGAATGATGCAGGCAAGTGATGTATGTGATATTGTAAGTGAGAGTCATGGAATACCAGATCATTTAAAACAGTTTTTCATTAATGTCATGCAGAGTAATGATCAAAACAGTAAAGGTGAGTTATCTGTGAGCCTAGAGAATAAAGGTGAAAACTTACTGAAGTTTGTTTGGGAACAGGTTGATGATACCATAGATAAATGTGCATTTTGGAATAAGTTCACTACGATTAGCCAGAATTTGTATCCAAATTGATGGAATGGAGTAAAAGAAGATCTAAGCAGTTAGTGTAATTTTGACAGTAACGTGTTTTGTGTTCCTTCTGTAGCAAGTGATGTCAGTTGTGCCATAGAACCCATTCATTGTGTCCAATCTTTTCCTGACAAGATGAGTAACCAAAGTAATGTTAAGATATCAGTAAAGTTGATAAAACCTAGTGAAGACAGTGTGGATTTAGTATTTGATGAAATTGAAAGTGATCTTTTGAATGAAATTGCTCAAAACAGAGAAGATGATGCAGATTCTGGTTGTCCTTACATTAAGATTAAGATTGATTAGTGGGAAGGTAATTGTTTGATTGGCACAGGTAGCCAAATTTGTGGTATATCTGAACAGTTAAGAGACAAGATCAAGTATAGTAAGAATTTTGTGAAATGCCCATTGTAGGCGTAGAGATAAGAGGAGCTACAGGTAAGCAAAGCAGATTGCTAAAATCTCAAGTACTGTTAACTTTTAGTATAAAAGACAAGTCCTTTGAACATGAATGCATAATGATCCCTAGTATGGAAGAAAATATACACTATGTTTGCAAATTCATAGGAAGTAAGCTATTTGTTGAAATGTGTGATGAAAATTCTAGGGAGGAAACTGAAAGATGAGGGTGGATCCGCTCCCACACTGCTGTATGGCTGTATTCTTGCTGGTCCAGTCGACTTACAACAGATCATAGGTGCTGCATAATGTACTTAAACATCTGTCAACTACTGTGAAGAATTCATGGAACTATTTGTTTAGAAAAATCATTACAGGCATGGATAGTGTTATTCCACACAAAAAGTATGTTTTTTCAAGTAGGGGATTAACTTCCCAATTCATTATGTAACTTTAAATCAGCATGTATTTTTTTATCAATTGTAAATGAATCTTCTAGGTCTCTATGTACATAGGTTAGTTTGTTGAACAATTAGGAAATAGTGTGGAAGACATTTATGGGTATAAACAGTATAAAAAGATGTATACATTTCTGATTTCATACACTTATTTTGGTCCTCAAGCTACTTGATTATGTCATCATTCAAAGCTATTTATGACACTGATTACCTGTATTTATCCTGAGTACTGCAACATTGTATCTCATTGGAACCTGAGTTGTGGGCAAACTCATGCTTAACTCTGTTTTGTGTACCCCTGGTTGTGGCAACTATATATATATACATATATATATATATATATATATATATATATATATATATATATATATATCAATATAATGGAAGGAAACATTATATTTATATATATATATATATATATATATATATATATATATGTGTGTGTGTGTGTGTGTGTGTGTGTGTGTGTGTGTTGATTGAGGCTAGATGCTTCATATAATTATTCTTTACATGTGATTGAACTAATTGATATATGATTGTGAACTTTATTCATTTTGTTGTGTCAAAACATTT
Source organism: Schistocerca piceifrons (assembly GCF_021461385.2). Lineage (NCBI taxonomy): Eukaryota > Metazoa > Arthropoda > Insecta > Orthoptera > Acrididae > Schistocerca > Schistocerca piceifrons. The sequence goes on along the minus strand of NC_060140.1, from coordinate 770,584,993 downwards.
TTACTGGTTACAATGAAATGAACACCCTTAGCTGCTTACTGGCGTTGACATACGTCAACAGGTACAGATGAAAATGTGTGCCCCGACCGGGACCCGAACCCGAGATCTCCTGCTTACATGGCAGATGCTGTATCCATCTGAGCCACCGAGGACACAGAGGATAGCACGACTGCAGGGATTTATCTCTGGCACGCCTCCCGCGAAACCCACATTCCCAACGTATTGTCCCGCACTACATTCGTAGTGCCCCCGCCCATTATACTCATTACTCGCGGCGTGTTGCCGATTCCCGTAAGAGTTCGGGCGCTGTTTGTGCATCCGCACAGAAGAAGAAGATGGTCAAGTGGGCAGTGAGCCTTAACTATATATATACTAAGATGGTATCTGTTCTTTCGGACATGTCCGAAAGAACAGATACCATCTTAGTATATATATTTTTGTTGGTGTTTACCTGGTGTGGTTTGGTTTCATGGGTCAGTCCCCACATTGTAAGCTTAGGCCCTAATATTTTTTCATTATTTTCTCCACTTTTTGACATATGTGGTGTGCCACTTTTGGTTCAACACATTTTGGCAACGTGTTTATCAGTATATACTGATATCAGGCACCTGTCAGTCTCGATGGAGATCCACCCACCATCCTCACTGTTACTGATTCCAGTGTTACAAGAGTGGTGAAATTTTGTGAGCTGTCAGGCATCATCCCTAAATTGATGGGGAAGGGAGGCAGACCTTAATGCATTATAAACTGCTCTGCATTTGGGGTCAACTTTCGTTGCTGACATTTCGTCGGGGCAGTGATGATCATGATGTTGAGCGCCCTTCACCTAAAATCATGATGGTGATCATCAAAAACCATGACATTCTATTTGGTGACAAGTCAGACTATCAGAAACACTTTAGTTATATTGTACTGAATTTTAACGATGTTTGTACCCATGGGAGAGGACCACTAACATTGTGCATAATTTTTGGAGTGGCGTGATGAGTAAGTAAGACGGCATTGCTTGGCAACATCAAACTAGTTCTGGCTCCATATGTCACTAATATAATGACTTCTCACGTATTACTTAGACTGCAGATGCGTCCACTGCAAAACACATTTTGTGCCCTGTTTGTTGGGTTGAGATCTCCCCCTATTAAATGCATACAGAGTAACGTCAATGGTCAACGCAGCATCAGTGACTCTTCTGGGAAGAGTAACTATTAATTATAGCTCTTATTGAAATACCATCACAACATTGTGACAAATATGTTTCTGTTTCCCTGCCTGGACATTAAGAAGGACTGACTACTATTACAAGTGGTATTTAAAATTAACTTTCTCTTTCCCTTCTTTCTCAATGTCATGAGCATATCAGTCTTCAGTTTATATCGTTATTTGTGTGATGGTTGTGTTTGCCGTCGCCATAGCTGATGATTCCAACACGTTGCCGCATTTTTGTTAACAAGCAGTATATTCATCTGTCTTGGGTGAAACATACGAAATGTTAATGGGATCAGACATATCGACACAGATTGTTTAATATAATCTTTTAAGTGTCTCTGTACATATAAGTTTGAGGGTGCTACTACGAAAGCACTGGGTTCGCCTCGCGTTTGGTTGGCTTTTGGCATGTGACACTGCAGTGCTCTACAGCTGTGAAAAATACCAATTTTCGTCATGGTTCGGACTCTTTCGTAGTAATTATATGGGTATCAGTCCATGTAATGGATAACAGGAAGAAGATTTCAGTTCCAGTAGCATTGTGATGTTCAAATCAACTTTGTGTTGCTAATAGCCTCATCATTATGTACTGGATATGCAGTGTAAACATTTAAATGCGTATGGAGATCTCTTATCCTTATTTGCAATTTTCAAAATATGCGTATCCACAAAACAGGTCACAACTATCATCAAGCACTATCCTCGTATTGCAGCAAGGTTTCAGAGAAATCACGGACGACCTCACTGACGAAACAGTGTTTGTCATCCAGGAAAGGAGATGCTTAACAAACTCCAGTTTCAGACGCTACAGGAAAGGCTTTGCGTATCAGGGAGATGATTGTTAGTGAAATTCCGAGAGCTTTCGTTGCAGGAAGAACTGGACAACATATAATTCCTCCCACACATGTCTCGCAATAGACCACGACATGAAGATAAAAGAAATTAGAGCTTTTGCAGAGGTTTATAAACAATAGCTCTTCCCACGTCTATTCGGAAATGAGAAGGGAAATCGGGGAATTGATAATGATAGCGGAAGTACTCTCTACCACATCATGCAGAGTGTACATGGAAGAGTACATTTATTAACTAGGTATGGTACAGAGGTTGGATGGAAATGTGGAAACTCCAAAACACAACACATTACAGTGCCTAATAGAGAGTAGGAAACCCGTTAGCATTCAAAACAGCTTCCTGTCGTCTCGGAATGGTTAAATAATGGTCCTTTATGGTTTTTGAGGTAATCTTGTACCACTCTTCTCGCAAAGTTGCGGCAAGTGCAAGTAATGATGACGAAAGTGATCACGCAGCCTTCTCTCCAAAGTGTACAACAAATGCTCATTAATACTGAGATATGGGGCTGTGATGGTCAGGGAATATGCGAAAATACACCCTCGTGCTCACAAAACCGTACCTGGATGATGCGAACTGTATGAACAGGGGCTCTGCCGTCTTGGAAAACAGCATCACCACTGCGGAACATGCATTGTACCATGGAACTGACCTGATCAGCCAAAATGGTCACATAATCCTTGGCAGTAATATGTCCTTGCAGAGCAAACATGAGGCTCATCGAAAACCGCAATATGGCTGCCCAAATCATCACTGAACCATGTTTCACACCTGGACGTAAATTTAGCCAGAAATTGGAAACTGTATGAATCACCCAAATGACATTCGCCAATTTCTCCATAGTCCAGGTTTTATGGTTTTGGTATCACGTTTTCCTGTTACGGGCATTTGCACAAACAATTTGCCCATGTGCAAATTCATTTAGTTCAAAAATAATACAGTCTAAGAAAAAAGGAGAAAAATACACCATGAAGGGATTGTCCAAATGGGACGGAAATCGATACATGCGATGTACTTGCGCAGAGAAAGAAATGATTACAATTTCAGAAAAATTGGATGATTTATTCAAGAGCAAGAGCTTCACAAATGGAGCAAGTCAATAACGCGTTGGTCCATCTCTGACTCTGACGCAAGCAGTTATTCGGCTTTTAATTGATTGAAAGCCTCGTTGGATGTCCTTGTGTGAGTCATCGTGCCAAATTTCGTTCAGCAGGAGCGTTAGACCGTAAAACCCCAAATTCGTTGGAGGACTGTGCCCAAAATGCTCCAAATATTCTCAATAGGGAAGAGATCCGATGACCTTGCTGGGTAAGGTAGGGTTCGGCAAGCACGAAGAAAAGCAGCAGAAACTATCGCCATGTGAGGGCGGGCATTATCTTGCTAAAATGTAAGCCCAGAATGGCTTGCCAAACTGGACAAAAAAAGGGGCGTAGAGTATCGTCGACGTAGCACTGTGCTGTAAAGGTGATTTCGGCCTGGAATCTCACTGACTGAGGTAGAACTGTCTTCAGTGATGAGTCTCGCTTTGAACTGAGCCCCGATGACCAGCAAAGGCGTGTCTAGAGATGCCCCGGAGAACGATGGGATACCAACCTGACTATCCCTCGCCATATGGTCTGACAACCAGGAGTGATGACTGGGGTGCCATTCTTTTCATAGCAGGACCCCTGTGGCTGTCATCCGTGGCCTCCTTACAGCACATCGGTATATCGACGATATCTACACCCCATTTTATTGTCCTTCACGGCAAGCCATCCTGCGCTTACATTTCAGCAAGATAAAGTTTCTACTCCTGCCGTGCTTGCCAAACTCTACCTTAGACAGCGCTGTCACCGGATCTCTCTCAGGTTGAGAACGTTTGGAATATTATGGGCACATCCTTCCAGCCATTACAGGAGTTCAACAACTATACTCAGGAGACAATGGCAGCGCACCAGGCGTCCGTACTTCAAACGGCACATTAGCAGGCTACAGGGCATCATACACGATAAAATACAAACTCATAAAACACATCAGTGGAACCAAAAACTCGGAGGGCTGGACACCGCACGACCTGGCGTGTGGCAACTAGCCCGACACTTCACCATGGGGAAAATATACACCCCCACGCTTCAAGGGCCTGACATACCTGCATACTCAGCGGAAGAGAAAGCAGAGCTAATGGCCCGAACACTCGCAGCGTCATTCACACCGAACCTGGTACCGTCAGATCCAGTGTTCACACTTGCTACTGACCAAGAGGTTACACGCATTCTAGCCCAACCATCGCGCGACGACATTCGACATGCTAGCACAGCCGAAGTCTCCTGGGCTATAATGCATTCCGCTGCTAGGATAGCCCCTGGTCATGATGGCATTCAAAACCGTGTCCTCCAGGAGTTCACGGATAAAGCAACTGAGTACCTAACACACATAACGAATGTCATACTAAAACACCAACACTTCCCCGCCTTTTGGAAGACGGCCAAGGTCCTGATGTTCAGGAAGCCGGGGAAAGACCACAGCCTCCCACAAAATTACCGACCTATCAGCCTTCTGAGTTCGCTCAGTAAGATTGTTGAGAAGGTGATTCTCAAACGCATCACTAGGCACTGCATAACAAATGACATCCTGAGACCGGAGCAATTGCCGGCCGGTGTGGCCGTGCGGTTAAAGGCGCTTCAGTCTGGAACCGCGTGACCGCTCCGGTCGCAGATTCAAATCCTGCCTCGGGCATGGATGTGTGTGATGTCCTTAGGTTAGTTAGGTTTAAGTAGTTCTAAGTTCTAGGGGACTGATGACCACAGATGTTAAGTCCCATAGTGCTCAGAGCCATTTGAACCATTTTGAACCGGAGCAATTCGGCTTCAGGAATCACCACTCCACAACACAACAACTCCTACGGGTCGTTGAACATATAACATATGGCTTCAACATAAACTAAGCTACAGGGGCGGTGTTCCTGGGCATCGAAAAGGCTTTCGACCGTCTATGGCACAACGGCCTCATCCGCAAACTCAGCGACGCGGGATTCCCCGACGGGCTGCTGCGTCTAATACACTCATACCTCACAGACAGGAGTTTCAACACTGACGTGCAGGGAAAACAATCAACACGACACGGTATACACGCGGGAGTACCCCAGGGAAGCATCCTAGGGCCCCTACTGTTTAATCTCTACATAAACGATCTCCCAACCACACACAACACAACGATGGCAATCTACGCGGATGACACAGCCATCCTTGCGCAAGATTGGAAACCATCAAACATTACGTCACGCCTACAGACTGCACTCAGAGTGGTTGAGCCTTGGTTGGAGAAATGGCGTGTTAGAGTAAACGTCGACAAGTGCGAAGCCGTTCTGTTCACTAGAAGACCGAACCTACTGCGCAAACACCGCCACTGCAGACCAATAACTCTACATGCACGTCCAATACGTTTCCGCGGGAAAGTCAAATACCTCGGTGTCTGGCTGGACCGGAAATTACTCTGGGGGGACCACATACAACACATGACCAACCGAGCTAGCGCGAGGCTCAAACAGCTCTATCCTATGCTCAACAGGCGTAGCACACTGAACAGAAGGGTGTCGAGATCCATGTACATGACACTTATCCGACCCCTGAAGACGTACGCAGCTCCTGTCTGGGGATACGCTGCGCCTACACGCCTGCACCGTCTGCAGCTCATACAAAACAAAGTACTCAAAATCATAAGCAATGCTCCACGATACACACGTATTGCGGACCTTCACCGGGAATACCGACTTGAGACTCTCACGGAGGTAATCCACAAACTCACCACAAGACTATACAGAACCCGTTTATTCTGAATCTGGGGAACTACGACCACAACCATAGATGGAAACATAAAAGACCAAAAGACATACTTGCAAGGACATAACATCTATGGCCAAGCATACGCAAACGTAACGGCACAGGCGAGCCCCTGTTAATCAGACGCCATTACTGGATATCCAGCTGAAATACACTGCCGAATAACTGGCACCACACAGGGAAGCCGTGCCGTACACTGCATGCAAACAAGCTCCACACATCCCCCACACAGTGAGATGATCTATGGTCGATCTCTCACTACTGTATAACGATCTTGATTGTTCCAGGAATGTAGCAGCTGCAGCAACTGGGACACATCGCCATCGCTTGTCACGGTAATGATGCATGATACCTATACTAACAAATCCAACCTTGCATGAACTATCGCAGCTAGTAAGCCACAACTGCTCTTACTACCCATCCCACTGTCGCAGAGGTTTTTTTCCCACGGCACGAGCCATGGCACTTTTTTCCCTCTGCTATTCAACTCGCTACCCTCGCTCGCGTTTCGTCCACTATCTATCACCTGATGGACCGTGTTAATGCGTAGTCTTACCCAGACGCACGGACATCACAGCCCAGCATCCTGTGATCCACTTACTAGATAACTAACATGTTTACGGAGGTGACAGTAGAACTTATGGTTTGGTCACCACGTTGGTGCGGGCGTGGAGGGGCCCCATCTCTTTAAAAAAAAAACTATACAAAGGAATGCCAAGCTGAATAACTGCTTCCATAAGGGCCAGAGATCAACCAAACTGTTATTGACCTGTTCAGTTTGTGAAGCTCTTTCTATTTAATAAGTCATCCATTTTTTTTGTAATTTTTATGATTTGTTTGTCTGCACATGTACAGTCGAGGACAAAACGAGCGAGACCCCTCGCCCTTTCGTTATGCTGATCCGCACAGCTTTAAAGTCTGCTACACAGCATAACAGGCAAGGCGACAAAGTGCTACCAACATACCATACACGTTCGCTCAGCTGATGTGCTGAGATAGCTAGCACTGGAGAAACTAGCGCTTCGAAGATGCCAGAGCATCGTCTGCCAGCACTTCGTGGGAAACGAAATACCTCAAGTATAAGCCAATGTGTTGTATTCGCATATCTGTGTATGTATTCTCAGATTGCGAATCTAACATCATGAATAAAGACAAGGGGAAATGAATTAGGCGTCCTTATCTTCCGTAACATCAAATATATTTTAGTTATTCTTTCGTAAATGGACTGCGCAGGAAATCATTCACCAGAAGTGAATAACTTTTTAGTAACACCAGACGATATTAACAGCTTGGCGGCGCGGGTTTTCCGTGCGCTCAATGGCGTCATATGGCGGACCGCGCGGCTCCTTGCGTCGTCAGTTCGAATCCTTCCCCGGGCATGGATGTGTGTTGGGTTAGGTAGGCCGAAGTAGTTCTAGATCTAGGGGACTGATGACCTAAGCAATTTGGTGGCATAGTTCTTAGAGCCATTTTTTGACCATTTGCGTAAATTTTCTTTAGATTGTGTTGACATAGCTCACTTTTTTACACCACCAAGGGACCGTATACCGCAGCAAGTGCGATACATTTCCGCTTATTATGTCCACTCGTACTCGAGGTAAACGGGTTTTAAGGGTTGAGTAGGCAGATAGAGGGTCAAGAAAGTGAGACTAGTAGCGTTCCATTTTTACCGATTTACGTGACGAAATCCTAACAACGAAAATAGCTACCACTGTTACTGCAGATGAGGGCCGCATAATCATTTCCCCTACTCTTTATTCGAAATGTTCTAGTTGCAGTCAGCATATTAATCTTAGCTACGCTTTCGATCCAATTCACGTTAACAGGAATGCAAATAAAATCCATTTGCCTATACACATGGTAATTCAGATGCCACCGCGTTTTAGATGTGCGAGCATTTCCATTGCTAGCTACTTTAAGGAACACTTCGGCTAATGAACGTTTTCTGGCTGTGGAACGTCTAATGGAGAATTCAAAACATTGTAGAATACGTTTGACACCTACTTCGCCGTTTATTTCCTGGGATGGTGCAGAATTATCCTTCTAAATTTACTCGCTAATAACAATGTTTTGTTATTTCGATAAACATCCCGAATGATTGTCACATAAGCGGCGACATAAAGGTAGACAATTCATGTTTTTGAGTCCAGAAAGCTCTATGCAACAGAAACTGCAGATCATTTTGCCATTTTCATTGCGAAATTTCCGGCTTATTCATGTCTGGGGTAATAATAGAAGGCTGTTGGCCTGGGTTGTCTGCTAGCGTAGTGAAAGGTGTTTGCTACTGCAAGGGAGGTCTGGTTTGTTTTCGGTTCTAATCTCGATGGAGGCAGATAGACAATCAGTAAAGGAATTTCAAGAAATTCTCGCGCCCCCAATATGTTTTATTGCTACCTTTATTCTGTACCGGCGCCCTGTGGATATCGATATGAAACGCGTGTAGAATTTCATACTTGTTACTACCTACCTTTTCCGCTTCTGCCAATAATTGAAATGACTTAAGTGTGGCACTGAATGAGTTTTAACTGAATTTCGTTATGAATCTTCACGCATTGCTAAATTTGCACACTTTCATGGTAGGTCAGCAACGCTAATCCAGTATGACTGGTCTGACGTTGACACAGACCATTTCGCGGCCGAATGCCCATAATATTTTGCTAATTCGTAACGATCTGGGGTACTTTGTCTTATTAAAACAGTTATGTTATCTCGATAAGCTGAAATTCGTTTTTATTAGTACAGTTTATACTAATTAGCGTTTCTTCTTTCATTTATATCTCATATTTAGGTGTTGTGGTTAACACACTAATCAGCATTAATATAGTCTTACACATTGAAAACAGTCTGACTAATTTCGGAAAGTTTTTCAATTTCATGCCTGTGCATAGTATGTTGGTAGCACTTCGTCGCCTTGCCTGTTATGCTGTGTAGCAGACTTTAAAGCTGTGCGGATCAGCATAAAGAAAAGGCGAGGGGTCTCGCTCGTTTTGTCCACGACTGTACGTCCCATTTACCGATATCCGTCCCTTCGTGGTGTGGCGTTTTTTGTCTTAGACTGTACACTGACAACTACACAGAACACTCTTCTGACCAGGACTGATACTTGCTTCGTACTGATGGCAATACACAGCTGCCGTTTGGTGTTAAATACAAGTACAACCTGGTGAGTAGGGTAACATCTGCACAGTGTTGGGTTCTGTGGCCAGTAAATCAGCTTTACGACAAAGACTTAGGAACTTCAGTCGAATGACAGGATGTTTCGTTCATCTAGGCAACGGTCAAATATTTTGCTCCTTCCTTGTACAAATGAAATAGTATTTCGCCTGTAATGACCTGAGTATTGTTGGGGAATGACATCGAAGTGTGTCGGAAAAAAGTGAAACGCCATCAAAATTGCAACAGGAAGAAGACGGCACGCAACAAACCTCATATAACGTGAAGAGTACCAAATGCTTGGATACGAAAGTTATCAGCATTTAAGCGCAACCGCATTAAAGTAGGCAGGAGTGACACCACTTACATTTTGTATACAGCGCAATATCAAGCAGCGTGTTTACCATTTAGGATTTTAAATTCAACCTTAGCTGTTTGTCAGAAGATCATATTTTGCCAAGCTAAGAAGGAGAAACGGTCAACACCACGCGCAGTGTACAGCTGCAGCCTATCGAAGGTGCAGTTCCCCGAAATAGGTGCTCGTGTCGGTCGAAACCCCATGACTGTCATGTGAATGTGGAATCGATGGACACACGAAGGGCATACCCAGATGAAAGCAGAATCTCAACGGCACTAGCGCTCGAGAGGATAAACACAGTGTTTGCTTGGTTGTGTAGGATTGTTGAACCATGTCGCATACTCTGGGACAGAAAATGGGCCTGTATACAGCGATACAAATAGTCTCACTGACTGTCGACGATGTCTGGAGCACGACCGACAGCCACTATGGCGATCATTGTTGCGCCTTCCCTTGACACGACAGCAGAGAGAGGCACGGTTCAGACCCGCGTCCGGCCATCCAGATTTAGGTTTTCTGTGATTTTTCTAAATCACTTTACGCAAATGGCAGGATTGTTCCTTCGAAAAGACACGGCCGATTTCCTTTCCCATCCTTTCCTAATCTGAGCTTGTGCTCCGTCTCTAAGGACCTCATCGTCGATGGGACTTTAAACACTAATCTTCTCCTTCAGTAATGTGCCCAACGACAATACCGGACGTAGGAGCGGCATCACACCGTCTTTTCAGTTGAGTCCCGGTATAATATGATGACGTACGTATCAAGATGCTCCCGTGGTGTAGGGGCAGCGTCACTGATTAGTAATCAAAACGTCCTCGGCCACGGGTTAGAACCTGGCCACCCCTTAAATTTTGAATAAAAACCATCAACAATGACGGCCGAAGACTTCCGATGTAAGAAGTCACCCTAATTCAGCCAACGGCCTTGTTAAAGAGGGCAGAGGAGCGGAGCAGAGGTCCAGCGCACTCTTTTGTCCTTGGGGTGGTCGGAAGACCACGAAATACTTTCACTGTCCCGACCTGCCCCGGTCAAAATGTTTTTCAGGTCTCTCGTCTACTGAAAATATGTGGTCATTGCTTTCCAAGACACTGGCACACTACCACTCGCCACCCACTACAGTTGATGAACTCTGGTGTAGGTTTGATGTAGCTAAGAAAGACAAACCGGTACACGTCATATAAGTGCGGTTCAACTCCATCTTCAACTGGGTTAGAGCCGTTCAAAGAGATTTCGGGATTGCAGCTGGTCGTCGTAAACTTCATTCCACGATATTTCGGATGGACAACTGCCAGCCATCTTCAGGTGAGCCGAACGAGGACTGACGAAGACGTTCTCCGCTCCGTCTTATATAGTGCGCTGAGGGTACTGCAGAGCATGCGTTGAAATAGCGGAGACAGAAGGACCACACCCCCCCCCAGCGGCAGCGCTCTCGCTGGTGGAACTGCAAGACTCAGCTGCCGTCCGTATTGTCGCTGGCCGCAGCTATCGGAGTTTTCTGGCGTTTTCGTCTCTAGCAAATTACGGAGATTACGGGATTCCAAGAGTTATTCAATTGGTAACCACTGTCACCGTTTCATAATGGAGTCCCAAAAAGTTGTTGCTGTGGCCAAAATGAAAGTTTTGTCATACTCTATTGAGTGTCCTTTGGAAATACAATGTTCCGCAATTGCAGACTTACTGGGTTGAAGTAGGCGAGTGCAACGTTGATTTTCCGTACAACGCTCTTCCACTGTACGCGTTGTCTGTCCTATATAGGCCATACCACATTGACACGGTATTTTATAAATTCCCGCCTTCTGCAGTAACAAATCAGCCCTCACCGATCCCAGCAGATGCGAAATCTTAGAATGTGGACGAAAAACCACTTTCACATGAAAATTATTAACAATCCTCGCTATTCTGGTGGAGATATTTCCAACGAAGGTTAGAAAAGCTAGGGACTTGGTTGGCGCGTTCTCCTCTTTATCTACTTCACGGTTCCTGGCTTTAGTTGAGAAGGCCCTGTTAATTTGCGGGTCGAATATCCATTTTCTCTTAACACCGTCCTTAAATGTGCAAGTTTCTTAGGCAAATTCTCTACATCCGACATCGTATGTGCCCAGTGCACAAGGGTTTTAAGCACATTCAAGGTTTGGGATGGGTGATGGCAACTTGAAGAATGCAAGTACAAATCAGTGTGAGTGGGCTTAAGATAAACAGAATGTCCCACCGAGCCGTCACTCTTCCGTTTAAACAAAACATCCAGGAATGGAAGGCAACCATCTTTCTCTAGTTCCATAATAAATCGAATATTCTCATGGATGGAGTGAAGATGGTGAAAAAACCCCATTAACTTTTCTTCTCCGTGGGGCCACACTCTGAAAGAATCATCGACGTATCTCCAAAAAACAGTTGGTTTACAAACCGCTGATTCAAGTGCTCTTTACTCAGAATCCTCCATAAAAAAGAGCAGACAGAGGGATGCCCATGGCGACACCGTCAGACTGTTCAAAATATTCCTGGTTAAACAAAATATGTTCAAATGTGTGTGAAATCTTATGGGACTTAACTGCTAAGGTCACCAGTCCCTAAGCTTACACACTACTTAACCTAAATTATCCTAAGGACAAACACATACACCCATGCCCGAGGGAGGACTCGAACCTTCGCCGAGACCAGCCGCACAGTCCATGACTGCATCGCCCAGACCGCTCGGCTAATCCAGCGCGGCCCTGGTTAAACATAAAATTGGTTGAGGAAACGGCATGTCGTAACAAAGCAGCGATGTCCGATTCAAACTGTTGACCAATTAGCGTCAAGGAGTCCGCAAGAGGCACTTTTGTGAAAAGGGACACTACATCAAAACTCAATAGAAGATCCGAACTACTTAAGTGGAGGTCCCCCAGTCTGTTGTTAAAATCAGTAGAATTCCGTATATGGTGTGAACATTTGCCAACCAATGGTCTCAGCAAAGAGGCTAGATGTTTGGCTAAATCATATGTGGGAGCGTCAATTTTACTCACTATAGGCCGTAAGGGAAGACCTTCTTTATGTACCTTAGGAAGACCACACAGTCCCGGTCGTATGCTGCGGCTCGGTTAGAGCCATTGTTACTGCCAAGCGTGAAAGCCCATTGTCCCTAATTTCGCAACTTTTACGTCCGTAATCACCCGAAAACTTCAGTTTGAATTCTTGTCACTATACAGTATAATTAGAGTTAGTGAAATTTCATTATCTGCTATTCTTCCTAGGGTTTCATCTTTAACCTCCAGCAGCGTATAAGCAGCTGTGGCACTTTCACGAGATCTCACCTTGTTTCTTCTGGCCTGGGTCGCCATCCGCCGGCACAAGAGTATAAACTGGCGCCATGTAGAAACTGGACAGTCGGCTCCGTATGGCCGCAGCTTCTTGTTGCTTGACCTCGTCACCAACTGCTGGTCGTTCTCTGAGGATCCGCTGTCGCTGTAGGAGTCGCTGCCCGCTCTCCCATTGCAAATGTCTGCAAAGTAAAGTAGAGAGTACAAGTGATTCAAAGATATCACTGATTTACCTATTTTTCGCATTTCATTTTTCTGCTTCTGGTTGCAAGCAAAGTATTTCCTGCACAATAACGCGCTCGGCAGTTTTATATAATTCAGTGCCTATTGTGCTCCTTTTTCTAATATAATTCTAGATGCCAGATTTTTTATTTTTACTTGGGTATAAATGTACAAAACTGGGTTTGTCATATCATTCAGGTGATTGCTTGACTCCATTTCTTCACGATATTTAATTTTTCAAAATTGAAAAAGAAATGGAAATTTGTGGTAAGGTCTTATGAGACCAAACTGCTGAGGTCATCGGTCCCTAAGCCTACACACTACTTTAACCAACTAACTAATGCTATGGACAACACACACACCATGCCCGAGGGAGGACTCGAACCTCCAACGGGGGGAGCCGCACGGACCGTGACAAGGCGTCCAAGGCCACGCGGCTACCCCGCGCGGCGTTCAAAATTGATTCACGTACTGAGCAGCTGCGGTTCTAGTTCAAACAATGCAATGTCAGCAATGTGTCTGGCTACAGCAGAGGCAACTGTTCTTGTTATCTTCAAGGTCAGGCCTCCCCTCACCCGCTTAGATCTCGGCCGACTGGGTAGCGTCAACGTCATCTTGCTCTCGACCATAGCCAGGAAGGGGGTGCGTGGGGGGTGGGGGGTGGGGGAATGCTCTCGAGCAATTTTCTCTCGGCCAGTAGGAAACATTCTAACTTTCTGCTGTCAAGTGAGAGGACCATAATAAATTTGGCGCCACATCCGAAAATTCGTAGAATAGGGTTGTGAAATTGGCAAATTGGTAGGAAGATTTGGCAGATTGGTAGGATAGGCTGTGAACTTGGCAGGAAACTGGGAGGTAGGCTGTGAAATTGGCAAGTTGGTAGGATAGGCCAATTTTCGTACGTAAAAATGGTACGGTCACCACCTAAGTTTCAGGGAAGGACTTGTCATTCATGCTCTGCGAAAGACTGTTGCATGTGTGGTGCGTACTGTGTCCACAGAGGGGGCCAGCTCTCGCATGTCTGTGTGACGGCTCAGAAGTGATGCAGCCCTGCCACTTTTACAGCCTTTTCTACCAATTCGCCAAATTTTCCTTCCAATTTGCCAATTTTACTAGCTATCTTACCAATTTCTGTATTTTGTTTCAAATTAATTATGGTTCTCTCACTACAGAGTATAGCGTTCGAGTGGTTCCTATTGGCTGAGAGCAAACTGCTCGAGAGCAGTAGGGCTTCGACCACCAGGTGATTGGCTGAAGGCATGATGATGTTTATGTTATGCAATTGGCAGAGAGGTAAGCGGGAGGCGGGGGGGGGGGGGGGGGGAGGGAGAGGAGGGATCGGAAGGGGACGGGAGGGGAGAGGCTTCAATTAATCAGCGATACACGTAGCGAAATTACACAGTGGTTAGTAAATTTAATCGTATGCCCAATGACCAGGGTACTATTCTTCGTCCAGCCTTCAAGATTATTTTCTCTGGAATTCCCAAATAGCTTAAAGCAAGTTTTTGGATGCTTTCTTTTGAAAGCATGAAACGTACTATTAACCTAGCTGAGCCTGTGGGCTCGTCCTTTCGCTATTGTGGAAATATGAAGGTGGTTTCTAGCATAAGCAGGTTCAACAAATCGTGGAAATGACGGACTAGTCGTTCTCGAGTACTTCGCAGTGGATGTGATTGTAACGGGACATCCTCCTGTAGCATTACTTTTCCTCAGCAATAGTTGTTGATACCAGTATTATTTTTCGAATTTTGGACAAGTCAATATTATGTCACGTGTTTTTCTGAAAACTTTCATATAATTTTATACACAGTATGTTATATCTTAAGCTAAAATTTATGAAAAGGAATTACTTTATAAAATATTTTAGTTTTGTAGTTATAGTCGGTAAGTAGTAGTCCCGAATTTAGAGGTAAAATTATTTTGTTTAGAATAATTTGAAATTACGAATTATTTGCACACTTAAAATTGCTATTATTAATTACGCAGTCCTGTACTGTTTACTATGTTTATTTCTGGACTCATTTATGAAATAATAATAGAAATTAATAATGTAACGAAAATTAGTAGGAATTCATTTGTAAAGAAAAATTGTAAACCCTTTGGAATATTATTATTGCCGCAGAGTGAGAGAGTCGTAAGTTTTCTCTGATGTGATCGGACGTATTTTTGTATAACAGATGCGAACAATATAATTTCGGCTTTGTTAATGTGAAAAATCAAAATACTGTATGGCATACTAAAATGTGAGAAAATCAATGGAAAAGTTATTTACATACGAAAAATCTTCAACAACGATCTTCCAATTTGTTTAGTTCAAACCAACCGTGAGGATCTGATGTTAGATTTTCAGCTTTAAGAATCAGACTCCCAGACAAGACGAACTGGAGCCATCTCAACATGACAAGCTAAGCAAACTTGAAAGTTTATTGCAATCTTCGCTCCTCTCAAATCTTCATAAAAGACTTTGCTTATTAATTACTTGGACTAGAAATTGTTTAATGTGGACAACAGCTGGAAAAAGGAAAGAGGGGAGAGATCACATGGTTAATGTGTTATATGCTGGCTAAGGGGCTGGTGACTTTCCCCATGATGGCAGATGCTCCACAGCTCCTGCTGGCAATAAGCTTTTTAGAATTCCAGGCAAGAAGCTGCACTTCGCGAAGTAATACTATTAAGAGGAATAGAAAATGGCCAATGAAAACACTTTCATTCAGCTCCTGAGTCTGTCTGAAAGTCGTGGATACTGAAAACAATTTCGTTGATCTCCTGGGAACTCACAAAGTCAGTGGATCCGCTGACAGTCCTCGCACGTGTAGGACGCAATTAGTGGGCCCTATGGTGCGCGGGCGATGTTTTACGAGTGTGGAGTGTCTCAAGTAGGAAGTGAGTGTTCATCAGTGATGAATAAAGTTGTTGCTTTGAAATAGTTCGAAAATTCTTTTCCCATTCACAATGTGCAATTCTGTTTACTCTTCTAGTTTTCTCTGCTAGTTTTCCAGGTCAGTCAGTGTGTACATGTTCGGTAGCAGAGCATGGAGCCTTTAGTAAGCGGGACAGTGGTGTCTAATAAATGAGCAGATTTCGTGAGGAATCTTGCTGGCCAGATTAGCAACCAGCGTTCTTATCTAAATATGGCGGCCAGACGGACCGCTGAAATATTGTGACTAGATGATTGTATGATCTGGCTGCAGACCCAACAAGAATATCATTAGATGTTCTTACATACCTGAAGGTGTGTGTGTGTGTGTGTGTGTGTGTGTGTGTGTGTGTGTGTGTGTGTGTGTGTGTGTGTGCGCGCGCGCGCCCGTATTTATAGGACTCAGTCTTTCATGATCCAATAGTAGGGTTCACAGTCTACGTGTCAAATAGATAGCTAGACAAGATATCATACATCACTGTTCACAGATGATCATTTGCCAGATGGACATGTGAGTTAGACACAGAATTATGAAATCACAGAACAACGGGAACAGATCTGGTTCTCTTGTCTACGTGAAAGTATTACTGACAAACATTCTTTGACTGTTTAGTGAATACCAGGCAGTTTCCGCCTCAGATTTACAATAAACAGTTAAACTTCAACAAAATAAGGTATTGAATTTAAAATTATAGGCTTTTGGCATAAACGACTTCCTTTCTTAGCTTCTATCAAGGCAAAATTTAGGTGAAAAAAAAGGGATCTAAACTTGTACACGGCAAGAGAGCATAGAAATGTTGGACAAAATATATAAGCATAGCCTTATCATCACACTGACAGAAGTGAGAAGTATTACGTCATAAATACTTCGACCGAACGCTACGAAGTTCATATTCCAGTATGCCATTCCTGCCGGATATGTTGATTAATATTTCATTCTTATGCAGTCTTATTCTTAATACAGAAAAAAAACCACACACACAGATGAAGGAAGATGTGAGTACATGATGGCTGTTGGGTGCGTCTAACGTTTCTGGAACTTTTCAGAAGGAGGTCGCAGCAGTAGCGCAGTCACTATTCTTTGGGCGCTACTATGAAAATAGCAGCTCTGTAACAGCAGCTACAGAATCCTTAGAAGCCGGCAGGAGCCAAAACAAGTCATGTGAGTCGTGGCAACCGTCCTGTTTACGCATTTTGAACAGAGCTGGGCCGAATACCGCAATACCGACGACAGAACGAAAGGACAGGGTTACTGTGGGACTGGCTGGCCGGTTTCCATACCTTCGAGCGAGGGACCTATTATGTCGTATGTCGTTAGAAGTGGTACATCGCTACAACAAATGAGCACCTAACGAATGTTAATACCCGTCGCTTCTAGTCAACGGGGGAAGATCCTGGCAGCACCAGCCATGGGGAGAGGGCTACGCCAGATGATGGGGCGATGTGGTTCTGCAAGCATCACCACCAGTTTGGGCCTTCATCACCGTCGATCCGACTGCAGACTCTGAGTCCATCTTCTTGGACTTGGCGCCTTCTGGCTCATCCTGCCAGAGCGTTCTTCCCTGCAAGGTAACCATTCGAAACTATTGCAGTGCAGCTGTTCGCCCTCCTAGGCCATTGCGGATGTCCTGGTGCCACACACATCCACACCCAAGGGCGACTCCCACTTCTGAGACCTGACATCCCCTGCAAGAATTATAATGGGTCTCCACGTCGCTGGCACGTTTTACCTCAAGCAGCTGTGCTATGGATAGCACAGCCGATGCACACGCCGCTGTACTGACTCCGGGCATCGGCATTCCGCTATTCGCTAATGTCCCAGCTGGCCTATAGCTGCCTGCTGGCCTCAGCGATCCTCAATGTGCTGTCCTCAACCCGAGTCAAAAGGGGGCGTGGTCACCGCGGAGCAGCTCCCCAAGTGTTGCAGCTTCAGTTTGAATAAAATGTTTGATCATTGAAGCGGTTTTCACGTGTTACCAACAGCCAACCTCTTGACAACAACCCAACGGCACTACCCAGCCCTGCAACTGTGGAGGCTATCCACACCGGGCCACTGCATTGGCAGAGGACGTGCAAGTCCAACTTATCACCATTTTTCTGTCTTTGGTTAAGGTCGAGTCATTGGCACAGGGAAGGCGGTAGCATAATACTGAGAGATCACGCAGACACTTGGTTCTACTGCAATGGCTGCAGAACAAGTGGTGATGTCATGGATTCCAAACAGTGTGGCGCATCTTTCCAGAAGCCCGGAAGATTATAGGATATTCCGGCCCGTTGTAACGAATATATGGTTGGCAACAGCCGAAATCTGAGTAGAGTTTACAGGCAGTGTGCCGCCACGAATCATCGGAAACATGTTACTGGAAGCTGGATAATCCAAAGTAGGCATGTGTCGTTTCAGCTGCCACCATGTCACAAACAACAGAAACTCACAAGGGTTAGAGCATTCGCTTCTTTTTGTGGCACGCTGATCGAGACCAATATATCTATAGGTGACACAGTGAAAGGTCGCAGGGAACAGCGATTCTTGAGGTCCATACTTCTCCAGCGCCTGGGGTCGTGTTGTGTGGGAAGCAGTTGCGTGGGAGTACAAGTCTACATCTACATCTACATGATTACTCTGCAATTTACATTTAAGTGCTTGGCAGAGGGTTCATCGAACCACAATCATACTATCTCTCTACCATTCCACTCCCGAACAGCGAGCGGAAAAAACGAACACCTAAACCTTTCTGTTCGAGCTCTGATTTCTCTTATTTTATTTTGATGATCATTCCTACCTATGTAGGTTGGGCTCAACAAAATATTTTCGCATTCGGAAGATAAAGTTGGTGACTGAAATTTCGTACATAGCTCTCGCCGCGACGAAAAACGTCTTTGCTTTAATGACTTCCATCCCAACTCGCGTATCATATCTGCCACACTCTCTCCCCTATTAGGTGATAATACAAAACGAGCTGCCCTTTTTTGCACCCTTTCGATGTCCTCCGTCAATCCCACCTGGTAGGGATCCCACACTGTTCAAATGAGGCTAAATGTTCATAGTATGTGGTAAAAATTGTAAACCTGTTCTCGTTTATTTTTTGGTCTGCGGATAGGATGGTGTCTTCCACTGCGAAGACTACCTTTTGTATCAGGGTTATAACCATACGTCCATGATTCATCGGCAATTATGACCCTGGTCAGGATATCTGGATCGTCTAGAACTGATTTTTTCAATTCATTGCACATCTGAAGCCGATGGTTCTGTTGGTCAGCGTTCAAAAGATGACGATCGAACTTCGCTGTAATTCATCTCGTGTTCATTTCATCAGCCAGAACGGTTTGATATGTCCCATACGAAATTCTAGCGATTTCACACACACATTATGAATTGTCTGCCTTCTGTTCATTTGGGTCACTTCACGCGCTTTTCCGACTGTCAGCCGGAGTTTTTGTCATCCTCCACAGACTCTCGGCCATATTTAAATTACGTAAGCCACTCTGATGTTCTTGCTTGTCTCAAAGTTTGCTCATCAACAGCCTCCCTTGGCATGCGGTGGGCTTCAGCTACAGTTTAAAACAAAACTTAAATGCAGATACTTTGTTACTTCATGCCAGTCACTCCGAAATTCGCGGCTACAGCAGAGCACGGTGTAAGGAAATCAGCGAACAACGTTCACACTGAGTCGTAGAAGACTGCGAATTTGAAAGACAAAACTAGAAGCTCCTAACTGCACAAGTTTGTACTGCTGATTTTTTTGGCGTGATATTCGGAGACTCGTAAATTTTGAGTTGCCTCGTAATAATAAATAATGCGATGTGTATCCAGAAAGTAATTTCATTTTACTAAAAAAAAAAAAATAAAAAATAAACGAGTACTGATGCAGAAAAAAACTATTTATTGAAAAAACCTACAAATTTTAAACTATCTTCCTAGATAGTATCCATCTTTTGTAGGCATTTCTCACAGTGTGGCACAAGAGTTTGTATGCGTTCCCTACAGAACGTTGGCGGCTATGTTGTCAACCATGCGCCAACATTTTCTTTGGTCTCGTTATCTTTATTGAATTTTTGATCACCAAGGAACACTTTCAGGTGCGAAAAGTAATAGAAATCGTTAGAGTCGAGGTCAGGGTTGTATGGAGGACGGTCAGACTAGCTCCAGCCAAAGTCCTGTAAGGACTGTCGTGTCACGTTCGTAGTGTGACATCGGGCCTTATCACGAATCAAAACAATACCGTTATAAAGCTTTCCACGGTGCTTGTTCTTATCGCGACACAGTTTTATAAACGTCTCATAGTCAACATTTTTACTGACTGACTATGAAGTTTTTCGCGACAGAGCTCTTGCACAAAAATTTCTCGGTTCACTTGCCGCGTCAAATTCAGATAAAAGTCCAAGCCTTCGATGATATCCATCATCATCTTCGTCAGGGAACACCTTAGCGTTCAGAGCTAGAACTATTTCGGATATGGACCACGTCGGTTTCGATATCACGCATCTGAAGACGGTGTTCAGAAGGAACGGGTGTTCCGTCCGTGACATTAGATCAGCGCTGTTGAGAAAACCAAGACGCGACTCTGCTCAAACAAGCCACGGAGCCAACACGTAGCGCGGCTTCCACTTTGCGGTGCAACAACGAGCAACATAGGTAGAATCCTGAACAGGCAAGGACTCAGACCAGTCTTCCCGCCACAAAGAAAAATTAAAGAAATGTCGCGACCCACTAAAGATACTCTGAGAGTGCCGCGAATTTATAATATTCCTTGCGAGTGTGGCGGGAGTCACGTGGGACTGTCTATAAGGACATTTGCTGATCGTTGCGTCGAGCATCAACGTCACCTTAAGTACAAGCACTTGAATGAATCAGCGGTGGTCTTTTCTCCTCATATTGCTACTTCATCCCTCTCCGCCCTTATGGAAAATATATACATTTTAAAAACGTACTGCAGGAAGGTGAAAATCTACTGATAAAAACACCGAAGCACTGCACTTTCACTTAAAAAGTGAAGGACATACACTATGATAAGAGGTACTGCTGGTGGAGAGAGTATGTTCCCTAGAGTTGAGGAGTGTGGGTAGAAAGACAGAGGTCTACTAGACAGGGAAAACTATGGAGATGAGAGGCAAGAGTGGAGGTGAATAGTGAGAAATACGGTTGTTGGGAAAGACAGAAGGTGACGAGTAGTGTGTCATGTGGGAAGGGCAGTGGTTGCAAGAGGAAATGGACTGTGATGGATGGAGATGCAAAGGAGAGAGGAGTCCTGATGTGGAGTGGGATAGGTGAGGAAGAGTTAAAGTTGGTAGGAGGGATAAATATCAGCACAGATGTCATTGTCTGAGAGAGGGAGTTGGTTGAAGTTGCGTTCAGGTAGGATATGAAGTGTGTGTCGGTGTAGAGATGGAGGGATATGTCTGTGGCGGCCCAGCAGCATGCCTGGATTGGAGATCGTAGGGAAGACAATGGGGTGATTGGAATCTAATTTATGGACAGTACAGGAGATGCAGAGGCTTTCGATGTGGGCGAGAGGAGTGGGAATTGGAGGAGACGGTAGAGGATTCAGGTGGGGAAATGTAAACGGATGCAGAAAGTGAGATGATGTGCAAGGCGTTCAAGGATTTGGAGGTACATATAGAACTTCTGTGGGGTGGAGACCCTTGCAATATTTGCATATCAGAGGATGAGTCAGATCGGGGATTTGTAGGTGTTGAGAATAGCTGAGGAGTGTAATCACTAAGTTGGGCCTATTAACAGTTCTAATATATGGTGAGCTTTCTGTTGGATGGCTAGTAGGTGAGCAGTGGTGGCATTTTTTTTCTTTATTCTTATTTCATTTCCGTGCCCCATATGGGCAGGGGAGGGCTGTCAGTGGCACAATCCTCCGCTCTTCAGCCGAGTGACATGACAACTAAAACAAGAATGAAATGCTACTGATATAACGCTATAAAAAAGTGGAACATAAAACAGAGTAAGGGGAGATAATGGAGGTAAAAATACACTGACAGGGAGATGCTAATGGGGAGACAATTAAAAAAGTCACCATAAACTAAAAAAAACACAGTTGGCGATTCTTAAAACACAAAGAAGACACTGAATGCACATACATAGGTTAAAAGTCGGCCACAGTATTAAAAACACTCCTGAACAACACACTTAAAACCGACTTGGGGCATACAGGGTGAAGTATAAAACTGCCAGGTGGGACCTGCCGAGGGAGAGGTTGCAGAGGATGGAACAGGAAGGGAGAGCAAGGGACAGCAGGGGAGGCGGCGGGATGAAGAGAGTAGGGGTGTAGCAGGTACATGAAGAGGCAGGAGACTGGTGAGGCAGGAGATGAAGAGGGAAGACAAGGTAGGAGGGAGTGCAGAGACACTGAAATGGAGCACAGGAGAGGGGGGAGTAGGAGGGGGAAGCCGCTCAGGAGAAGGGAGGGGGAGGAGAGGGAGTCCTGAGGAGGAGGCAGGAAGATGGGGTTAGAGTTGGTAGGAAGGGTAGATTGTAAGGGGTCCGTAGGCTCTTACTATAAATTTGCACTCGGCACAGGTCGATAGGGCGAACAATCGATTGTTTCGTGTTGCGAGAGCGAGTGTGAGTTGAACCAGTTGCCATGTTGCGGGCAGAGGTGTGTGGAGGCCAGTTGTTGTAATGCAAGGCTGTAACGACAAAAGGAGTTGCCATCACCGTGGTTTAACCCCTTTGTACTAGAATAATATCGGGAAGGTGAAGAAGTATAATTACGAAAGTGATTAGTGACATTCTGGTGCCGATATTTTGGTTTCACGTCTACCGAACCGGCATCACTGTTGGATTGCAGTGTTGGATTGCAGTGTTGGATTGCAATGATGGATTAGCGTGTGACGATAATGAAAAACGAAGAAGCCTGTGCTGAGATTAGCCGTAATTAGATATGTATGACGAAGACAGTGGCTGTCTCCTCCTTTTGTGTTTTTGAGACGAATATAGGTTCGTGATTAGTGAAACTGTGTTGGTGTTTTTCTTGTTACCAGACATTTCATTATTACAGCATTTGAGAAGGACGAACTGGAAAGTAACAACTTCCGTAGCAGTCAATTCCGATTGCCAGCCCCATTAGGTACACGGTCACATTAATAATAATTATTGGGCTGCTATTCGATCAGATCAGGTCGGGTCGAAATAAACAGAGGTGTTACACCTTGGCTTACCATGAAAGGACAAGTGCAATTTTCGGACGAATCGTAAAGAACAATAGGCAATTTTATCTTGCTTAACGCGAGAAAATATTTTTCCAATTTCGGATGAAGACAGAGTATAAACTTTAAAATCGTGACAAGAAACAGCGCATTTTGAACAATATGAAGTAATAGCATCTTACGATTAGGAATAAACTGTTTCTTTCGCCATATTAGATGAGAGTAGTAGTGTCGATAAACTGTGTTATAATGTGCAAACGCGTAAATCCGCACGAAAAACTGTGAAAAGTGAACACCAAAGAAGACACGTGTGAACATTACAACAGCAAAACGAGCCAAGAATTCGTCACGAAAGCTTTTAAAGAAGTGTTTAGTAGTAGTATTATGACTGAAATTGCTTTTTGAATAGTGAAAATCGAGCAACTTCAAGTGGACCCATAAACTGTTATGCAGGTGACAGTTTATTGTGGCGATGCAATTGTTGAGTGACGTCACGCAGACCTGTGTAGCAGCTGCGCCAAAGAGCTTCGATCCACGAGGTGGTTTCACACGTCATCCCAACTACCAGTCCAAGGAGTAGGTCAGTCACAGACGCACTACGCTGGACAGCGAGCAGCGCGACTTCGAGACACCGAGCAGGAACCCGGCATCTAGCGGCCGAACTACTAACTACGCCCGCCTGCAGCACCACGGAGCGGCCGACTGAGAACTACGATGACTCGCCACAGATCTTCAGCACGGCTTCACGCGGCTCCGGCGGCAGTACAGCGCCACGCCCACTTCAAACGTCAAAACATCGCGACTCGTGGTAACATCAATTGGTGAGTGAAGACGACTGGTTAGCATAACATTAAATTGCAGTGTACTGTCTTCACGATAAATAAACAGTTTTAAACTGTGTTTCACCTTAGGAAAAGTGCCCAATTACAGTAATTCCGAAAAGTTTGCGAAATATACTCTGAAATATAGCATACTTTTTGATGCATGCTGCACTGTCTAAATGGTGATTATACCGATATGCTCATTGTTTTTGGGGATTTTACGTTTATAGATTTAATGAATGGTGTGATTTATCTTATTTAAAACATTTTACATAAACTGTGTATGTGAAAATTGATATTTGAAATTATCAGGTTTTGAGAGTCGTTATGTTCAGTATTCATACGTATTGTATCAATTTTGGGATTAACTGAAGATACTGCAGTTACTGTTTGATAAGTTTAGCAGTAATTAGGATTGTTTTGGGTTACTAGAGGTTATTTTATATTACTTGCTTGTGCATTAAAAATAAACCAAACATGTCTACTGAAGATAAGCAGGTTTGTGAGGCAGTAGCTGAAAGGAAAGAGATAGGACAGGAAGGCAGAGATGATTCAGGAATCAGTGATTATGGATTGTCATTAGAAAGCGCATTAGCACATTCAACTAGTTTCCCCGAGACACCGGGGCAAACGAGGAGAGATAAGCTAGTTTCAGAGGGTGAGGATATACGGTTGATGTTAGCAGATTTTTTAAAGGAAACCAAGGCACCAAAAGTGAGGGAAGAAATGTTCTGCAAATCATTAAAGGAAGATTTACAAGAAACTAGAGAAAGGGAAGAAATATTCCGCAAATCAGTAGAGAAAGGTTTACAAGAAGCTAGAGAAAGGAAAGAAATATTCTGCATATCATTAAAGGAAGATTTACAAGAAACCAAAGAAAGCTTAGAAAAGTCACTTAAGGAAACTATAGCACAAGAGATCAAAACATCGCAAATGAAGATAGAATATAATCGGAAGAAGGAAATGCAGGAGTTACAAGAACAATTGAAGATGGACATCAACGAGAGAGAGAGTAAGCTACAGAAGAGTATAGACCAAGTCCAGGGAGATGTGGAGAAGATGGAAGGAAAGTTAACAAAAAAGATAGAAGACGATGTTGAAGAAACTAAAGCTGAATTGGGAGAAAGGATCACCGAAGTGGAAACAAATTGCAATCATCAAATCGCTGAGGTGATGCAGATGCAGAAACAATGCAATGATGCGGTTAAGGGGATAGGAGATAGGCAAAACCAACTGGCTGTCAATCTGAGAAATGCTATAGCCGTGCAACGAGAAGAGCATAACAAGAGGGTTGCAATGGAGGTCAGGCAATTACAACAGGGAGTGCAACAATTGGAGAGTAAGACAGAAGAAATTGATAAACGAATTAGCAATGCCACCTTAACCGTTGGGGGAGGTAGAGTCGTTACCCTGATGAGCAGTGATAATCGGTACATCCAAAATAATACAGGGCAGAAATTTAAACCGAAAGGAGGGTTGCACCCAATGATATTTATGAAATGGTTAAAAGGAGTTTTCCCAGCACATTTTAAAGACACAGACAAGATTCAATTTGCAATAGATAGGATGGAAGGTGAGGCCTTCACTTGGGGAGTCAGGAAGAAGGAAGGGACTACTAGTTATGATCAGTTTGAAGGGGAATTCTTGAAGAAATACTGGTCCAAAAGTCATCAGTGTGCAGCAACTGAGGACCTACTACACCGCAAGTCACTTAATGCATGGAGAGGAACGTTGAGAGAGTTTGCCGAACATTTGTGGGAATTTAACGAGACCTTGGAACAACCCCTGAGTGATGACATAATGATATCCGCGATAAAAGGAAGATTGAGCTGGAGAATGCAAGAAACTGTAACCGGGAGCCTAATTAAAGATAGGGAGGCCTTGATGGAGATACTGGAACAGTTGGAATCTGTTTGATCACAGGAACACAATCAAGCTAATGATCAAAACCGAGAGGGAAGTAGTGACCAAAGGAATCATTTTAATAATTCGTCTAATTATAGAGGAAGAGGTGGTGGCCATATGTACAGGAACCATGGTGGTGAACGGCAATGGAGAAATGATTGGAGAAGGAGTGAAGAACCAAAAGGTCATGAGAGAGGAAGGGATAGGCGAATGAATGACACAGTGCATAATAGAAGAGGCGGAGAGACCGGAAAACTGAATAACACTCCAGATGAGGTCCAGTCAGGAGTGAGAGCTACAAGGACCAGAATAAACCTACTAAGACACGACAATGGTGGAGATCTAAGAGGAGATCTACTGGAGGAAAGAAGTAGGATTCCCAAAGAACCCATACTACCCATGATAGGGATCAAGCTATGTGGACTGAATATTGAGGCATTAGTTGATACAGGAAGTGAAGCATGTGCTATATCCAAGAGGTTATATGAACAGGTACTGAAAGCAAACTTTAGCTTGCCTAGTTTCCCAGTGAGTGGAGTGAGAATTGTGAATGCGTTGGGTGCAAGAAGTAAACCTATTAAAGAACAAGTGTTGATTACCTTCGAGATAGAGGGAGAAGAATACGAAGCAACATTTTTGGTGGTGGCTGGATTGAACACATCAATTATTTTAGGAATAGATTGGTTGAATGAAGTTGATGCAGTAGTGAGTTTTGATGAAGGTACTATTAAGGTCAAAGGAAGAAAGGGAGAAGAGAAGATGTTAAAGTTTGCTGAAGGTAGTGCAATCAAAGAAGAGGAGGAATTCAAAAGGATAAGTTTGTGTTATGAAGAGGAACCCACAATAGGATATGGGGAAGAGGAACTAGAAGAAGAAGTGTTGATATACCTTGAGGGATTAGCACGAGAGGATAGACATAAAGAGGATAAGATCAGTAAAAAGTTGGAGGAGATGACACACCTAGATGGGGAGATTAAGAGGAAATTAGCCACAGTGTTATACAGGCGTCATAAGGTATTTTCTCAACGGCCAGGTATCATGAAAGAGGTGGAGTGTAAGCTAAAAATAAAGAACCATAAACTGTTCAATATAAAGCAGTATTCCATTCCCCAGGCGAAAAGAAGAGCAGTAGATGAAGAGATACAGAGGATGATGGACCTTGGTGTTATAGAAGGGGCCAACAGTCAATATAACAACCCCCTATTTGTTGTTGATAAGAAGGATGGAAAGGTGAGGATAGTTTTGGATGCATGAACAGTGAACAAGATCATCGAGCCGGAGCGGGAAAAGCCTGAGACTATAGAAGAACTGATTCAAAAATTCTGAGGAGCAAAGTTACTTAGTAGTATCGACTTAACTGCTGGTTACTGGCAAATACCATTGGCCACAGAGTCCCACCAGTATACAGCATTTACTTATGGAGGGAGATGCTATTAATTTAGAGTGTTGCCGTTTGGGCTTAATGTGTCAGTGTCTGAATTCATAAGAGCGATGGATAAGACACTGGGCGAGGAGTTACTTAAAAAGGTCACCGTCTATGTGGATGACCTCTTGATAGCAAGTGAATCATGGGAAGAACATTTGAATAGATTGGATGCAGTCTTGGCAGCTTTTGAAACCGCAGGAGTAACTGTAAACCTGGAAAAGTCGGAATTTGGCAAATCAAAGATAAAATTCCTGGGCCATATAATATCAGAGGAGGGTATCTATCCTGATCCTAGTAAAATGGAGGCTATTAGAAATTTTCCGACCTCCCATAGTAAGAAGCAGTTGCGAGCATTCTTTGGGGTTTGTGAGTTTTATAGAAAATTTGTAAAAGGATCCGTACTTAATGCCCCGAGTATGAGGGAATTGACCAAGGCGAGGATGACGTGGCATTGGAGTGCAGAGTGCCAAACCGAGTTTGAGAATATCAAGGAAGCACTATATAGTGCAGACATATTGTACCACCCGGATTTTTCCAAGGATTTTTATTTGGGAGCAGACAGCTCTGACTATAGACGAGGAATACATTTGTACCAAATGGAGAGGAGCGGAAATGGTGAGAGTGTAAGAACAATAGCGTTCGGTAGCAGGAGTTTAAATGCTTGGGAGAGGAAATATTCGATTACTGAAAGGGAGGCATTGGCAATTGTGTGGGGGTTTAAGCGTTTCCGTTATTATTTGGCCAGGAGGCATGTGAAAGTAGTGACTGACCATAAGGCCCTTACGTTTCTGACTACAAGCAATTTGAGGCATAGCAGACTAACACGATGGGCCCTGGCATTACATGACTATGACTTCGAGATAATTTATGAGCCAGGAGCAACACATATAATACCTGATGCCTTGTCAAGATTACCAGCTGACTCGAGAGGAATGTTGGTGGACAGGCCAGAAGGAGAAGGAGTTAGAATTAACCTGATGAAAGGAGTACAGTATGAAGAATTCATAAGGAAGTTCCTAAAGAATGTGCGCAGGGAACTGAACGAGGACGAGAAATTAAAGACAATTAAAAACAAATACAGGTGTGCAGGAGAGGAAAGAATTCACACATTTTATTATATTCATAATGGGATACTTTATAAAAGAAACAAGTAGATTGAGGAGAACTGGAAACTCTGTGTGCCTGAGCATGTGGTAGAAAAATTAATTTAGTATATGCACTATAGTAATGCGCATTATGGACCGAAGAAGTGTCTGGAAAAGTTGAAGTTAGATTGTGCATTCAACAACATGGGAAGGCGTATACATAAGATACTGAATACATGTGACACTTGTCAAAAATCTAAAACGACTACAGTACAGCACAAAGGATATATGCATCCAATTGTACCAACAGCTATTAAGGACATAGTTGCAGTGGATCTCTTTGGGCCACTTCCTGCTTCACGAGGGAATTACACACAAATCTTAGTAGCGAAAGAACTGGTTTCCAAGTACATAAAATTTTACCCGTTAAAGAAAGCCACTAATAGAGCCATCATTAACCAGTTTGAGAAAGACTATTTTCAAAAGGTGTGTATTCCTAAGCGAATTTTGAGTGATAATGGGTCGCAATTTAGGTCAAAAGAGTGGACAGAGATGCTAAATGAACACAAAATAGAGCAAATTGCCATTTCTAGATATAGGCCAGCTTCTAACCCTGCACAACGAACAATGAAGGAATTGAACCGTTTATGCCGAACATACTGTCACAGGAAGCATGGTTCATGGAAAGAATATCTGGAAGAATTTGAGCGGGTCAGGAATCACCTCCCACATGTTTCTACAGAGTTTGCACCATGTGAAGTATTGCTCAATCAAGAACCCGACAGTATTTTTCGCGATTTGCTAGTTTACCCACCAGGAAGTTCATTGACCTGGGAAAGGAAATTGGAGCTAGTGGAATTAAGTATGAAGGAGAAGGCTAGGAAAAGACAGGAAAGACACGACAAGCTAGTGAAACCGATAACTTACCGAGTGGGAGACTTGGTACTAGTAAAGGTTCATGCAAAATCAAGGAAAATAAACTCTGAAATATATAAATTCAACCACGTTTATAAGGGACCATACAGGATTATAAAAATTGGTCATCCTAACACTGTGGAGTTGGAATATGCACGAACAAAGAGAGTGCATGGAAAGGAGCATGTGGAAAACATAAAAAGGTACTACTCACATGAGAACAGGGATAACCCAGATGAGGAAGGGGAACTCGATTAGGGCGAATGTCTGAAATGAGAGTGTTCAAGCTCCTTGATGTAGTTGGGTAACACATGTTTAGAACATTTAATTGTTAAACGGACATTTGAAAAAGGGGAATGTTTATTTGCATTGTATTTTCTGATGTATTATAACTAGAACTTCATATTTCATATCGACGATTACCTGAGAATGGGTATAAAACCTGTAACAACTAATTTGTAATATAATAATTCATATGTCATGTGTTCACATAATAATTTTTGATTGTATGTTGTGTGTTACATTCAATATGGACTATACAGGATTATTGCTGCTTGATAAAAAATTGTAATTTGGACAATGCCATGTTTGTGAGATGTAATAACCTTTTCTAGAATATTATTGTGGAGGCAGCCCTCTACCGGGGTCGAGGGATTATTTGGTAAATTGTAATTTCATTAATTATTTACACTATGTATTTTGTTCAGATGTAATGATATCTAATTTCCTTGCCGATTCTTTTACGCCAGAGGCTCCAAAGAAGTTTTCGAGGGTGGCGATGTAAGGGGTCCGTAGGCCCTTACTATAAATTTGCACTCGGCACAGGTCGATAGGGCGAACAATCGATTGTGTCGTGTTGCGAGAGCGAGTGTGAGTTGAACCAGTTGCCATGTTGCGGGCAGAGGCGTGTGGAGGCCAGTTGTTGTAATGCAAGACTTTAACGACAAAGGGAGTTGCCATTACCGTGGTTTAACCCCTTTGTACTAGAATAATATCGGGAAGGTGAAGAAATATAATTACGAAAGTGATTAGTGACATTCTAGTGCCGATATTTTGGTTTCGCGTCTACCGCGCCGGCATCACTGTTGGATTGCAGTGTTGGATTGCAGTGATGGATTAGCGTGTGACGATAATGAAAAACGAAGAAGCCTGTGCTGAGATTAGCCGTAATTAGATATGTATGACGAAGGCAGTGGCTGTCTCCTCCTTTTGTGTTTTTGAGACGAATATAGGTTCGTGATTAGTGAAACTGTGTTGGTGTTTTTCTTGTTACCAGACATTTCATTATTACAGCATTTGAGAAGGACGAACTGGAAAGTAACAACTTACATAGCAGTCAATTCCGATTGCCAGCCCCATTAGGTACACGGTCACATTAATAATAATTATTGGGCTGCTATTCGATCGGATCAGGTCGGGTCGAAATAAACGGAGGTGTTACAAGATGTCAGGGCGAAGCTCATCATCTGGGAAATGTAGATGGTGGAATTTGCATTGGGACAGTGGTGGCAGAGCACACCCTATTAAATAAGCACAAGAATCTGTTTGAACAAACAAGAATACTTGCTCACACTTCGAACTATTGGGGCTCTGTGATCAGAGAAAATGTTGAACTTAGACTTTGCAAAAACAAGTTCAGCAGAGACAACAGCTATGCACTTAGCAATGCATGGAAGCGTGCACTTTACAGGGAAAAAATTCAGAAGAATACTTCTCGCAATTTACCGCCTGCTGCGATGGATGGCGCTGCAAGCAACGCCAGATAGAGAGCGCAAGTAAAATCTGTGGACGTAGAGCGCGCCACCTATGTACGCGCCACCATGATGTAATGCAGCCATTCAGATGCCGTTTCGTGGGTATAAAATAGGGAACTTGGCCAGTTCACGACAGTTTGAGTCCCTGACGAGGATGATGGTGGCTATCATTGAAAGATTGGAATTTTATCCGAATTTGACGCGAAAAGTGAACTGAGAAATTTTTATGCAATTGTGCTGACTGTTTTACCTCGCGGTAACAGAACACCAGTAGATTGCCGTGTCTGTCCGAAAAGACTGTGTACATGACTTTTCGAGGTGTTAAGATTTCTTGGCTTCAAGCTTTACTGATGATGCACTGACTATCGTTTCGTTTGATGGGTTTCATATGTGAGCCAGTCCTGATACACGGCCAGTATCTTGCTTAGAAACTCATCATAACTTTTGCTGTAACGTGCCAAAAAGTTCAATGCACTGCCCAAAAGTTGTTTTTTTGAGCTGCTCTATAAGAGTGTGTGACAATCAAGGAGCAGTTCACGAAAATTCAGTTTTTTTTCCGAAATAGTTTCACGAAGAAGTTGATCTTGAAATTATCAGGAGATTCTTAGGAAGATCGGATTATGTAATGTTACAGTTTTTCTTTACGAGTTCTTCTACCGCACGAACCAATCCTTGATTAGCCAAATATGGTCGCCCATCTCGTTCGTCATCGTGCACTTGGTCACGTCCTTCATTGAACTATCTGGCTTATCTCTTCTTATCATCGAATTGCTCATCGTATTTCCTCTGTAAAGCTCACAAATCTGTCGATGAGTCTTACTGATTTAGTGTTCTTCACATTCATAAAACGAATTACAGATCTAATCTCACAAGTGGCGGGATTTTCAATCAGCTTCGCCATTCCAAACATGTGCTGAGAAGGATAAACAACACTCAGAGAATAGACAATACTGTTATCTGCTTGTCCTTCACCAGGCAGTTCCTAACGTAAAAGAAAAATGTAGAATGACACCCATACTTCCATCCGACTAATACGGCTATACATTACCTGACTAGTCGTGGTTCATAACCCAGCTACTTACTGAAATACGACACCACATCACAAACATTTGTGAATGTGGAGCATTCGACGATCTGCAACATATCGTCTCTGATTGTGCCATTAGACAAGATATCACAGACCAAGACAGGAACCCTTCGGTAATACAGCACTCTGTAACGTAACAAGGACTGAGGAATTGTGGCACAAGCTGAACTCGTTGATAGGCAAAATATGAGGTTATGAACTGCAGTCCTACATGGCCGACAGACAACCAAGAAGAGGTCATCAACATGAGAATGAGACATGGCCGACAGACAGCCAAGAAGAGGTCATCAACATGAGAATGAGACGCACAATGGCAGAGAATCCACATACAACAACCTCCCGAAAGCAGTGGGGACTCGACGAGTTGAGCTGCGGAGAGGACTAGAAAGGGTTTCCTGAGACACTGAAGCCAACTCCCTATCTTCCTATCATGGGAGGCATAGCGGCACCCTCTGTGACTCCCAGGTTGTGTCTCAGCGTTCCAGAGTCTTAATACCCAGAAAAATGAGGATATCTGGCTTGTTGCTGATACCAAGTACATTAGCGCAATGAAGTGTAGTGCAATGTAGTGTAATGTTGAAGTAGTGCAATCCACAATTATAAATTACAAAATCCGTGAAGCTGCGGTGTAGAATAGTGCAGCGGACTAGTAACATGTGCCCTCTGGTTTCCGGATGAACATATAGGGCGATTCAGCTGCCGCTACTCATGGATTTCTTCAACCCGCAACGCCTTCAAGAACCACATGCGAGATTTTCATATTCTCTCCTTCGATACGTGCAGACTTCTAGTCCTATAGAAAAAATGAACAAGACCCTGTTGTAGGATAGTTGATGTAGCTAAATTTTCGTTGGAGGCCACAGTTTTCAAGTTATTTTAAAAAAAATCTCGGGTGAAGGTCACTTTTGTGCGTTTTTCTTGAATCATTCGAAAACGACGACCTGTAGCAAAAACGTATCCCAGTACCAAATGAGTAGATTAAATTTGCTACAAAAAGGTCCTGTTTATGCATAGAGAGCGAGAGAATATGAAAATCTTGAGTGTGGTATGTGAAGGCATTGCAGCTTGCATAGAACTCACAGGTAGGGGCAGCTGAATTACCCTGTATATCTGTGTGAATGATGACCAAAAATGAAGATTTTTAAGAAATTTTAAAATATTTTTTTACTTAGACTCTTATGTAGATTATTTTCGCTTCAAATACCACAGTGCTTAGTTAAACTAAAATTATGTCACACCAATTCGTTTACACCATTTGGTCTGCTTTTGTATGTAGAATAAAACAGCAATTAAGTAGTAAATAATAATCTCCTTCACTCAATCAGCTAATGCGCATGCACGGAATTGTGATTACAGCGCTGCTCCAGAAAAATGCGAACGGAACTTTCTTTACGGATGCATTTCGTAAATAGTAAATACACTGTTCAAAGTAATTAGAGGAACACGCGTATCAACGTCCGGTATGTTGAATGTATTGTGATACAAGTGGTACCTGTGGTCTTACAGAGATACTTGACATATCTGGTCTTATTGCACATTTACTTTCAGTGTAGGCAACAATTAAAACCATTAGCCATCTATCCGCTGTGTATTTTTGCACTACAGTGTCAGGTGACCCCTCTTAAGGAAGGAAGTATCTGTGTCCCAGTGTTTGCTAGTGAGTTACAAGATGGCAGTAGTCATTTGTGTTGTATTCAACCAAGCACATGCAATGCCACATATTAATGCAGTGTAGGTCCCAAGGGCTGTCTCTTTGATTAATAAAGGACGGACTTTCTGTCGTGTTGCTGCAATTACATGTGTCATCCATAGGTTGTAGACACGCTACAGGGAGACGAGTCAATACACAATGTGAGTTGAACAAGGTCGCCGACGCATCACAGTCCAACGTGAAGAGCGATACCCGTTCACCTCTGCATTGCAGCGTCGTACAAATACAGCGAAAGCACTGCAACATGATCACAGAAGGGCCATTGGAGCCTCTGTGTCCTACTAGACTGTAATGAAAAGGTTTCGAGAAAGGACCTTACGACCCAGAAGTCCTGTTCGAGTACCCCGTTTGACAAGACAACATCTTGCAGCTCTCTTTCAGTTCTACCTTTCCCACGTCAACTGGCAACTTCGTCACTGGCGAAACGCGTTGTTCGTAGACGGGTCCAGGTATCCTCTGGCGACAGGCGATGGCCGCGTTCGTGTGCGAGACTCGTGGTGAGAGGTACCTGCCAAATGTTGTCCAGGAAATCGACAGATTTCTAAGGTTCTGTGATGTTGTGGGGAGGCTTTAGTGTTTATAGCCGTAAGGAACATGTCGTTGTCTGTGGTCAGCTTACCTCCAGGCAGGACATCGAACAGATCGTGCTGGACCAAGTGATGGCTGCTGCATGTGATATTAACACAGAAGAGCTTCTAACGCCAGGGCCTATATGGCGGGCTCAGTAGGAGTGTCTTGCTAAGCCTGGACATTGGAGTAACAGAATGATTAGCGGTGAGTCATGCCCTAAACCCCATCGTACATATATGGAGAATTCTTAACATGTGTTCGTAGTCGTCCTGTTCCGCCAAAGGCTCTCCAAGAACTGTCACGGGCTCTCATTGAATAATGGTAACGGATACCACAGAGTGATCTCAGCAGACTTGTACGGAGCGAGCCACGTAGGTGTCAGGCAGTGGCAAACGCTCACGGAAGGCATACATGTTATAGAAGGTCTCAATGTCCAATGAAAAGCACCCAGGATGACGGAATGAATTATTGTTTCCGCTTTGTTTCCAGCACCTGTTGGGCATTTCAGTTCTTTTTTTTATGTAAACGATAGAGGGTGTAATAATGTTTGCTTCATTTGCGAAAGGTAAAGGTTTAATTTGGTAACGTACCCAGTCTTCAGTTACGGCTCAATGAAATATGGCACACGCCCGAAGTCTCGTTCTTCTGATTCTTTTGAGCAGGGTAATTTGTATGTGTGTGAGTGTGTGTGTGTGTGTGTGTGTGAGAGAGAGAGAGAGAGAGAGCACGTTGCTCATCCTGAGCGAAACATTAGCCACACGTACTGTCTACCCTGAGTAAACAGCTTGAGCAGCGTTAACTTGGCCGTCAGCCCACTCCTCGCTGCCCGGAAGCATGCCGCCCGCTCTGTGACGCAAGCCCTGGAGGGCGCTGCTCGGCGCCCAGTCGCAGCTAATGGCTCGCCTCCGTGTGCTCACACACGTGATTACTCACTCTGTGCCCGGCACGGTAGCAGGTCTCCAGGCGCTGACACCGCTGCTGTACTCCTCACCTTACACACACGCCCGAGGTGGCGGCCCGTCTCCGGCGGAAACCGGTTCTCCTTGTCCGCTTTCTTCCCGACCACCTTAGCCTTGAACACCGCTGCCCTTATTCTGGGTCGTTAACCCACTGGCGGAAGTCTTACGCAGCGAGGTTCTGCTGTGGCTGAGGCCAAAACGATGTCACTCCACTAGACAGCATTGTTTGTTTTGTGAACACGCGCAGCGGCTCATTCGAAATCTCTACATCGACGTCTACATGATTACTCTACAGCTCACAATTAAGTGCCTTTATTAGGTGTCGATGTGACTTGTGCAACTTTCCAGTCTTTGCATTCGGATCTTTCTAGTATTGAGCGATTGTCTACACGATTACTCCACAAATGGCTCTAAGCACTATGGGACTTAACATCTGAGGTCATCAGTCCCCTAGCCTTCGAACTACTTAAACCTAACTAACCTAAGGACATCACACACATCCATGCCCGAGGCAGGATTCGAACCTGCGACCGTAGCAACAGCGCGGTTCCGGACTGAAGTGCCTAGAACCGCTCGGCCACATCGGGCGGCGAATACTCTACAGCTCACAATTAAGTGCCTCTATTGGGTGTTGATGTGACTTGTGCAACTTTCCAGTCTTTGGGTACAGGTCTTTCTGTGTATAATATTACTAAGTATGGAGCTATTGTCTCAGCTTATTCTGAAAGGAACCTAACTTGTATATAATCTGGACCAGAGCCCTTGCCTTTATTAAGTGTTCTAAGCTGCTTCGCTACACCGAGAATATCTACTTCCAAGCCAGTCATGTTGGCAGTTGTTCTTGATTCGAATTGTGCAACATTTACTGCGTCTTCTTTTGTGAAAGAATTTCGGAAAACCGAGTTCAGTAAATCTGCTTTAGTGACACTGTCGTCAATAACATCACTATTGTGAAGGTACTGATAGTCTCTTACTGCTCGTGTACTTTACATACAACTTTGGGTTTTCTGCCAGATTTCGGTAGAGATAGTTTCGTTGTGGAAACTATTAAAAGCATCTCGCACTGAAGTTCGTGCTAAATTTCAACCTTCTGAAAACCTTCTCCAATATTAGGGATTTTGTAATCTTTTAAAACTGGCGTGCTGTTTTCGTTGGCAGGCCGGTGTGGCCGAGCGGTTCTAGGCGCTACAGTCTGGAACCGCGGGACTGCTACGGTCGCAGGTTCGAATCCTGCCTCGGGCATGGATGTGTGTGTTGTCCTTAGGTTAGTTAGGTTTAAGTAGTTCTAAGTTCTAGGGGACTGATGACCTCAGCAGTTAAGTCCCATAGTGCTCAGAACCATTTGTTTTCGTTGCTTCCGCAAAAGTGTTCCGACCTGTTTTGTGTCCGTTGGGGGATCAGTACCATCTCTTATTAATATATTTGGTATATATCGCTCTCAACTGCCATCGATACTATTTCTTTGAATTTAATCCATATCTGTTACACGCTTACATAGATTGGAACGAGTGATTACTGTCTCTCAGAAGCGTGTGAAGCGAATTTTTAACTGTTTTTTTTCTTTTTCTTTTTAGCAGAGACATTTTGAGTTTATTTGTGTTGGGTTTGGATGTTACGGTGTTCAGTCTCCCTAAATAACCTTGTGATCACCTTTATCTGTCATGATGCTTCCTGCTTCATATTTAGTCAGGATTATTTGTTCGCCGGCCGGTGTGGCCGTGCGGTTCTAGGCGCTTTAGGCTGGAACCGCGTGACCGCTACGGTCGCAGGTTCGAATCCTGCCTCGGGCATGGATGTGTGTGATGTCCTTAGGTTAGTTAGGTTTAAGTAGTTCTACGTTGTAGGGGACTGATGACCTCAGATGTTAAGTCCCATAGTGCTCAGAGCCACTTGATTTTTTATTTGTTCAATACAATTTTCTGAGTAAACATTCAGTGCGATTTCGGACAATGGTTTATGCCTACCACCGACTTTAAATCTGTATTTTCGCCAACATATCGAGGGTAGATTGAACTCATCGCTAACTATAACTGTATGAGTGATGAAAATCTGTATTCGACTTTTACAGTGACTCCACTTTCAAGTAATGCTGTCGAGGTCTCCTACACTACATTTACATAAGGCACAACTTGCGGAAGGCGAAAACCGACTTTCTGAAATCCATTTCCACTGATGTCAATTAATTTTTCGTGGCTGAGGTTCGCAGTACGTAAATTTTTGGAAGTCGTCATAGTCGTTTTTGACGGCAAATACTATTTATTCATCATGCAGTTTCGGTAGTTTGGATACTTTCAATTACTGCCGAATTTTACTGCATCAGCAGGTGAATAATTAAAAAAAAGTTGAGATGTACGAGGGGCGTTCAACAAGTTAAGCAATACTTTTACTTTATATTTTTGAAAGCAGGTTGGTTTTATTCAGTATTTCAGTACATCATATTATTCCCCACTCTTTTAGGTCCAAAACCCAATTTTTTAATATAATCTCCGTTCAGTGCGACGGCCTTACTCCACCTTACAGAGAGGGCCTGTATGCACGCATGGTACCACTCTACTGGTCAACCTCGAAGCCATTGCCTTGCTGCATCAATAACCTTCACATCATCCAAGTACTGCTTCCCGCGGAGTGCGTTCTTTATTGGGCCAAAGAGATGGAAGTCGGAAGGCGCTTGATTCCGGCCAGTAGGCTCGATGAGGAAGAACAGTTCAGTGAACTTTTGGGAGCTCCTCTGGGGTGTGCGAAGACTTGTGTGAGGCCTTGCCGTTGTTATGGAATACGAGAAATTTGTTTGTATTTGTCGCGACGAACACGCTAAAGTCGATTTTTCAGTTTCCTGAGGGTAGCGGAACACGTATCAGAGTTGATCGTCGCACCACGAGGAAGAACATCAAACAAAATAGTCCCTCGAGTGTTCCGGAAGACCGTCCCCGGGTCATTACAGGTTGAGGATGCGGCTTCAGTCTTTTTCTTCGGAGGAGAGATGGTGTGGCGCCACTCCATGGATTGCCGTTTTGGTTCCAGTTCGAAGTTATCAACCTATGTTTCATCGCCTGTGACGATGTACGACAAACAGTTCCCACGATCGGGCTCGTAACGCGCAGGCACAGACGGTCCTTTGTTGCTCTTTATGGTTTTCTGTTAGGCGTCGCCGGCCGGAGTGGCCGAGCAGTTCTAGGCGCTTCGGTCTGGAAACACACGACCGCTACGGTCGCAGATTCGAATCCTGCCTCGGGCATGGATGTGTGTGATGTCCTTTGAACCAGACTGAGATTCATTGGAAGAATCCTAAGGAAATGTAATCCGAAAACAAAGGAAGTAGGTTACAGTACGCTTGTTCGCCCACTGCTTGAATACTGCTCAGCAGTGTAGGATCCGTACCAGATAGGGTTGATAGAAGAGATAGAGAAGATCCAGCGGAGAGCAGCGCGCTTCGTTGCAGGATCATTTAGTAATCGCAAAAGCGTTACGGAGATGATAGATAAACTCCAGTGGAAAACTCTGCAGGAGAGACGCTCAGTAGGTCGGTACGGGCTTTTGTTGAAGTTTCGAGAACATACCTCCACCGAGGAGTGAAGCATTATATTGCTCCCTCCTACGTATATCTCGCGAAGAGACCATGAGGATAAAATCAGAGAGATTAGAGCCCACACAGAGGCATACCGACAATCCTTCTTTCCACGAACAATACGAGACTGGAATAGAAGGGAGAACCGATAGAGGTACTCAAGGTACCCTCCGCCACACACCGTTAGGTGTCTTGCGTAGTATGGATGTAGATGTAGATTTTGTTAGGCGTCGAGGAACCCAGCAGGCATACACCCCAACTGATGGGTGGGTGTGTCAGCACATGCAACAGAAACGTAAAGTTGTGCAGCAATGTGTTTGGTTGTGATCCATCGATCAACGTCTGCACGTTCCAGCACACCAGTCACACCTGTGGACGGTCCGCGGGGGAGCTGGAGATGGACAGGTTTGTGCGAATTGCTGCAATGATGATACCTCATTCAACGACTCATCATGCTTCTGTTCACTGCCATTTTGCATTCTGCAAGCGCCTATGAATATCCGCCAAAAACTAGAAAACGAAGGCTAAGTTCAATTTTTGGTGTGAGGTTTCCGCTTCCTTAGTAAAATATAGTAAAATCTACGGCACTGAGCTTAACAATAAATAATATACCGTAAAATATTTCCGTCTGTTAACAGTAATATGGTTCACGCGATAGATATCACGCTAGTTGCCTGAAATGTTAATAGTATATAATGAGCTCTAAATGAATACTTATATGTATATTAAATAGAAAAATTGAAAGTTCCAGCTGCTATATCAATAAATACATCTTTTTTTGAGGAGGTAATGATTTACAGCTTCTATGAAATATTGAAACTTATCACACAGTCGGTTTCAGTCGTTGATAGACCATTTTCTTGTGTTAACTTTTCATAACTGGGATTCACTGTCATGTAAAATTTTTTGAAATACATCATGTTTACGCCAGGGACTGTAAAACGCTTTATTTCCACTGTTGCAATTTCAGCCTTAGGCTATTATCAGGTGCAGATGTTTTGGCTTTAAGCCATTTCTACTTTATACATATATAAATGTGTCGGCCTGTATAAAGTTGACATGGCTTAAAGCCAAAACATCTGCACAAGATAATCGCCTAAGGCCGAAACTTCAATAGTGGAAATAAAAAGCTTAACAGTCACTGGCGTAAACATGATGTCTTTCAACAAATTTTCTAGTGTACTTTCAAATCGTAATCAGACGCGATGTAACTCATAACCATGATAAATCATCATGGCCCAACCCAACATCTTCATTTAACTCCAAGCAAAAGAGCATACAGCGTCCCGTAATTTAGTGACGAAGTAGTTTTCACCGAATTACGACAGACTGTATGTGTTCTGCCTTACGACTGAACGGGCAAGTTGGCTTGTGCTGTGATGATTTATAATTTTTATGAGATGCATCACATTTGATTGCGATTTCAAAGTACACCAGCGGACTGTCTGTTAACTATCGTAACCAGTAGTGTAATAAACTTTGAAATTATACGCATATGAGAAACCACGAGTTTTCAAATGCATTTTCTGCATTTGTAGGTTTATTTAAATATGTAACTGCATATGGTTCAGCCACTGTAACTGGTTTAGATTTCTTAGCCATCTTTACATCCGAGTCAGGTGGTTTTGCGATAAAGTCTGCCTGGAAACCGAGAGATCGAAGTATCGAATCCCTGTCGAACCTCGGAATTTTCTGTCTGCCTTTAACCTAGCCTTCACATCTGACGTATGTGAAGAATCGCCAGGAAAGATACATAGTTCAGTTTACATATTAAACTGAAATCTCCTATCTCCAGTAGTAGTTTAGGAGTAGTTTAGGAACACGGACGTCTCCTAAGCGGCGTCTAGTTAAAAGATTTGGACCGGGCCATTGAGTCACTGGGAATCATTACTGTGTAGTCACATTCTCCACCCCTAAATCTTACAGTTTGCATGGGGATGTCGTCTTGTGCAAGTAAGCACAACACAGCAGTGCTGCGGCTGAACGTAGTAAATACGATCTGGAGCCAACAGTAATTTAATCTAATGTTGTTTAGTATGATATTTGCACTTTATTGTGAAGTTCAGTGCGTTAGATAAATTTTTATTCCCTCGCCTCTGACTTCCCTTCACTCTCTCTCTCTCTCTCCCCCCCCCTCCCTCCCTGTCCCCTCCTCTCCCACCCTCGAAGGACCGTCGCCTTGCAAGATCGTATTGAACAAACTAATTTGTCTTTCACAATCGAAAAGTTTCGCTGAGATTGAATGTTTAATGATAAAAGCCCTGTTACTATGTTTAGAACTGAAGACACGATTTATTACAGAAAATGTTTACATCCGTCTTCGTATAGCTCCGGATTTTCCGCAGTGCGCGTAACGCTAGGGTGACCCCTCTAAGGCACTTTTTCCTTGTATAATGATTTTTCTTGGACTTCGCCCCAGTTTGTTTTCATTCCATGTACAACTGAGCTGTGTGGAATTTGGGGAAGTCCAGAAATATATATATATATATATGAAAAGTCCATTCATTTCCTAAGAGAGATAGCATACTTACTTCACACGATATACACTACTGACCATTAAAATTGCTTCATCAAGAAGATGACGTGCTACAGGCGCGAAATTTAACCGGCAGGAAGAAGAAGCTCTGATATGCCAATGATTAGCTTTTCAGAGCATTCACACAAGGTTGGCACCGGTGGCAACGCCTACAACGAGCTGACACGAGGAAAGTTTCCAACCTATTTCTCAAACACAAACAGCAGTTGACCGGCGTTGCCTGGTAAAACGTTGTTGTGATGCCTCGTGTAAGACTGAGAAATGCGTACCATCACGTTTCCGACTTTGATAAAGGTCGGATGTAGCCTATCGCTATTGCGGTTTATCGTATGGCGACATTGCTGCTCGCGTTGGTCGAGACCCAATGACTGTTAACAGAATATGGAATCGGTGGGTTCAGGAGGATAATACGGAATGCCGTGCTGGATCCCAACGGCCTCGTATCACTAGCAGTCGAGATGACAGGCATCTTATCCGCATGGCTGTAACGGATCGTGCAGCCCCGTCTCGATCCCTGAGTCAACAGATGGGGACGTTTGGAAGACAACAACCATCTGCACGAACAGTTCGACGACGTTTGCAGCAGTATGGACTATCAGCTCGGAGACCGTGGCTGCGGTTACTCTTGACGCTAAATCACAGACGGGAGCGCCTGCGATGGTGTACTCAACGACGAACCTAGTTGCACGAATGGTAAAACGTCATTTTTTCGGATGAATCCAGGTTCTGTTTAGAGCATCATGATGGTCGAATCCGTGTTTGGCGACATCGCGGTGAACGCACATTGAAAGCGTGTATTCGTCATCGCCATACTGGCGTATCACCCGGCGTGATGGTATGGGGTGCCATTGGTTACACGTTTCG
The DNA here is from genome assembly GCF_021461385.2 of Schistocerca piceifrons. Taxonomy (NCBI): domain Eukaryota; kingdom Metazoa; phylum Arthropoda; class Insecta; order Orthoptera; family Acrididae; genus Schistocerca; species Schistocerca piceifrons. Next base: position 770,542,821 of record NC_060140.1, on the reverse strand, counting down.
GTCACCTCTTTCTCGCATTGACTTCACTTTGAACAGTGGACGTTACATTTCAGATGTGTTACGACCCGTGGCTCTACCCTTCATTCGATCCCTGCGAAACCCTACATTTCAGCAGGATAATGCACGACAGCATGTTCCAGGTCCTGTACGGGCCTTTCTGGATACAGAAAATGTTCGACTGCTGCCCTGGCCAGCACATTCTCCAGATATCTCACCAACTGAAAACGTCTGGTCAATGGTGGCCGAGCAACTGGCTCGTCGCAATGCCGCCAGTCACTACTCTTGATGAACATAGGTATCGTGTTGAAGCTGCATGGGCAGCTGTACCTGTACACGCCATCCAATCTCTGTTTGACTCAATGCCCAGGAGTATCAAGGCCGTTATTACGGCCAGAGGTGGTTGTTCTGGATACTGATTTCTCAGGATCTATGCACCCAAATTGCGTGAAAATGTAATCACATGTCAGTTCTAGTATAATATATTTGTCCAATAAATACCCGTTTATTATCTGCATTTCTTCTTGGTGTAGCAATTTTAATGGCCAGTAGTGTACATTCGCAGCAGCAAACATGAACCACTGTCGGTTGTATTTGGAATGTCGAAATGAAAGTTTGTGCCGGACTGGGATTCGAACCCGGATTTCCCGCTTTACGCGAGCGCTCGCCTTAAACGCTTCGAGCATACGAGCACTAATCACGGCGAGGCCCAAATTTCCATATATTGATGTCACAACCTTTACTCGCGAGTTAAGCATAGTCCTGTACCGGAAGAACTTTTTTAAATTGAGATTCGAGGGCTTGGTATTGTCGAATATATACGAAATCGCAATGTGTCTGTTATTCAGTAGTACGATGCTATTTTACTTCGGAGAAGACTGTGTTCAGCAACAGCATATTTGTCAAAATCACGATATTTTACATGGAGTCAGTGACTTGAGCAGCATTCTGAAACTATTCTATTTGACTGACCAATATACTGATAATTGCTACCGCATTAAAGAGGAATTTCGCTGAACACAACTTCTCTTTAATTTCTTTCGGCGATCGGAAAAGGATTGAATACCGAGTCCGCCCAGGACTCTGCCCATTTCATTTTCTATACCTCTACAAAAACTTTAAAATAATTTATGGTTCCAGTCTTCTGAAACGGGTGCATTCAGAACTGAAAACTGTCAATGCGCTGAGGCTAGAGAGGGAACTATTAGAACAATGTTAACAGGGTACAAGTATGGATACATGAAAACCCAGAAATTATCAATAATGTGCATGAACAACTTGTTTCTAATAAAACGTAAACGTCGTTTACTTGATCTGAGTTCCTTACGACAGATCATTCAAAGAGGGGATTTTGTTACTCAAATGTAGAGTCCGAGGGGCGCCCCTTCCCTTTTTGCTATTGAATCCAAACTAAACACAACTCATTTTTTCATGTAATAAAACTAAACTACGGCGTAGCACAAGGAAAATATCGAAATAAGAGCCCTGCATCTGCATACTGTATTTCATTCCGAAACATCAAACAGTGCTGTGCTTCACTGAATTCCAACTAGTGCTTGCTGATTCGTAGATTTTTCTCTGGGAGGGAACTTTCAGCGGCAGACGTAAAAAATACGGAGGTTTGTTTATAAAGCGAACGAAAGTCAAAGCATCTCTAGACACAGACTCCCGGTATGTATAAGGAAGCGAAGTTTTCGAGCGTACTGAATAAACTCTATTTTGTAGTTTCAGCTGGCTTCGCGGGAATACAAACATTTATACATTGCCCTCCTGCACACTGCAAACATTGATTCAGCAGCAACTAAAATGTGTTCGGCGGGCATCTGACTCGTTAACAGCAAGGGTGGAAATTGATTATCCCAATCAAGATTCCGGGCCGGAATAAACTATTTACTTATTTTTAGAGCAAATATTTTGCTGCAAGTAGCTGCCAATATGCGTAGCAACTCAATATACATATAAACTGATATTTGCCACTTTCACGGAGAGATTAACTGGGAGTAGCACCCGCCCTTTTCTCTGCCCATGAAGCGCTGATCAAATAAGAGTGAATATTTGTTTTATGACTTTTCTGTAGCTTATTAGCGTTGTCTTTTCTGAAGGAAGCTGTCGAGAATTTCAGTGCTGATCTGTGTGCATTATCTAAATGAGCAAAGACTGAAAATGAAGTTAACACATCTTTCTTGGCCTCTGCAATCAACATATTTTTTACTATCAGGACACAGTTATTTCTATTGGAAAAGTGCAATGAGGTCCCTTGCCGTCCTCAAACATATCACAAGAAAGAGGAACAGTTTCATCGTGAAGAAGGGTATTGGATAATCACTCAGGATTAATGTAATGAGAATCCTGGAAGATGATGAGATGTTTAGGATGTGAAATATCCTCCTGCACCGCGTTAGGTGCATGATCAGTCATGTATACTGCAACAGCTGAACACACGTTTTAAAATTACAGCACAGCATGCTATCAAATACAAATATTTCAGCGCCTCCGTTTCGTGCAGGGCGTCCATAATTAAAGTTCGAGTATCAAAATGCTGTATAAAGAAATCCAGTGCTCAAAATTACTCAAATTTGAACAGCGTATTATTGACGCAAGAGGAAACGTCATGGAACGAAAAAAATTAACGAAAATTTGACCAATAGATGGCGCCGTAAGCGTTGAAATATGCACACCAATAAATGCGCGGCACACAGCTGTTCTTCAGTGAGCGTCTAGACGTCCAACTTGGCTGTCTCCACGAAGGATCGCGTGCTACTGGTAGAGCTCTTTAACAAGAACGGTGACTGTGTCGCAGTAGCCTTGCAGAATACCGAAACACTCAAGGGTAGGAAAAAAAGGCATTGGTCAGATGTCTGCTAAGGGTCTGGAAACAATGATTACAAAATTCGGAAAGACAAGTTCTTTTGAAGTGCAATGTGGCAGAGGGAGGAATGCAATTGATCCAGCGTCTGTCGAAGATGTGCCCACAGCATTGCAGGAGTGCTCATACAGTGGTGTGCAAACGTGCAGTGCACGGGGAATCGGCGGAACGTTAGACGTGCCTGCGAGCACGGTGCATAAAATTCTACGAAACGTTCTGCATTGCTATCCATACAAACTCACACATGTTCAGGGATTGCTTCCTGCTGACCTGCCAGCAAGACAAACGGTCGCTCTGGAATTTCTTTCTCGCATAGAAGTGGACAATGAATGACCATAAAACATTTTGTGGACAGACGTGCCCATTTCTATCTCCAAGGACATGGCGATCGCAGAATTGCAGAATATGGACAACGGAAATCCCCACGCACATCACCCGTTATCATTTCATTCTGTGATGCAGTTTGACGGAATCGTTCCTCGCAGAGCAGTATTTTTTCGAGGACATGAGTACTGCGGATCCTGTTGCCTATACTATCACTGGTAAACCCTGCTAGAGTCTCTCGCGCACCAACGTCATTTCAGGCCTTCAACACCGTGGTTGTGCGGGTAGGATGATTTTTATGTAAGATGGAGCTCTTCCGCACGTTGCACAGCCAGTGAAGCGGCTGCTGTAGAGGCATTTCGGAAATGCTAGAATTATCAGCCGTCATTTACCTGCAGCCTGGCCGTCCAGATCACCTGATCTTAATCCGTGTAACTTATGGCTGTCGGGCTATCTGAAAGACGTGTGTTCAGTCTTCCAATTGCGAAAGTAGCTGTATTGATGGCGCGCACTGCGCAGCGGCGCATTCTGAATGTGACCCCAGAGATACTCCGATCTGCTCTAGCACATGCTGTTTCTCGATTTCAACTTGTTGCAGAAAACGGTGGACGGCATATTGAACATGTCTTGCGCCATTCTCAAAACAGTTAGAAACCGATGTCATCTTGATTTTTATGCTGTTTTCGGCTCCAGGACAATTAAAAACCGATGACATTTTGCTTTTTATGCGGTTTTGGCCCCATGGCCATTAAAAACAGATTTTTTTCATCCCTTGTTGTAAGACCTTGTCGCGGTTGATGGGAATACCTAAATACAGTGCCACAACTGTTGATTGCCGAACTCGCGCAGTCATGCACGTTGAACAGTACGATTGTTGTAATGTGCAACTCAAGCCTTAGCCGTCGTATTGCAATTCATCTGTCATTTGTAGCGGACCCCATTACTTACAGCACCACCTCCTGCTAAAATTTTCTTTTTTTTTATTCCATGACGCTTTCACTTCCGTTGATAATATGCTATTCAAATCTGGCTTATTTCGTGGCATTGATTCTCTTTCTACAGCCTTTTTGAAACTGGAATTTTAATTATGTACATATTGCAAATGTACACGTCTGTGACGATACAATTTGTCTCACTGTATATACAAATGATTGTTTAATGTGTGCCTGATGGTGTTCTCTTGAACAAGTAATATGAAGTTTTATAAAGCATCATTAGCCGGAAATAAATATAAATTTGTAGCACTTGCGAAATTTGCTGATGAAGTCGAAAGGAATGAAATGATATTGATTTAGCTACCCTGTCTCTTAAGCCATTTTTCGACTAAACTTGTGACGTATGGTTGTCATCAGGGAGCATTAGGAGGTGGAAGATATAGGAGCGCAGTGATATGGTTTTCATTTAAGTCCAACACCTTCTCACTCCAACACCTAGCTCCCTTACACCGCACTTCCTGTAAAGGTTAAGTAATAAGGGACAGTGGGAAGACCACGAACTCATAACAGGGAAGTGATAAATCAGTGGAATATGAATACACTGAATATTCAAAAACAAGTTTAAATGCTAGGTAGCCTTCTTACAGCATGGGACATCAATCCACAATTCTGGATTAATTGTTGAATAACCGGTCCTCCAGATGAAATGTAAGCAACGTGAGGAAACAATGAAACAAGAAATACAAGTGCATTCACACCCTAAGATTCCTAACTTTTGGTAAATCACCACAAAAAACATGCAGCAAAAATTGTGACTGACAACGAGAGACGATAGATTCGGATACAAAGGGCAATTAGCACGGCAAATTCTAACCAATCAGTATTAGTGAGTGATGTGCATGCAGATCACAACACAAAATGACAGAGTTTGTGATTTCGTTGGTCGAGGTCAGAGAGTACACACTGTCGTAGCACGAGAAGAATCCTATCAACGTCATTTTACATCTGAATGATTGCAAAGCAATGGAAACCAAAGTATCCATAGTTTTACTGACTTTGGGCATATACAGCGGAGTGCCTGCTCCGGAAGAAATAGTTCATCTAGCCAACTTTTCCACGAGAGGACCGCTGACCGTTCCAGCAGCCTTTGGACGGAGAAGCGGGTGAACACTCGATCATCTTTAAGTTGGTCACTCTGCAGTGGCTCCAGGAAGGTGACTCCCGTGAAAGAACCGTTTCCTTTCGCGCTGGTGGTCTTCATCGCGAATCTGAATGCAATGACTCTTTCACTGATAATGCCACCGTGGGACTTTTTCAATAAGTCGGAAAACTTAAAAGGTAAACATCAATAATAACGTTAATTTCCTTCGACCCTCTGTGCCTATTAATGTGTTGCCTAGACTAGGCCATCGGGTGGTTGGGTGTATGAATTTCGGTATCAGCAATGTTGTTGTTGTGGTCTTCAGTCCTGAGACTGGTTTGATGCAGCCCTCCATGCTACTCTATCCTGTGCAAGCCTTTTCATCTCCCAGTACCTACTGCAACCCACATCCTTCTGAATCTGCTTAGTGTATTCACCTCTTGGTCTCCCTCTACGATTTTTACCCTCCACGCAGCCCTCCAATACTAAATTGGTGTTCCCTTGATGCCTCAGAACATGTCCTACCAACCGATCTCTTCTTCTGGTCAAGTTGTGCCACAAACTTCTCTTCTCCCCAATCCTATTCAATACTTCCTCATTAGTTATGTGATCTACCCATCTAATCTTCAGCATTCTTCTGTAGCACCACATTTCGAAAGCTTCTATTCTCTTCTTGTCCAAACTATTTATCGTCCATGTTTCACTTCCATACATGGCTACACTCCATACGAATACTTTCAGAAATGACTTCCTGACACTTAAATCAATACTGGATGTTAACAAATTTCTCTTCTTCAGAAACGCTTTCCTTGCCATTGCCAGCCTACATTTTATATCCTCTCTACTTCGACCATCATCAGTTATTTTGCTCCCCAAATAGCAAAACTCCTTTACTACTTTAAGTGCCTCATTTCCTAATCTAATTCCCTCAGCATCACCCGACTTAATTAGACTACATTCCATTATCCTTGTTTTGCTTTTGTTGATGTTCATCTTATATCCTCCTTTCAAGACACTGTCCATTCCATTCAACTGCTTTTCCAAGTCCTTTGCTGTCTCTGACAGAATTACAATGTCATCGGCGAAGCTCAAAGTTTTTATTTCTTCTCCATGAATTTTAATACCTACTCCGAATTTTTCTTTTGTTTCCTTGACTGCTTGCTCAATATACAGATTGAACAACATCGGGGAGAGGCTACAACCCTGTCTTACTCCCTTCCCAACCACTGCTTCCCTTTCATGTCCCTAGACTCTTATAACTGCCATCTGCTTTCTGTACAAATTGTAAATAGCCTTTCGCTCCCTGTATTTTACCCCTGCCACCTTTAGAATTTGAAAGAGAGTATTCCAGTCAACATTGTCAAAAGCTTTCTCTAAGTCTACAAATGCTAGAAACATAGGTTTGCCTTTCCTTAATCTTTCTTCTAAGATAAGTCGTAAGGTCAGTATTGCCTCACGTGTTCCAGTGTTTCTACGGAATCCAAACTGATCTTCCCCGAGGTTGGCTTCTACTAGTTTTTCCATTCGTCTGTAAAGAATTCGTGTTAGTATTTTGAAGCTGAAATAATTAATTATTCGGCTAATATCGTTAATTATTTCGCTATTGGAAGTTACTATAACATCAAGAGTGCAGAAAAAAATGTATTCATATATGTCAAGAAAAACAAAGGAAAATTACAGATAGTCAGATTTAATCTATGGCCGCTAGCAGCATTGAACGTGAGAGAATGGTTTGATGTCGGACAGAAGGAAGAACGTCGTAAAAAACAAGTAATGTTCATAGACGAAAATAAAGTAGCCTGAATGATTCAGAAATAAAAAACAGAATGAATCGTAACTGGGAGAAGATGGGCCTATTTGTTAGGATTTTTGTAGAGGGGAAAACTCGCTGTACACGTTGGTTTTTGGAAACGTTATGAGGTTGATTGACGGAAGTGTTTCAGCCCGTTCTTAAACGCAAGAGGGCACTGAGCAGTCGCAGAGTGCGGGATAGCTATTTGTAGAGGTAGACAGCAGCGAATGTGTTTGTTTTACGGGTAGGTACAGCTGCAATACTAGATAAGTGAGATCTTATACTTCGATTCTGACGAGATGACAGATACTGTATCTCCGACGCGGTGTACTAGATCGCATGTGAAGAGATGAAGTAGAAATACCGTATGGCAGTCACGTAATTTGTCTGGCCGCAGTCATCCTAGCTGGGCATATGAAGCAATGACATGGTCAAACAGACTGATGTTTCAGATGTAGTGCACCCAAGCATCAGTTGTTAGTTACAACCGTCTAGATTTTTTGCTACTTGTGTCATGTTGGGTTTCATGCAATAGTGGAGGTTTGGTAGAACGAAGGATTGCACAAGCTCATGTTTCACATCTTGGTAGAAAAGGTTCCGATGTAACTGGAGGCCACAGAGGAAATTTGACCTCTTCCTCCACTTGACTATAGAATTACCTGTCCAGTTGATGTATACACCCGAATTCCTCGCTGTTTTCTGATATGATATTGAGGAACCTTTGAGAAGATTAGGACGCAATTGTTTGCGGAATTGAGATGTGATTTCTGAAAGGACAGTCACCCATAACCACACCAACATTGTCATACGAGCACAGCAAGTGAACATACAAGCGTTCATCATAATCACAACACGAAACCTCGAGATTTCCGCATGTTCTACTAACATCCACAATGGTTGATTCGAACTAGTGCCCATTTATACCCTCTCCCCACGTACAGATACATTACTGTTTATTGTCTTTTATCTGCAGTACTTTGTAACAGTGTGTATAGTACGTGGTACATAACATGAGGACAGGATGTCATTCTTTCTGACGTTCCCTTGCTTGTGTAACGAGTTTCCCACAAACAGTAACGGATGCGTGGCAAAACTTGATGCTAGTGCAGAGAAAAAAAATTGTTAGAATCTGTACACGGCTCTTCATGAGTGCCCCTGGAGCTTCAGAAGACGATTGTGTGAAAAGGACAAAAATATTGGCCAGATTTGCCCTGATTCCGTAGAAAATTAACAAACTTAATTATGTATGTAGATATATTTTCCATCCCGGGAATCGAGATCTCGACGATTTTTGCCTCTTGTCGACCATGATATTGACAGGATATCGGTCCTTGAAATCCCATGACCTTCGAGGATAATGAAAATAGATGTATTTGTACGTGGGATATATGTTCAGATTGACTATTTTCTAATTATTTCCGTTACTTGTACTATGAAACCGTGCTTCTTGCCGAATGTCATGATTCTAGGTCAACGGGAAGTACCCTACAACTTTTAATGAATGAGTTTGCGAGTATCAAAATGTGTGACTTAAATGATCGTATTTTGACTGCATTGACTTAGACGCTCAACTTTTTTACACCACCGAGGGGCCATAGACATTAGGACGTGACATAACTTTCAACTTGATAGTCTATTCCATCCTCGGGAAAGGGGTCTAAACAAACAGACACACAGACAGATAGACGGTCAACAAATGAATTTTTTTTCGTATTATATAATTACAAAGCAACATTTTTCGGATTTTTACTCTGTTTGTACCGTTAAACCTCGAGTATTTTCAGGTTTCATGAGTTTGTATCAAAATAAGTGACATAAATGGCCTTATCTTTTCATCGCGTTTTATACACCGCCGACTGATCATAGACCTTAGTATGTGTCATACATGTCAGCTTGGTATGTCTACCTGTTCCTGGAAAAAGGCGTCTTAACATACAGACAGAAGGACAGTGATCCTATAACGGTTCCTTTTTTACCTATTGAGGAACGGAACCCTAAAAAGATACATATCAGTAGATATAACATCTCTCCAAGTTTCCATTCGTCACAAGCTCCGTGGGATAGTTGCAGAGATCACCATTAGGGGGCAGATGCGTCAGAAAATATAGATAAATCGTACACTCCGTATCGAGATCGAATTAATGCCTGCAGTTAGGCAACCCAATGAACAGATTCCAAAGCGGGCTGCTGTCGTGACGTCCAGGCCAGTCGCAGCAGCGACTCCGATGAATTTACAAGAAAATCGCGTCAGCAAAACACAATTATTTTAATTGAATCAACTGTGGGTTCTTGGTGAAACATTGTAAATTAACTAAACAAACACTGTTTTTGTCCATGTTTCACAATTTTATTATTACTATTATTGCACAAACAAGTTACGTCAAAGAGCTACGTTGTGCAATAATAGCCAGACGGAGTGGCCGAGCGGTTCTAGGCGATTCAGTCTGGAACCGCGCGACCTCTACGGTCGCAGGTTCGAATCCTGCCTCGGGCAAGGATGTGTGTGTCGTCCTTAGGTTAGTTAGGTTTAAGTAGTTGTAAGTTCTAGGGGACTGATGACCTCAGGTGTTAAGTCCCATAGTGCTCAGAGCCATTTTGAACCATTTTTTTTGTGCAAATTCTGTCAGAGACAGCAAAGGACTTGGAAGAGCAGTTGAACGGAATGGACAGTGTCTTGAAAGGAGGTTATAAGATGTACATCAACAAAAGCAAAACGCGGATAATGCAATGTAGTCGAATGAAGTCGGGTGATGCTGAGGGAATTAGATTAGGAAATGAGGCACTTAAAGTAGTAAAGGAGTTTTGCTATTTGGGGAGCAAAATAACTGATGATGGTCGAAGTAGAGAGGATATAAAATGTAGGCTGGCAATGGCAAGGAAAGCGTTTCTGAAGAAGAGAAATTTGTTAACATCCAGTATTGATTTAAGTGTCAGGAAGTCATTTCTGAAAGTATTCGTATGGAGTGTAGCCATGTATGGAAGTGAAACATGGACGATAAATAGTTTGGACAAGAAGAGAATAGAAGCTTTCGAAATGTGGTGCTACAGAAGAATGCTGAAGATTAGATGGGTAGATCACATAACTAATGAGGAGGTATTGAATAGAATTGGCGAGAAGAGGAGTTTGTGGCACAACTTGACTAGAAGAAGAGATCGGTTGGTAGGACATGTTCTGAGGCATCAGGGGATCACCAATTTAGTACTGGAGGGCAGTGTGGAGGGTAAAAATCGTAGAGGGAGACCAAGAGACGAATACACTAAGCAGATTCAGAAAGATGTAGACTGCAGTAGGTACTGGCAGATGAAGAAGCTTGCACAGCATAGAGTGGCATGGAGAGCTGCATCAAACCAGTCTCAGGACTGAAGACCACAACAACAACAATAGTAAAAATAAAATTGTGAAAAAAGACCAATAACAGGGTTTGTTTAGCTAAAAAATAATTAATGTATAGTAATGCAATTTCATGAATACATTTGTCTTGGTAACATATTTAAGTGATCAACATTGCAAGTTCAGAGCTTAATGTAAGCGGCGAAATAAGCCACTGCATATGTGAAATGGTGATACATTAATAACCGGTGTAGCCGCCAGTGTGTTGAATGTAAGCATGGAAATGTCCATGCATTGTGCTCTCCAGATGTAGTTTGTCAGATGGAGATCCATGTTTGTCACACTTTGTCGGTCAATGCAGGTTCGGTTAATGCTGGATGTGGTTGAAGCTGGAATTGTCGTCCGATGATGTTTCATGCGTGCTTGATTCGAGGCAGACTTGGTGATCGAACAGACCAAGAGAACGTGACGGTGTTCTATTTTAGTTAGCAACAGCTCTTATGTGTCCGAGCGTTATCCTGTTGGAAAACATCCCACGGAATACTGTTCATGAATGGCAGCACAAGAGGTGGAATTACCAGACTGACGTACAAATTTTGCAGTCAGGGTGAGTGGGATATCACGAGAGAGTTCCTGCTGTCGTACGAAATCTCTCGCCAAACCATAACTACAGGTGTATGTCCAGCATATGCAGACAGGTCATTTGCACGCCCTCGACTGGCCTTGTTCTAACCAACACACGACCCTCACTGGCACCGAGGCAGAACCAGCTTTCATCGGAAAACACAGAAGACCTGGACACTGGTGTGCTACGAGATCTAGTTTAATATCACCGAAGACGCATATGGCGGTGGTTTGGGGGTCAGTGGAATGCACGCTATACGGCATCTGGCTGGGAGCTGTCGGTTAAGTAGCCGATTTGTAACAGTTCGTAGTGTCACTGTGGTGCCAACTGCTGTTCAAATTGCTGCTGCCGATGCAGTACGATTCGCCAGAACCATGTGGCGAACACGATGGTCTCCCTCGCGTTAGTGCCATGTGGCCTTCCAAAGAGCGGTCTTAATGCGACCGTACATTCTAGTGAACACTGCTGTCAGTAATCATGTACAGTGGCTGCATCCCTGCCAAGTCTTTCTGCAATATCGCAGAAGAAACATCCAGCTTCTCGTAACCCTATTACACGACTTCGTTCAAAATCAGTGAAGTGCTGATAATGCCGTTTTTGTCGCCTTAAAGGCATTCTAGACTAAAACAAACTCATCATGTCTGACCTCAAACGTAACTAACGCTCATGAGCGATACAGCGGGTATTTAAAGGTAACCTGATTTGGACCCTTATATTGGCGGTGGTAGCGCTACTTTTATGCGGCTCTCACGAATGTGAATAAACATCATCTTTGTAGATGTAGAAACACGCCTACCATCACACTCCTCCTTGCTGTTGCGATTTTTTTTTCCACCAGTGAATATGCGTTTGCCGTGTCACTAACGGTGCCCATATTGAGCACCTGAATGTGAGTTCAAAACCTGGAGAGATCCTAAGTTCACTAACCAGGAAGGTACTTGGGCTCGAACAAACAGATCTGTGTGAACGTTTGGTTACAGGACCATTATGTATCTCTGAATGTGCTGGCGGGTGTCGTTTTTCTGCAAAACTCTGCAGCCATGCTCTAGATATCACTGTAGATGTAATTGTAGACGCCATACGCAATGCGGCAATCTTAATTATAAATGTAAATGCGGAATGTCAATAAAATGCTCCGAGCAATACGAATGACTGCAAAACGCACAGTGAAGAAATGCAAGTTGATCGCATGGCGTATTTGCACATTCTATAATATCAGTGTTGAAGGCCCCGTCAATGACACTTTTGAAGTTGTCCACTGGTTCACCAATATCGTAGCAAGCGTAACGAAGCATTGGTCTGTATACTCCCGCAGATAACTGATTGTAAATGACAGAATGCATATTAATGATAAAGAATCTGTCGTGCAATTTCGGCTGCATATTACTGAAACGTAGTTTAATGAAGTCTGTTATTCTCTTGGCATATATTTTATATTGCCTGAAGAAATACACATCCAGAGGTTGTGCATATTTTGTAGTTTTAGGCGGAATGATTTTTAAATCTACATGTTTTCCGCCAGATGCTTCCAGTAGTACTCGTCCATCCTTATGTCCAGACCAGGAATCACAAAGTACTAATGACTTTCTCGACAAATGTGGATTCATAGCTCACAGAAAAAACGTCTTCAGATGTTGTTTCGTCATCTTCCCACTCACACTTGCATCGACGACGACATTTGGAGGGCACCGTGTTTCTATTTCCCTTGACACGCGGGATCCAAACTTTCCACTGGATTCTTGGAAGCAAATATAAGAGTTTTTCTGCCAATCGTCCGTCCATTGATATAGCAACATCGATCGCGTACCTATGTGTTGCACAGTTAACTGATTGCAACATCGCGACAGTGTTTCTCTCCCCTTTCATGGATAGTGTTCTGTCACAAGAAAGTTCATAGTTGAACTGATTCTGATCACAGGTCCATACAGAACTAATATCGATGTTTTCTCTCGTGATATGCTCATTGACGTCAGCATCAAACGTTTGAGCTCTTTCAATGAGCTCTTCTTCGTCATCCTTATCTTTTCGTGCTTGGAGCATAGTGATACGGCGTGATGTTATCCTAAACTCCTTTTTCAAATTAGTAATAAATCCTAGTGAAGCTGTAAAGTTTGTACACCCGAGATTTCTGGCTACGTCCAATGCCCAATGTTGTAAATGCCAATAATGAACGGCGGAACCGCATTCTCGCACTTCTTCGAATTTCGCCATTACACTCTCCTTGATGGTCTTGAACAGCAGTGTACGATTTCCTTTGAAAACTGTATTTCCTTCTCTTTTCTGTGCCACGTGATCCAGTATGTTTTTAATATTGCTTTTAGACTTCAGTTTAGGGTATCTTTTCAGAAGCTTGTCGTATGTGTCGAAACCTCTTACGTAATAATCATCGTACATGTTCTCCAGTGTGTTGTCATCAAACGCCGTGATGATACTTGCAACTTTAGCCTTCTTCTTGGGAGACGGTTGGTATTCACTGTCACTGCTTCCATCGCCTCTTCCCGCACTTGCCATAGCACTACCGTTTGCAATGAGTTGTTCGTCATTATCATCATCATTATGTGTTAGTGTTACAACAGTATCTGTTTCTAACTTATGCTCATATTTCTGCACTATAATAGATACCAGAAAACATGCGAATGATTCGTCTTCTACATCAGTACCATCTTCACGAAGAAGGGTTCTTCGTAACTTCATCTCAACGAAGCGCAATACATTAGCAGGATTGATTACCAATCGCCGAGCCATCTGACGCTTCAATACACAAATAATGTCACAAAACGCAACTTCAGAGGCACACTACACCGTTCCTACTGGTCCCGACTGGCGTACCGGCAGGTCAGTGTGCAATGCGGCATGGCATACGCAGAGGCCTCTAAAGGACGACTGCAGAGTTTTGCAGATGCGGGAGTATCACTAGTGCAATAAGAGACCTTTACATTATTTCTCACACGATTTTGGTGTATGTGTGTTTGTTCGAGCCCAAGTATTTTCCTGGTGAGAAGTGTCATTTTTCTATATGATTTGTAGTTTTCGCTCAGTCGTCTGATGAAGACATGGAGGTACTTACGAATAACCGTTTACATAACAGGATAGGCTCTGTGTCTTACCTGGAGCCGCAGCGAAGACGTTGGCTACCTGGGAGCTACCGTACTCGTCACCTGCAGTGACGGGTAGTGGGAGCTGCCACCGGTTGCGGCCGTTGTCGATGGCTGCACACAGTCGCTCCAAGACAAGCGCGTCCTCTTCGTCGGGAACTTCCAGCATCTCCACCACTGCAACACAAGGGGGAGTGTGGACTTAACACTTGCTCGTTGCACCTATACAGATAGATTTGCCATTACTTGCAGGAAAGCTCACGCTCACCGTGCACCATTTCTTCTTGTGTACTGTATCTTTCTCTACACGCGGGATGTCACTTCAGCACACCGTACAATTCCTAAGATTAGTAGTTTAGTAGCTATGACGAAACATTTCATACACCTGCTTTTTCAAATGACATCTATGAGGGGAATTACTTTTTTAATATCCATTCATCCCCAACCTCTTCATTCCTGAGACAGAACGGAATTGTCATGATTTCTTTTTTTCATATTTTCCAGCAAATTGATAAACAAGCACGACACAAATGCAAATGAAATACTTTTGATGATTCAGTAAGCCATAAATGGAGGTGCATATATGTGGACTAGGAGTCTCACTTATCGTGAAAAGTACTAGTCTTTGCTTCCTTCAATAAAAACATTTTATTCAGCAATAAATGTATTTTATTCGAAGTAGTAAACTGCATATCGTAATGTACACAACAAATATAATTATTAATGTATGTTAATATTTCTGAAATACACGATTTCCAATACAGGGAAAACGTCACAAATGCAAGAAGATAGTAGTCATACAATAATTTCTGGCAAGGAATAATTTGATACTACCGCTAAATAAAACTGTATGTTATGGTAAGCTTCAAAACAATTATTTTTCACAATACACAAATGCATTCCACATTTTACGGACACGTCTGTTGTCTTGAAACTGTAGCCAGGTTTCCTGCATTTTGAGGCATTCCTTGCCTCAAAAAATGTTGGTAGTTGATCAGCATTGTAAAAACTAGCTTCTGAAATCGGTTGCAACACAACTCTTCTTGGGTTTTTATTCACATTTTCAACGTCATCCACATATTTACTGTCAGAGGAATTCACTGTACAAGGACGTCCTCTTCTCCTAGCTACTGGAACGACATCTTAACTTTCTCGTTGTTTACCTTTCAGTTTAACCCAGCTCAGCAGGATAATTTTCACCCAAAAACGAGAATTCGTCATCTACCCAATCAGACAGTTCCGCGTTGCTGTCAGTAAAATGAGTTTTTAATTCCCAGTCAGTAATTATTTCATGCGTTGCTGTTTAGTGTAGAAAGAACGGTTATTTTACTATTCCATTATCGAAGAATAATTGAAATATTCACTATGATCTGGGGTCCACGTACGAGGACCTTCAGTAAATGTGTTATTTCATAGTAATGAACAAAATTTATACAGAGCCGAACTAATTCTCAACATCTAGAATAGTTAGCGAAAGTCAGGAAAACGACACAGATTCTCAGTCTAATATTTAGGAATAATAACTATTCACAAACCTCTGATATTTGTGAAAGTAACCATTTTCTGCGTACGACCGGCTGCAAACTAACTAATGAATCGTTCTTTTCAAGGTTCTGTGCCCTGCTTTAACAAAATGAACTAGAAGGTCCACACTCGCAGCCCAACCGTCTATAAGCGGAAAAATACGCCTGTTTACGGAAAAAAATGAACAAAGGTCTACTTGTGTAATCTGAGGGAATGAAGAGTTTGAACATAATACATAATCAACGAATCAAAAAGAATACTGTACTTATTAAGTTATGGGTACAATAGATGTGTTTTTGTGTTTAGGGCAGCTGGACAAGATGGAGAAAAAAAGAAATAAGTGCGCAGAGTAAATATGGCTCTGCATGCTGTTTGCAAAGCAAACCGATTTTTCAGATCAGAATCATCTAATGTATATGAAAGGGAAAGTTTAGATTCAGTATGCATTACTGTTCTTTATATTATTTAAAAAAAGCATTAACAACTGTATACCAATAAGACTGTAACAATGAGAAGTCTTTGCTAATAGATTCAGAAGCATACGACCCACCTTACATTTCAAGGCGGTGGGTTACTGTGTACTGTTAATGAAACGAAATGAAATAATGAAATTACTTCTAATGCGAAAACTGATCAGTAATTGAAGGTTGGTAAGCGTATTGTGGACAGGCGCAAGTCGTGAACTGAGATGAGAGACAAGGGAGAAAACAAGAGAATCACGGAATAGAATGGACAGAATGGCTGCAACGAATCAGATGGGACAGGCATGCAACCAGACGAATAGAAGGTAGATTGCGCAAAGAAAATTTGTGCCGAATGCGAAGGAAGAAGGAAACATCAAACGGGTGGCATAATGGAAGATAGTTAAATGATGTTGAGAAATGTCCAGGAGCAACATGGATTCGGAAGATTAGGAGACGGTAATGCATTAAGGCGTCTGAAAAGCGCCTATATCCAGAAATGACGAACAGGACTATGATATACGCCATGTGATCAAAATTTTACGGACAGCTGTTGGTGGACACTAACACAAGCTGTGTCCACTCTTCTCCTTTAAGACGGCTTGAACTCTGTTACAGACACTTTCAGTGAGGTGTCTCAGCAGTCGAAAACAGAAGGTTGGATCCCGGGGTATGGAGTGAAGTTAAAATTTTACCGACAGCTGTTGGTGGACACTAACACAAGGCGTGTCCACTCTTCTCCTTTAAGACGGATTGAACTCTGTTACAGACACTTTCAGTGAGGTGTCTCAGCAGTCGAAAACAGAAGGTTGGATCCCGGGGTATGGAGTGAAGTCAAAATTTTACTGACAGCTGTTGGTGGACACTAACACAAGGTGTGTCCACTCTTCTCCTTTATGACGGCTTGAACTCTGTTACGGACACTTTCAGTGAGGTGTCTCAGCAGTCGAAAACAGAAGGTTGGATCCCGGGGTATGGAGTAAAGTCAAAATTTTACGGACAGCTGTTGGTGGACACTAACACAAGGTGTGTCCACTCTTCTCCTTTATGACGGCTTGAACTCTGTTACGGACACTTTCAGTGAGGTGTCTCAGCAGTCGAAAACAGAAGGTTGGATCCCGGGGAATGGAGTGAAGTCAAAATTTTACCGACAGCTGTTGGTGGACACTAACACAAGGTGTGTCCACTCTTCTCCTTTATGATGGCTTGAACTCTCTTACAGACACTTTCAGTGAGGTGTCTCAGCAGTCGAAAACAGAAGGTTGGATCCCGGGGTATGGAGTGAAGTCAAAATTTAACCGACAGCTGTTGGTAGACACTAACTCAAGGTGTGCCCACTCTTCTCCTTTATGACGGCTTGAACTCTGTTACGGACACTTTCAGTGAGGTGTCTCAGCAGTCGAAAACAGAAGGTTGGATCCCGGGGAATGGAGTGAAGTCAAAATTTTACGGACAGCTGTTGGTGGACACTAACACAAGGTGTGTCCACTCTTCTCCTTTATGACGGCTTGAACTCTGTTACAGACACTTTCAGTGAGGTGTCTCAGTAGTCGAAAACAGAAGGTTGGATCCCGGGGTATGGAGTGAAGTTAAAATTTTACCGACAGCTGTTGGTGGACACTAACATAAGGCGTGTCCACTCTTCTCCTTTAAGACGGATTGAACTCTGTTACAGACACTTTCAGTGAGGTGTCTCAGCAGTCGAAAACAGAAGGTTGGATCCCGGGGTATGGAGTGAAGTCAAAATTTTACCGACAGCTGTTGGTGGACACTAACACAAGGTGTGTCCACTCTTCTCCTTTATGACGGCTTGAACTCTGTTACGGACGCTTTCAGTGAGGTGTCTCAGCAGTCGAAAACAGAAGGTTGGATCCCGGGGTATGGAGTAAAGTCAAAATTTTACGGACAGCTGTTGGTGGACACTAACACAAGGTGTGTCCACTCTTCTCCTTTATGACGGCTTGAACTCTGTTACGGACACTTTCAGTGAGGTGTCTCAGCAGTCGAAAACAGAAGGTTGGATCCCGGGGAATGGAGTGAAGTCAAAATTTTACTGACAGCTGTTGGTGGACACTAACACAAGGTGTGTCCACTCTTCTCCTTTATGATGGCTTGAACTCTGTTACAGACACTTTCAGTGAGGTGTCTCAGCAGTCCAAAACAGAAGGTTGGATCCCGGGGTATGGAGTGAAGTCAAAATTTTACCGACAGCTGTTGGTAGACACTAACTCAAGGTGTGCCCACTCTTCTCCTTTATGACGGCTTGAACTCTGTTACGGACACTTTCAGTGAGGTGTCTCAGCAGTCGAAAACAGAAGGTTGGATCCCGGGGAATGGAGTGAAGTCAAAATTTTATGGACAGCTGTTGGTGGACACTAACACAAGGTGTGTCCACTCTTCTCCTTTATGACGGCTTGAACTCTGTTACAGACACTTTCAGTGAGGTGTCTCAGTAGTCGAAAACAGAAGGTTGGATCCCGGGGTATGGAGTGAAGTTAAAATTTTACCGACAGCTGTTGGTGGACACTAACACAAGGTGTGTCCACTCTTCTCCTTTAAGACGGATTGAACTCTGTTACAGACACTTTCAGTGAGGTGTCTCAGCAGTCGAAAACAGAAGGTTGGATCCCGGGGTATGGAGTGAAGTCAAAATTTTACCGACAGCTGTTGGTGGACACTAACACAAGGTGTGTCCACTCTTCTCCTTTATGACGGCTTGAACTCTGTTACGGACGCTTTCAGTGAGGTGTCTCAGCAGTCGAAAACAGAAGGTTGGATCCCGGGGTATGGAGTAAAGTCAAAATTTTACGGACAGCTGTTGGTGGACACTAACACAAGGTGTGCCCACTCTTCTCCTTTATGACGGCTTGAACTCTGTTACGGAAACTTTCAGTGAGGTGTCTCAGCAGTCGAAAACAGAAGGTTGGATCCCGGGGAATGGAGTGAAGTCAAAATTTTATGGACAGCTGTTGGTGGACACTAACACAAGGTGTGTCCACTCTTCTCCTTTATGACGGCTTGAACTCTGTTACGGACACTTTCAGTGAGGTGTCTCAGCAGTCGAAAACAGAAGGTTGGATCCCGGGGAATGGAGTGAAGTCAAAATTTTACCGACAGCTGTTGGTGGACACTAACATAAGGTGTGTCCACTCTTCTCCTTTATGACGGCTTGAACTCTGTTACGGACACTTTCAGTGAGGTGTCTCAGCAGACGAAAACAGAAGGTTGGATCCCGGGGTATGGAGTGAAGTCAAAATTTTACCGGAAGCTGTTGGTGGACACTAACACAAGGTGTGTCCACTCTTCTCCTTTGTGACGGCTTGAACTCTGTTACAGACACTTTCAGTGAGGTGTCTCAGCAGTCGAAAACAGAAGGTTGGATTCCGGGGTATGGAGTTAAGTCAAAATTTTACGGACAGCTGTTGGTGGACACTAAGACAAGGTGTGTCCACGCTTCTCCTTTATGACGGCTTGAACTCTGTTACGGACACTTTCAGTGAGGTGTCTCAGCAGTCGAAAACAGAAGGTTGGATCCCGGGGTATGGAGTGAAGTCAAAATTTTACGGACAGCTGTTGGTGGACACTAACACAAGGTGTGTCCAATCTTCTCCTTTATGACGGCTTGAACTCTGTTACAGACACTTTCAGTGAGGTGTCTCAGCAGTCGAAAACAGAAGGTTGGATTCCGGGGTATGGAGTTAAGTCAAAATTTTACGGACAGCTGTTGGTGGACACTAACACAAGGTGTGTCCACACTTCTCCTTTATGACGGCTTGAACTCTGTTACGGACACTTTCAGTGAGGTGTCTCACCAGTCGAAAACAGAAGGTTGGATCCCGGGGTATGGAGTGAAGTCAAAATTTTACGGACAGCTGTTGGTGGACACTAACACAAGGTGTGTCCACTCTTCTCCTTTATGATGGCTTGAACTCTGTTACGGACACTTTCAGTGAGGTGTCTCAGCAGTCGAAAACAGAAGGTTGGATCCCGGAGTATGGAGTGAAGTCAAAATTTTACAGACAGCTGTTGGTGGACACTAACACAAGGTGTGTCCACTCTTCTCCTTTATGACGGCTTGAACTCTGTTACGGACACTTTCAGTGAGGTGTCTCAGTAGTCGAAAACAGAAGGTTGGATCCCGGGGTATGGAGTTAAGTCAAAATTTTACGGACAGCTGTTGGTGGACACTAACACAAGGTGTGTCCACTCTTCTCCTTTATGACGGCTTGAACTCTGTTACAGACACTTTCAGTGAGGTGTCTCAGTAGTCGAAAACAGAAGGTTGGATCCCGGGGTATGGAGTGAAGTTAAAATTTTACCGACAGCTGTTGGTGGACACTAACACAAGGCGTGTCCACTCTTCTCCTTTTAGACGGATTGAACTCTGTTACAGACACTTTCAGTGAGGTGTCTCAGCAGTCGAAAACAGAAGGTTGGATCCCAGGGTATGGAGTGAAGTCAAAATTTTACCGACAGCTGTTGGTGGACACTAACACAAGGTGTGTCCACTCTTCTCCTTTATGACGGCTTGAACTCCGTTACGGACGCTTTCAGTGAGGTGTCTCAGCAGTCGAAAACAGAAGGTTGGATCCCGGGGTATGGAGTAAAGTCAAAATTTTACGGACAGCTGTTGGTGGACACTAACACAAGGTGTGTCCACTCTTCTCCTTTATGACGGCTTGAACTCTGTTACAGACACTTTCAGTGAGGTGTCTCAGCAGTCGAAAACAGAAGGTTGGATCCCGGGGTATGGAGTGAAGTCAAAATTTTACCGACAGCTGTTGGTGGACACTAACACAAGGTGTGTCCACTCTTCTCCTTTATGACGGCTTGAACTCTGTTACGGACGCTTTCAGTGAGGTGTCTCAGCAGTCGAAAACAGAAGGTTGGATCCCGGGGTATGGAGTAAAGTCAAAATTTTACGGACAGCTGTTGGTGGACACTAACACAAGGTGTGCCCACTCTTCTCCTTTATGACAGCTTGAACTCTGTTACGGACACTTTCAGTGAGGTGTCTCAGCAGTCGAAAACAGAAGGTTGGATCCCGGGGAATGGAGTGAAGTCAAAATTTTATGGACAGCTGTTGGTGGACACTAACACAAGGTGTGTCCACTCTTCTCCTTTATGACGGCTTGAACTCTGTTACGGACACTTTCAGTGAGGTGTCTCAGCAGTCGAAAACAGAAGGTTGGATCCCGGGGAATGGAGTGAAGTCAAAATTTTACCGTCAGCTGTTGGTGGACACTAACACAAGGTGTGTCCACTCTTCTCCTTTATGACGGCTTGAACTCTGTTACGGACACTTTCAGTGAGGTGTCTCAGCAGTCGAAAACAGAAGGTTGGATCCCGGGGTATGGAGTGAAGTCAAAATTTTACGGACAGCTGTTGGTGGACACTAACACAAGGTGTGTCCACTCTTCTCCTTTATGACGGCTTGAACTCTGTTACAGACACTTTCAGTGAGGTGTCTCAGCAGTCGAAAACAGAAGGTTGGATTCCGGGGTATGGAGTTAAGTCAAAATTTTACGGACAGCTGTTGGTGGACACTAACACAAGGTGTGTCCACACTTCTCCTTTATGACGGCTTGAACTCTGTTACGGACACTTTCAGTGAGGTGTCTCAGCAGTCGAAAACAGAAGGTTGGATCCCGGGGTATGGAGTGAAGTCAAAATTTTACGGACAGCTGTTGGTGGACACTAACAAAAGGTGTGTCCACTCTTCACCTTTATGACGGCTTGAACTTTGTTACGGACACTTTCAGTGAGGTGTCTCAGTAGTCGAAAACAGAAGGTTGGATCCTGGGGTATGGAGTGAAGTCAAAATTTTACGGACAGCAGTTGGTGGACACTAACACAAGGTGTGTCCACTCTTCTCCTTTATGACGGCTTGAACTCTGTTATGGACACTTTCAGTGAGGTGTCTCAGCAGTCGAAAACAGAAGGTTGGATCCCGGGGTATGGAGGGAAGTCAAAAATTTTACGGACAGCTGTTGGTGGACACTAACACAAGGTGTGTCCTCTCTTCTCCTTTATGACGGCTTGAACTCTGTTACGGACACTTTCAGTGAGGTGTCTCAGCAGTCGAAAACAGAAGGTTGGATCCCGGGGTATGGAGTGAAGTCAAAATTTTACCGGCAGCTGTTGGTGGACACTAACACAAGGTGTGTCCACTCTTCTCCTTTATGACGGCTTGAACTCTGTTACAGACACTTTCAGTGAGGTGTCTCAGCAGTCGAAAACAGAAGGTTGGATTCCGGGGTATGGAGTTAAGTCAAAATTTTACGGACAGCTGTTGGTGGACACTAACACAAGGTGTGTCCACACTTCTCCTTTATGACGGCTTGAACTCTGTTACGGACACTTTCAGTGAGGTGTCTCACCAGTCGAAAACAGAAGGTTGGATCCCGGGGTATGGAGTGAAGTCAAAATTTTACGGACAGCTGTTGGTGGACACTAACACAAGGTGTGTCCACTCTTCTCCTTTATGATGGCTTGAACTCTGTTACGGACACTTTCAGTGAGGTGTCTCAGCAGTCGAAAACAGAAGGTTGGATCCCGGAGTATGGAGTGAAGTCAAAATTTTACAGACAGCTGTTGGTGGACACTAACACAAGGTGTGTCCACTCTTCTCCTTTATGACGGCTTGAACTCTGTTACGGACACTTTCAGTGAGGTGTCTCAGTAGTCGAAAACAGAAGGTTGGATCCCGGGGTATGGAGTTAAGTCAAAATTTTACGGACAGCTGTTGGTGGACACTAACACAAGGTGTGTCCACTCTTCTCCTTTATGACGGCTTTAACTCTGTTACGGACACTTTCAGTGAGGTGTCTCAGCAGTCGAAAACAGAAGGTTGGATCCCAGGGTATGGAGTGAAGTCAAAATTTTACGGACAGCTGTTGGTGGACACTAACACAAGGTGTGTCCACTCTTCTCCTTTATGACGGCTTGAACTCTGTTACGGACACTTTCAGTGAGGTGTCTCAGCAGTCGAAAACAGAAGGTTGGATCCCGGGGAAAGGAGTGAAGTCAAAATTTTACCGACAGCTGTTGGTGGACACTAACACAAGGTGTGTCCACTCTTCTCCTTTATGATGGCTTGAACTCTGTTACAGACACTTTCAGTGAGGTGTCTCAGCAGTCGAAAACAGAAGGTTGGATCCCGGGGTATGGAGTGAAGTCAAAATTTTACCGGCAGCTGTTGGTGGACACTAACACAAGGTGTGTCCACTCTTCTCCTTTATGACGGCTTGAACTCTGTTACAGACACTTTCAGTGAGGTGTCTCAGCAGTCGAAAACAGAAGGTTGGATTCCGGGGTATGGAGTTAAGTCAAAATTTTACGGACAGCTGTTGGTGGACACTAACACAAGGTGTGTCCACACTTCTCCTTTATGACGGCTTGAACTCTGTTACGGACACTTTCAGTGAGGTGTCTCACCAGTCGAAAACAGAAGGTTGGATCCCGGGGTATGGAGTGAAGTCAAAATTTTACGGACAGCTGTTGGTGGACACTAACACAAGGTGTGTCCACTCTTCTCCTTTATGATGGCTTGAACTCTGTTACGGACACTTTCAGTGAGGTGTCTCAGCAGTCGAAAACAGAAGGTTGGATCCCGGAGTATGGAGTGAAGTCAAAATTTTACAGACAGCTGTTGGTGGACACTAACACAAGGTGTCTCCACTCTTCTCCTTTATGATGGCTTGAACTCTGTTATGGACACTTTCAGTGAGGTGTCTCAGTAGTCGAAAACAGAAGGTTAGATCCCAGGGTATGGAGTGAAGTTAAAATTTTACCGACAGCTGTTGGTGGACACTACCACAAGGTGTGTCCACTCTTCTCCTTTATGACGGCTTGAACTCTGTTATGGACACTTTCAGTGAGGTGTCTCAGTAGTCGAAAACAGAAGGTTGGATCCCGGGGTATGGAGTGAAGTCAAAATTTTACCGACAGCTGTTGGTGGACACTAACACAAGGTGTGTCCACTCTTCTCCTTTATGATGGCTTGTACTCTGTTATGGACACTTTCAGTGAGGTGTCTCAGCAGTCGAAAACAGAAGGTTGGATCCCGGGGTATGGAGTGAAGTCAAAATTTTACAGACAGCTGTTGGTGGACACTAACACAAGGTGTGTCCACTCTTCTCCTTTATGACGGCTTGAACTCTGTTACGGACACTTTCAGTGAGGTGTCTCAGCAGTCGAAAACAGAAGGTTGGATTCCGGGGTATGGAGTTAAGTCAAAATTTTACGGACAGCTGTTGGTGGACACTAACACAAGGTGTGTCCACACTTCTCCTTTATGACGGCTTGAACTCTGTTACGGACACTTTCAGTGAGGTGTCTCAGCAGTCGAAAACAGAAGGTTGGATCCCGGGGTATGGAGTGAAGTCAAAATTTTACGGACAGCTGTTGGTGGACACTAACAAAAGGTGTGTCCACTCTTCACCTTTATGACGGCTTGAACTTTGTTACGGACACTTTCAGTGAGGTGTCTCAGTAGTCGAAAACAGAAGGTTGGATCCTGGGGTATGGAGTGAAGTCAAAATTTTACGGACAGCAGTTGGTGGACACTAACACAAGGTGTGTCCACTCTTCTCCTTTATGACGGCTTGAACTCTGTTATGGACACTTTCAGTGAGGTGTCTCAGCAGTCGAAAACAGAAGGTTGGATCCCGGGGTATGGAGGGAAGTCAAAAATTTTACGGACAGCTGTTGGTGGACACTAACACAAGGTGTGTCCTCTCTTCTCCTTTATGACGGCTTGAACTCTGTTACGGACACTTTCAGTGAGGTGTCTCAGCAGTCGAAAACAGAAGGTTGGATCCCGGGGTATGGAGTGAAGTCAAAATTTTACCGGCAGCTGTTGGTGGACACTAACACAAGGTGTGTCCACTCTTCTCCTTTATGACGGCTTGAACTCTGTTACAGACACTTTCAGTGAGGTGTCTCAGCAGTCGAAAACAGAAGGTTGGATTCCGGGGTATGGAGTTAAGTCAAAATTTTACGGACAGCTGTTGGTGGACACTAACACAAGGTGTGTCCACACTTCTCCTTTATGACGGCTTGAACTCTGTTACGGACACTTTCAGTGAGGTGTCTCACCAGTCGAAAACAGAAGGTTGGATCCCGGGGTATGGAGTGAAGTCAAAATTTTACGGACAGCTGTTGGTGGACACTAACACAAGGTGTGTCCACTCTTCTCCTTTATGATGGCTTGAACTCTGTTACGGACACTTTCAGTGAGGTGTCTCAGCAGTCGAAAACAGAAGGTTGGATCCCGGAGTATGGAGTGAAGTCAAAATTTTACAGACAGCTGTTGGTGGACACTAACACAAGGTGTGTCCACTCTTCTCCTTTATGACGGCTTGAACTCTGTTACGGACACTTTCAGTGAGGTGTCTCAGTAGTCGAAAACAGAAGGTTGGATCCCGGGGTATGGAGTTAAGTCAAAATTTTACGGACAGCTGTTGGTGGACACTAACACAAGGTGTGTCCACTCTTCTCCTTTATGACGGCTTTAACTCTGTTACGGACACTTTCAGTGAGGTGTCTCAGCAGTCGAAAACAGAAGGTTGGATCCCAGGGTATGGAGTGAAGTCAAAATTTTACGGACAGCTGTTGGTGGACACTAACACAAGGTGTGTCCACTCTTCTCCTTTATGACGGCTTGAACTCTGTTACGGACACTTTCAGTGAGGTGTCTCAGCAGTCGAAAACAGAAGGTTGGATCCCGGGGAAAGGAGTGAAGTCAAAATTTTACCGACAGCTGTTGGTGGACACTAACACAAGGTGTGTCCACTCTTCTCCTTTATGATGGCTTGAACTCTGTTACAGACACTTTCAGTGAGGTGTCTCAGCAGTCGAAAACAGAAGGTTGGATCCCGGGGTATGGAGTGAAGTCAAAATTTTACCGACAGCTGTTGGTAGACACTAACTCAAGGTGTGCCCACTCTTCTCCTTTATGACGGCTTGAACTCTGTTACGGACACTTTCAGTGAGGTGTCTCAGCAGTCGAAAACAGAAGGTTGGATCCCGGGGAATGGAGTGAAGTCAAAATTTTACGGACAGCTGTTGGTGGACACTAACACAAGGTGTGTCCACTCTTCTCCTTTATGACGGCTTGAACTCTGTTACGGACACTTTCAGTGAGGTGTCTCAGCAGTCGAAAACAGAAGGTTGGATCCCGGGGAATGGAGTGAAGTCAAAATTTTACCGACAGCTGTTGGTGGACACTAACACAAGGTGTGTCCACTCTTCTCCTTTATGACGGCTTGAACTCTGTTACGGACACTTTCAGTGAGGTGTCTCAGCAGTCGAAAACAGAAGGTTGGATCCCGGGGTATGGAGTGAAGTCAAAATTTTACCGGCAGCTGTTGGTGGACACTAACACAAGGTGTGTCCACTCTTCTCCTTTATGACGGCTTGAACTCTGTTACAGACACTTTCAGTGAGGTGTCTCAGCAGTCGAAAACAGAAGGTTGGATTCCGGGGTATGGAGTTAAGTCAAAATTTTACGGACAGCTGTTGGTGGACACTAACACAAGGTGTGTCCACACTTCTCCTTTATGACGGCTTGAACTCTGTTACGGACACTTTCAGTGAGGTGTCTCACCAGTCGAAAACAGAAGGTTGGATCCCGGGGTATGGAGTGAAGTCAAAATTTTACGGACAGCTGTTGGTGGACACTAACACAAGGTGTGTCCACTCTTCTCCTTTATGATGGCTTGAACTCTGTTACGGACACTTTCAGTGAGGTGTCTCAGCAGTCGAAAACAGAAGGTTGGATCCCGGAGTATGGAGTGAAGTCAAAATTTTACAGACAGCTGTTGGTGGACACTAACACAAGGTGTCTCCACTCTTCTCCTTTATGATGGCTTGAACTCTGTTATGGACACTTTCAGTGAGGTGTCTCAGTAGTCGAAAACAGAAGGTTAGATCCCAGGGTATGGAGTGAAGTTAAAATTTTACCGACAGCTGTTGGTGGACACTACCACAAGGTGTGTCCACTCTTCTCCTTTATGACGGCTTGAACTCTGTTATGGACACTTTCAGTGAGGTGTCTCAGTAGTCGAAAACAGAAGGTTGGATCCCGGGGTATGGAGTGAAGTCAAAATTTTACCGACAGCTGTTGGTGGACACTAACACAAGGTGTGTCCACTCTTCTCCTTTATGATGGCTTGTACTCTGTTATGGACACTTTCAGTGAGGTGTCTCAGCAGTCGAAAACAGAAGGTTGGATCCCGGGGTATGGAGTGAAGTCAAAATTTTACAGACAGCTGTTGGTGGACACTAACACAAGGTGTGTCCACTCTTCTCCTTTATGACGGCTTGAACTCTGTTACGGACACTTTCAGTGAGGTGTCTCAGCAGCCGAAAACTGAAGGTTGGATCCCAGGGTATGGAGTGAAGTCAAAATTTTACCGTCAGCTGTTGGTGGACACTAACACAAAGTGAGTCCACTCTTCTCCTTTATGACGGCTTGAACTCTGTTACGGACACTTTCAGTGAGGTGTCTCAGCAGTCGAAAACAGAAGGTTGGATCCCGGGGATGGAGTGAAGTCGGCGTTCTTCTTCATCCTGACTGTGTTCCCCTGGATTCACTTCAGGACTCTGAGGTATCCCACACATCATTGCCTCACAGATGTTATACGACGACAGAGCGCATTATCATGCTGTAATGGTCATCGCCTCCTAGATGTCGCTCTAATGTTCGCAGTACACAATGCTATGAAATGTGTTCTTATCCTTCCAGGTTTAGCCCTTTATTAGGCGCAATAGGGGGACAATTCCCTAACCATGAAAAACACCCCATACCTTAACACCACATCCTCTGTAAGTCACTGTTGGCGCTACGCATATTGGCAGGTAACATTCTCCAAACCCAAACCCTGTAACGCCGGAAATGCATATCCTCGTATTTCCATCTATTGTACTATACTTTTTTTCCTTGTTTTGTTACCTCAAGATATGACATTTCTTTGTCTTTATATATTGTAATTGTTTTACTATGTGTATACATATATTTATGCATATATGTCGATTTATAATTGGTTTATTTTGTGAATATTATTTGTATTTATACGCTGGGTCTTGCCTAGGGAAAACTGCTATCGAACGATTACATCGATAGGTCGTGTGAAGACTCAAAGTGTGTAGGATCTTTGGTAGTGTTAACTCTGCCGCGTGGAGCGCGGGCAGAGCAGTGAGAGTCTGGCGGGAGTAGCGAGTGGAGCAGGTGTTGTGTGACGCTCCCGCGAGTTGCCGCGCTTTCGGGGTTTGGCAGCATGTAATTGCGCTCGACTCGCGATGATAGTTTCTGACATGGTGTCGCGGACGGGAAGCATTAGCTGGCGCACATCAAGAGCCCGTTTCGCCTGGTGACCGTGTCGAGAAGAAGGCGCGCCAACATCCAGCTTCTGCAACAGCGACGGCCGACAATGAGTGACTGTCGCCACTTCCTCGATCGACGGCTTCGAACCTTCAATAAACCAACAAGGAAGACTGGAAGCACGTAAAGTTTTAGAACTGTATGGCAGACCTCAGCTTTTAATCTTGTTCCATTTGCCTCGCAAAATTACAGCAACTTAGCATGAACCTTTGTTGCTCATTGTCCCAATTGCATTGCCAAGCAGGGTCCCTTCCTTTTCCGAAATGAGCCCGAGGGTCGTTGAAATTCAAACGCCAGCATCATTCGATTTCACTGCTTTAATTTCAAAGTTCAGCTGGCTACAATATTTAAATTGCACAAGCACAAATTAAGAGTGCGAGTTTTGTTACCGTATTTTAGTTACCTGTGACTGCAGCTCAGCTTGGTACGTACTAAATTTTACTATTGTTAATTGTTCAGAATCATTTAATTCAAGTTCAAAGTTAAATCTCTTCTTTCTAAATTGCGTAGATTCAAGTAGCTTTTGAAATGATTGTTGAGGTAGTCCAAGACTAACCGTATTTTACTGAATTTCGATGTGCTTCAGAAAGAAAGCTCACTATTAACTTCAGTCACTAAATTAACTTTCGATTTTCCGGTTTTAGTAATTCTTTTGCTAAATTAAGTCAGAGTGTAGCGAAATTTATTACTTCTGACAAACTTTCAGTTTTCACACTACACGTGTCAACCTTCAGTTGCCACGCTTCTAGTGCTAATTATATGTGTAATAACCTTTCTTTTTCAGTTACTATAGTAATTGTCCTTAGGACTGGCGACCGTAATTTCCCCCAAATCTCAAATACCTAATTACCGCTACTTAATTGTTAACGTAACGGCTGCACATTTACCTTCTTTATTAACTTTACCCCTTTTCAAAATTAATTTCCACCAGTTTCATTAGCACATTTCCTTTCATTTAGATGTAACCCTTTCCTCCCTCTTTACCGACAGGTTAACTTCGGTGACGATTGCTTTTCCAAAACTCCCATTACGTACACGCGGTTTCATTTTTCACTGTCATTAAGGTCGGTAAGTGAGGGGGGAGGTTACACGTGGCGACCTGGTGACAGGACAATCTTCAGATTTGAGGTTGTTCTGGACACGAATTTTCTTTGGTGCAAATGTCGTA
Source organism: Schistocerca piceifrons (assembly GCF_021461385.2). Classification (NCBI taxonomy): domain Eukaryota; kingdom Metazoa; phylum Arthropoda; class Insecta; order Orthoptera; family Acrididae; genus Schistocerca; species Schistocerca piceifrons. The sequence goes on along the minus strand of NC_060140.1, from coordinate 770,513,177 downwards.
ACAAAGTACTGGTTACGTACAGGCCGTTACGTCAGCGAGAATAAGTAGTGGGAGTAATCCTAATTACATTTGAGATTTGTCATTTATATTGAAAATTATTAAAATGAGTGAAGGCAACAATTACCAAAATTTGGTAGACTTGGATACGGAACAATCGGTCGAACAGTGGGAAACGCGCACGGCGGTTCCCATTGTTCAGGGGCAGGCGGCTAGCATGAAAGACGCGACCGCCGAAACGCAACAAAGAGCAGAAATGGAATTCCAAACTTTAGAAAATGTTTCGGAATCGGAAGCGAAAATCAAATCTGTACCCCTTGATGATGAATACGGGGGAACATGTATAGAGGAACCAGCTACGGAAGTAAAACAGGTAGTCTCCGGGAATTTAACTGATTTATTGAATGTTTTGATTAATGAAATCAAGAGTCAATCGGCAGAAATTATAGCTCTGTCTGCCAAGCAAGAAGCTCAGTCTGAAAAGGTTGAACGAAAGCTAGACAATCAGAACAAAGCTATTAATGTTGTTAACAACAATGTTGGAATTGTTAATACAAAAGTTGATAAAATCAAAGAAGATATTGTTGTAATTAATACCGAAATCGGTAATCTTAAACAGGAAATGATAGGCGTTCAGGCGGAAATTGCGAGCATAAATACTCGTTTTGTTTCCGAAATTAGCAGAATCGAGAAAAGTGTAGGAGAAGCAGTTGCTCCGATCATCGAGAATAAGGTGACGGAACAAATTCAATTAGTGAAAAAAGAGGATCAACAGAAGGTGGAAACTTTAAAGGCTTTAGTGTCCGAAGTAGACACTAAAGTGAGGGAGCAGGCTAATACCTGCGAAGAGAAAAAGAGGGAAGTGGAAACGCTTGCGACAACCACTTGCCAAGTAATTACGAGAGTGTCGGAATTAGAAAAGAAACTTGACGAAAAACAGAGCTATGTGCCAATCTGTGCACATAGTTCGGAATTGTTGACGAAAATGGTTCGACCCCTTGAAAAAAGGCGGTATACACGCGACGGATTTCATTAAAAATTGTGAAAGAGTTTTACCCAGATCATGGACTAATGAGAGAAAAATTAATGCAGTTATTGATGTGTTGGCTGGTGATGCCAAACGTTGGGGCCTAAACCTCAACATTACGAACGTGACTTTTGACGAGTTTAAAAATTTGTTTCTGGCTGAATACTGGTCAGAGCAAAAACAGCAAAGTGTCTGGCGCGAATTTGTCGTATCGAGGCCTTTCGATGCGAATACGCGTGGTTCGATGAGGGAGTTTTGTGAGGGCTGGATCCGCAAGTTGGAATATTTGCGTGATCGCCGCACGGAATCCGAAATAGTCTGGGAACTCTACAAGAAGCTTCCAGATGATACAAAACGCTACGTAGGAAGCAATTACAGGACAATCAATGATTTCCTGGAAAGAGTTGAGGACGAGGACAATTGGCGCAATAATCGCGACAGTGGTAGAGGCCGTGGTAACAACAACGGGTACCACCCCAACCATAACAACGATAACCATGGGAATAATGCATACCGCAGCAATGACAATAATGGTTCTGGCCGTAATAACAATCGGTACAATGCAAATGATAACAGGAATGACAGAAACCAGTATCATACTAACGTGATACGGGCTTCACAGAATAGTAATAACGCCAGAGGGTGTGACCAGCCGCCTCAGCAGTATCCGGGGAGCGTATCTGCTGGGACGAGACAGGGAAACCATTAGCCGCGCCGGTGAGGGGCCGACCGGGCGTGGAGAAAATTTGGCGGCCCAATAACAGGAGAAAACCCAGGTGTCGTCGTTATGAAAATTCCGTATGGAATAATCAACGGCGGGAGAGTGTGCCAGTGTTAGGAGAAAGGAGTGCGCCCACAAGTAGTAGATCAGCTGTATACACGGCAGTAGAAAATACATTCACTGTCAGTGAGAACAATGTAAGTAGTGTTCCGGAAATAGATTATAAAGTGGCAGCTGTAATACCCACAGCGGAACTGGAGATTGAGTTTAAGAATGATTCGCAAGTGTTGAAAGAAGATCAGATGTCGGATAAAACGTCCGTCATCGAGCGAGGGGATGCAGAGAGGGATGAGGTCTGGTTAAGGCAGTTCGGTCGCTTATACGACGAACTAAGAGATTATAGGGGCCTGTACGGGAGAAGTGTTTATGGGGAGCGCGGGCAGGATTTGCCGCGTCTCGTCCCGCAGGAAGATAGTGATTGTGAAGTGATAGAAAGTTCTGGCCCTAACCGGCAGACTTTACTAGAAATAGTTGATGTTAATGGGGAGCACGAGCAAGATGCGTCGTGTTTCGTCCCGCAGGAGTTGAATGTTGAAGTAGTAACGGAAAGTTCTGGCCCTAACCGACAGACCTTACCGAAAGTTTCAGTGGTAGAAGTAACCGACCCATCCGACGCAAACCTCCAGTTTAAACATTGCGAGAGTATTAAGGAGAAAGATTGCGAAAATTTTAGTGATAGCCGGACACGATTGGTAGAAAAGCACATAGATTACAGCGTGTATGAGGTTAGAGCTGACATTATACAGTCAGACGATAGCAGTGTGGGTTGCGCAGATCCAGAGGAAGTAATTTCAGATGCTACTGGGCACATTCCTCCAGGTAGATTGGCAGATGAGATCAATCTGACCAAAGTGGAATCAACGAAGGTGACAATTAGTGAATTGATAGCAAAGCAACACTCACTAGTTGACGAGTTACAGGAAAAGGTTTCGGTATTGGAGGCGAAGCTACAGACTAAGCCTCAGGACAAACGTGTTGAAATTAAAACTGTATGTGAACAGAGGCTGAAAAAGCCGCCAGATAAACCGGATTTAGGATCAAAGCCGGATGGTTTTTTCTGGAATGACCTGGATATAGACGAGGATTTACTGTGGGAAAATAAAGAAACAGTCGAGGACAAGTGTAGACAGATAGTAGTGTCTGTTAATATGCACGACCTACAAGTAAACGTGTTGATTGACACCGGTGCAGAATTGAGTGCTGTATCTGGGAAAATATTTGAGTTACTGAAAGACAGACCTGGCATCGTAGTTATGCCAGTAACAGGAGTGAAAATTATCGGTGCTACTGGGAAGGCCAGTAAACCGGTCACAAAACAGATTTTTGTCAACTTCGAGATATGTGGGGCACGATTTGAACAAGAGTTTGTCGTCGTGCCAGACTTAACTACGGAAGTAATTATCGGGTTAGATTGGCTATTAAAGTACCGTGCAGTGATTAACTGCGAAAGCAAAACGTTGACATGTACGTCCCAAGATAAAACAATAGTAGTTAGTTTTGACGAGGCAGGAGACGGTGTGCATAGGCAATACCAGCCTATACACATTGTTAACTGGCCGGATGACATTGACGTAGGAATGAGTTTGAACTGCCATAACATGAGGAATTTCGGCATTGACAAAAGTGTAGAAAGTGAATTGGAAGAGATAATCAAATTCCCTCCACGGATTAACATTAGTATTGGTGTGAAAAAAGATCGTTTGCGAGAAGTAATGAAGCTAAAAGCCGATGCTCGCATACGTCGTCATGACGCTAAAGCGCGTTTTGCTAAGTTTGCAATCGGAGACTTAGTACTTGTAAAAGCTCATGAGAAATCGAGCGAGATAGACCATGAAAACTCTAAATTTAAGTTTGTTTATAATGGACCATATAAAGTCATTGGTATGCCTCACACAAATGCTTACGGAATATTGTAGACTTGAAATTGTACCAACCTAGGATCGATTAATACCACACAATGGGTAATTTATACAGTATGTAAAATAGAGTGTAAGATTTAACGATTTGCTAGATTGCCATGCTTTTGACTGACCAAGGTCATTAAAGAAGTTATAATTAATAAGTAATTAATTTTGATTAATCAATTTAATTTTAATCAATTTAATCATGATCTAATCAACTGAAAAATCCAAGCTGCTAGTTTAAGTTTTCAGCTGAGTCACAGTAGATTAAGGAATGTAAATATGATTTTGTAAATAGCTGTAAGATTTCATAAATATGTGATTTACTAGTCATTGCCGATGTACTTAGACGCTGTTTTAAGTTTCAGGCTAGTACATGCGTGTGATGATGGACAGTGTTGAGTTATCCACTGTGATAGTGTTTATGGACTCCTTGAGATTACTCGGGAGTGAGTTTTTCCGAAAGAATTCAGTGAAACGGACGTTCTGGAAACGCCGTCACAAGGGCGAGTGAGATCAAGCGTGCCGCACACGCGGGCGCAACAATACTGGCGAGGCGAGCCGCAGTCGGCTCTTGTGCCGCTGTTGGCTCTTGGGCCGCTGTCGGCATTCTTTGTACTTGCGAGTACGGAAGGCGGAATCGTTTTTCTTCCTGGACAGCTGAAAGAATTCTGCTGTCAATACTTATGTTCTTTTCGATCTACTGAATATTATTTTCTTGTTTAGCATTAAGTGGACTCTCATGGCAAGCGTATTAATTACGAAAAGGTTATATAAAATGTGTATTCTATGTAATTAATAATTAATTTGCGTATTTTGATCTACCTGTTTTTATGACCATGTACTCTGATTAATTTTGTAAATAGTATTCCATTTCATGATACTGTTAGGAATTTTGACAATTTTAGAATAGCTAAACCATTTTCTATGTTTTCTATGAATTTTAATATGTTGTCAACCTGTTTTATTTCGTGTAAGATGACAGAGTGCAATAAGATTAGGAGTGTCTCCACTCAATTATTATGGTCTAAAAATTGATTTATGCTTAATTAGACGAATGCTAAATTTTGTTGATGTTTTGAGCATATACATTTCCGCTGGTTTTTTTTTGGGACATTTTCTGAGTCTGTTTAGGTTACACGAACATCCTCAGACAATGTGGGGCACGTGTAACGCCGGAAATGCATATCCTCGTATTTCCATCTATTGTACTATACTTTTTTTCCTTGTTTTGTTACCTCAAGATATGACATTTCTTTGTCTTTATATATTGTAATTGTTTTACTATGTGTATACATATATTTATGCATATATGTCGATTTATAATTGGTTTATTTTGTGAATATTATTTGTATTTATACGCTGGGTCTTGCCTAGGGAAAACTGCTATCGAACGATTACATCGATAGGTCGTGTGAAGACTCAAAGTGTGTAGGATCTTTGGTAGTGTTAACTCTGCCGCGTGGAGCGCGGGCAGAGCAGTGAGAGTCTGGCGGGAGTAGGGCGGTGGAGCAGGTGTGTTGTGTGACGCTCCCGCGAGTTGCCGCGCTTTCGGGGTTTGGCAGCATGTAATTGCGCTCGACTCGCGATGATAGTTTCTGACATGGTGTCGCGGACGGGAAGCATTAGCTGGCGCACATCAAGAGCCCGTTTCGCCTGGTGACCGTGTCGAGAAGAAGGCGCGCCAACATCCAGCTTCTGCAACAGCGACGGCCGACAATGAGTGACTGTCGCCACCTCCTCGATCGACGGCTTCGAACCTTCAATAAACCAACAAGGAAGACTGGAAGCACGTTAAGTTTTAGAACTGTATGGCAGACCTCAGCTTTTAATCTTGTTCCATTTGCCTCGCAAAATTACAGCAACTTAGCATGAACCTTTGTTGCTCATTGTCCCAATTGCATTGCCAAGCAGGGTCCCTTCCTTTTCCGAAATGAGCCCGAGGGTCGTTGAAATTCAAACGCCAGCATCATTCGATTTCACTGCTTTAATTTCAAAGTTCAGCTGGCTACAATATTTAAATTGCACAAGCACAAATTAAGAGTGCGAGTTTTGTTACCGTATTTTAGTTACCTGTGACTGCAGCTCAGCTTGGTACGTACTAAATTTTACTATTGTTAATTGTTCAGAATCATTTAATTCAAGTTCAAAGTTAAATCTCTTCTTTCTAAATTGCGTAGATTCAAGTAGCTTTTGAAATGATTGTTGAGGTAGTCCAAGACTAACCGTATTTTACTGAATTTCGATGTGCTTCAGAAAGAAAGCTCACTATTAACTTCAGTCACTAAATTAACTTTCGATTTTCGGTTTTAGTAATTCTTTTGCTAAATTAAGTCAGAGTGTAGCGAAATTTATTACTTCTGACAAACTTTCAGTTTTCACACTACACGTGTCAACCTTCAGTTGCCACGCTTCTAGTGCTAATTATATGTGTAATAACCTTTCTTTTTCAGTTACTATAGTAATTGTCCTTAGGACTGGCGACCGTAATTTCCCCCAAATCTCAAATACCTAATTACCGCTACTTAATTGTTAACGTAACGGCTGCACATTTACCTTCTTTATTAACTTTACCCCTTTTCAAAATTAATTTCCACCAGTTTCATTAGCACATTTCCTTTCATTTAGATGTAACCCTTTCCTCCCTCTTTACCGACAGGTTAACTTCGGTGACGATTGCTTTTCCAAAACTCCCATTAGGTACACGCGGTTTCATTTTTCACTGTCATTAAGGTCGGTAAGTGAGGGGGGAGGTTACAACCCTTCCATCAGATTGCCAAAACGACCGTTTAAACAAATCGCTCGTTTCCAGTCATCCATTGTCCACTGGCGTTGCTCTTTGCACCACCTCAAGCGTCGCTTATCATTGAGTACAGAAATGTGTATCTTACGAGGGGCTGCAAGGTGATTGTATCCTATTTTCTCAACTCAGTATCTAGCTGGACTACTGGTAGAACTTTGTAACTCACGAATGATTCCTTCCGCCGATTACGTTCGACTTTTTTGATAACCTCCCTCCGCAGTTCAAAAATGGTTCAAATGGCTCTGAGCACTATGGGACTTACCATCTATGGTCATCAGTCCCCTAGAACTTAGAACTACTTAAACCTAACTACCCTAAGGACATCACACACATCCATGCCCGAGGCAGGATTCGAACCTGCGACCGTAGCGGTCACGCGGTTCCAGACTGAAGCGCCTAGAACCGCAGGGCTACACCGGCCGGCCCCCTCCGCAATGGGGTCTGCCTGTCCTAGGTTTACCTGTGCTGATTCGTTCGTGTTTCCAATTCACAGTCACATCATCAGCAGTCGGTTTGGGCAGGTTTCGATGAACTGAAATGTCTCTGATGGATTAGGCCACGTTCTAAGTCACTGAACTCCTCTGACCGACCCCTTCTGTTGTTAGTGCCCCTCTAATGACTACATAATACTCCCTGCCTCCATTTATAGTGACGGGTCTACGTCTCGTGACAACTAGTGATCAATTGCGCGTTACATAGGAGTGTCCGGATGCTTTTGATCACATAGTGTATCGTCGAGCGCCATGTTATGCAGTCAACTATTGATGATTAGGATTTTAAGGAACCCAATGAAAGGTTCGAATAAATGTGAATTCGATTAAACGAATGTTTGACTGATCAAGGTGGAATCAGCAAGAAATTGATGTAAGAGTGTGTTAAAAAATGGATACTGTAAATTCGATAACATACGTATTGCCTTACGAAGGAAAGCATGAAATAACAGATGTTACTTAACTTACAAGGAATATTTTTTACCTACTCAATTATTTTTTATTTATTTTAATATTTCAAACCAAAGGCATACAAATTACCGAGAATACATTCGAAAACACTGATTTCATTCAATTTTCTATACATAGCAAGCTGTGTCAGCAACTCACGGATGTACCTAGAACCAAAGTTGCACCCTGTTTTAAAGTTTGTGAACCACCGCTCACTAGCGACGAACCCTTCAGTTCCCTGACCAACAGCGGATGGCATACTCTGTTTTTAAACAATAGCCTGCGACAGGCAAGTCTTATTCTCTACATTGGCTAAGGTGTTTCAGTAGATTATTCAAGAGGTGGGAGCCTGCCGGATCCGCTTTCTCCCTCTTTATGATACTTTTTTAGCAATACTGTCTTTCGATTTCAGGATTGTCGACGGTGTGGATGACGGAAACCCGAAATTTTCATACATCCCGACCTCAATAATTTCTTCTTTTCAGCACCCAAAGTCAAATACTTGTACTTGCTTAAAATAATTTTAAACCGAGTGTTAAACAGTCGCTCACTTCAAATGACGAAGTCTTTGCAGAGCGATCTGTCATGAAAATCGCTTAGAATTACCGAATATACTGAAACACAGGAATACTTCGATTTATCGAGCGTTTCTCAATGGATTTTACGACGAGTTCGATTTCTCGAGGTTAGAACTAGAAGCAGTCGATTGTACTGTTTTTCTTTGCTAAGAAATTTGAATACACTCACATGCTAAGTCCGATATTTTCTTACGTGCTTTGTTTGTACAGAAGTTGGACTCTGCTATTGACAACATTCTGGATCTCACGAACGACAAGAGCGAGATGTCACTTGATCGATGTTTGCAGACTGCGTTGCTTATGGTTCTTAATTTATGCGGAGATAATTTTGAGTGCAAGATAATGGTTCAAATGGCTCTGAGCACTACGGGACTTAACTGCTGAGGTCATCAGCCCTCTAGAACTTAGAACTACTTAAACGTAACTAACCTAAGGACATCACACACATCCATGCCCGAGGCAGGATTCGAACCTGCGACCGTAGCGGCCGCGTGGTTCCAGACTGTAGCGCCTAGAACCGCTCGGCCACTCCGGCCAGCTCCTTGAGTGCAGTTGGTCAATAAAACGTATTGCAGTAAAAAAAAGCGCGAACTGTTCTATGTTTGTACCAGTTTCGAACGTACGACCAGTATCAAAATGTGTCTTGGCTGTTGGCTGCGTCATAATGTACCAAGCTTGAGATGGACTGTTGATAATCAGTGTATAGTCACAAATAGCGCGGCAACAATATTATTCGTATTATTTGTATAGTTTTTGCCTGTTATAAAGGTCACTGCATTTGTATTGATTAGAACATCAACAAAAGCAAAACGAGGATAATGGAATGTAGTCGAATTAAGTTGGGTGATGCTGAGGGAATTACATTGGGAAATGAGACACTTAAAGTAGTAAAGGAGTTTTGCTATTTGGGGAGCAAAATAACTGATGATGGTTGAAGTAGAGAGGATATAAAATGCAGACTGGCAATGGCAAGGTAAGCGTTTCTGATGAAGAGAAATTTGTTAACATCAAGTATAGATTTAAGTGTCAGGAAGTCGTATCTGAAAGTATTTGTATGGTGTGTAGCCATGTATGGAAGTGAAACATGGACGATAAATAGTTTGGACAAGAAGAGAATATAAGCTTTCGAAATGTGGTGCTACAGAAGAATGCTGAAGATTAGATGGATAGATCACATAACTAATGAGGAGGTACTGAATAGAATTGGGGAGAAGAGGAGTTTGTGGCACAAAGGAATCGGTTGGTAGGACATGTTCTGAGGCATCAAGGGATCATCAATTTAGTATTGGAGGGCAGGGTGGAGGGTAAAAATCGTAGAGGGAGACCAAGAGGTGAATACACTAAGCAGATTCAGAAGGATGTAGGCTGCAGTACGTACTGGGAAATAAAGAAGCTTGCACAGGATAGAGTAGCATGGAGAGCTGCATCAAACCAGTCTCAGGACTGAAGACCATAACAACAATAACAAGAAGATCACAGAGTAACTGGTCCGTTTCCAAAATAGTCAGCATATGCGAACAGACATGCACCGTGGCAACAAACTGACATAACTGCTATTACTCTGCAGTTCTACGCTCATGTCGTCCAATGCTTCTTGAAGCCTGGTGAATCCAGTGCATATTCATAGTCCCATAGGATCCTTTTCTCGCTCCAGATATTGGAAAAAGGCTGTTACTAGGTCAAGCGTCAGCTGTCTTGCAGCATCAATAAAGAATTTAACAGGTCTCCTTTTATATCAGAAGTTCTTGGCTCTAGTTGAGGGCTTTACGAAATTTTCGTCGAGACCGCGAAGGCCCAAGGGATGTCATCCTCTGCCTTGCGGCGTCATGTGGATGCGGTGTGAGGGGCATGTTTTCAACACACAAATCTACCAGTCATTTTGTCGAATTTCCAGACCTTGGAGCCACCACTTCTCATTCAGTCAGCTCCTCAGTCGGGAACAAGAGGCTGAGTGCACTCCGTACCAGCCCTCTCGCGGAGGAAATATCCTGAGCAGTGCCTGGAATCGAACGCGGGTTCTCTGCATGGCAGCCATCTACTCTGACCCTCAGCTAAGGAGCTGGACTCTGAGGAATTTAGGTGCTGTTCAGTTCCGAAATATTTTACGTCTATTTTGTTACAATAAAGCATTATATCGTGACGAAAACTGAGTGACTGAACTGTATTTTTTACATCATCGTTCATCAAACAAAGTCTCACAACAGTCATTTAATATTTGGTATGTCAATCATTAACGACAATCATTTACAATTTACACACTAACGTTGTAACATACTAATCTGCTCACGCTATGTTGAAATTTTGGAACTTCATAGCAGACAAACTGTGTGCCGGATCTCGGACCGTTGACTTTTGCTGGCAAGCGCTCTACCCGCTGAGCTACCCAAGCGCATCTTCTCTTCCGCCAGTACCGCATCTCCTGCCTTCCAAACTTCACAGAAGCTACCCCCACATACCTCGTTTGACAACGCATATTCCTCAACGAGGCATGGAGCGTTGAATGTGTTGGTACGTCAATTTGTGAAATTCACTGTTTCAGTACCCGAACGTACAGCAATGAAATGTGTCTGAGGAATAAATGCGTAACAAAATTACGTCTATGTCCGCTATAATTGCGTCATACGACGACTGGCTGAGTTCCGTCATTTGAGAAGCGGATGCGGTTTTCTTGACTAGCTTTTTTATACCGACAAGCTACGATTCTGTTGTGATGGGATTATAAGTGTTTCTGTGTGAAGACCCAACTTCAACTTGAAGGCTATTTGCCAGCTGTACGTAATGTGGCTGATGACTCTGTGTTACCAGCGCCTAAATTACAGTCGTCTTACGTCGTTTTTTTGCTGGAATTCCGAGTAGTGTTAGATAATTTCGCCTCAGGTCCGTACCATTTATAAACAGGGGGATACCAGCTGCTATTTCAGAGAATCACAACGCTTCTAAGTTCGGACATCTGTCTGTGAGGTATCTGATCAGAGCCTGCAAATGGAAAAGTAGGGTATCGGAGAAAATTGCCATTTTGTCCCCTTCAAAGTAGTGTCCTTGGTACAAAAATAATTTTTCTAACATTTGTCCCATGACCGGAAGTATATGTGAAAATCACTTTTTGGGTTGTTAAGGCACAGCAGGACGAGATTTTTCCCCCTTTTTGAACTGATTTTCGTGCTGATATCAGTTCCCTTTGCTTTGGGAGGTAGGAAGAAGTCTTACGCTGAAAATTATAACAGAACTTTGCGGGCAGGCGTGTCAATTAGCATCATATTAATTAAAATGGGGGATAAATAGACTTTATTTTGGAAGAATTAAAAAGGGGAAAGTAATACGAAACTTTAATAACTGCACAGTATTACTAAGAAGCAATATAGTGAAAAGTAATAAAAAGCAAAGTAGCAAAGACCAAGCGGGACAGAAGGATATTAGGATGCGTTTGTTTTTTAATACATATAAAAGAACGTGAAACACATTATTGAGCTCTCTACCTTCAGTTATCGCGATTGGGCTAGTCGATGAAAAAGTGATACGTGACTGCGAAATTCGTTAAGGAATTATTTAAAGACTCTTCAAGCACGTTTAAAATACATTACGTGTGACGAAGTGATCAGAGACGTTTATTGTCGGGTGGAGTGAAAATGAATCCGACAACATAATTCGAACTTTGTACTTTTGTTAGCAGGGAAAAATACTCTTGGGAAACTATTATGGTTGTGGAACCCACGAAAGTTGGGCACAACGGAAAGATATCTTTTACGTAATTCTGCATTTTATAAAGTGGTCAAACGCGTGTGCGCGGAACATTAATAGAATCTTATTCTTGGACGGTTGCGGGGGTAACTGATACAAAACAACGCGCAAGCATAAAAAATAGTTCGCTTATTAACTACCAGATATGAATTAACGGGAACCTAAAATACTAAGGATCATCACCTCCAACCCCGATTCGTATTTCATATTTAATTAGTGAAAAGAGAAGTGTTAATAAACGAACTACATTTCAATTTTATCCACGATTTTGGCTTCATTACGTAGTCTTGACTACATGATAAGCAATATCTGTGGAAGTTGTATGCAACGTATCGTCATAATATTTAGCCAACCAATATTGTTGGACACCAAAAATGTAAATGCATGAAATTGTTCTTACAGCGGATGTATAATGTGTGAGTGCGACGAATTGAGAAACTGAACATCCATTACGTACTTGCATGTTTATCTGCGAAAAAGGTCCTTGTCGGTACATCAGCATAGAGTTCGAATAGAATCGCTGGAACATTGCAAACCATTCAGATTAATCGAACATCTGAATACGCACAATGCTGGTATCACCAGGATGTGTTCTTTCTCCTCACCCCCGTAGCAGTAATTGAATTAAGAGTCAGCCGGGAAATACATTTAAATCAATTGACGACCACTGAGCTAGCGCCACGAATTTTCAAACGTCCGCTGCCGTGTATGAAGGCGAGTGACATTACGAGTGCTATCGTCGATCGAGGGGTGTCGTCGTGATCGTATTGAATGACATTGAGTGGTTACGAAATGCCTGTACCAGAAGGCTTTTACTGAACCGTGGGCATTTGCTAGCGCATGCTTCATCAAATAATTCAAGACAGAAGTTGTACAGTGTCCTTGTTTCACCGGTGTTCAATTCATCTTATTTTCTATGTGTCTTTAAAACCAGTCCATAAGTGTGGCTATAAAGGAAAAGAAATCGCGTCGGGCCGCAACAAGCAAGTCAAGACTGATGACACAGAAAAAAAAATATGCAGGGTTCACTCCAGCCTGAAGACTGGAACTCGAGTACAAACAATGTGTGAAAGTTATTTAACTATTTTGAAGTACTTTAGTGATTAAGGTATACCGTGCGTGGCAAAATGGCGCTATCCAAAACGGGCACCGAGGCATCTGTGGTGCGCCATGGGCCACAAATGACACCAATGAACGACGGCTGCGGAGACGTGTGCGGGCGAATAGACGTGCAACTCGTAACACCGAGAATGCAGATAACATACCCTCTGTATAATCCAGATTCTTCACTATTTACTATCCGTTGATAATTTGTACTGCACTTGTAATTCTGAATCTGTAAGCTTTATTACAGAAACTATATTTGATATGTTATGGATGTAATAGTGTATTTATTTGTGAACGTACATGTTGTTGTTGTTGTTGTGGTCTTCAGTCTTGAGATTGGTTTGATGCAGCTCTCCATGCTACTCTATTCCGTGCAAGCTTCTTCATCTGCCAGTACCTACTGCAGCCTACATCCTTCTGAATCTGCTTAGCGTATTCGTCTCTTGGTCCCCCTCTACGATTTTTACCCTCCACGCTGCCCTCCAATACTAAATTGGTGATCCCTTGATGCCTCAGAACATGTCCTACCAACCGATCCCTTCTTCTAGTCAATTTGTGCCACAAACTCCTCTTCTCCCCAATTCTATTCAGTACCTCCTCATTAGTTATGTGATCTACCCATCTAATCTTCAGCATTCTTCTGTAGCACCACATTTCGAAAGCTTCTATTCTCTTCTTGTCTAAACTATTTATGGTCCATGTTTCACTTCCATGCATGGCTACACTCCATACAAATACTTTCAGAAACGACTTCCTGACACTTAAATCTATACTCGATGTTAACAAATTTCTCTTCTTCAGAAACGCTTTCCTTGCCATTGCCAGTCTACATTTTATATCCTCTCTACTTCGACCATCACCAGTTATTTACACTGGACTCGCATTCGGGAGGACGACGGTTCAATCCCGCGTCCGGCCATCCTGATTTAGGTTTTCCGTGATTTCCCTAAATCGCTCCAGGCAAATGCCGGGATGGTTCCTTTCAAAGGGCACAGTCGACTTCCTTCCCCGTCCTTCCCTAATCTGATGAGATCGATGACCTCGCTGTCTGGTCTCGTTCCCCAAAACAACCCTCAACCAGTTATTTTGCTCGCCAAATAGCAAAACTCCTTTACTACTTTAAGTGTCTCATTTCCTAATCTAATTCCCTCAGCATCACCCGACTTAATTCGACTACATTCCATTATTCTCGTTTTGCATTTGTTGATGTTCATCTTATACCCTCCTTTCAAGAAACTGTCCATTCCGTTCAACTGCTCTTCCAAGTCCTTTACTGTTTCTGACAGAATTACAATGTCATCGGCGAACCTCAAAGTTTTTATTTCTTCTCCGTGGATTTTAATGTGAACGTACGCAACTGGTTGTAATCGTAAGGTAAATATTATAAATTGCCGGGTAATAGCCAACGGAACTTTAAAATTAAAAAAAAAAAAACATGTACCGATAGCAACGATGAAATAGCAGTAGCTGTGCCGTTGTTTATCTTTGCGTACGGAGAGTCTCTATCGCACTGCAGGCAGAGAGGAAGCAGAGCAGCTTGAGTCATGAAAGAGTGCGGAATTCTTTGTTGCGCGCTCGGGCAGACACCGTGTGCAGCTATGATCGCGCAAGTGCAGGCGCACCTAACTCGTTAACTCTGGAGTATTAAGAAAAATGGTTCAAATGGATGTGAGCACTATGGGACTTAACTTCTGAGGTCATCAGTCCTCTACAACTTAGATCTACTTAAACCCAACCAACCTAAGGACATCACACACATCTATGCCCGTGGCAGGATTCGAACCTGCGACCGTAGCGGTCGCGCGGTTCCAGGCTGTAGCGCCTAGAACTGCTCGGCCACTTCGGCCGGCCGAGTATTGAGAGCTCGCTAGCAGCGAACAGGCGGGGGAAGCTGCAATTCTATCTGTTTCTTGTCCCCATAAGTATTCGTGGCTCTGAAGACGAATCGTGGTTCTCAATCACCAGCAGCAACAGCAACAGCTCAGCATTGTCATCGGTTACGTTCTTCGTCGTCCACACAGCTACAACGTCGTGAGATTGTTAACTGAGAGCGTATAAATAATACTGTACAGGCGTTACCCAGTGGCATTTCTTTCACAAAGTATGACTAACCTGAACAATAATCTGCAATAGTTAAAACTTGTACGGCACCTGTGTTGTCATTGTCCCAAAAATTATTACCAAGCAGCGTCCCTTTCCTTTCCACGCAATCACGAAGTGTCGTGAAAGTACGAAAATTGATTAACTATTTCCTGCCAATTTGGTTTGTTTGCTAATGACCAGTTTCAGTTCTAAATTTTGTGGCCTCGGTAAGTGTTCATTCTTGTATTGCGTAACAGAGGCTTACAGAATTTGTAAGTAATACAAAGTAATATAAAAATATATAAAGTAATATAAAATTTCACTGGAAAAACTAATAAATAAAGATACAACACAAATTAAGAGTGCGTAATTTCATATATTCTGTACTTAGCTTACCAGGTGACTTCTGCTGGTTTGGTATGTACCTAATTGTTCTTACGTTAAAAGTAAAATCAATTGCTCATTTGCTTAAAGTAAATTTAATTCAATCTTTCAATAATTACAATTAAATTTCTTGCCTTTTTCCAAATTTTGCATTAAGTTACGTTGGGTTACTAAAAATCATTTTTTTACGTAAGAAAGTTTCAGTTACAGTCAGTCATTTATTTAACCAGCAACTTTATTTAACTTTTCTTTCAAAATTTATTGTTTCAGATTAAGTAACTGCAAACGCAGTGCTTTCTTATTCATTTATTTTCGCTTGAACTGCTGTGTTGTGGAAAAGCGTGACAATCTTCTATTGCCACACCAGTGATTATTTGCTTAATTTTCTTTGACATTACCATTCTTAGTATTCTGGATATTCATTGATATAGTGGGCTGGCGACCGTTTAATTATCCTTTTTTTACTAATAAGTATAGTTTTTATTGAATATTACGTAGGCCGGCTGAAGTGGCCAAGCGGTTCTAGGCGCTACAGTCTGGACCCTCGCGACCGCTGCGGTCGCAGGTTCGAATCCTGCCTCGGGCATGGATGTGTGTGACGTCCTTAGGTTAGTTAGGTTTAAGTAGTTCTAAGTTCTAGGGGACTGATGACCACAGCAGTTAAGTCCCATAGTGCTCAGAGCCATTGGAACCATTTTGAATATTACGTAGTGCCCTTTTTTCCCTATGTGTGTTTCGTGAACGATTGCACTAAATTCCATCCATTTCAAAATTATTATCACTATTTCGATTAGGTTTATCATAAATTCTTCCTTCAGAAGGGCCTGTTGTACACTTTTCTCCTACTAACCGGTATTATTTCCTTCGGTAACGATAGCCTTACTCACTGTAAAGTTTCATTAGGAATACGCCATCACGGTCATTTATATCGCAATCAAATAGACCGATTAGGATGGGGGAAGTACAGACTGTTGAGCAATAGACCACTCAGATGAACCAAGAGACTACCAACAGTGTCTTCTCAACGACCATTCAGCGAACATTGCTGTGCATTAGCCAGCACAGCAGGCGCCTGCTTCCTGCACCCGCGCTGACTGCTGACAATCGGCGCGGAAGGCTCGAAATAGTCCGCCATTACCGCAACCTGATGTCCACTGAGTTGCGATAGGTGGCCTTTTCAGATGAATCACGTTTTATGCTCCACCCAACAGATGAACCTGCAACAATCTTCGGAAGCGTCCAGGCCGAAGGACGGAGCGTTATGGTCTGGGAAACGTTATCGTAGCATCCTGTGGGTAATCTCGTCATTCTGGAAGGTAGAATGGATCAACAAAAGTGTGCACTTAAGATTGGGGACGATGTCCATCCCTACATGCAGTTTCTTTTTCCTCGGCAAGATGGCATCTACCAGCAGGATAGTGCAACGTGTCACACATTTCGCAGTGTATGTGCGTGGTTCGAAGAGCACCTAGATGAGTCTACCTTACTCCCATTGCCACCAAACGCTCCGGATTGAAACCAAATCGAGAAGCTGTGAGACCACCACGATATGTCTGTTCGTGCCATGGCCGGCCCGTGTGGCCGAGCGGTTCTAGGCGCTACAGTCTGGAACCCGCGACCGCTACGGTCGCAGGTTCGAATCCTGCCTCGGGCATGGATGTGTGTGATGTCCTTAGGTTAGTTAGGTTTAAGTAGTTCTAAGTTCTAGAGGACTGATGACCTCAGAAGTTAAGTCCCATAGTGCTCAGAGCCATTTGAACCATTTTTGTTCGCGCCATGGGTCCTCAGCCGAGAACCGTAGTTTCTTCACTGAAATCGGCATCGTTCCACAACCCCGTCGGTACCTTCCAGAATCTAATGTATTCTCTCCCTGCACATCTTGCAGTGGCATGCGCTGCAAACAGTGATTATTCAGGCCTTTGGCAGGTGGCCACATTATAGTGACTACACAGTGGATGTTTTGACGCCACAGCAAGAAAGTTGCCATACAGGCCAATTTACAGGTTCTGATGATGTTCGGTTGGTCGAAAAATATTAACAGGTTTATAAGTCAGCAGCCTTTGAAGGTTCTGAAACATGACTATCTTCAAAGATTCATACTTAATCTTCCGTAATGACCTTATGCCAGAACTTTCTGTCAGTTTCAAATCACGTTGGCTTTGCAGCTAATTTGGAAACGATTTGCGATGATGATTAAGTTTAATGTCACTTATGAAGTTACCTGACGAGGTTTTCAACGTGCCATGCCACATACGTCCTACACTTTCCGAAGTCACTGATTTCGCCCTGCCAAAATGTTTATAATTCTAGGCCGATTTACGGCCATTTAGGACTTGTCTATATAGCTCAATGAAGTTAACTCTTAGCGTGTTCGCCGAACGCCTGACCTGGCCAGAGGAATAATTTTACGCGTGTGCGCTCTTCAAGACGTTTCTCCATTGTTGGAAAAAAGGAAAATGTGCCAAGGGCCTTCACACTAATTAGCTCAGACTGGTCCCTCACAATGATTAAAAGCTCGTATCGCAACCCATGTGACTAGCAGGGTGTGAAACACTGACTGTCAAGAAGCGTCAAGGTCAACTTGCGAAGCCCTGGAACTCGATCAGCGACAGTGATAAATAAATCGATGACTTCCTTGGTCATATTTGACCCATACTGCCTCTCAGTACTGATCTGCTGCATTTTAGTTTGGCATGTACGTAGATGAATACTCCCGAGCACGTCCAAAGTGTTGATAGAACGAAGGGCATCAGAGTTTTTGGGTGAATTTCGTTTTTGGTATTGGACGGCTGTTGGTGAGAATTCTCATAATTAACGATATGTCTTCAGAAAAGCGAAATTAGATATCCATGTCTGCACGCAGCACTTTCATAAGAACGCTGCAGTACCTTGTGTTTATGACGTTTCCGAAAACGTGACTATCATCCCCTAACGGTGGTCACTATAGTAAAAGTTCTGTTCATTCGTGGATCGTTTATCCTTCCTTGCCATAGAACGTCTTCGCAACGTCAACAGTGTACAGAGTGTCCATAAATTACACCTTTAGACTTCAGTAGGCTTACATTTACAACCGCACTAGACAATAACAACTGGTTTTCAACATGTGGCCGCGCGGGATTAGCCGAGCGGTCTCAGGCGCTGCAGTCATGGACTGTGCGGCTGGTCCCAACGGAGGTTCGAGTCCTCCCTCAGGCATGGGTGTGTGTGTTTGTCCTCAGGATAATTTAGGTTAAGTAGTTTGTAAGCTTAGGGACTGATGACCTTAGCAGTTAAGTCCCATAAGATTTCACACACATTTGAACATTTTTTTCAACATGTGACTAGATAACACATGAAGTCTCTTTTATTCTCCAGGTGTTGAAGAGTTTATGAAAAATGTTGACGCCAAAGGAGAAAGTACAGCCTGGTACACAGAACGGCGTGTAAGAGAACTGGAAGGGAATCCCCCTTCCGGTAAGGGAACCAACGTAGGTTGTCCATCTGTTTAGGATGTCAGCGTGGTTAAGGTACTATAGGTGTGTGAAAGGACTCCAACAAAATCAGTGCGTACGGCGTCCAGAAAGTTGAAAATGCTAAGAGCAATTGCGCTCAAAGTCTGGCACAAGAGGTTACGTCTTTAAGCCTAGAAGGTGCAGCTATTCCAAGCACTAAAGCTGACGGACTAACCTCAGTGCGAATAGTTTACAGTAGATATGCTAACCCCTATAGAACAAACAATAAGTTTTTAGAAAAGATTTGCCTCCGAAGAGTAAACCTTTCATATATCCGGTAAACTGGATCGTCAAAACGTTCCTAAATGGAGATTAGAATGTCATTGTATTACACGAGAAATGGAAAAAGAACAAAGGTGAACGTGTGGTGCTCACATTACACGATTGATTCATTGGTTCATAGTTTTTCAGCAAGCTCACCGCCAACAGTGATGTTTAACAGGACACGTTACAAGATCTTGCTGTGCCGTAGTTAGAACACCTGCAGTCTGACGTCACGTTACACCATGATGGGGCAACACCACACTGGTCCCTAGAAGACCATAAATTTCTGGGTGAAAATTTCCGGGTAACAAGGCTGAACCAGACGGTCCGATTCGGTGGCCGCCAGGGTCAGCTGATCTCACAATATTAGGATTTTTCGTACGAAGCTTTGTAAAAGACCGAGTGTACCGAACCAAGGCTACAGACCTGCAGGACTAGAAACATGTCGTCGCGGAGTACCTGGAACATACATTGTGAGAAGTGGAATGCCTACTGCACATTGTTCGTGCAGCTAGGGGTGCACACGCTGACGTTATTTGTCTTGTCACATGGTGAATGTCAGTTGTTGTTATTTAGTACAGAACTAAAGTTATTAATATATAAGGCTTTGGGACACTACGAGCCTCTCTTACTGTCAAGAGCAAAGTGACAAATGAACGTGAAAAACTGGCGTCACTTATTAATAATTATAATCCCGTTAGGGACGCTTAAGCGACGCTTAAAATGTTACAGCACCTTCTGAAAGTTTCTAGTTGCTTAGAGAATAGCAGCAGGTAGAGCTAAGTCACCAAGCAATGTGCGAACAAGGGACGAACGACCGCAGGTCCTTCTGGGCGGTGGCTGGGGTCAATACTTTCTAACAGCGCCACGTGCGTGCGAGATTTCTCTCACAGGCAGAGTGAAAGCCGTCGCTAACTCTCTCTGGTGAGGTAACTTACAACACATTCATTCATAACTCAGCACCATTTATCCTTGGCGGAATGCGAGATCTAACAAACAACTCTTCAACTGCCCGGTGTATTCTAGAAGAGGCAATTCGAAGTTTCCTTCCTATGACCTGTATTTGTACTGCAGTTTCTCCAACCGAGAAAAACGTAGTACCTGCGTTTTGGTCCAGGCACATAGTCGAAAGAGGAAGGCAACCCCTCTTTAGATTTCACTATTCCTGTATAACGAGTGTAGTACTGCTCTTAGACTAATTATGGCGTATCGTCCTCAGTTATGTTTTCTTCCAATATATGATTAAGAACTGCAATGGTTGTATTTACTTAATTAAGCCGTTTTGCATATTGGTATACGCACCCCATCAGCTGAAAACTCACCAGCAGATAATTCTAGTTCTGTCCACCATACTACATTCCCACGTAGAAGACTTTGTCAGATAAGTACATCGGTACCTGTGTATCTATATTCACTTTCATTCCTATTCTATTCGCAATGGAGTGGGAAAAAGAATTCTGTCCTTTTTGCGCTTACAGAACACGTGCGATGGAGGCAGCGAAATGTTTTTGTAGGTTTCCTCAAATATTCATCAACATTTCGCGAAGAAAACATCATTTTCCTTCCAAAGATTCCACTGTGTGATTTCTTAGCGTCCCGGGGATACTTAAGTTCTGTTTGGTTACAGATCTTATAGCACGCTTTTCAGTTCTTTCGATTTCTTCCTCAGAGGAGGGCACAAATAGATGGTACTTGACACTGTGTGGTACAACTGCCTTGCACGTGATCAGTAAAGCAGCTGTCACACGCGACTGGCTACCTCCTGAAATAAATGACAACTATAGATTTCTTCTTTCAATTAGACGGAACTCGTCCCCTTTTTCACAAATTTGCTCGAGAGCTTTTAAATCGTTTTGTAGCTCCGAATCAGATAGCGCAGTGGCAGCCATGTTATCCGTTCTTCAGGTGATACACGGTCCAATTTATTTATTTCACGATATTTTAAATTTGCAAAAAGAACTAAAAATTAGAGAGAATAAATAAAAAATCAAAGTTTTGTCTGTCGATTTGTAATTTAGGCTTTAGCCGAGATGGACGAGTTAGGAGCAGTAGCGGAAAGGAGTTTGAAAATACCGGTGCGTCATTTAACACTTCAGAACGGTGTGTCAGTAGCAAATGGCAGGAGAGCTGTCCACATTCTGAAACCTTACGAGATAATAGTGGTGCATCTACTGACCCAATCAGATAAAGTTGATCGAAGTCAGCAGCACCGTCTGTCGTTTTTTATTAAGCCTGGCTGAAGAAAACTTGACGTTGGAGTTCTGAGAAACCTCATCGGAGACACCAAGTGCCTCTGCATGATGAGAAAAGAGAAGTGTGGAAAGAGGAGTGTGGTGTCAAGTTAGCGCAATAACGGTAATTGGACTGATGTTTTCCCATCAAACCATAAATTCTTGTAGGTGTGCTTTACCAAAACTACGGTTCGGTAGTTCTGATACTGCACGTAAATAACATAGTAAATGATAGGACTACCAGTAGTATTGGTAGCATTGGTAGGGAAAGAAACATAACTGAATGTGTCACACAGAAACTGGCAGCCGAAGATTTTCCTTTTTTGTTTGTTTATTTAGCACATTATTAGAACCGCATGGTCGTTCAGTGTTAGTTCATTGCGTATTTTATACCATTAATTGTGCTCTCTCCACTCACCAGGGCGAATACTCTTGGAGAAAACTGGCAGTTAAATTCCTTACTTGGTCTCCGTAGACATCTATCTCCCCATTAGCGAGAGGACATGAACGTTTAATCTTCTGTGTCAACAGCGTGAACACATTGAAATTCAGCGTTTGGCAACGTGGTACCCTTAGCGTGGCGGTTAGGTGGCTCGTAGGACGAATTAAACTAGGAACTTTCCTCCAGTATTAATTTTAATAATCAACAGCCTCAGTTGCACCGTTTACCTAGAATTGACCTAGGTTTCAGCCGGGATAACTCAACCTTCTTCAGAATAACAGTAACTACCGTTTGTCCATAGTGGACATCGTCAAGCTAAAACTACTGGAGTTCCAGTACAGCACTCGTGGCTGCCGCATCGCGATCGCGAAGTGGGGCCGAGGTAGTTTCAGATAAGTTTTTACAGTCTGACGATAATTTATGGATTTGTTGTTTTAGCTTGACGATGTCCACTATGGACAAACGGCAGTTACTGTTATTCTAAAGAAGGATGGGTTATCCCGACTTTTTTTTTTTTTGGGGGGGGGGGGGGGGGTCATCAGTCTACTGACTGGTTTGATGCGGCCCGCCACGAATTCCTTTCCCGTGCTAACCTCTTCATCTCAGAGTAGCACTTGCAACCTACGTCCTCAATTATTTGCTTGACGTAATCCAATCTCTGTATTCCTCTACAGTTTTTGCCCTCTACAGCTCCCTCTAGTACCATAGAAGTCATTCCCTCATGTCTTAGCAGATGTCCTATCATCCTGTCCCTTCTCCTGATCAGTGTTTTCCACATATTCCTTTCCTCTCCGATTCTGCGTAGAACCTCCTCATTCCTTACCTTATCAGTCCACCTAATTTTCAACATTCGTCTATAGCACCACATCTCAAATGCTTCGATTCTCTTCTGTTCCGGTTTTCCCACAATCCATGTTTCACTACCATACAATGCTGTACTCCAGATGTACATCCTCAGAAATTTCTTCCTCAAATTAAGGCCGGTATTTGATATTAGTAGACTTCTCTTGGCCAGAAATGCCTTTTTTGCCATAGCGAGTCTGCTTTCGATGTCCTCCTTGCTCCGTCCGTCATTGGTTATTTTACTGCCTAGGTAGCAGAATTCCTTAACTTCATTGACTTCGTGACCATCAATCCTGATGTTAAGTTTATCGCTGTTCTCATTTCTACTACTTCTCATTACCTTCGTCTTTCTCCGATTTACTCTCAAGCCATACTGTGTACTCATTAGACTGTTCATTCCGTTCAACAGATCATTTAATTCTTCTTCACTTTCACTCAGGATAGCAATGTCATCAGCGAATCGTATCACTGATATCCTTTCACCTTGTATTTTAATTCCACTCCTGAACCATTCTTTTATTTCCATCATTGCTTCCTCGATGTACAGATTGAAGAGTGGGGGCGAAAGGCTACAGCCTTGTCTTACACCCTTCTTAATACGAGCACTTCGTTCTTGATCATCCACTTTTATTATTCCCTCTTGGTTGTTGTACATATTGTATATGACCCGTCTCTCCCTATAGCTTACCCCTACTTTTTTCAGAATCTCGAACAGCTTGCACCATTTTATATTGTCGAACGCTTTTTCCAGGTCGACAAATCCTTTGAAAGTGTCTTGATTTTTCTTTAGCCTTGCTTCCATTATTAGCCGTAACGTCAGAATTGCCTCTCTCGTCCCTTTACTTTTCCTAAAGCCAAACTGATCGTCACCTAGCGCATTCTCAATTTTCTCTTCCATTCTTCTGTATATTATTCTTGTAAGCAGCTTCGATGCATGAGCTGTTAAGCTGATTGTGTGATAATTCTCGCACTTGTCAGCTCTTTCCGTCTTTGGAATTGTGTGGATGACGCTTTTCCGAAAGTCAGATGGTATATCGCCAAACTTATATATTCTACACACCAACGTGAATATCGTTTTGTTGCCACTTCCCCCAATGATTTTAGAAATTCTGATGGAATGTTATCGATCCCTTCTGCCTTATTTGACCGTAAGTCCTCCAAAGCTCTTTTAAATTCCGATTCTAATAATGGATCCCCTATCTCTTCTAAATCGACTCCTGTTTCTTCTTCTATCACATCAGACAAATCTTCACCCTCATAGAGGCTTTCAGTGTATTCTTTCCACCTATCTGCTCTCTCCTCTGCATTTAACAGTGGAATTCCCGTTGCACTCTTAATGTTACCACCGTTGCTTTTAATGTCACCAAAGGTTGTTTTGACTTTCCTGTATGCTGAGTCTGTCCTTCCGACAATCATATCTTTTTCGACGTCTTCACATTTTTCCCGACTAAACCTAGGTAAATTCTAGGTAAACAGTGCAACTGAGGCTGTTGATTATTAAAATTAAAATTAATATTTATACAGTTGCTGACAGGGCCGCGAAATATTGAAAATATTAAAGTTCTTACCTGCCGAAGTTACTTTCCTCTAGTATTGGGTCTCTCACATCGATAACGGGACTCCTGAGGCAAAAACAACTCTAGCGTCGACTTTGTCTACGCCTGACAGAAATTGTCGTAGGAGTGCCACGATGAAACTGACGATGCAGCGTTCGAGAGGTCGCAGACATAGCAGACATCGATGTTTCATTAGTTGTTTCAGGAGTGGTCACTGAAGTTTTTCCTGATTTCTGTGGAGGTAATGAGCCACACAGCTGATAGACTGTGGACAGAGTCTACACTTCCGTAGGTTATCTCTTAGACTAGTAGCCACTGCATTCCGATATACGTATGGTTTTACAGAACTCACACGTGGCTTCTGTGTTGTTTTCGATAGTCCTTGTATTGTACAATTCCCATACTTCCAGATGATGACGGTTACTGACGAATGTTGGTCGCTTATTGACATTCCATAGGTTATACTGTCCTTTATAC
Source organism: Schistocerca piceifrons (assembly GCF_021461385.2). Lineage (NCBI taxonomy): Eukaryota > Metazoa > Arthropoda > Insecta > Orthoptera > Acrididae > Schistocerca > Schistocerca piceifrons. The sequence continues at coordinate 770,488,534 of NC_060140.1, read as the reverse complement.
ACTACTGGCCATTAAAATTGCTACACCACGAAGATGACGTGCTACAGACGCCAAATTCAACCGACAGGAAGAAGATGCTGTGGTACGCAAATGATTAGCTTTTCAGAGCATTCACAGAAGGTTGGCGCCGGTGGCGACACCTACAACGTGTTGACATGAGGGAAGTTTCCAACCGATTTCTCATACACAGACAGCAGTTGACCGGTGTTGCCTGGTGACACGTTGTTGTGATGCCTCGTGTAAGGAGGAGAAATGCGTACCATCACGATTCCGACTTTGAAGGTCGGATTGTAGCCTGTCGCGATTGCAGTTTATCGTATCGCGACATTGCTGCTCGCGTTGGTCGAGATCCAATGACTGTTAGCAGAATATGGAATCGGTGGAATCAGGACGGTAATACGGAACACCGTGCTGGATCCCAACCGCCTCGTATCACTAGCAGTCGAGATGACAAGCATCTTATCCACATGGCTGTAACGGATCGTGCAGCCCCGTCTCTATCACTGAGTCAACAGATGGGGACGTTTGCAAGACAACAACCATCTGCACGAACAGTTCGACGACTTTTGCAGCAGCATGGACTATCAGCACGGAGACCGTGGCTGCAGTTACCCTTGACGCTGCATCACAGACAGGAGTACCTGCGATGGTGTACTCAACGACGAAACTGAGTGCACGAATGGCAAAACGTCATTTTTTCGAATGAATCCAGGTTCTGTTTTCAGGGTTATGATGGTCGCATCCGTGCTTGGCGACATCGCGGTGAACGCACATTGGAAGCGTGTATTCGTCTTTGCCATACTGGCGTATCACCCGGCATGATGGCATGGGGTGCCATTGGTTACACGTCTCGGTCACCTCTTGTTCGCTTTGACGGCACTTTGAACAATGGACGTTACATTTCAGATGTGTTACGACCCGTGGCTTTACCCTTCATTCGATCCCTGCGAAACCCTACATTTCAGCAGGATAATGCACGACCGCATGCTGCAAGTCCTGTACGGGCCGTTCTGGATACAGAAAATGTTCAACTGCTGCCAGCACATTCTCCAGATCTCTCACCAATTGAAAACGTTTGGTCAATGGTGGGCGAGCAACTGACTCGTCACAATACTCCAGTAACTACTCTTGATGAACTGTGGTATCGTCTTGAAGTTGCATGGACAGCTGTACCTGTACACGCCATCCAAGCTCTGTTTGACTCAATGCCCAGGCAGGCGTATCAAGGCCGTTATTACGGCCAGAGGTGGTTGTTCTGGGTACTGATTCCTCAGGATATATGCACCCAGATTGAGTAAAAATGTAATCACGCATCAGTTCTGGTATAATATAGGCCGGCCGAGGTGTCGAGCGGTTCTACGCGCTACAGTCTGGAACCGCGCGACCGTTACGGTCGCAGGTTCGAATCATGCCTCGGGCATGGATGTGTGTGATGTCCTTAGGTTAGTCAGGTTTAAGTAGTTCTAAGTTCTAGGGGACTGATGACTTCAGAAGTTAAGTCCCATAGTGCTCAGAGGCATTTGAACCATTTGTGGTATAATACACTCCTGGAAATGGAAAAAAGAACACATTGACACCGGTGTGTCAGACCCACCATACTTGCTCCGGACACTGCGAGAGGGCTGTACAAGCAATGATCACACGCACGGCACAGCGGACACACCAGGAACCGCGGTGTTGGCCGTCGAATGGCGCTAGTTGCGCAGCATTTGTGCACCGCCGCCGTCAGTGTCAGCCAGTTTGCCGTGGCATACGGAGCTCCATCGCAAACACTGGTAGCATGCCGCGACAGCGTGGATGTGAACCGTATGTGCAGTTGACGGACTTTGAGCGAGGGCGTATAGTGGGCATGCGGGAGGCCGGGTGGACGTACCGCCGAATTGCTCAACACGTGGGGCGTGAGGTCTCCACAGTACATCGATGTTGTCGCCAGTGGTCGGCGGAAGGTGCACGTGCCCGTCGACCTGGGACCGGACCGCAGCGACGCACGGATGCACGCCAAGACCGTAGGATCCTACGCAGTGCCGTAGGGGACCGCACCACCACTTCCCAGCAAATTAGGGACACTGTTGCTCCTGGGGTATCAGCGAGGACCATTCGCAACCGTCTCTATGAAGCTGGGCTACGGTCCCGCACACCGTTAGGCCGTCTTCCGCTCACGCCCCAACATCGTGCAGCCCGCCTCCAGTGGTGTCGCGACAGGCGTGAATGGAGGGACGAATGGAGACGTGTCGTCTTCAGCGATGAGAGTCGCTTCTGCCTTGGTGCCAATGATCGTCGTATGCGTGTTTGGCGCCGTGCAGGTGAGCGCCACAATCAGGACTGCATACGACCGAGGCACACAGGGCCAACACCCGGCATCATGGTGTGAGGAGCGATCTCCTACACTGGCCGTACACCACTGGTGATCGTCGAGGGGACACTGAATAGTGCACGGTACATCCAAACCGTCTTCGAACCCATCGTTCTCCCATTCCTAGACCGGCAAGGGAATTTGCTGTTCCAACAGGACAATGCACGTCCGCATGTATCCCGTGCCACCCAACGTGCTCTAGAAGGTGTAAGTCAACTACCCTGGCCAGCAAGATCTCCGGATCTGTCCCCCATTGAGCATGTTTGGGACTGGATGAAGCGTCGTCTCACGCGGTCTGCACGTCCAGCACGAACGCTGGTCCAACTGAGGCGCCAGGTGGAAATGGCATGGCAAGCCGTTCCACAGGACTACATCCAGCATCTCTACGATCGTCTCCATGGGAGAATAGCAGCCAGCATTGCTGCGAAAGGTGGATATACACTGTACTAGTGCCGACATTGTGCATGCTCTGTTGCCTGTGTCTATGTGCCTGTGGTTCTGTCAGTGTGATCATGTGATGTATCTGACCCCAGGAATGTGTCAATAAAGTTTCCCCTTCCTGGGACAATGAATTCACGGTGTTCTTATTTCAATTTCCAGGAGTGTATATTTGTCCAATGAATACCCGTTTATCATCTGCATTTCTTCTTGGTGTAGCAGTTTTAGTGCCTAGTAGTGTATATTGTCATTCACTTTCCAGACTGGCTTACGCTTCCGGTTACGAGGGAAGTTTACTGTTATAAGACAGTGGGCGCATACATAAACGATGCGATCGAAATGTGGTGACGCCCGATAGGTGTGTAACACACCTAACGAACAGGTAACGTAGGTAGGATCTTAACTGATCAAATCTAATGGGAAAACTGCCATTCTCAACGAAGTAAGTCTACGGTATCTTACGGTAGCTTTACGACTCTAGTCAGAACATCGGCGGTATCCGCCTCCACCTTCAACGGTGCGGGTCTCCGCAGAGAGCCAAAGCGTTACGGTTTTAGGTCCCGGGGCTGTGGCTGGGGTGCGGCTGGGGTGGGGCTGTGGGTAGCAGAGGCTTGATGAGGCCGGGAGGCGCGGCGTGTGTGCGCTGCCAAGCAAGCCGCCGGAATGGCAACCACGCCGCACACTCTAATCTGGCAAACAGCGCCACAGCCTGAATCCACAATCCCACACTCTGCGGGGCGGCGAGGCGCTGGACAACGGCTTCTACATCTGCGTATAACGAACACTGCGTGGCGGAGGGTAATTCGTGCCAATATTAGCGTTCTTCTCTCCTGATCCATTCGCGTACGGATGGAGGCTGAAAATGGCTGACTACTTGCCTCTTTGCACGTCTTAATTCCTTTTATCATGTTCTCTTGAGCTCTGCACTGGATCTACAAAAGCAGAGGCAGAATTTCTGCTCATTAATCTTCTGATACCGGATCGAGCGAGATGGTGCAGCGTTAAGACCTTGTAAGCACACTGTGGAAGATGGCGGTTCAAAACCCCGCCCGGTAATATCCCGATTTACGTTTTCTATGATTTTTCTAAATCTCATACGGCAACTGCTGGAATGGTTCGTTTGAAAGAGCACGGCCTGCTTCCTTTCCCACCATTCCATATCCCGAGCTTTTTATCTCCAATTATATCTTCGTCGACCGTACTTTACATCCTAGTCTTCCATTTCCTTATCGGATACCCTTCTCTACATTAAACACGCAAGGCTCGAGAAAACAGTGTCATCTTTCTTGTAAAAATGTCTCTATTAGTCATGGACTGTGCGGCTGGTCCCGGTGGAGGTTCGAGTTCTCCCTCGGGCATGGGTGTGTGTGTGTTCGTCCTTAGGATAATTTAGGTTCAGTAGTGTGTAAGCTTCGAGACTGATGACCTCAGCAGTTAAGTCCCATAAGATTTCATACACATTTTAAAAACGAAAATGATGATGTCTCGATTGTCCTCTATGCATTTTCGTGAGGTGTGTATTGGCCTATTGTGGTCCTGGCAGCACTTCTCTGAATACTTTCCTTATCTACTGTCTTTTCTGATTCCTACTGAAATCTCAAAAAAAGAAAAAATGCCAGTACAGCAGACAGAACTGATTGCACAACGTTTTTGCTTAATTCAGAACTCGTGACGTCACCAGCGGCATGTCCAGTACTAAAAATGTTCAAATGTGTATGAAATCTTATGGGACTTAACTGCTAAAGTCATCAGTCCCTAAGCTTACACACTACTTAACCTAAATTATCCTAAGGACAAACACACATACGCATGCCCGAGGGAGGACTCGAACCTTCGTCGGGACCAGCCGCACAGTCCATGATTGCAACGCCTTGGACCGCTCGAATAATCCCGCGCGGCGTGTCCAGTATTCATCGAAACTATTCAAGAAGTGAAAGGTAATGGAAATTTGGATCTGTCCGTGAAGCATACTCGGATAGGTGAAGCGGCTAGTGGGACCACTTGGGTGAAATGGAAATTCTAGTTCATGCCCATAGATTAAAATATCCACAACAGATTATACAGGTTGGCTGTATACACGAGTTTAATAAAAATAAAATGATGTGTACAACAGAGGAAAAGGGGCAGCACCAAACCAGTCGTAAGAACTACTGAGCAGCCAATATCTAAAGATTACCTCCTATCTTTGTCACTGTATGGAGGCTGATACCGTACGTCATTCGCTATTCGCAAACTTTTGAGCTCTTCGGCACTGCGGCAACTGCACGAAGCGTCTGTCAACTCGATGACATCATTAGCGGATACCATTCGATAACCATTGGCGAACTGTGCTGCAGCGAGATCTCCATTATTTGTAAAATAAATTTATCAAAGATTTGTCCACCATGGGTACCGCCAGTGTTCACTGACCAGAATAAAGAGGCAAGGAAAACAGTACTCATAATAGTTTTACGCTATGCCAAAATGTCAGGAAACGCCTTGTTGAGACACGTGTAGAGGAGGGACGAGGCATACATTCACCTCTTCGAATCTGAATCATAAAGACTGTTGATGGAATGATATCACACTGCCCTCATAGACGAGAAGAAACATATAAGGACTGTGAAACTGTAAATAAATAGGTGGTGAGTTGGAATGTGAACCTGCTGTTCCTTTCCTTGTTTTTATTAGATGGAGATACCCAATAAATTCTGTGCTCTGAAGAAACTTAAATCACGAAAGGAAAACTATCGTAGCAATCACTTGACCATATAAAGACTCTGCCAAAATGATGCGGAACAGACAAAGGTATTTTAACCTTACAGGGTAGGACTGTTGGTATTTTTAAAAATGTAGGGGACCCGATATACCGATACTTGAAAAAGCTATCTTCATCGACTTTCGATATCGAGCAAAAGTATCGATATATTGAGTGTAAAATATAGACGTACCGGTCTCTAAAAATACTGGCTGCACATTGTAAACCTACTGCCGGTCTTAGAGTTGTATATTTAGATACTCTGTGCGTCAAGAAGTTAGCAGCCTGCTTATTCCCCTTAGAACAAGAACTGAATGGAAAACATGCATGTCCACGCTTGGCGATAACCACTTTGCTAACAATGGTATCTGCATGAAAGTGGCACGTTAAAAGATGTCTCATGTGTCCATCGTTCGGTTTCGGCACACATCGGATTTGTCCGCTTGTCCGGAATACTTCATGTCGACTTCCATGTTTTTTTCCCTTTTCGTTTCTGCAAACGCTAGCGAACTAGCAGTTGTAGTGCCGTAACTGTGTGGTGAAGGTAAAAGTTGCAGTTTCTTTTGGTAGCGCCGAATGCCGATTATGTCAGCATTTCCCCTCATTTAGATTTTTGTTCGTTATTTTCAGCGACTGTTTTTGAAGAACGCCGATGTGAATAAATTGATGTTTTTTCAAACGCAGCTGATGTGCTATTTCTTCACATCGGAAATCTTGTTATTCCTTTTACACTGCCACTCCCCTAGTACAATCGGACTTCCTCTTTGTCGCACCTATACTTGCTTCACACAGTTAAAGAAAAAGACTGGACTTGATGAAAAGTCAAAAAGTAGTAAGAGTGCTTCACACAGTGAAAGTAAAATAGTGTTCTACTACAATTTCAAAAGAACTATTTCAAATATTTACCGAAAACTGCGAACAAAAATGTAACATAAAATAAAAATATCGGCGCTCCGTACTGATATTTAGATATCGATACGCCTGTGGAAAAGAATCGTTGATATGTATCGATATTCTCAGGAGATGATAGCAATATATCGTTATTTTGCCTACAGGCCTGTTAACATGGCAAAATACCTTTCTATAAACTCGAATAAAAATGATCGAAAAGCAGAGTTGTAGGTGATTTTTGTTCTATTTTATTGATTTTCTTGTCCGTAGGCGGTGACAGAATAATATGAAATGATACTTCCTCTACTGTACTACGCATTCATAAATGTGTTATGTTTAGAGACGCTTGTCTCAAATCTAGTTATTATATAATAAAGAATTAACTGGCAATAGCTGAGAAAGAATTATTTCATTTCACGGAGGTTATATCGAAAAGCGAAAGATTACGTACCAAAAATGGCGATACGCTTCGTAATTGTAATTATGCTTTCTTGAGTATAAAAGAGAAAAAGGTAGGAAGGATTTTCTGACCAGCCTCATAGCTTCAAAACATATGTGCGAACATAAGCGTGAACCATCGATACCTGAGGTTACGTTGGACGCATGAATAGTATCAATGTTGTGCGGATCGCCGACAGCTTCCAATTTAAGGCAATCTTCACATTTCTTTGCTTACATCGGTGACCACATGTGCAAGAGGTGAGTGCTACATTTCTACATATGAGTACACTTTGAAGCTTCCTAGGTAAAGAATGGACCTTGCAATGGTGAGGTGTGTCTTATTGAGAGAAAAGTTGTGAGGTTGACAATCGACTGTAATGTGTTCAGGACTAATATTACAGCTGTTTACAACTTATGACTAGTTGTCGAAAATGAAGCGTCACTCTTTACGGGAGATTGCAGACATGTATTTAAGATACGACACAGGGAATCACGCTAATTGGAGGAAATTTATTGCTACGGGTAAGAACTTAAAAGAAATTGCTACTTAAGGCTCTCGACGAAGAACTTGTCGCACAGTAGAATTTTAGAATTTACAGAATTTACAAATATTTTAAAATATAAACTGGAAGGCTCAAAAGATATAGCGAAAATGGATGGTAAATATTCGATGGAGTTTTACAAAAATAGGAATCAGCAAGGACATGGAACATCACCACTCTTATTAATTGTAATAATACAGGATGCACTGGATGCAGAAAGTGAATCAGAGAAATTTGCATACAAATAAAAATGAACGTACTGTCTTTTGCGGATGATGTAGCTTTAATCGTAAAAAATACAGAATACCGGAAAATACTGGCAAGAAATAAAAGGAACGGAAATTGGATTAGACGTAAATGACGAGCAAACAAAGTTAATGAGGGCAGAAAGAAATTACAAGACAGAAAGACGGGAAACCTTGCAAATTGATGATAACGTGTCCGAGGAATTAAAACAGTTTAAGTATCTGAGAGCTGGGGTAAATAACAGAAATGAGAAACAAGAAGCGAGAATCAAAGCAGCATCTAGGGCATCATATTCACTCAACAAATGTCTATCAGCCAAAATTTTATCAAGAGGAACCAAAATAAGGATATGTAGAACAATCAGACCAGTATAACTATATAGGACTGAAATATAGATAATAGATAAGTTTACAGAGAGAAAGATACAGGTTTCAAAACTAAAACCCTGCGGAAGCTATTTGGACTAGTTTGTGAGGGAGAAGAGCGGCGAGCCGGCCGCGGTGGTCTAGCGGTTCAGGCGCTCAGTCCGGAACCGCGCGACTGCTACGGTCGCAGGTTCGAATCCTGCCTCGGGCATGGATGTGTGTGATGTTCTTAGGTTAGTTAGGTTTAAGTAGTTCTAAGTTCTAGCGGACTGATGACCTCCGCAGTTAAGTCCCATAGTGCTCAGAGCCATTTTTGGGAAGAGCGGCGAAGAAGAAAAAAGCAGGGTGCTCAGGGAGATATGTAACAAACCAAATATTGTTGCGGAAATCAAGACAAGGCGGCTGAGATGGCCGAGCACGTCTATAGAAAAGTGGAGGTTTGAAGACTGACAGAAGTGTCGGAGAAGAAACTCTTCAGAATTTGAGATGGTGTTGGATCGTGTGGGTGGAAGTTTATCACTAAGAATCTGTTAACTTGCCTGTGATATGCACACTTCGAAGAACAGTGTGTGCAGAGTACTGGAAGGCGGCAATTAAACGCTACCTTAAAAGAAATGTGTAAGCACTACATTCAAATGATTTTCAATGTAGATTTCAGTTCTGTCAACGGATTACATGGTAATGCGTAGATTGGAAGTGGCGGTTGTCATTTTGGACAGTTATTACGCATCCAACTTGCCGCTAAAAAGTGTTCGATTTTTTTGTCAATCTAAATCATTTCCGATCATTGTTTCCTTTCCGGGCAGTAGTCTGTATAGTATCATCTTTCATTTTGTATAATTTTGACCCTAAATGATCAGGACAGCTCGTATACCTTCAGCCACAGATACACAATATTTACAGTGCAGTTTAATTTACCGAGTGAGGTGGCGCAGTGGTTAGCATACTGGACTCCCATTCGAAAGAACAACGGTTCGAACCCGCGTCCGGCCATCCTGATTTAGGTTTTTTGTGATTTCCTTAAATCGCTTCAGGCAAATGCCGTGATGGTTCCTTGAAAGAGCACGGCCGATTTCCTTCCCCGTCCTTCCCCAATTCGAGCTTGTGCTCCGTCTCTAATGACCTCGTTGTCTACGGGACGTTAAAACACTAATCCTCACTTTCTCCTCCTCCTCTGCAGTTCAATTATCCAATATTATACTTGCTCTTATTCCTGATGTCTAAGGCAGGACGCCATTTATGTCGCCACAGTTGTCCGTCAACAAAAGGGACGATAGTCGTATTTACCATCCGTGTGTGATATATATAAACTTGATGTGTTATCGTACTTTTAGCTGTTTGTGTATTGAATTTTCCCATAGGAAGACTGGAGAGCAGCTCAGCATTTGCCTAAGCGAACATGGAAGGCCGCCTAGAAATGAAATGCAGTCCCGTGTACGTCCGCCGCGCAACTTCGAATCGGATCTGGCTTATCTCCCCGTGTCCTAAGCTCGTGCGTTGTGCGTTAAGATACACGAGCAAGTCAATTCACCCAGTACAGTATATCCGTCTCTAAATGAGGAACAGAAAAGATCCTGTCTTTAAAAGAGGGGCGTTCAGTAAGTGATGAAATATATTATTTTTCTTAAAGCAGGTTGGTTTTATTCAGAATTTCAACACACCATAGTTTTCCCCACTCTTTTGGCTAGAAAACTACATTTTTCAACATAGCCTCTATGCAGTACGACGGCCTTATGCCACCTTACTAGGGGAGGGGGGGGGGCGGGGGGGGGGGGGGGGGGGCTGTATGCCTGCATAGTACCACTCTGCTGGTCGACGTCAGAGCCAACATCTTGCTGCATCAAGGTGGATGAAGAAGTATAGTCTAACGAAATTTCCTGAGCTCCTCTCGGATATGCAGACTTGTCTGTGGCCTTTGGTTGCGGTGGAGAAGGAGAAGTTCGTTTGCATTTTTGAGGCGACAAAACGCTGAAGTCGTTTACCAATTTCACAAGAGTTACAGATTACACTTTCAAGTTGATGGCTACAGTATGGAGGGCATCCACAGTATAACTCCTTCAGAGAGCCAGAAGACAGTCCCTATGATTTAACCGACTGAAGATGCGGCTTTGAAATTTTCCTTCGAAGAGAGGTGGTGTACCGCCACTCCATAGATTGCTGTTTTGTTTCTGGTTCGAAGTGGTGAACATATGTTTCATCGCCTGTTATGCAGTTCGACAAAACATTGTCTCGACCAGCCTCGTAACGCGCAAGCACCGATGGTCCTTCGCTGTTCATTACAGTCTTCTGTCAGGCGGGGAAAGTAGCGGGATCACACCTTTGAGCACCGCAATTGGTGGACGAGTGTGTCAGCACAAGCGACAGAGACACCTAATTGTGCAGCGAAGTGTTTGATTGTGATCCGTCCATCTCCTCGGATGAGAGTGTCCGCACGTTCCAACATTACAGGAGTGACAGCCGTGTGCGGCTAGCCGGCATACGGGAGACTGGACAGGTTTGTGCGACCTTGTTCCGATGACGACACAGGCCTCCCGTAATCACTCACCGAGCTTTCTTTACTATAGATCTCCGCAGATATTCTGCAAGGGCCTACCAATTGGTGGACGAGTGTGTCAGCACAAGCGACAGAGACACCTAATTGTGCAGCGAAGTGTTTGATTGTGATCCGTCCATCTCCTCGGATGAGAGTGTCCGCACGTTCCAACATTACAGGAGTGACAGCCGTGTGCGGCTAGCCGGCATACGGGAGATTGGACAGGTTTGTGCGACCTTGTTCCGATGACGACACAGGCCTCCCGTAATCACTCACCGAGCTTTCTTTACTATAGATCTCCGCAGATATTCTGCAAGGGCCTACCAATATCTGCGATGCTGGGGTTTCCAGACACTCAATGGCAGCTCTCTGCTTGGAACGCACCTATGTCGCAGACGCCATTCTGAACGCTACGTATGGCGCCGCCTCCTATTGGAACTGAATGAAACTATAGGGGCTGAAGCGTGAATATTCTACAACGTCCCGTAACAAATTCCGCGTTTTTCCAACTGGCCGAGAAAAAAGTGTTGCATTACTTATTGACCACTCCTCTTAAGTTGTTATTGTTACTATGCATCGTCATTATATCACCGTTTTCACGATGGCAGCTGCCGTATAGTCTTTTTATTACGTTCCCCACTAATTTTATTGTGACACAGCTTACAAAAAGTATCCTGCAAAACGTAACATCGTATGAAACACGAGTTGGTGATCCTACTCATTTCTGCAATGACGGAAGACGCGCTGCAACACTAAAATTTGCGCACTGTGTAGCACTTTCCCCACGGCTACTATTTAATCCCGGAAAACAGTTACTCTGTTCGGATAATAAGATTAACGACGGCCGCCCATTCGGAGCTGTGCCCCAATGTCGTAATCGGCTTTCGAAATGTACGTACAGTTTTGCGTGAGCGTTTGCCAGGGTCAGTCGGAGCGAGCGCACTGCTAAAGCGCGCGCGGTGAGGCATCGCCGTGGCGACGGCGACCTTGCGTTTCACACAGCGGAAACAGCCGTACGCCACTTCCTGGACCGGTGTGTGAGTAGTGCTCCTTGTACTACAAGAGAAGAAACTCGCTAGGTGACTTCTTTTTTTATTCCCACGAACATTATCTGCGCAGCACTCCTTTCTTCCGTGGCGTGATTTTTTGCTGCCCGAAACGAATTTCACTCCTGTGCTAACCTCTTCATCTCCGAGTATCTCTTATCAGTTATTTCTTCTGTGCTGTATATTCTAATCTCTGTCTTCCTCTACACCACTTCGCTACGTGGGCTTCCCAGCTGTGGCGTTACCATAGCTTTTCCAGCTGCCGCATGTATCTTGGGACTTCCGGCCAAGCAGTTTTGCACCGCAGGTTTTTCAACCAGAGGCTCCCCCACTGCTGATCTGGATCAGTAGTTTACCGGCAGCGGATACGTTCTCACCGTCAGTCAGGCAATGCCCTGACAGACAGCTTTCGTTTCCGTGTAGTTTCGTAGGCCTAAGCTTCTTCAGTTCTAAGTGTCGAGGCGGTTTAAAAGTGGCAGAATCATGGCTGAACAGCTTTCCCACGTGACGAAAAAGATGTGCAGATTATGAAATGAATGCGTAACTATAGCAAAAAAGTCGTTGACGAAGAAGACACCGTCCGGTTTTCAAATCAAAAACATTTTTGGATCTTGTTCCAGGTAAACAGCGACATATTACTAAGTAAGCACAATGTGGTCGCTCGTATGTTGTTAATTTTTAGTTTTAGATTACTATTTTCGATCTTCTAAAGAGATCATCATCAGATCTGCATTCCTTGATGACAGTAGGGAATCGCTGGTTTTGAGCAGGCCCATCCATACTGACGCTAAGAACACAGTATTCTCCACGTCACCACGGACGGACCTGCTGAAAGCTAGTGATTCCTACTGTCATCCGATGATGATCTCTTTAGAAGATCGAAAACGGCCATCTAAAAATAAAAATTAACAATTTAAATGCGACCACGACTATGTTTCGTAAATACGTTTTTCAGTTGTTAAAAGCTGAATTTCAAGATTTGAAAGTAAAGGTTTAGTGAATAAATGACTTGCAAAATGCTATTATGGTTCGGGATGAGCTGTAGAGTGTTTTAGAACAAGCGAAAATTTGTTCCGGACCGGGAATCGAACGTAGATTTTCAGCTCGTCGTGAGAGGTCGCCTTAACCTCTTCAGCTATCCTAGCACGCTTCCAGGTGTGATCCAAACTTCCATTTGTCCCGGTGTCTACAATCACCAGTGTTCGCACTATAGTACCGTAATTCCCGCACAGGTGGAGAAATTCGCTGATCGTCACGTTACCCTACGACGGCGTGAAACACTGTACTGTAGTGCACTGTCTGTGTTGTGCAAAGTAGTCCGAAGCAGCGTTCCTTCGGACATGTACGCAAGACAATTTATTTCGAAAAGTAGTGAGTAAATCACGTGCTGTGAAATGATTTGTCTGTGTCTAATGGCAACAAGGCTGTTGACCCTGGTCGTAATTAATGTGTCAGAGCGTTTTAATACACACAGACGTAGGACGACATTATTATTATTATTATCATTATTGCTTCACTATTGGGTTTAACATCACAGTGCTTTATTAGATATGATTCCATTAGATGTGCCATGTTCTGGTCTTCATACTACCTTTGAACTTGATTCGCTTACAGAAGGCCCAGTGTTTAATGTGGACGATGAATTACGGTGGAACTCGGAGTTTTTCAGATGTACAAATAACTGCCAGTGCTGAAAGAAGCGACAAATTACGAAGAAATGTGAGAACAGACATCGAATTTTTGAATTTATCGGTAGACCTGCCGAGTGTGGTGCGTATTTAATTGACACAAGAGGTATTTTATGACCGCATACCATAGTATATGTTCAAGTCACCCAGAACTCCTTTTCCAAATAGTTCAGCGATTTCTCGTAGCGTTTGTGAGTCATGAGATATGCTTAAACTGCGCATTTTGTCACACATTGTTGCCTCACTGTATGTTTCAGTAGATATTTCCTTACGGACTATGCATCTTACGAGATGCAAATGGTGTTATGATTTGAAGAGGTTAAGGAGAGAAAATGGTTGCAGACATTAACAAACTATTCAGAAAATTGAAAAGAGAATTAAAATTTACTACCATGTTGCATCTTGAATAACTCGTGTGCAAATTTCCGGAAAAATCACCACCATATGGCCCAGAAGAAAAGGCTTTTCCAGCCGACGGCTGAGACAATCTCCGATGACATGGTCATTGGACTTTGTTCAACAGATCGACCTCCTGGCCATAGGTGGATAAATGTAGGCTTATCACTCCAGAGCTGCTACTTTCCCCGATGATAACTCCCAGTCCTCAGCAAAATGCTGAGTACACCAGTTTTCAGTCCTCTAACCAAAGAAAACTCTCGTCAGCACCCGGAATCAAATCAGGGTGCCCCGCACTGCAGTGACATACTCTGACGTTAATGTATAACTGCGCAAACGTACCCAAAAACAAATTATCTAGCGATATTCCATTGAAGTCAGAACTCCAAGGAATGGGGAAGTAGTTGCATGACGGGGAGGAGAGAGTGAAGGGGGGGGGGGGGGGAACCATAACTTATGTAAACAAGCCTCCAATATAGCCTGGGGAATTGAGATAAACTGAGTGGAAAACTCTCAGTCAGAGAATGAAGCAATATTCTGACTTGAATTCTTGGACTTTCTATCTTGAAGGCGGAGGTGTTGCCCCTGGGTACTCTTCAACGCTCCTTGCAGTGACACTGACGTCTACATGACGTTGCGATGAAACGAGATGAAACTACACTACTGGCCATTAAAATTGCTACACCACGAATACGACGTGCTACAGACGCGAAATTTAACCGACAGGAAGAAGATGATGTGATATGCAAATGATTAGCTTTTCAGATCATTCACACAAGGTTGGCGCCGGTGGCGACACCTACAATGTGCTGATATGAGGAAAGTTTCCAACCGATTTCTCATACACAAACAGAAGTTGACCGGCGTTGCCTGGTGAAACGTTGTTGTGATGCCTCGTGTAAGGAGGAGAAATGCGTACCATCACGTTTCCGACTTTGATAAAGGTCGGATTGTAGCCTATCGCGATTGCGGTTTATCGTATCGCGGCATTGCTGCCCGTGTTGGTCCAGATCCAATGACTGTTAGCAGAATATTGAATCGGTGGGTTCAGGAGGGTAATACGAAACGCCGTGCTGAATCCCAACGGCCTCGTATCACCAGCAGTCGAGATGACAGGAATCTTATCCGCATGGCTGTAACGGATCGTGCAGCCACGTCTCGATCCCTCAGTCAATAGAGGGGGAGGTTTGCAAGACAACAACCATCTGCACGAACAGTTCGACGACGTTTGCAGCAGCATGGACTATCAGCTCTGAGACCACGGCTGCGGTTACACTTCACGCTGCATCACAGCCAGGAGCGCCTGCGATGGTGTACTCAACGACGAACCTGGGTGCACGAATGGCAAAACGTCATTTTTTCGGATGAATCCAGGTTCTGTTTACAGGATTATGATGGGTCGCATCCGTGCTTGGTGACATCGCGGTGAACGCACATTGGAAGCGTGTATTCGTCTTTGCCATACTGGCGTATCACCCGGCGTGATGGCATGGGGTGCCATTGGTTACACGTCTCGGTCACCTCTTGTTTGCATTGACGGCACTTTGAACAATGGACGTTATATTTCAGATGTGTTACTACCCGTGGCTCAACCCTTCATTCGATCCCTGCAAAACCCTACATTTTAGCAGGGTAATGCACGACCGCATGTTGCAGAAAATGTTCGAGTGCTGCCCTGGCCAGCACATTCTCCAGATCTCTCACCAATTGAAAACGTCTGGTCAATGGTGGGCGAGCAACTGGCTCGTAACAACACTCCAGTCACTACTCTTGATGAACTTTGGTACCGTGTTGAAGCTGCATGGACAGCTGTACCTGTACACGCCATCCAAGCTCTGTTTGACTCAGTGCCCAGGCAGGCGTGTCAAGGCCGTTATTACGGCCAGAGGTGGTTGTTCTGGGGACTGATTTCTCAGGATCTACGCACCCAAATTGCGTGAAAATGAAATCACATGTCAGTTCTAGTATAATATATTTGTCCAATGAATAACCGTTTATCATCTGCATTTCTTCTTGATGTAGCAATTTTAATGGCCAGTAGTGTATATCGACTGCTACATGGCTCTCGGTGCTTTCTAGCGTTCCACAGTCCAAGTTCAGAAGGATGGTCTTATTACTGCGGTGGAATGAGTACGTCGCCTCTGCATCACGATACGTGAGAAATACCAGTGGAATGAAGAAAAAGAAAAGAAACGTACTTGTGAAAAGTGATTTAGGATTGCTGCGAAATTCGTACAAATTTGCTTACGAATAGACGTCACAAGGACCCTACAAGACATATTGCTCGATTCGGAAAATCAAGGTTGTACTGAATCGTTCTTGCTACACTGCGTAAATGAGGCTACGACGAGAGAGATCATGTGACTACATCAAGATCCTGAGATCGTCCCGTGTCGTAGGGGAGCGACCATAGGCGTGTGTGCATGGTGGCCTGGCTGTACTTCACCTGGCAGAAGGGACGAGTAGAACAGTGCATACACATTATTCTTTTTCTTTGCTTTTTACGTAACATCATAATATAATTTTTAGTTTGCGGAAATTAGGAGACTTCGCTGAAATCAAATTCAAAAAGGGGAAATGAAGAGACCATAGAGGGGTAAATGTGGTGTCACCACCAGACACCACACTTGCTAGGTGGTAGCCTTTAAATCGGCTGCGGTCCGTTAGTATACGTCGGACCCGCGTGTCGCCACTATCTGTGATTGCAGACCGAGCGCCGCCACACGGCAGATCTAGAGAGACTTCCTAGCACTCGCCCCCCAGTTGTACAGCCGACTTTGCTAGCGATGGTTCACTGACAAAATACGCTCTCATTTGCCGAGACGATAGTTAGCATAGCCTTCAGCTACGTCATTTGCTACGACCTAGCAAGGCGCCATTACCAGTTACTATTGATGCTGTAAAACATGTACCGTCAAGAGCGAGTTAAAGTTAAGTATTCCACAGCTACGTCCTTCTTTGCTAGTCTAATTTCCTTGACCTGTTCCAGACCTCACGCCAGCCTGCGTGAGCTAAAACGCGTGCCTTTCGGCTTCCTCTCATACCGGGTTGGCTCTCTTGCCAATCCACAACAGTATAGGGGGTGAGTCATCGCATCGGACTACTATAATCCCCTCTCGAGCAGCATCAGGCGTGTCACCGAGCTCTGAGTCCGCACCTGACGGGCTGATCGATGTTTACCGTGTCTTGTACTATCATTTCACTAGACACTGAAGGTGGTTTCCGTTGTTGGTGGTGGAGGAGGAGGAGATTAGTATTTAACGTCCCGTCGACAACGAGGTCATTAGAGACGGAGCACAAGCTCGGATTAGAGAAGGCTATGGAGGGAAGTCGGCCGTGCCCTTTCGAAGGAACCATCCCGGCATTTGCCTTAAGTGACTTAGGGAAATCATGGAAAACGTAAATCAGGATGGCCTGGCGCGGGTTTGAACCGAATCCGGATCCAATGTGCTAACCACTGCGCCACCTCGCTCGGATTATTGGTGGTAACAAAAGTACGGCGTTGTTGGATGAAGGTCGTGAGTCGTGGGCCACGACACAAAGTTGGAAAATATTCGTACCCTTGCACATTGTGACCTTCTCTTTTCGACGTCTCGACGAATAAACGTCAAGCCTTCGGTGTAGCCTTTTAGTGTGGATGATTTTTAAATGCCTGAAGAGTGAACTGTTTGCATCTATGATGGCGATGAGAACTGTATTACATCAAGTTCATTAGCTAGTGACATGTTCCGTAGATCATCTAAATGACTCTTTTATCGAAATAATATGGAACGAGTCAGTTTACAGGACATGTAGATAAGATTAGTGTTGACAATGGAATAGAACGAGTTGTACAGGAAACATTATTTTAGTTTTAAAACTTGCTGTCGGTACCTGTCAGGCATTTTATATTATTAGGCAAACGATCAAAAACTTTTGTTGCTGCTTATCGAACTGCTTTCTGAGGCACTGACAGCTTTAATAATAGGTAATAAAACTCATTTATGATCAATTTCATTAGCCAATATAAGTATTGTTATGGCGCAGTGGAAATGCCTAGCTCCGTGCGTGAACACCACATATTCTTATTACAGCTCGCTTTTGTGCAATCAATACTGTCTTTCTAAGCGAAGAGTTACCTGAGAAAATGATTCCTTAAGACATTATTGAGTAGAATTGTGCAAAATAAGTTTCCAACATTAGCAATTATACGAAGAGAAAAAGTAGATGAACTTAATAGTCTGAGAAGCTCAATAATATGCTTCTTCCAGTCCACGTTTTTATCAACATGTAACTCAAAAATTTGGAGCGTTTTACCCTGTTTACAGACTCTTGCTCGCGTGTTAAATCAGCTTTTGGTGTGATTCTATCTATTGTGCAGAACTGAATGTAGTGTTTTCTTTTTCAAAATTTAGGGGTTGTTCATTTTCAGAAAGGGCAACGGCCTTGCCACATATACACCGGTTCCCGTCAGATCACCGAGGTTAAGCGCTGTTGGGTGTGGCTGGCACTTGGATGCGTGACCGTCCGGGCCGCCATGCGCTGTTGCCATTTTTCGGGGTGCACTCAGCCTCGTGATGCCAATAGAGGAGCTACTCGACCGAATAGTAGCGGCTCCGGTCACAGAAAACCATCATAACGACCGGGAGAACGGTGTGCTGACCACACGCCCCTCTTATCCGCATCCTTATCTGAGGATGACACGCCGGTCGGATGGTCCCGATGGGCCACTTGTGGCCTGTCGACGGAGTGCTTTATTTTCAGATAACTACTGAGTAATTCTTTGGAAAATATAAATTTCGAACTCTTCTATTGCTTTCTCTCTAAGGTGATTCATTATAACAGTATTATCGTCTGCAAAAAGTACCAAATTTGCTTATTGAATTTTAAGTGGAAGGTCATTCACACGTGCAAGGGATAGGAATGAACCGCAGATTGAACGCTGTGGGACTCCTTTTGTGATTTTTTTCCCCAGTTACTAAAATTGTCTGCCTTTCAGACAGTGCTAATATTATTCAGGATAACCTTTTACATCCTGCTTGTATGATTCAAAGCAACTGAGAGGAAAGCCATCAGTTCCACAAGACTTGAGTTTTTCTAAGAGAATAACTTGATCTACACAGTCAAACGCCTTGGAAAAATCACAAAAAATACCAACTGGTGGTATATTATTATTAAAGGGTTCTACTATCTGATGAGCGAAAATAGAATTCTCAGTCGAGCTACCCTTCTGGAATCCAAACTGTGATATGCTACATAAATTGTTTCCACATTAGTGTGCAAACCGCAAACTACTGTGCGTAAAGCTCCCACCTTACGGACGGATCGATGACTGTAATTGTTCATGAGACACTGTGGGCAGATTTTGAATTTATTCAGGACGTTTCCGCCAGTCATGAGCAGTACGTCGCTTCCTTCCCCATAGCGATCAAATTCTCTGGGTTTAACATTTCTTCCGTAAGAAGTATCTGAAATGCTTATCTTTAGGTTAAACTCTTGTGTTAAGGAGCCAGAAACTTTGCGAGGAAGGCAGCCAAGTTGACAGAGAGTTAGAGCATAAAAAATAATTAATGTGACGGTATGAATCTTCAGGTTTTGGCGGCGCAAAGACTGTTCCATTAAGTTTCGGGTGTGCAGCCGCAAGAAATCTCTTTCTTCTTCTAATATTTCGGCTGTAAAACGTTCAGCCATCTTCAGAATGAGCCGCAAGACTACCGCTCCAGTGCTTGCTTCGTCCCTTTATACTGTTGTACCGCGCGACTGCGCATGCGACCACAGATGCAAATGCGCCAGAGACGTTGGTCGGCGGCAGAGACGTGCATAATGCGCGAGTTGTATCTATGACTCCGCAGTTGATCTTTGTTGGCATATCGATATATCATTGTGAGCTGCACTGTGACGACGTCTTTGCGAGTTTATTACAGCAAGTGCCGGATTCCAGGATTTATCAAGATTGAAACCACTGTCTCTATTAATTAAGTTCGTCGTCAAGCGAATTTCAATTGCCTCCTTTACTATCGAGTCCCAAAATGACGATGTAGTTGCCAAAATTTCGACGTTGTCATACAACATACCGTGACAATTATCAATACAGTGCTCTGCCACGGCCGACTTGTTAGGTTGTAAAAGTCGTGTGTACCTCTGGTGTTCTGTACATCTTTCTTGGACAGTACGAGTTGTTTGTCCGATGTAAGAAAGGCCACATTCACAGTGAATTTTGTAAACTCCAGATTTTCGGAGCAGCAAATCATCTTTGACGGAGCCCACGAGTGCAGCTGTCTTAGGTGGAGGACGAAAAATCACTTTTATTTTGTGTCTGCCGAGAATGCGTCCTATTTTTGATGAGAGGCTACCCACATATGGCAGGAAGGCCATCGATTTAAAGGTTTCTTCATCTTCTTCTGCTTTCTTTGTGGCATCTTTCGGTTTCATTTTCAGTGCCTCTGTATTTGTTGTGGAGAGTACCCATTGTCTTCAAACACTCTTTGTAGGTGGGAAAGTTCATCTTGCAGACTGCTTTCGTCAGAAATAATATGCGCTCTGTGAGTCAAAGTTCGGAGAACACTCATTGTCTGGGCAGGATGGTGGCAGCTATTTGCACGTAAATACAGATCGGTGTGTGTCGGCTTCCTATACACTTCATGTCCCAAAGTGCCATCCTCTCTGCGGCGAACCAGAACATCCAAGAATGGAAGGCAGCCCTCCTTTTCAATTTCCATTGTGAACTTTATTTGATCGTGGAGGGAGTTCAGATGTCTTAAAAAGTCTTGCAAGTTGTCTTCACCATGGGGCCAAACTACAAAGGTGTCATCAACATCCCTCCAGAATACCGTGGGTTTAAAGTCAGCAGATTCAAGCGCCTTCTCCTCGAAGTCCTCCATAAATAAATTGGCCACCAGAGGGGATGGCGACTCCGTCCGTCTGTTCAAAAAATTCGTTGTTAAATAAGAAATATGTGGAGGTCAGAACATGTTTAAATAAAGCTGAAATCTCTTTGTCAAAACTTCTTTCAATAAGTTGTAGAGATTCTGAAAGGGGGACCTTTGTAAATAAAGCCACCACATCAAAACTAACTAATATATCAGACGGGTTCATTTTCAATGATTTCAGTTTACTAATGAAGTCAGCCGAGTTTCTTATGTGGTGAGTACATTTTCCCACAAGAGGCCTCAACAATGATGCCAGATGTTTGGCAACGTCATAGGTCGGAGAGCCTATGTTACTCACTATGGGGCGTAGAGGAACATCTTTCTTGTGGACCTTTGGTAGACCATAAAGTCTAGGAGGCACCGGACCACTTGGTTTCAATCTCCGAACAACTTCTGGTGGAAAGGGAGAATCATTCAGAAGCGAAACAGTTTTCTTTGCCACTCGATTAGTGGGATCCCTGCTGATCTTCCGGTACATGCTATCACTCAATAATTTGTACATTTTATCATGGTATTCGTCTCGAGACAATAAAACAGTAGCATTACCTTTATCTGCTGGGAGTACCACCGTCTGAGTATCCAGGCAAAGCTTGCGTAGAGCAGCCCTCTCTGCCACAAATATATTGCTCCTTTGTGGGCGAGCCTTCATGGCAGAACCTGTGGCGTGGGTGCAAAATTCAGTCCCTTACTCAAAACCATCATCGTAGCATCGTCCAAATCTCTACATGTCATATTAATAACAGGGCGTCGAATAACAGTTTCTCGCTATGATGTCGTCTTCAGTCGACTAAATTTTGCAGTCTGTCGGGATGTGGCCACCTCACGGATCCAGTCTGATTTGGCCCAAGTTGTACCATCAATCCAATTCCAAGAATCGTAGGGTATCTCCACAGACATCTTCAGGTACAGGCGATACAGTTCTTCAGAAACCAGGTCTAATTTTGGGCGAGTAAAGTGGATCCTCTCCTTAACAATAGCAGAGCCAGCTTTTGTTAAAATCTTATTCATAGGCGTCGTTTCTATAAAATGTACTAATCTGGCAAACTTCGGAATTATGTCCTGGTCACGGCACCTTAGTAAAAAACTTAAAGAGCTCAGTAATCTCGCTCTCAAGTGTCGAAGCTTATCCAATCGTCGAACACATAAAACCATCTCCTCCCCGCAGAGGTACTTGATGTGAATCTTCAGGTTTTGGCGGCTCACTCTGAAGATGGCTGAACGTTTTACAGCCGAAATATTAGAAGAAGGAGATTTCTTGCGGCTGCACACCCGAAACTTAATGGAACAATGTGACGGTAATTTTTATTGAATGAATTTTGGCGATAATGGTTGCGAATTGGTGAAACGTTATGGAAGACCACAAATTTCTTAAGCTTGGAATGGACTGCTGTGCTAACTGGAGTCGTAAGTCAGATTGACAACAGAAACATTCACGCTGTTAAAACTTTTGACTACCCTTTTGAGCAAATACGGGTTTCATTTCATTTTCATGTAACAAATGAACGCTGCAGAAGTGTGCAATACAATGAAAACACGAAACCAGCATTTTGTCACCAAGCAAAGAATGTATTTCAGTTTTGGTCGTCTTTACCTATCCTCTAGCTAACCTGTGGCTCAGATGACTAGACTTCGGACGAAATCAAGAAAGGAAAACAATAGACAAGTAAAATTAGGATAAATTCAGTAGGAATAGAGGCAGAAAAACCGAGAATTGTTCAAATTCAAAGTTCAGTAGAAACTCAGTGTCGCTTTGTTTAGTTTCTGCTACTTGTATAGAACTCCAGCGATTATCAGTATATACTCGCTTGAGACTTTATACTGAAGTATTCTATACCGATTTCAAAGTGATTTTACAACACTTGCAGATGCTGGCAGACTAAAGACATGTCTTACGGATCTAAATTCCTTTCGGAAAGGACAAAACATTTCAGAAAAGGAACAGCTGAACAGGCGGAGCTGCGTCTGAGAAACGTGTCGAATTTTCGGAATGTAGCAGAGTCGCAACGCTAAAAGACGAACAGTACGCGTCACGCTGGCGTAACTTGATATTTCACATCACCAGCCCAAGGTTTTTCGTTACGAACATTCTTGTCAGGTCCATTTGAAATTTATTAAAGCGCCGTCCTTTGTTTCTTTGAAATTAATTAAAGCATATTCTTGTTACACTTATTAGCTGTAACGAGTTTTTAATGAACGAATTACAAATGCATATTGTGTTATTTACGGTTACTGTGCAAAATATCGTTGCTTTCTTCTCTACCTACAATACTGGAAAGAGCTGCGACAACCTTAGATACGGTTTCGGCTGAACGAAACTTAAAGTAATTGGTAAAATATGATAGTAGCTTAGCGTTACAATTACAACGCGGCTAAAGCGATGCAATGCACAAAACAGTCATCGCAATACATAACGTGTTTAACTTACCCCAGTAACAAGAAAAAATACTGATATGTCGTTATAAGTACTTCTTTCATCTATAACTACGTCTGAATGATTGCTCTGCAGTTCACAGTTAAATGCTCGGCGTACGGTTCATAGAACTACTTCTCCCTATTTCTCGACCATTCCACTCTCGGATAGCACTTGTGAATATGACCACCTAAATCGCTTCCTGCGAACTCTAATTTCTCTTATTGTATTACGATGTACATTTTTCTCTATGTAGGTGGAAATCAACGAAACATCTTGGCGTTCGAAAGAGAAAGTTGGTAATTGAAATTTTGTGAAAAGATGTCGCCAAAAACAAAAAAGTCTTTCCCCTATTTCGCGATAATCAAAACGAGTTCTTTGAAATTGTTTTATGTTCACCGTCAGTACTATCTGTGGAAGATCCCTCGACGATCTGAAATACTTCAGAAGAGGATGGACAAGCGTAGTACGTTATTGTTCCAATTTAGGTTGTTCGTAATTGTAATCCAGAGGTATTCAGAGTGAATTTCCAACCTTTAACATTGTATTATTTATAGTGTAACCGAAATTTAACGAAATTATTTCGGTACTCATGTGGAGGATCTCACACTTTTCGCGCTTTGCAGATATCTTGTCTAAGCCATTTTAAAATTCGTATTTATCTCCTGACGACTTTACCAGACATCAACGATAGCAACATACGCAAGGAATCTCAGAGTGCTGCTCAGAATGCCTCCTAAATCGTTTATAAAGAATTAGAAAAGCAGAGAGCTTATAACACTTCCTTGGGGAAACCAAGGCTTTCAATCAGTTACTATGAACTGTGGCTTTTCCAATAGGAAAGCAGGAATGAAGTCACACAACTGAGATGGTACTCCACACACACGCAATTTCATCAAAAACCAGTTGTGAGCAACCGTGTCTGAAGCCTTCTGGAAATCTAGAAATACGGAATTAACTTGAGATCTCATGTCGATGGCACCGATTGCTTCTTGTAAATAAATATCCAACTGTGTTTCACAAAAGCCTATTTTCCGAATCCGTTCTGCTTATGTGTCAAAACAACGTTTTCTTTCGAGGTATTTCATAACGTTGGAACACAGCATATACTGTAGTCAACATCCTGTTACAAATCGATGTCAAGTTAAGCGCTGTCAGGCTTGGTTAGTACTTGGGCGGGAACTCAGCCTTTGTGGGGCCAATTGAGGAGCTACTTGACTGAGGAGTAGCGACTCCGGTCACGAGGACTGGCAACGGCCGGCAGAGTGGTGTGCTGACCACGTGCCCCTCCGTATGTGCATCCGGTGACACATAAGGGCTGAGGATGACTTTGCGACCAGTCGGTATCGTTGCGCCTTCAAGGCCTGTTCGGACGGTGCTTTTATTGT
Source organism: Schistocerca piceifrons (assembly GCF_021461385.2). NCBI lineage: Eukaryota > Metazoa > Arthropoda > Insecta > Orthoptera > Acrididae > Schistocerca > Schistocerca piceifrons. Next base: position 770,464,152 of record NC_060140.1, on the reverse strand, counting down.
ATTTCAGCAGTAGCTGTGCTGACCGTAAAGACTGAATCAGTTACTGCCTCATTATGCCTCAGACTTGTTTAATACGGAGCGGACGAGATGTTACATAGGTAGCATATTACTTCATCTTTTATCCTCCTTAAAACCATTCCAATTACCCAACTGTACACATATATTTTGCAACAACAAATAATGAATATCCGTGTTTTTAAAACATCCTGGGACAACCAGCCGAAGACAATATTATTTTGTCACATGGAACAATCAACTATAAGTAATTTCTTTAAAATATATCACGAGTAATGGAATACGTAAGTTGTATTACAGTTTTTGAACAACAGCGCATTCTGAATTTTTAGCGTCATATTTGGAAACAAATTATACAAGAAGTGCGTCTGTAGGGTAAATAGGACGTGGAAGAAACTACATTGTAATATTACACGAGAGGGGTACCAAAAGTAAGAAGTATTATTCAGTTACGTATTTTTTATTATCAAAACATTCAAATAATTGTTATACTTTCAAAAGCCTGTCCATCAGATTTAACAGATTTGTTCCAGTGTTTCGTTCATTGAAGAAATTGAAGATGTCAGAAGTTAATGTGGAGTAGCATATACAGTGCTTTTTGTTTTGCTTGTTCTGCATACTGAAAACTTCCACTGTCATTTTAGAAAAAATGAAAACTCTCAGGGGATGACCCGGGCAATGAATAGGATATACGCGAAACAGTGGTTACTTTGTCTTTTTGCACAAAACGTTTGTATGACTTGGAGCCTTCATACGTGGATAAGCCAGTCCTTTGATCACCACCATGTACGCCTTTTTTCTGCAGTGTCTCACGTAATTGTTTGCGACGTGCTATAATTCTGTGGTGGACGTTACGGGCAAACTTGCCGCCTCAGCTCGTTACAGAAATAACTTACAGCCCGATGTAGGAGTAAAGGAAGGTTGTCATTATAAAATGTTTGGTTATATTTATAGGTTGTCATTATATTGTTATATAAAAGAGCGAGGAATGGAAAGGACACAGCTTATGCAATGTTGACGAGTGTTATAGCCAAACAGCATCCTGAGCGGCAAAGATGAAATTAGAAGCTGCAGGTGGTCGCAATCTGAACTCGCGACTGCTCACCACAACAATGTGAAGTGGTTAAAAGTGCCAAAACCCTGTTTCTGTACTCTTTACTATTGGTTCCTCAGTGGTTTTGACGGTTTGGATGGGCAGCACAGTTCTGAAAGGAGGAACAACTAGGATAAAGTCAGCGATAGATCTGACGTTGTATGAACTAGATGTTAATGGGCGCCGCGCGGAGTGGTCGCGTGGTTTGAGGCGTCATGGCTGGCCTAGGTGGCCGAGCGGTTCTAGGCGCTTCAGTCTGGAACCGCGCGACCGCTACGGTCACAGGTTCGAATCCTGCCTCGGGCATGGGTGTGTGTGATGTCCTTAGGTTAGTTAAGGGTTTAAGTAGTTCTAAGTTCTAGGGGACTGATGACCTCAGATGTTAAGTCGCATAGGGCTCAGAGCCATTTGAACCATTTTTTTTTGAGGCGTCATGTCACGGACTGCGCGGCCCCTCCCGCCGGAGGTTCGAGTCCTCCCTCAGGCATGGGTGTGGGTGTCGTTCTTCGCATAAGTTAGTTTAAGTAGTGTGTAAGTCTAGGGACCGATGACCTCAGCAGTTTGGTCCCTTAGGAATTCATACACATTTGAACATTTTTGTTAACGGGCAAGTCAGCGAGAGTGCTGAACGGCTATCGCGAGTCGTGGCGGGAGAGTATTAATTTCTCAAAGATTAGGATAGGTTCCGGATGCAAAGTTGTGTCAGACAGCTAAAATTTTTAGTCGCGATTAAATCAAATGAGAGAGCTTATATTCATTGACGACTAATAAGGCGCAAATAAATAATTGAATCCATGGGGCATTTAGTCGTGAACTGGCTACACGCAAGACGAATTAATTGCCGGTAAGACAAAAAAGACGCACTACCAAGAAGTCATGCAAATTGTTCACGAACTGATATTCATACAGGTATTGAGGGAAAATGCAAAATTGTGAACTTTGGTTACCGATGGATGAAAGTTTGATGCTTAAACGCAGTTTCATCGCACATCTGGCAAGGATAGTGCACAGGAGACATGTCGTTGCCAGAGGATAAAGTCTTCGCGAATTTCTTCCGGTGTACTTAGTCTGACAGTAACTGGACATCGCAGAGAAGCGCGTGAACAATATAGGCAGGGGTTACCATTCGAGACAGGTCTTGTAGTCGAGCTCAAAGAAGCCGCTTGCAGTAATCGGCGAATCGCTCGACATTTGAATAGGTACGCAGCCACTGTTCGACGATATTGGCAGGAATGGGCGAACCATGGCCGACCACTGCATCAAGAAGGAAGTGGTCGACCTAGAGAGACGACAGAACTTGAGGGCGGAGCAGTCGTCAGAGAGGCACTCAGAGCCCCTGATTCATCATCATCATCATCATCATCGTCCACCCGACATGCCACTCGTGCTTCAGCGAGCATAAGGACTATTACTAGGCGGATTATACAAAGGGGCCGAGCTCACGGCGCCCCTTGTGGCAACTACCATTCACCTTTGTGCACCAACAGGCCCGTTTTCAGTGTTATCGGGTACATTCGGCCTGGAAAGTCATTAGAATTGTCTTCAGTGATAAGTACCACTTAGAACTGAGCTCCTTTGACCAGTTGACCTTTGACCAATCTGACTGTCGTCAGCAATGCAGCCCGACAACCAGGAGTGTAGGTCTGGGGTGCGACTGCATTTCGTGGCTCGACTCCTTTCGCTGTCATCCACCGCACCTTTAAAGCAGAGCGATACGTCGACGATATTCTGCGCCCCTTTTCCTGTCATTAATGGCAGCCATCCTGGCTTTACATTTCAACAAGGTAATGCCTGCTCGCACACGGAATTTCTGCTGCTAGTCTTCATGCTCGCCAGACCTTACTTTGGCCAGTAAGATTGCCGGATCTCTCCACAATTGAGAACGTTTGGAGCGTATTGGACAGGACACGATATCTCTTAGGAAGATATCCAATAACTCTGTCAATCAGTGCCAATCCGAATAACTACACCCATGCTCATAAATTAAAGATAATGCTGATACATGGTGAAACAACGCCCTGTTGGGCGGTTTGCGGGTTTAAATCACCTCGGGGTATGACCCTGCGATGCATTTGACCTGCGGTCGTCGCACGGTGGCGCTGGCAGCAGTCCACATACGCAGAGGTGTGTTGGTGCATGTCAGAGTACGGTGCAGCGAGTAAGTGTGCAGACGTTCCCAGACGTTCTGATGATGACTGTGTGTTGAAAACGGCTGAAAGAACACATACTGATGGCGTTATGAGAGGTAGAATACTAGGGCGAGTGGAAGCTGGTCAAACACAGCAGGTAGTAGCACGGGCCCTCCGTGTGACACAAAAGTGTGATCTCAAGATTGTGGCAACGATTCCAGCAAGCAGGCGTATCCAGGCGCTACAGTACGGGACGTCCACAGTGTACAACACCTCAAGAAGACCGATATCTGACCATCAGTGCCCGCAGACGGCCACGGAGTATTGCAGATAGCCTTGCTCGGGACCTTACCGCAGCCACTGGAACAGTTGTTTCCAGACACACAGTCTACAGACGACTGAACAGACATGGTTTATTCGCCCGGAGACCTGCAAGGTACATTCCACTGACCCCTGGTCACAGGAGAGTCCGTAAAGCCTGGCCTCAAGAACACAGTACATGGTCATTGGAACAGTGGTCCCAGATTATGTTCACGGACGAGTCCAGGTACAGTCTGAACAGTGATTCTCGCCGGGTTTTCATCTGGCGTGAACCAGGAACCAGATACCAACCCCTTAATGTCCTTGAAAGGGACCTGTATGGAGGTCGTGGTTTGACGGTGTGGGGTGGGATTATGATTTTTGCACGTACACCCCTGCATGTCTTTGACAGAGGAACTGTAACAGATCAGGTGTATCGGGACGTCATTTTGCACCAGTAGGTCCGCATTTTCAGGGGTGCAGTGGGTCCCACCTTCCTCCTGATGGATGATAAAGCACGGCGCCACCGAGCTGCCATCGTGGAGGAGTACCTTGAAACAGAAGATATCAGGTAAATGGAGTGGCCTGCCTGTTCTCCAGACCTAAACCCCAACGAGCACGTCTGGGATGCTCTCGGTCGACATATCGCTGCACGTTGTCAAACCCCTAAGACACTTCAGGAGCTCCGACTGGCACTGGTGCAAGAATGGGAGGCTATACCCCAGCAGCTGCTCGACCACCCGTTGTGCGGCCTGTGTGCGTGTACATGGTGATAATATCCCATACTGATGTCGGGGTACATGCGCAGGAAACAGTGGCACTTTGTAGCACATGTGTTTCGGGACGGTTTTGTCAACTTATCACCAATATCGTGAACTTACAGATCTGTGTCGTCTGTGTCCCTGTGTGTCTATGCTTTTAGCGCCAGTTTTGTGTAGCGCCACGTTGTGTGGCACCACATTCTGCAATTATCCTTAATTTATGAGCATGAGTGTACTTACATGAGAGTCAGAAATGCATCAACGCGTTCTTGAGTTGTTCAATTTGTAAATAACGTTCTCCTGAATGAGTCACCGAATTCTTCTGAAATTGTAATCATTTGTTTGTCTGTACCTGTACGTCATGGCTACCGATTTCCGCCCTATTCGGCGAGTTCCTTCATGAAGCGCCTTTTTTTGCCTTAGAGTGTATTTAATTGGTTTGAGTCCAATTTGCATTCCGATATTCTGGAACAGTGGTCTGACCCAGAAATCTCTCTTGGTGAAGAGTGGTATCTTACTGCATTGTGGATATTGGCTGCATCGAGTCGCACTGAGTACGTAGTTACGACTCATTTACATTTTGTAAAAGAGGCTAGCACTTTTGTTTACGACTGCGAAATCCTTGAATTACAGAACAGCACAACTGGCCCAAAACTGTGCAAGGAATACTTGGAGCAATGCATGGTAAATACTGTGTTGTCTTGTAATATATTTATTCACAACCGCTTTCGATCACTGATCACCTTTACAGTGGAAAAATATTGTGACAACTGGACATGTCATACATGCTATTTAACCAGAAATGGTGCCATAGCTGACTTGCAAACATTAGAGAAAGATACTTCTCGCCATAATACCGTCTTAAGCAAATAAAAACATTGAAAAATTAAACCATGTGACAGCAGTAAGGGCACAGCACCATTGCTCGGCTACGTAAGACAGATCATTGTTTATCATGCATTTCTCCAAGTATACTGATGCTGTTGAAAGTCACGTGAAAAAAATTTTTATGCAAAGAATCTCATCCGATCTTACTGCGTATTTTCGTACCATTACGGAACCATTCAGACAAGCCAAGAACAGTGCTGTTAACCACTTAAAGGAAAAATGACTGGCATGTCCGAAGTGATTAAAAATTTACGAGAGAAATTGTTAGTCAGCACGCAACACCTGAAGAGGCCTGAGAGATGTTTGCGTACTGTTGTTAAACGTAAAGCAGAAGTGGCGATGGTGTTTTCTTTTGTGATTCTTTATATTCTGAGTAATTCTTTTGAGGCATAAGGACACTCGTGTAAGTCGGCGACTTGTATACGTGTGGTACTAGGTTCCCTAGCGCAAGGTTATTGAAATAAATATTATTTGCTATCATTTACACGATTAACTTAATTGACATATCAATATAAAAATAGTATCTCGCTGACTCCGAAAACAAAAATACGTCTTTGCTTACTTGTCGATATCGTTAAGGGATAAAAAACAGACTAAAGCTATCCAGTTTTGTGGCAACCACAATAATCAAGAAATTCGGTAACATTAAAATTTAACTGTCGCTTGGTGTTTTACATTACCTTAACGAGTCTTAATTTTAAGCTTCTTAAAGCCTAGTCATTTTGGGTTCAAATCATATTCAGTCAGTGATATGAAGTTTAATTCGTTACTCGCGAGAAACAATTGCTATTGATTATCGATATTAATATAAATCATTTTTATTATAATTAATAGGGGCTCAGTAGTAGAATGATGTGTGTCTGTAAATGGTAAAAATTTGAAAACTATTCTGAGGAGAAGATACCCTTGAGCAAGGCATTTCAAAGAAAAAGAAACTAAATATGTATATTCGGTGGCCGACAGAACACGCATTCTAACTTACGAAGACGCACAGTACTACGGTACAATACTGAATTACAATGAGAGTTTCACTAATTGGACTTCACACTGTAGGAAATACTTCAACCAAAATCGATAAAATAATGAGTAATTGAACTGACTGACAAACAATATCTTCATTCTTTTTAGGCTGAATAGGATACAATAATGATAAAGGAATACGTCATACTGTTACACGTGAAACATTAATTTTATAAGGTGGTCATATAGGTCTGATTATAGTGAACGATAGAGAAATGTTGTTATAATTGTCAACATTCTATCGAAATATTAATATATTTATAAAATAGAAACATTTTTTAAAGCCTGGAATCACTGATCTGCTTATTGCAGCAAATATGTGTTACTGTAGTGTTAATACCAACGTTTCGCGATAGTAAGGAACAAGGGATGCACTTTGCAGATTGATAAAACGCTAACCCCCTTTCTTTATTTTTCTTGACTTTGCGCATACCAGTGCACTGACAGAATGTATTCGTAACCATTTCAGAAAGATCATAGCAGGGTCTGCAATGTAATATGGGTCACAGCATGACATGTTAATGAATAGTTAATTCCTGTTAGCTGCTTAGAATCTGTGGCACAAGCCGATGATGGTGGAACGATTATTCGCAGAAATATCGTGGACTTTCAACGGCTGGATCCGGCAATACGTGGGAACCTTGAAGCAGCATATACGCCTCAGATCATAGTTACTTAGTGGTTTATGCTTGTAATCCTAGTCTACTCCTGTATCTTTTGTCAGACACCTTAGCAGGTGTCCCACTAACGTCCGATATTGTGATACGGGTTTTCTAAGGAAGCTTGGCTTGACTTATTTCATCCAGTACGTATTTGTTATTTTACCAGTCTATTTCTATGTGCTTAACGTGACGACTATCTTCACTGAGCAACATTTAGGAAGAATGGTCGCGAATCCAGAAGGCTGGAGTAGCTTGGGTCACCAACTTCTGTTAATCGGTAGAAACTAAAAACCATTTCAAGTAGTAATTATTTACTTTTTATTCATTCGATGACTAGTTTGGGGCCAAGACCCAGTTTCAAATCATCATAACATAGTCAAAAATGGAATTTACGAAGGTGTCAAAAATATGAACTGCACATTTTTGACACCTTCGGAAATGCCATTTCAGACGATGTTATGATGTTTTGAAATAGGATCTCGGCCCCAAACTAGTCATCGAAGGAATAAAAAGTAAATATTTGCAACTTTGACGAGCTTTTCGTTCTGCCGAAACTTAGTTTAGTTTTTGGGTATAATCTACATCTATATCCAAATGATAACTCTGTAACTCACAATTAAGTTCCTGGCAGAGGGTTCATGGAATCACCTTTAATCTTCTTCTCTATCGATCCACTCTCGAACAGCACGTACACTTAAATCTTTCTGTGCGAGCTATGATTTCTCTTATTTTATTGTGATGATCATTTCTCTCCATGTACGTGGGCGCCAACAAAATATTTTCACACTCCGAGAATATTTGGAGATTGAAATTTCATGAGAAGGTTCTGCCACGGCGAAAAATGCCTTTGTGTTAATGACTGCCACCCCAATTTGTGTACTACGTCCGTGGCACACTCTATCTTATTTCGCTATAATACAAAACGTGTTGCCCTTCTTTGAACTTTTCCGATGTCCTCCGTCGCTCCTATATGGTGCGGATCCCACATCGCACAGTGGTACCCGAGCAGAGAGCGGACAAGCGCAGTGTAATTAGTCTTTTTAGTAGACGTGTAACATTTTCTGTTCCGGCAATAAGTCGCAGTCTTTGGTTTGCTTTCCCCACAACATTATCTTTGTGATCGTTCCAGTTTAAGTTATTCATAACTGTAATCCCTAAATATGTAGTTGAGGTTACAGCCTTTACATTTGTGTGATTTATCATGTAACTGAAATTTAACGGATTCCTTTTATTATTCATGTGGATGACTTCACACTTTTCATTATTTGAAGACAACTGCCACTTTTGCACCGTACGAATATCTTGTATAAATCTTTTTAAATTGATTTTAATCGTTTTTTGACTTTACAAAATTGTAAAAGGCAGCTTTATCTGCAAAAACTCTAAGAGGACTGCTCAGATTGTCTCCTTAATCGTTTATGTAGATCATGAACAAGAGAGAACCTGTAACACTCCCTTGGCGAAAGCCAGGTATTACTTCCGTTTTATTCAATGACATTCCGTCAGTTATCATGAACTGTGACCTTTATGACAGGAAATCACGAATAAGTGAGACGATATTCCATAGGCATGCAATTTAATTAGAAGTCGCTTGTGAAGAACCGTGTTAAAGGCCTTCTGGAAATCTAAAAACATGGAATGAGTTTGACGTCACCTCTCGATAGCACTCATTACATCGTGAGAATAAAGAGCTGGTTGTGTTTCACAAGAACGGTATTTTCTGAATCCGTTTTGCCTACTTGTCAATAAATCGTTTTCTTAGAGGGGATTTGTAATGTTCGAGCACAGTATATGTTCCAAAATCATACTGCAAACCGACGTTAGTTATATGGGTCTGTAATTCAGCGGATTACTCCTGTTTCCTTTCTTGGGCATTGATGTGACTTGTACAACTTTCCAATCTTTGAATACGGATTTTTCTACGAGCGAACGGTCATATATGGTCGCTAAGTATGGAGCTATCCATCAGTATAGTCCGAAAGGGACCTAACTGATATTCAATCTGAACCGGAGGCCTTGTCCTTCTTAAGTGGTTTAATCTCTTTGCCACACCTATGATATCTACTTCTAAATTACTCATATTAATTTGGTGTGGACGGTACTGTCTCATGTACAGCAGTATATCTGGAGTCAAAAATCAAACTGACAACAGAAACGTTCATGGTGTTAGATCTCTTACAACTTTTTCATTCCAGATTTGCAAATCTGGGTTTCATTCCATGTTTTTGTAAAAAATAAAATTGTGAAAATCTCTACAACACGATGAAAACTCGGAATAAGCATTACTTTATTAGTTTAAAATCACATTCTTAAGGTGCTCGTCTTTTCATGTCCACTAGTTAAGCTGCGTCATTATAAACGGATATATTCTTCCGCATTTTCAAAGTCATTTCAGTTTTCTGCAAGAATTTACTGAATGCGAACTGTATTTAACACAGTTTACTACGCTTTCAATAACATTCATAATTTCTTTTTCTACTCGAGTGTATAGTCTATCACGTACTGCACATTTTCATGTGCGAAACATACGAAGCAACTAGACATTTTGCAAACTGCGGTGATTTCACAATCCCTGTTCAGACCACCAACCTATTGTCTCGGTGTGCTCAACCACACTTTCTCACACCGGTAACCCAGACTTGCTTCTTCACATTCACTTCTTCGTTTCCAAACAACGAATTTCAATTGCGTTCATTTGTTTATTTATCTACAGGTATATTATCGTAAAAATCGTGGAACTTCTGCTAAGGGAACTGTTAACTGAGGAAGCAAATGAAATAAATTGTCATCGTATAGCCTGTCGATTGTATTGTTTACCTTAGGAAAAAAACTCGAGTTGCTGATGTAACGTGGAGGAAATCCTGCCGTTAATTAAGCACACAATTCCGGTTGAAGCGCACATTAGCAGCACGTGTATACGTTCGTGACTACTTCAAATTACAGCTTTTGATGTACCCCAAACAAGGTGTTTCTCCACACGTCTTAATGAACGTTTGTACGAAATGAGTCTCAAGGTTGTGAGAATGCTTTCCGAGTAATGTAATTAAACAATGATGCAACGTTGCAGGACTTTTCAGAACCACGGTTGATGACCTTTACGTCGTGGTGCTGATCCTGGAGATAACCGCTTATAATCCTGACGATGGAAAATGACAAGGAAGAATTGAAATCCCGGGCAGTGGATTCTGCGACAGTGACTTGGGAGAAATTACAACCTTCCCTTAGTGTCAGAGAGAGAAAGAGAGAGAGAGAGAGAGAGAGAGAGAGAGAGAGATGCATCTACATGCATCTACGTTACTACTCCGCAATTCACATTTATGTGCTTGGCAGAGGGTTCATCGAACCACAATCATACTATCTCTCTACCATTCCACTCCCGAACAGCGCGCGGGAAAAACGAACACCTAAACCTTTCTGTTCGAGCTCTGATTTCTCTTATTTTATTTTGATGATCATTCCTACCTATGTAGGTTGGGCTCAAAAAAATATTTTCGCATTCGGAAGAGAAAATTGGTGACTGAAATTTCGTAAATAGATCTCGCCGCGACGAAAAACGTCTTTGCTTTAATGACTTCCATCCCAACACGCGTATCATATCTGCCACACTCTCTCCCCTATTACGTGATAATACAAAACGAGCTGCCCTTATTTGGACCCTTTCGATGTCCTCCGTCAATCCCACCTGGTAAGGATCCCACACCGCGCAGCAATATTCTAACAGAGGACGAACGAGTGTAGTGTAAGCTCTCTTTAGTGGACTTGTTGCATTTCTAAGTGTCCTGCCAATGAAACGCAACCTTTGGCTCGCCTTCCCCACAATATTATCTATGTGGTCTTTCCAACTGAAGTTGTTCGTAATGTTAACACCCAGGTACTTAGTTGAATTGACAGCCTTCAGAATTGTACTATTTATCAAGTAATCGAATTCCAACGGATTTCTTTTGGAACTCATGTGGACCACCTCACACTTTTCGTTAATTAGCGTCAACTGCCACCTGCCACACCATACAGCAATCTTTTCTAAATCGCTTTGCAACTGATACTGGTCTTCGGATGACCTTACTAGACGGTAAATTACAGCATCACCTGCGAACAACCTAAGAGAACTGCTCAGATTGTCACCCAGGTCATTTATATAGATCAGGAACAGCAGAGGTCCCAGGACGCTTCCCTGGGGAACACCTGATATCACTTCAGTTTTACTCGATGATTTGCCGTCTATTACTACGAACAATGTTGGTGGCAATTGTCTACCGTTCGTTGGATGGATACATCACGCTGGTGTATACCCGACTACAGTAAACCGTGTGCAGGTGACTGTTTATCTCTCTGCTTACTCTCAAAATTGTTCGAATGGCTCTGAGCACTATGGGACTTAACATCTGTGGTCATCAGTCTCCTAGAACTTAGAACTACTTAAACCTAACTAACCTAAGGACATCACACACATCCATGCCCGAGACAGGATTCGAACCTGCGACCGTAGCGGTCACGCGGTTCCAGACGGAAGCGCCTAGAACCGCACGGCCACACCGACCGGCTTCTTACTCTCGCTTCTCGTTATCAACAACCAAACACGATACTGAGTTCTACAAGCACTCTTCGCAGTCGAGTACATGAAACAGTTGACACAAGTTTCACTCTTCTAAAATTAAGTATATTTAGTGATTGTGAACACACGACAGTCTTCCCGGCTGATGCAGACGAGAGTAAGTTCAGCAGCGTCTCAGATACAGTTGTTGGCAATCTGATGGCCTACAGCTTTCAGCCCTAGAGACGACTATTGCTGACTTAGGCATCATAGTGAATTCGCGGGGCTAACACACTACTATACGACTTGCTTTTTCCGTTGAAGGGTCAAACTGGGAATGTTTGTGGACTCATACCTCTAATGGTCGAGTGTACTGCATAATACACAGAGAAGTATCCAGCTTTGTATCAACGTTACGCACCCGGTGACAAGAGTGTGATGGCGTGCGGAACGTAATATTCTGCGTTAATAAGATCTAAAGTTGACTACGGTTGTATTGTGTTAAGCAGACAGGAAAACATTGTCGATACTATAGTTTAACTTTATTAAGATTTTCCTAAGAGCTACGTAGTCCACGCCTAAAAATGCATTATCAGTAGGAACTGCAAAAGTGACCCGTGTCATACGATGGAATCAGTGACAGACGTCCTAATGCTAAGGAGGCATTCTACAATTGGTCAACCATTAACACAGAAAGCCTAAAGATTGTTTTGTGGAGAAATGAATGGAGAGACAATAAACATGCCCAGAAATCAGAATTATGTACCATTTTCACATAGATTTATAGGAAATTTTACTTGATCTCCGAAGAAAGCGAGCATATCACAATTCCGATTACCAACGTAACGGATTGATTACAACAGCGGATATTTTCTATTTTCCAATAAAAAACATTCACTGGAGTATTGCAGTTAGCAAAAAACTTGCATTGCTGATTTTCCGGGTGTTTCGAGATTTATACTAACAACTCCTAAACCATAAATAATTGCAGAGTGCGTTATGCATTCCTGTGTCCAAGATCTAGTTACCAATAATTGATTTCACTTATCTGGGAGAGTTCCAGTCATAGCCCCAGCTATATTTGCAGCTGTACATTGCAGGCGGAACCCCATACAAAAAAAGAGCATATGGTTTGACCAAAAATATTTACAACAAGAAATGTATATCTAGAAAAAGAAAACTAAAATACTACACCACAGTGGTACGACCAGAATGTTTATATGGATCTGAAAGCCTAACGATGAACTATAAGATGAACAGATTAGAGGTCTTGGAAAGAAAGATTATAAAAATGGGTGCAATAAAAACTTCAGATGGTTGGAAAATAAGAAGTAACGAGGAGATCTACAAAAATATAGAGAAAATATCTGACGTAATGACCAAACGAAGATTAACCTTTTTCGGACACCTCTAGCGAATGGATGGAAATAGACTACCAAAACAAATACTACTATATTTCTGGAATAAGAAATCGACAATAGCATGGATTACAGAAGTAAGGAGAGATCTAGAATAAAACAACATCAAAGAATCAGAAATAGCAGAAAGAAACCGTTTTAAAAATAAAATACTAAATTTGGAAGGCTTTCAAAGCAGAAGAAATAAAAAATCGGGAACAACATGGACAGAAGAAAGGAAGAGATTTCATGGGGGGAAAATGAGGGAATAATGGAAAAGTAGGAAACAAAAACAAAGGAAGATGAGGAACTGAAGTTGTTAACTTGATCCTAGTTGGTTAATACGATTGTAAAAAAATAAAATAAAATAGACTAAAATAATTGGATATTAACGAATTGTAGAAGCTTGATCGAAGATATGCAGAAGCCAGCCATTCTCAAGAAACTTATCCATTGCTAATGGATATAAAAGCCACCGAGGAGAACGCAAATCTCTGAAAGAAGGTAAAATTTATGTGTATGAAAGGAAACGCTATCATTAAATACAATGAACTAGCCGATGACTTAGCAAAATCGCCACTGGAAACGGCGTATTTAAAAATATCAAACTATCGCCATAGATCTGAAGATTATTTTCTATTGAAGATCAAGACTCCAACTGGATGACGAATATCACGTACAGAAACGCTCTAGATGGAATTATTATGGGCAAATACAGCCGAACATTCACACGAACCTCTATTCCACACATTTAAGGCAGTTAAAAAATAAATGAGTTCCATAAACGGGTGACATTTAACCATGAATCATTCTCCATACGTCTTCATTGAATATATCTATGAAATAATACTTACTGAGAATGTTATCAATTAACATTAAGAAATACTAGTCACATTATTTTCACATGTAGGCTGTATAAAAAACAACAAACGGATTTCTTACAAGAATCAAACAGATGTCGTGAAGGATGTAGCCACTAATAGAGCATTTCTCCTTCATCAAAATAATACACTGCTTCAAAAATTGTTACGAGCCTTTTGAATAAATGTAACCTTACTCTATAAAATTTCTAAAATGCTGGGAGATACATTTATGGACGGCATGCAAAAAGTCAAAAAATGAAAGAATAGGTAAAATACAGCCGTGTATTTAACAACAGCAAACTTTTCCTTCGCTACCGAGAGGCTTGGTAGTTAACAAACACAAAATATAGCAACAGAAAAAGTAACAAAAATTATGTTCAAATGACTCGTCGACAAGAAGATCAGTAGTAATAGCACGCTTGCACAGTTAGATGGAAGAAGAAATCGGCAGTGACTTCGCGTCAAAGAACCATCGTAACAATTGCCTGGGGTGGATTAGTTAAAGAAACCACAGGAAACTGAAGTATGTGTAGGCTGGACGGAATCTTAATTCCGACCCTCCCAAGTACACTGACGGGGGAAAAAATTGCAACACTAAGGAGGAGTTGTGCGACATAAACAATAGTTGGTGGGCGTGTTTCTACATCTGATAGTCGACTCTGCCAAATAAACTGACGGAAAAAATCAGAACACCGAGTAGGAGTTATGCGACGTAAACGAAACTTGGTAGGCATGTTTCTGCATCTGAAAGATGATGTCCATTCAAATTTCACCCCTGTGGCATAAGAGCGGCGCTAGTAGAGCCACTATGAAGATGCAAATCGTGTTTGCTTTAAATACACGCCATAACGGCGGTGGAGATTGGACGTGGTGAGTTGATGTTAGTCAAGAATGCCTTTAAGGCTTCGAAGAGGCCCTTATCGATAACGAGGTCGTGTAATACGGCTACGAAAATCTGGATGTTCCTTTTGCGATACTGCAGGAAGACTTCGCAGGAAAGTAGCCTCTGTACGTGATTGCTGGCAGCGTCGGTCACGAGAATGTACGATGGCAGGAAGGCTGGGCTCCGGATGGCGACATGGCACTAACGAGAGGGATGGCCATCGTGTTCGGCGTATGGCTCTGGTGCATCGCACTGCATCGGAAGCAGCAATCTAAGCAGCAGTTGGCACCACATTGACACAACGAACTGTTACAAATCGGGTATCCTGACTGCAAATTTGTATGTTAGTCTGGTGATTCGACCTGTTGTGCTGTCATTCACTCCAGGGGTGCTTTTCAACAGAATAACGCTCTGTAGAGGATTGACATGTTGCCTTGGCCTGCTCGATCACCAATCGAGCCCATGTGGGGCATCATCAGACGATAACTCCAGCCTCGTCCTCAAACAACATTAACCGTTCCTATACTGACCGACCAAGTGGAACAAGTGTAGCAACCTGACAACCGGCACCTGTACAACACAATGTATGCACGTTTGCAAGCTTGCATTCAACATTCTGGCGGTTACACCAGTTATTACTGTACCAGCATTCCACATTTGCAATCCCACGCCCGGATTCCCGGGTTCGATTCCCGGCGGGGTCAGGGATTTTCTCTGCCTCGTGATGACTGGGTGTTGTGTGCTGTCCTTAGGTTGGTTAGGTTTAAGTGGTTCTAAGTTCTAGGGGACTGATGACCATAGATGTTAAGTCCCATAGTGCTCAGAGCCATTTTTTCACATTTGCAATGACTTATCTCGCACGTACGTTAACCTGTGATCTTGCAGCGTTAAACACTTACCTAGACAAATGTGTTCCCGAAATTCCATTACTGCACATTAATTACTTTTTGTTGTTCTGATTTTTTCCCGTCAGTGTATGAGATGTTTTTGTGAACAAAAATTGTTCATTAGGTGTGCTATTTCTTTTTTTTTTTTCGTAGACTGATTCTGCAAATATTCCACAACAGGCTGTCAGTTCCCCCAGTGACAAATCGGATGCCATAAAATCACTCGCTGAGTTTCCTGGCGAGTTCCGGTGTAGTAATCAGTACTACCAAGATCTGCTAAGGCATCGTGAAGTTTCTGACAGTACCAGCTGCCGCTCGTTAATCATGCTCGTTGTGCAAGGCAACTCAGCAGACAGTCGCAAGAAGTTTGAGCTTCGTGTCACAGCGGTGCCGAAGGATGATTCATCAGATGTTAACTGGTTTGAAATACTGTTTCACCGTTAATATTTGGCTTCATATAATTTCTAATAACTAATTATTTTTATCGTCTTTTAGTAAATTGCAAGCCTTCTCGGAGTACCTTCAAACATGACAGAGAGACCGTGAACAACAAAGAATGAAACACACTAATCATATAGAAATTTCTCTACAAGTTGCGGATGCTCCTCTTGCCTTGCACTACTGGTTATGTTCGTGTTTGCACTGGGTGATCATATCTAAATTGCCTTAAATGAAGAGTTTTACTCTATTTCCTCTAGCAAAAACCGTATCGAGTGGATTGTGCGTAATTTCCTGGGTACCCTTGTGGCCATGTTATCTCCGGTTCGCTGCAATGGGTGCACGGCAGTCATCTCTGGGCCCGTTTTTTTGTATTACATTACAATTGTCGTAGTCTATCGATACCACGGAGAGTGGTCCTTGGGACGTGGAAAGAAGACAAAGAAAGATGTGTATTTAAATTTATTTAAATGTAATACATGAAACGATTTACACTACTATATTACAGTGATAATGACCTATAAATTTAAATTTAAAAGTTTCTGTGAATATACTCTTCAATGGAGAGCTTACAGCCGTCAGAAACCTGAAGTAAAGCGTCTTGAGTGTTCAGCTGTTTGTATTCAACTTCATTTCTCAATCGGTTTCACTTATTGCAAGCATCATCACTGCAGGAAATGCTGATGTAGGGCGAAAAATCTATTGCGTGTGTGGATCGCACTGGAGTCTGTTTCACTGTTTTTATGCATTTTATCATGACAATTATTTATATGGAACATACGATCGCGCCCTGTGTGATGATAACGTTGTTTTGCTTTTTCACTGGCAGCTGAAGGTTTGTAGGTATTGCTTTTGATCGTACTGTTATGTTAAAGCCGGTTGGTGTGGCCGAGCGCTTCAAGGCGCTTCAGTGTGGAACCGCGCGACCGCTACAGTCGCAGGTTCGAATCCTGCCTCGGGCATGGATGTGTATGATGTCCTTAGGTTAGTTAGGTTTAAGTAGTTCTAAGTTCTAGGAGACTGATGACCTCAGATGTTAAGTCCCACAGTGCTCAGAGCCATTTTGTTATGTTAAAGCACTTCTTATTAATTGTTAACTGTTATCAGTTGACAGTTGACTAAGTTTATTGTACTGAACATCACATTTCTTTTTAGTAAAATAATTTTGGGTATTACGTAGCGTTATTATGAAACACTAATGCAATTTAGCTTCTTTAACGTTTTATAATGACACTATCTAAAACCCAACATTATTTTATCTAAATGGCAAATTATACTACACTTGGAAGCTTAAGAACTTATATCACGTTTTTTATTGTTCACTTCCATGGAAAGTTGTCTTTGGTAAAGGGGAATACTTGGTTTCCTCTATGATTAGTTCCAAATTATGATCCGAATCCGGATACCTCGCGCGAAGTGCTGTCCTGCTGCTAGCCCTGCACTCTTTAAGTGACCATTAAAAGCTTCAACTTACCACTTCCAGATCCCACTGTTTCCTCAGTGATGCAAACAGTTTCGCTTAATGGAAGCGCGCGAAATATGGGTTAATCAAAAACCAAAGGCTGCAACAGAGTATGAAATTCTTTTGACTTCGGTTGTGCGTGAGCTGTACTCGCCATTTGTGACGAACTGGAGCTGTGTACTGGCTCTAGACTATAGCCGGTCTTGTCCCGGACAGTACTCGCCCGTTCGAGCCACAGGAGCACGATTCGTGGACATATAAAATCTGGTGGAATGTAGATGAAACAGTTGTATGTACCAACAATATCATAATCAACTTCTTCCATATCGGGCGTCTTCGGCGTCTGTGGTAGGCACTGAAGCTATACTGTTATAAATACTGGGTGGGCCAAAAATAGCTACCCATAATAACCCACTGAAAAAAATACTGTAATCTTGTTTGTGATGATTATACAGGGTGAGAAACTAACTACTGCCACCAAGAATAACTTCGAAAGTATGATAGGAATTGAAAAGTTTGTGGGACAACATTTGCATGGGACTAGGGGGGGCCATAATATGACGTTGGGTTTTTTGTTGCTGGATGGGGTCGCTTCAGAGATATGAAGGTCAATTTGGTTTTTTGAATGGGATGCTTTAGTTTGGTACTTAATTTCTGATAGTGGCTAGGGAGACGAATCCAATAAAGTGTAACAGTAAGGCCTTTGGAGGACATCGAAGGTCACAAAGGTGGCATGGACGCCCATTTACAGAAGTTGTTCGAAGTGATGACCATGGGTATCAATGCAGTGCTGCAATCTTCTTATCATGGATTGAGGGGTATTTCTTATTACTGTGGCACTTATCGAAGCACATGCTCTGACAATTCTCTCTCGAATATCTTCAGGTGTAGTTGGAACGTCTTTATAAACAATGTCTCTTACGAATCCCCACAAGAAAAAATCTAGATGCGTCAAGTCTGGCGAACGAGCCGGCCACGACACATTTCCTCCGCGTCCAATCCAATGATTTGGAAATTGTCTTTGCAACTCATTTCTAGCAATCAGCGAAAAACGTGCCGGACACCCATCGTGTTGAAACCACAATTTTTTCCTTGTTCCTAAAGGTATTTCTTCCAATAACAGACCTAATGTTTCTTGCAGAAATGTGGTGTACTTCCTCCCATTAAGATTTCCTTCGATGAAATAGAGGCCTATAATTCTGTCCTCCAGAATCCCACACCATACATTCAGCGACCACGGTTTTTGGTGTGCAACTTGCAGCAGTCAATATGGATTTTCAGTTGCCTAATAGCGCATGATATTCTAATTAACATTTCTATGGTTCGTGAATGTAGCCGCGTCAGTAAATAAAATCAAATTAATAAATGTGTCATCCCTCTGAATCTGAAGCTGAGTCCATCGGCAGAATTCAATGAGACGCCTACAATCCGTACCAGTTAATTCTTGGTGGAGACTGATATGGTAAATATGATATTTATGGCGATACAGAACGCGAACAACACTGCTCTGTCACATAAATGAAATGAAATGATCGTATGGCATTGTTGGCCGGGAGGTCCCATTCGGGTTCTGCTGCCAAGTGCAAGTCTTATTTCATTCGGCCCCACATTGGGCGACTTGCGTCCGATGATGAGGATGAAATGATGGTGAGGACCACACAACACCCAGTCTACGACCGGAGATAATCTGCAACCCAGCCGGGTACTGAACCCGGGACCAGCGCATGGGAGGCAAGCACGCTACCACCCAGCTAAGCAGGCGGACACTCTGGCTCATGCCAGATTCCCTTGTGATTTGACGCGAACTGACACAAGGATCTCGAACCACAGTGGCAAGAGTACCAATTTCTTTTTCCTCCTTAGTAAGTTTCCTTTGCCGGATATGTTTCCGATGCATTAAATATCCAGTTGTTCTCAATTTCTCATTCACAAATTTAAATGTACGACGTGTAGGGTGAGTACGTAGAAGATTTCTTTCAGGGTATAAGTCTCTAGCTCTCACTGAATTTCGTTGGTATTCTCCGTAAATGAGAAGCATATCGACCTGTTATTCGAAGGAATACATCATTCACAATCGCTTGATTCGACTATACTAGTCTTAACGTTCCTATTACAGTTGTATTGCCAAACAGTCGAATGGTGTTTACATGTCAATGGCGCGTTAGATGGATACGCCGTATTCGGCGAATATTTTCTATTTGCACGATATACGAGAGAGAATTGTCAGAGCATGTGCTTCGAAAAGTACCGATGTGATAAGGAATGCCACTCAATCCATGATAAGAAGATTGCAGCACTGCATTGATACCCATGGTCATCACTTCGAACTCCTTCTGTAAATGGACGTTCACGCCACGTTTTTGACCTTCGTTGAGCTTCAAAGACCTTACTGTTGCACATCATTGGTTTCGTCTCGTTAGCCGCTATCAGAAGGTAAGTACCAAACTATAGCATCCCGTTTAGATAAACAAAGTTGAACTTTATATCTCTGACGCGACCCACCTAGCAACAAAAAAACGTCATATTATGGCCCCCATTGTCCCATGCAACATTTGTCCTACAAACTTCCCAGCTACTATCATACTTTCGGAGTTATTCTTGGTGGAAATAGTTAGTGTCTCGCCCTGTATATTAAGAAACTCCAGAGTGCACTGCTATATTCTTGTCCGATAATTATTGATACAAATATCAAACTACATTGCTATTAAATCGGGATATTTCTGGCATTGTTCATTGTTGATTCTAATCTGTTGCTATGGTGTTAACTAATGAAGAAATAATTTTTTCTCTGAAAAAAAAAATGGTTATAATTTAATAATGAATGACTGGAATAATAATTTCAACAGCGTGCCGCCTACAAGGAAGGCTGTCTACAATTTACAAGAACGTTTTGAGGAAAGTGGATCGGCTCTGGATTATCACAGCTCAATAAGCGATGAAACTACGCTTAAAATTTTACAAGAGGTTATTGACAGATCTAAAATATCTAGTCGTAGGCTGTCTCTCTAACAGGATATTTCTAGAACTTCTGTGCGGAGAATTTTACATCAGGCCAAATTCGAATGTTACATAGCTCGTCTCATACATGGACTATTACTAGACGGTCCTGATCGTAGGCTTTAATTTTGCAAGACAATGTTAAATCAATCTAGATATAATAATGTTGCTTTTTACGATAATTTGGAATTATGAGGCAAGTTTAAGATTACCAGGCCATTTCAAGAGACATAACCGTACCTGGTGATGTACGGAGGACCACAAAATTGTTTCTGAGAGGCATTTGAATCAGCCAGGTGCTACCGTTTGGTGTGGAATCTCACGTCGTGGAGTAAATGGACTTTAGTTGTTTGATGGAACAATAACTGAAGAGAACTACCTAGAGATGCTGACAGCGTACGCTATTCTGCTGCTACAGATAACCTACATTAATCTCAACACGATGAACCCTACCGCATTACGCAACAGCTCAGCGGAAATACGTTGCTATGTTACGTAGGGAAGTTATTGGATGGCGAGTGGCTATAGAAATGCCACCCGGATCTCATGGACTTCAAATGAATTTGTTATTTTGGGGTTATGTTGAAGATAAAGTGTATGCTACAAAACCGCAGACAATTTATGACTTGAGAGAAGCTATTTACAATGCTTTTCAAGACACTGATTATAATTAACGACTGTGTAAACTAGTATGCTTACGCATCCCAGACTGTCTAACGAAATGAAACAACATAGATGGAAAACAATTCCAGAAAGAATTTTTAAAAATAATCCTATAGCTTTAATATTTCAGAATTCCTGTTGTTTGCTTTTATTCAGTTAGGTTATGGGTAGTGACTTATGGTCCGCTGAGAGTGTGCATGGAAGTGCTATCGAACCAGTTTTCGAAATCGTTGGCTAAATTTATTCAGTATCTCGATCGCGAAAAAACAAAACCTTTGTAATATATGGAAACAATTACCATAAAGCTGTCCAATTTCTGGCTACTTAAGTACGTGATTGCAAGAGAATTCTGTTTAAATTATAGGCTCTGTCGTATCAAAATAACGGGTCCGCCCCTATGCGTATAAAATTTATTCATTTTTGTAAATGACAGAAAAAATGGAAAGCTATCTTTAAGTTCCCAATAAAAGAGTGGAAGTGCAATCATTTATTCATATGAATGACATATAGAACATACGCTACTCTCATTAACAGGATTAAAATTTCTAAGGTGTATATTCATTCCACAAGGAAACTTCATACTCACTACAATAATTAACTGATCACCCACATGTGGTCAAGACGTTACGGATAAACAAAGGATAGTTGCATAACGTAAGCACCTAATGTATTCATAGAGAAATGACTGTTTTACTGCATGGAAGACAGTGGTTGACTAAAAATATTAGTTCATCTAACAGCCTACACATGCGCCTCATAAGTCTGACGACGCTAAAGTGACACCAGGAGAAAAGCGTCAGTTTCGTTCGTAACCGATCGTGAACCCCTTGGAACACATAACAGAGCCCTATCAAGAAGCCATCTGATATTCAGAAGTGTACCTCGTACCAGGTGTCGCGTTTGACAAAGGAAACTCGATAAAGATTTAGAAATAGCACAAGAAAAATGATGGGAAACAAATTAGATTGGGGTTTAAACTAATAAAATTAAGACGAGAATACGATGGAGGATCTATCCGACATCATATGTTTTGTGAAACGCTATCTATCTCTAAGTGTAGTCAGTCAAAAGTCACTTAATTATGAAAAATTACGTACGAAAGTCATTGTAGCGTTAGAACTCACTATTAAAATATTTTGTATTGGCGAAGGTACACGGTTGGGGGGGGGGGGGGGGGCTTCGTATAAAGTCATGAGCTACACAGAAAATGTCTGGTATCAACAAAGAACAGATGGATTGAGTGTGAAAATCAACTTCACGGACTATCGGAAATGTTACGTAAACATTGTTTAAACGGATACATCGAAGGAGAAGCTCTGTAAGAATCAGTTTGAAACTAAGAAAACCTCACAAAGGCGCACCTACCCACGCGTGGTTGCAAATCATAAGATTCATCGTCTAATTCCAGGAATTAAAAGTCGCGAAAGGCCGAAAAATAACGTAAAACTCCTGTTTAAATAAACTGAACTTGGAAACGACTGGGAAATCATGAACTACGAACGACTACTCACATCCTAACACTCTGAATTCTAGTAGTCACTCACAGCGCAACAGGAACTTAACCGGCCAGTCCGCTTCTGACGAAGCTCAAAACGAAAGAGAACCCCTTTCTTCTCGCAACGGCATTCTTCCTCGGGCGCACACAGCGCCAAATCTCAACGGCCACAGTAGCCACGTGATCACAGACAACTTCTGCCCTTCAGCCAAAATCGCCTGACCTCCGTGACTAGAGACCTCCCTGGCAATACACAGAACGATAGATCTCGCGTTTTAAATCCATAGCAAAGTGGAGGGATTACGAAACCTACTACCCGACTGCTGTAACTACTGCCATCTCTTACTGATAGAAAGACGCGGGACAAACGTGCCACCCACCCACCTTTACATTTTCCTAAATAAAGGGAGGTTTCATCTTTCGGCGTCTGAAATGAGTCGTCCCAAAATGCGGTAGACTTTTCTTAGTTACAGGTCGTAAGGATCGTCGTTCCGAAGGAAGAATAGCGTTCATATACATACTTGTACATAACCTGCAAACCAGTGTGAAGTGCATCGTACTTCGCATTGTACAACATGCTAAGGTTACTTCCTGTTCCATTCGCGCAAGGAAGAGCGAATTTAATGATTGCTTAAATCCATCTGTACGTTCTGTAACTAACCTTGTCTTTGCGATCCCTATGGAGCGATATGTCCTCCGCTGAAATATAATCCTAGATTCATCACTTAATAGTGGTTCTCGAAGTTTTGTAAACAGGTTTTCGCAGGATAACTTGCGCCCATCTTCAAGGAGATTCAAGTTCCTCAACATTTCCATTGCGCTCTACAAAGAGTCAAACAAGTGTGTCACAATTCGTGCTACCGTT
The DNA here is from genome assembly GCF_021461385.2 of Schistocerca piceifrons. NCBI lineage: Eukaryota > Metazoa > Arthropoda > Insecta > Orthoptera > Acrididae > Schistocerca > Schistocerca piceifrons. The sequence continues at coordinate 770,440,803 of NC_060140.1, read as the reverse complement.
CTCTGTATATGTTCAATATTCGCTGGTAGTCCTGTTTGGGTTGCACACATTTGAGCAATGTCCTAAAATGGGGCTAGAGGCGGCCCAGCAGAGGAGTGTCACCACATCCGCACATAGGCTCTGGGAGAATGGGGAGAGGACGAGGCTGAATAATGTGTTCTCAAATCCATTATGTTACTTATTTATTACGAAATTAATATACTAATAAATTTATGAGTACTAAGACTATTAGCTAGTCAGTCTAACTTCATCAGCTAGAGGCGGCTTGGTAGTTCCTGCACCTCGGCTCCGAATAGGCAGGAGCAAAGTTGGGAAAAACAGACTAGTTAAAACTGATACCGGTATTTTAGTTCTGAATGACCGGTAGCTTTCGGTATTGGTCTCCTCTCGGTTATATCAGGTATTTTTTGTTATTTACTAAAAACGGGGTAAAAAACCCAGAATGTCAATTAGTCATTGCAGCACTGCTAAATTTTTTTCTTTTTTAAGCAAACCTTTCTTAAACCAATAATAATTTTTATCGTAAAATTTGCATCGGTTTGAAATATTGCGTTATTATGGGAGAAGCAGTCAGTGCTATTTTAGTAACAATGCCGACAGAAAGGAGAATAAGAATTCGTATAGCATTGCTGAGACAACAATGTATCTGTTACCATGTGGTGTGGCCTATTAGATGGTACGCGTGTACATGAAGTGACCAAGGCTTGCCCAATCTGGTCTATACGGTAGTTTCCCACTGTCGTCAAATGGCACAACCTAGCCTGGAAGTTTTTACGAAGTGCAGTACGAATGAAGTACAGTGCTCCATTTCCTTTAAAAGTTTAAAAACCGGGGGAGCCAAAACGAATATGTGACATAATACGACGAGAAAACTTAAAACTTAACAGTTCATTAATAGTTTGCGATAAAAATAGAAAGCAGCTGATCAGTTGCCTATGTCTACATGACATGCCTTTATGTGCTTGTAGCCCTTGATAACGCACAAATTAACTCGAAAAATCCAGTTCTTGAACCTCAGTTTTCACTCCTTAGCACTGCCTATTCGTAACGTCCGAATAGTAGCATGATCCCCGATAACAACATGATTTTTGAGCAGTCTTTCAAAAAATTAGTATCAATAGGACAATATTGGTAAATTTTTGTATCAGTCAACCACTTATCACTTTGCGAGAAAAGCAGCAAACGGTGGACAAAGTTTTCTTTTATTTGTCTATTTTATTTAATATTTCGATTCTACGTATTCTAAAATTTTTCAGTCGAAAATCGGTTAGTTCAGAAACAGGTTCTTTCGAGCGGTTTTAATAGTCTGATTAACTTGGCATTGAAAAAAAAAACGATACAACCGAAAACCTATTGTTTCAGCGATAACTGCCATCCCTAGATTCGAGCTGTACCTGTGTAGAACTGACAACTGTTTCATAGGCAAGGAAAGACTTCTGCGCAGATTGAGGCGTCTTTATAGTAGCAAGTAATTGTCTTCCGATAAACTGAATGTCCACGTAGCAAAATGCGACATGTTTACTCCTGCATCCTCTCATTTTAGTTGGAAATTTGTGGTAAGTTACTATGGGACCAAACTGCTGAGGTTATCGGTCCCGATGCTTACACACTACTTAATCTAACTCAACCTTGCTTACGCTAAGGACAACATACACACCAATGCCCGAGGGAGGTCTCGAATCTCCGATGGGAGGAGCTGCGCGAACCGTGGCAAGGCGCCTGAGACCGCTCGGCTACCCCGTGCAGCTCGCTTTACTGTAAATTGTTCTTTGTAGCACTACTTTTATATCTGAATGTAATTATTCACATAGTGAGCGTACATTTTATTCCGTAGAAATATGTTGCCACATTAACTGTCGCCGCCACCACTGAACGTACAGTCGTGTATTCCACTGACCTGTATTGACCTGCTTACAAATTGTCACATTGTCTCTTCCGCCGAAATGACGCAAAAGCTTCTTTCAGAACAAGTCATAGTCCACCCGGCGCGGCGGAACCTTGGACGTTCTATCCCTGATAAATAGTTTTTTTTCCTGTCAATTATGCAATGTGATAATGCTGTCAAATACTGGCTACATCCGAGACCGTCAAAAGTTTCTGCCAGCTTGCGTCGTCACGCTCTGAAACAAAAATAATGAAAATAATGCGAAAGAAGGCTGAACGTGTTAGAGGAGTAGCGCGGAAATGTGAAGGTGGGTAATTAGGAGCAAAATTTAAAAAAAAAAAAACAGCTTTATTGATGCGATGAAGACTGTATAAATTCTGTATAAAATTCAGAAGGTTGTCGCTGTAACTCTCCATTTTACATTACACGTAATGCAGATTTCTGTAAAACAAATTTTCGATATTTTGTGTTATCTCTGTAATAGAACCAGCCACATCCTTTCCATATCGGACGGTAAGATTATGCAGCACCTGAGTTTGTTGACTCAGAATCATTCGATATCGGCGGAATTTTCCGGCCTTAAGAAAAAACCTGTTGCCAAGGTGAATAAGCCCTTTTTTGTTTGTTTTTTCCTTTTTCAGTGATGCGTTTTCTGGCTGGTTTGATGCACCCAGCCACGAATTGCTCTGCTGTGAAAAACTTTTCATCCTAGAGTAGCAATTACAATTATATCATCAATTACTTGATGAATGGATTCCAATCTCTGGCTTCCTCTACAGTATTTACCTTCTACAGCTCCCTCTAGTACCATGGAAGCGGTTCCCTGATGTCTTAACGGATGAGTTATCATCCTGCCCTTCTCTTTGTTAGTGTTTTCGATATGTTCCCTTCCTCAACGATTCTAAGGGGAACCTCCTCATTCCTTACCTTATACGTCTATCTAATTTTCAACATTCTCCTGTTGCACCACATCTAAAATGCTTCGATTCTCTTCAGTTCCGGTTTTTCCATAGTCAGTGTCTCATTCACATACAATGCTGTGCTCCATAAGTACATTCTGAGAAATTTCTTCCTCAAATGAAGACTTATGTTTGATACTAGCAGATTTCTCTTGGCCAGAAATGTCCTTTTTGCCACTACTAGCCTGCTTTTTATGTCCTCCTCGCTCTGTTCATCATTGGTTATTTTGCTGCCTAGGTAGCAGAATTCCTTAATTCGTGTACTTCGGATCACTAATTACTAGGTTAAGATCCTCGCAGTTCTCATTCTTCCACTTCTCATTACTTTCCTCTTTCTTCAATTTACTCTAAATCCATATTCTGTACTCATTAGACAGTTCATTACATTCAGCAGATCCAAATTTTTCTTCACTTTCTCTCAGGACAACGAGTCTTATCAATGGTATTCTTTTACCCTGAATTTTAATCCCACTCTTGAACCTTCCTTTTATTTCAGTCATTCTTCTTAGATGTATGGATTGAACAGTAGGAGTGAAAGACTCCATCCCCGTCTTACACCTTTTTTAATTCGAGCACTTCGTCCTTGGTCTTCCATTCTTACTGTTCCCTCATGGTTCTTGTTCATACGGTACATTACCCGACTATCTCTATACCTTACCCCTATTTTTCTCAGAATTTCGAACATCTGGCACCATTTTACGTTGTCGAATGCTTTTTTCCAGGTCGACAAATCTAATGAACGTGCCTCGATTTTTCTCCAGTCTTGCTTCCATTACCAACCGCGAAATCAGAGTTGCCTCTGTGGTGTCCTTACCTTTCCTAAAGCCAAACTGATCATCATTTAACAGATCTTCAGTTTGCCGGACGGTGTGGCCGTGCGGTTCTAGGCGCTTCAGTCTGGAACCGCGTGACCGCTACGGTCGCAGGTTTGAATCCTGCCTCGGGCATGGATGTGTGTGATGTCCTTAGGTTAGTTAGGTTTAAGTAGTTCTAAGTTCTAAGGGACTGATGACCATAGATGTTAAGTCCCATAGTGCTCAGAGCTATTTTTTTAGATCTTCAGTTTTCTTTCCATTCTTCTGTACATTATCCTTGTTAGGAACTTGGCTGTACGAGGTGTTAAGCTGATTGTATGATAATTGTCCGCTCTTGCTATCTTCAGAATTGTGTGGATGATGTTTCTCCGAAAGTGTGATGGTGTTTCGTGTCTCATAATTTTACACACCAGCGTGAAAAATCGTTGTGTTGTTACTTCCCTCGATGATTTCAGAAATTCCGATGGAATGTTATCTATTTCATTTGCCTTATTTGATCTTAAGTCGTCCGAAGTTCTTTTGAATACGGATTCTAATACGGCATCCCTATCTCTTCCCTGTTGACTCCTGTTTCTTCTTCTCACACGTCATCAGACAAGTCTTCCCCCTCGTAGAGGCCTTCAACGTACTTTTTCCACCTATCAACTCTCTTCTGAATTTACGATTAACAGTGGAATTCCCATTGTACTCTTAATGTTAGGCTCTTGCTTTCAGTTTCTCCGAAGGTTGTTTTGACTTTTCTGTATCCCGAGTCCGTTCTCCCGATTATCATATCTTTTTCGATTTCTTCATACTTTTCATTCAGTCATTTTACCTTAGCTTCGCTGCTTTTCCTATTTATCTCGCTCGTTTTTAGGTGTGTCCATTTCTCTTCAGCTGAACTGCCTATTGAGCTATTCACTGTCGCAGTACCTACAGCCCCAGAGAACTGCTTTATTAGAGTCTCTTCATTCCCTAGTACTTTGATATACCACTTCCTTGGGCATTGATTCATCCTAACTTGTCTCTTAAACTGCAGCCTACTCTTCTCATTGCTAAATTGTGATCTGAGTATGTATCTGCACCTGGGGAAGCCTTACAATCATTTCGGAATCTCTGCCTGACCAGGATGTAATTTAACTCAAATGTTCCCGTATCTCCTGGCCTTTTCCAAGACTTTTCCTGTTGAGGTTCTTGAACGCAGTATTCACGGTTATTAACTGATATTTATTGCAGAACTCAATTACTCTTTCTGCTCACTCGTTCACACTACCAAGCCCATATTCTCCCGTAACCCACTCTTGTATAACCCACTCTTGTACTCCCTCCGCTACAACATCATTTCTATCCCCCATGACTATTAGATTGGCCGGCTGGAGTGGCCTAGCGGTTCTAGGGGCTACAGTCTGGACCGCTACGGTCGCAGGTTCCAATCCTGCCTCGGGCATGGATGTATGTGATGTCCTTAGGTTAGTTAGGTTTAAGTAGTTCTAAGTTCTAGGGGACTGATGACCATAGATGTTAAGTCCCATAGTGCTCAGAGCCATTTGAACCATTTGAACTATTAGATTTTCATCTCCCTTTACGTATTAAATTACTCGTTCAACATTCTCATTCATTTTATCTATCTCTCCATCTTCAGCATGTTACGTCGACATGTATCTCAGTCTAAATCTACATCATACTCCACAGGCCACCTAATGGTGTGTGGAGAAGGGTACTTTTGTACCATTAACTGAGCCCTCCAACCCACTTGAGAATAGCGCGTGGGAAGAATGATTGTCAGCAAGCCTCTATCGTTGTCGGCACTGGTTTGCTGTCGATTCTGATGAGAAGAACCCTATCGGTGAACTAATGATAATAACTCACTCTCTGCCCTACCTTCCTGTCCATAAAGATTATGAATGTAAGAAAAACGCTGCAGTTATTAAAAGAGCACATTTAACAAAACCTACTTTTGTTTTCGTTGTGTGCTATGAGTACACAACTTTCTTATAATTCTTCTTATAGCGTAAAGGGGTATGGGAAATAGGGAGCTGTCTGTTGATGTAGTACCAAATCAAAACGCCTGCATGCTACGTATACAAGTGAAGGGAAACCTGCGAACGTCGAATCCTACCTGTATGTTTAACAACTCAAACATTCCAGAGATACAGCAGCGGTATTTTAAAGGCACAAAAAACGGTGACTTTTCTTGAAAAATCGTGGTTACATCTATTTATTACTCAATCAGATTCAAACACATAGAGACCATCTTCATGTGTATTATGACGTCGTAGTCAGATGTGTGACAAATTATAACCATTAGGAAGCATAGCATTACAAATCCACATCTCAATTCAGCTATAGTCTGTTTCTACAAGTCAGCTTATTATCTAAGCAAATATAATGGAAACATGGTACTTTTATCGTTGTTGATTTAATAATGCGCTCTTTATAATAACTGGTATTATCTGGGACAATCCAGTTTAAAGGCACACACTCACCGCGCTCGTCGCTGATCGGTTGTCGTTTTCTGGCCGTAACTCCACAACAGTACATTTCCGATTTAGAAACTTCCTGTCAAATCAGAACTGCGTGTGAGACCGAGACTCAAACCTGGGACCTTTGTCTTTCACGGGAAAGTGTTCAACCGATAGAGTCACCACTCTGAGATACCTAGAAAGGAACAAGTACATGCCCTATCGAAGAAGGTCTCTCTGCATATAACCATTTAATATGATCAGCACCCTCTCACAGATATGACCCCATGCTCAGAAAGTGGTTGTCCTCGGACTGGCAAGAGGAATTATCTAGGACATCTAAACCCAAAGGCACACTGACTCATCCCATGATTTCAAGAGTACCACGGTATAATAAGGGACAAATATCAAGAAGCTTCATGACAGTAATAGCAAACATCTTTACCCGCTCAGCCTAATTTCTACCCCTCTACATGTATGTGAAGAGGAAGGAGATCCAAACTTATATTTCTAAAATGTCCTTGGAATACGTATCACATGAAACTACTTGCGAGCAGTCTTCAGGTTGTTGGTTTGTCACTTCCCAAGCAGCCAACGATACAGCAATATATGCATTACTGTACGAGTAGAATCAACACCAAGATATACCTCCCCGGGCTGCTACTCTAATGCTCTTAGTAATTAGAATACGAGGGGTAGGCCACAGCTCATTTAACTGACTATATTCCCAGGTGCTACTCAGTAGATTTAGAATGCGCAGCCTATAAATCTTTGTCACTGTGTACCTCCTATATTTATGTGTCTGAATACTAGTGTAACTAAACATATGGCTGTAAGACCCAAATCTGGTTCTTGTAAACTGTTCTCCTGTTCTGTCTAGATCAGTGGTGCCCAAGCTTTCGGCTGGCAGGTCGTCCCCAGGCCCAAGTGCCAAAGCGCTCAGCTTCGCTTCACATTTGCGCCGCCGCCACGCCGCACCGTCTGAGCGCGGGAAGGGGAAGAGGGGAAAACAGCGAACGCGCCGCATTTAAATGGCGGTACGGTAGCATTGCATTTCTCAACAACATAGATCACAAACAAACAAGTTTTCCTGATTAATTATTTTTGGCGCGCTGAAGTCATAATATAATTTTTATCTGGTACAAACTGTTAGCACACGGACAGAAGCAGACAATTTTACAGAGTTACCTACTCAATTGCCACATAATAGTGATTTACTAAGTTTCATATTAAAAACAAAAGTTTTTCGCACAAATATGTCGATCAAAATATTGTAGGCCTTTTGCAAACTCATTATGGAGATCTGGAAAATCTACCTGAGGAAAGCAATATAGACGTCCTGGACAGTTTTAACCCCGGCCGGTGTGGCCGAGCGGTTCTAGGCGCTTCAGTCTGTAACCGCACAACCGCTGCCTCAGGCACCTAAGGAGGTTAGTTAGGTTTAAGCAGTTCTAAGTTCTAGGGACTGATGACCTCAGATGTTAAGTCCCATAGTGCTCAGAGCTATTTGAACCATTTGATAGTTTTAACGCAAAATGATCTGTAATTAAAACTGGAATTAATCAATAAGATTCATCTGCATAAGCACAGGAACGCTTCCAACTGAAACGGGAAACTGTCTCGAAAACAGCTCGAAAGAGGATGTAAGATTAACAGTGTCCTCAAAACCTTCTTAAAACTATCGTAATTCTTGCAAGGCCACAACGAATACTTCAAATCTCGCGCTTTCTCAAACACGAGAGAGCGTATAGAACTTGATTGTCTTTGTCAGAATTTGTCTCTTCTACAATGCGATTTTCTTTCTAAATGCATCTACATCGAATCACTACGAAGTTGCCTTGTTGCTGTCTTACTGTGGTCAGTGTGCAGACAAGGCCACTTAAAAATGCGGGATCTGCAATCCATTCCGGATGTTGTAGGTTCCATTCGTGCACTCTTTTTCCTTCATAAATTCAACAATAGTGAATTTTAAAACGAAAAATCGTTCTAGGCATGCCCCTTTACTTAACCAACGTACTTAGCAATTATATATATGAAGTTTCTATACTCTACGTTTATTTCCACTGAAAACTGTCGCAACTGACAATGGAATAATGGGTGCGCCTTCAGAAGTTTTACTATTCGTGCCAGCAATTTATTCAAGTACTCCACACCTTAAAATTCAGGACAAAGTGTTTCTAGGTGCACAGAACAATGAGGCACGTTTGTCGATCGTTAAAATTTTTTCTCTTTCATTGTCATCTAAAAGTTTAATTTCTTCCTGCATGGCACTGTAAAGTCGATTCATAGGGAAACAGCAGTACCTTTCGCTTATGCGAACTGAGAATTCTCTTCCCCCTATTCTATCGTTTTCATTCAGTTTAAAGAACTGTGGGGATAGATCGCTACACGCAAACAGAAGGGTAAACATTGCGACACCACGTAGTTGTCGGACTCACAGAGTTGTCCCGACCGCAAAATGCGGCACCGTAGTGCTGAATGAAATGTCGCGCTGTTTCGGGTACTTCCGAGACGAACCGAGCAAATCCGAGTGACAGGCCGGGTCTTGGCTCTCACGCTGTGCGCACACGCTGCACGCGTAAAGATGGGGGACACTGTGGCCGGCCATGGTCTAGACGGTAGTTATACACCTGCAGAAATATTCAATCTTCTGTTGGCAGCTTTTGAAACAGTTCTTGTAGGGAATACAAAAGAACATGTTATAGTTAATTTAGATACAAATTGAAGCGTCAAAGCCTCCCGCCGGAGGTTCGAGCCCCCCCTCGGGCATGGGTGTGTGTATGTTGTGGGACTGTGTACGTAGACGGGACGGCAAGAGAACGAATCGGACAACGAAGGAGCGGGGCAGCTGCTACGGCGTGTTGAGTTGTGAGGGCAGATCCACCGCTCATGGTGATTTGGTTTTCCTAGAGGTCGGAAGGATAAGCTCCTTTTGAATTGGAGTCACCGAGTTGCTTCGGTGGGTTGCGTACGGCTTAATTGAACATGCCAGTGTACTAAAAATCCTTTGGAATTGTTTTAGTTGTTTACTACCTTCCTCGGTGTCGTGACTATCTTGACGGCAGTTGAGGAAGTGTGGCTACGCCCAACCAACCGACGTGAAGTGTGGTTAAAGACGTAGCTAGGAGTGCAACGAGTAGTGAGTAAGTCCGGCTCTGGCGTTTCAAGACACGCCGAGATACGTCCTCTGTTCTACCTTGTAGTTCATTTGGTAGTTTGACGTGTAAATGTGCGCCGAGATAATTCTTGTCATCTTAACTTTAGGGCATGATTTTTAGCAAACTTCTTAATCGAAGTTTAAGGTCTGGCACTGGCCAAGTAATTCACGGGGGCTAATTTGTTTCTCTTCAGTTGTATTGATCACCTGTTCTCTGCATAAGATTGTGCAGTTTATGTCTCAGAAAACTGTCTGGCGTTGATGTGTGTTGTGTTACAGATAACTGGCAGCGGTCGACGCGAGCATGCTGGGAGCAGAGCACCACGGGGGCAGAGAGATATTTAAGGCCCTGTCCTCTCCTTTACATCTTGGGTTATGTTGTCACTGTTGCGTGATTCCATCATTCCGGTGGAGAATTATAGCATCCGAAGTTCAATTGCAGTGCTAAGTTGAGTACATTTCTATGTCATTTCTTGTCTCGTGGATCTCTCGTATTGATTTGAATCCTTGGTCTGCTCGCGTCTATCGCTAATTCACACGCAATATTGAAGCGACCTCATTTTAAGGGCATTGTCATCTGGTCATGCTCTAGTTTTAATCATTCTAAGAATATTGTTGATTAATCAACTAAGCCGGCCGGAGTGGCCGAGCGGTTCTAGGCGCTACAGTCCGGAACCGCGCGACAACTACGGTCGCAGGTTCGAATCCTGCCTCGGGCATGGATGTGTGTGATGTCCTTAGGTTAGTTAGGTTTAAGTAGTTCTAAGTTCTAGGGGACTGATGACCTCAGAAGTTAAGTCCCATAGTGCTCAGAGCCATTTGAATTTGATTAATCAACTAAGTAAATTTGAAGATTGGCTTGGTCAAAATTAAAGCACCTCCTTAATTGTTTTAGCCATTTGTATATAGTTTCATTTAGGAAAGTTGGCTAGCCAAACCTTAAAAGATCTCTGTTCTTGCCCTTAATCTGTTCCTCAGCGGGTTGGAAGTAATGAGAGTTCTAATGGGATTTGTATGGGCATTTGTACTATTTAAGTAAAGCTTTACCTGACTAGATTTACTTACTCATATTCAAACTTCAAGTTTTATAGGTCTTCTTCCGGTTAAAGAAATTTATTTGTTATTTGTCCAAGTGATCTGGCCTTGTAAGGCAGTGTCCTGTATTACTGTGATTGTGATTTTATATTGCTTTTGATTGTAATAAAATATGTAGCAACTACAACTGACTACTATCGTGATTTTGGTGTGTCACTACCGTTATACATCTCAATCAGGAACCCGGAAAAACATCAAATCTCCGACATCGCTGCGGCCTGAAAAAGACCCTGCAAGAATGGGATCAACGGTGACTGAAGAGAATCGTTCAACGTGACAGAAGTGTAACACTTCCGCAAATCGCTGCAGATTTCAGTGCTGGGCCATCAACAAATGTCAGCGTGCTACCCTTTCAATGAAACATCATCGATATGGGCTTTCGGAGCCAAAAGCCCACTCGTGTATCCTTGATTACTGCAAGACACAAAGCTTCACGCCTCACGCGGGCCCGTCGACGCCGAAATTCGACTGTTGGTGACTGGAAACATGTTGCCTGGTCGGATAAGTCTGGTTTCAAATTGTATCGAGCGGATGGACATGTACGGGTATAAAGACAACTCCGTGAACCCATATAGCCTACATGTCAGAAATGGACTGTTCAAGCTGGTGGAGGCTGTGTGATGGTGTGGGGCGTGTGGTGTTGGAGTGATATGGGACCTCTGGTATGTCTAGATACGACTCTGACAGATGGCACGTACGTGAAAATCCTGTCTGATCACCTGCATCCATTCATGTCCATTGCGCCTTTGGACGAACTTGGGCAGTTCCAGCATGACAATGCGACACCCCAAACGTCCAGAATTGTTACACAGTGGCTCCAGGAACACTCTTCTGCGTTTAAACACTTCTGCTGGTCACTAAACTTCCCAGACATGAACATTCTGAACATATCTGGGATGCCTTGCAACATGTTGTTGAGAAGAGACCTCTGCCCCTCGTAATCTTACGGATTTATGGACAGCCCTGGAGGATTCATGGTGTCAGTTTTCTCAAGCACTACTTCAGTCATTAGTCGAGTCCATGCCACGTCGTGTTTCTGCACTTCTGCGTGCTCGCGGGGCCCTGCAGATACACTACTGGCTATTAAAATTGCTACACCACGAAGATGACGTGCTACAGACGCGAAATTTAACCGACAGGAAGAAGATGCTGTGATATGCAAATGATTATCTTTTCAGAGCATTCACACAAGGTTGCGCCGGTGGCGACAACTACAACATGCTGACATGAGGAAAGTTTCCAATCGATTTCTCATACACAGACAGCAGTTGACCGGCGTTGCCTGGTGAAACGTTGTTGTGATGCCTCGTGTAAGGAGGAGAAATGCGTACCATCACGTTTCCGACTTTGATAAAGGTCTGATTGTAGCCTGCCGAGATTGCGGTTTATCGTATCGCACCATTGCTGCTCGCGTTGGTCGAGATCCAATGACTGTTAGCATAATATGGAATCGGTGGGTTCAGGAGGGTAATACGGAACGCCGTGCTGGATGCCAACGGCCTGGTATGACTAGCTGTCGAGATGACACACATCTTATCCGCATGGCTGTAACGGATCGTGCAGCCACGTCTCGATCCCTGAGTCAATAGATGGGGACGTTTGCAAGACAACAACCATCTGCACGAACAGTTCGACTACGTTTGCAGCAGCATGGACTATCAGCTGGGAGACCATGGCTGCGGTTACCCTTGACGCTGCATCACAGACAGGAGTGCCTGCGATGGTGTACTCAACGACGAACCTGGGTGCACGAATGCCAAACCGTCATTTTTTCGGATGGATCCAGGTTCTGTTTACAGCATCAGGATGGTCGCATCCGTGTTTGGCGTCATCGCGGTGAACGCACATTGGAAGCGGTATTCGTCATCGCCATACTGGCTTATCACCCGGCGTGATGGTATGGGGTGCCATTGGTTACACATCTAGGTCACATTTTGTTCGCATTGACGGCACTTTGAGCAATCGACGTTACATTTCAGATGTGTTACGACCCGTAGCTCTACCCTTCATTCGATCCCTGCGAAACCCTACATTTCGGCAGGATAATGCACGACCGCATGTTGCAGGTCCTGTACGGGCCTTTCTGGATGTAGAAAATGTTCGACTGCTGCCCTGGCCAGCATATTCTCCAGATCTCTCACCAATTGAAAACGTCTGGTCAATGGTGGCCTAGCAATTGGCTCGTCACAATATGCCAGTCACTGCTCTTGATGAACTGTTGTGCATGGGCAGCTGTACCTGTGCACGCCATCCAAGATCTGTTTGACTCAATGCGTACCAAGCCGTTATTACGGGCAGAGGTGGTTGTTCTGGGTACTGATTTCTCAGGATCTATGCACCCAAATTGCGTGAAAATGTAATCACATGTCAGTTCTAGTATAATATATTTGTCCAATGAATACCCGTTAATCATCAGCATTTCTTCTTGGTGTAGCAATTTTAATGGCCAGTAGTGTATTAGGCAGGTGTACCAGTTTCTTCGGCTCTTCAGTATATAATAATTAATATGGATTGAATTGGAAATATCCCAAATGATTACCAACGGCGATTTATCATTTCTTGTTGTATTACCAGTAGGATAGGATGTTACCTCTGTGTCCCTTGTGTCACATTTTCGTCTTGTTTACTCGTTTCAGTATAGTGTGATTGTATGATTTGTTTTACATCGGGCTCAGTTCTTTGTTAACATATGTAACTTCGTACCAGGGTTGTTGTTGTTGTGGTCTTCAGTCCTGAGACTGGTTTGAAGCAGCTCTCCATGCTACTCTATCCTGCGCAAGCTTCTTCATCTCCCAGTACTTACTGCAACCTACATCCTTCTGAATCTGCTTAGTGTATTCATCTCTTGGTCTCCCTCTTCGATTTTTGCCCTCCACTCTGCCCTCCAATACTAAATTGGTGATCCCTCGATGTCTCAGAACATGTCCTACCAACCGATCCCTTCTTCCAGTCAAGTTGTGCGACAAGCTCCTCTCTTTTCCCCAATTCTATTCAATACCTCCTCATTAGTTATGTGATCTACCCATCTAATCTTTAGCATTATTCTGTAGCACCGTACTAGGGTACGACATGAATAAATGTCTACTTAAATTGTCAAAACAAATTGTAATCTTTAATACAACGTTTCCGGTGTTGAGATGGCTGTACGGGTACAATCCGTAAAAAACGACTCACGATCCACCCTCCCAGCTTAATTTCCACCAGTATTTCATCTCCTCCCTTCCACTGGTTGCAGTTTATCCGTGAGGACTCAGCTTGAGCTACTGCGTTTAGTACCTTCGTTTGGAATACGCAGTTGAGGCAGCAGGCGCGCGCTATGTAGTGGATTGAAAAGTACTCACGGTAGTCGACGGGGTTGTAGTGTGTGGGGCAGTGCAGGCCGCTAGCGGCGAGGAAGGAGACGATGCCGCCGCTGGGCCCCTGGTAGACGCAGCGGCCGCGCGCCATGGCGTACACGTCGTCCAGTAGCGCCAGCAGCGACGCTGAGGGCGTGTGCAGCGTGCAGACGACGGCGCGGCCCTGCCGAGACACCTCGTGCAGCAGCCGCAGGCACAGCTTGGCCGACACCTCGTCCAGCCCGCTGCGGCAGACACGCGTTCGTGACAGCGGGGGGAAAATTAGGACTCAGCAGGCAGCCTGTCTACGTCGCAATACAAGTCGCACAGCACCGGTGATTAAAATTCTTGTGGGGTGTTATGCTAAGTCATTGTGTGAAATACTTTAACTTAAAACAAACGTTTCGAACTTATTATAACGGCTTCCTCAGGGAAAGATTATGTGGTATCGATAGCCACGATGCCACGGCGTAGGTGCAAGTACGTAAAGTTGGCACTACGACCGACACCGACGATAGCGCTCTCTAGCAGGCGCTGTGCTGATCTACGAGCTCCGCTGCAGATTCGTCCCATTCCATCAAGAGGATACAGCCGGGAAACATCGCTTCAACCTCAGCTTGCTACTGAGACTTTGTGCTACTGATGACGGGAATACGGTTTCGCACCTACGGCTCTTCAGTGTAAAGTTACGTATCTCATTGACTAATAATTGAATGTACTTTCACGTAAAAAGCTGTACGTCTCCGCGTCACCTGCTCCTAGTTACTTCCTTCATTTGGCAAACTTTTCAGTTTTCAGGAGCAGACCCACGCACCGCCTTCCAGGCGGGATACAAAAGATTAGTTTTGACGGAGGAAAGGTACTCTGTCTATTGCACTCGATCGGTGCCAATTTTTGAAACTTTATTGGCCCCAGAATATAATAGGCTGGTCATGACGGAAGCGGGAGGATAGGAAAGAAACTATTAGTGGGCTAGCCGGGTTGTCAGTGACCGGCGACCGTTGTAATATTGTCGAAACGTTGGTTTTAGTTTATAATTAATATACAGGGTGTTACAAAAAGGTACGGCCCAACTTTCAGGAAAAATTCCTCACACACAAATAAAGAAAAGATGTTATGTGGACATGTGTCCGGAAACGCTTAATTTCCATGTTAGAGCTCATTTTAGTTTCGTCAGTATGTACTGTACTTCCTCGATTCACCGCCAGTTGGCCCAATTGAAGGAAGGTGGTTTTGCAGTCAGTGCAATGTTTACAAATGCGGAGTTGGCAGATGTCTATTTGATGTATGGATTAGCACGGGGCAATAGCCGTGGCGCGTTACGTTTGTATCGAGACAGTTTTCCAGAACGAAGGCGTCCCGACAGGAAGACGTTCGAAGCAATTGATCGGCGTCTTAGGGAGCACGGAACATTCCAGCCTATGACTCGCGAATGGGGAAGACCAAGAACGACGAGGACACCTGTAATGGACGAGGAAATTCTTCGTGCAGTTGACGATAACCCTAATGTCAGCGTCAGAGAAGTTGCTGCTGTACAAGGTAACGTTGACCACGTCACTGTATGGAGAGTGCTACGGGAGAACCAGTTGTTTCCGTACCATGTACAGCGTGTGCAGGCACTATCAGCAGCTGATTGGCCTATACGGGCACACTTCTGCGAATGGTTCATCCAACAATGTATCAATCCTCATTTCAGTGCAAATGTTCTCTTTACGGATGAGGCTTCATTCCAACGTGATCAAATTGTAAATTTTCACAATCAACATGTGTGGGCTGACGAGAATCCGCACGCAATTGTGCAATCACGTCATCAACACAGATCTTCTGTTAACGTTTGGGTAGGCATTGTTGGTGATGTCTTGATTGGGCCCCATGTTCTTCCACCTACGCTCAATGGAGCACGTTATCATGATTTCATACGGGATACTCTACTAGAACATGTGCCTTTACAAGTACGACACGACATGTGGTTCATGCGCGATGGAGCTCCTGCACATTTCAGTCGAAGTGTTCGTACGCTTCTCAACAACAGATTCGGTGACCGATGGATTGGTAGAGGCGGACCAATTCCATAGCCTCCACGCTCTCCTGACCTCAACCCTCTTGACTTTCATTTATGGGGGCATTTGAAAGCTCTTGTCTACGCAAACCCGGTACCAAATGTAGAGACTCTTCGTGTTCGTATTGTGGACGGCTGTGATACAATACGCCATTCTCCAGGGCTGCATCTTCGCATCAGGGATTCCATGCGACTGAGGGTGGATGCATGTATCCTCGCTAACGGAGGACATTATGAACATTTCCTGTAACAAAGTGTTTGAAGTCACGCTGGTACGTTCTGTTGCTGTGTGTTTCCATTCCATGATTAATGTGATTTGAAGAGAAGTAATAAAATGAGCTCTAACATGGGAAGTAAGCGTTTGTAAGCGTGTGTAAGGAGTGTTTCCTGAAAGTTTGGCCGTACCTTTTTGTAACACCCTATACATTATGTTTCGTTCTAACGACAAGCACCGGCACGAAGAACGCAGGAGCAGAGAAGGCGGTGAGATGACGTCGGCCAATGATGTGCTGATTGGGGCCACGCCACGACAGGAGCGACACCTGCAAGAAGTGAATATAAGCGCCGCTCCTGCCAGCCTCGGCCGACGGTACCAGCCCGCGATTCACAGACCAGCACAGTACCAGGAGAGCACTACGATAGCAGTGACGTGTGATTCATATCAACTGCTTGCGTGGACCTTTTATACGACAAAGGACTTTGATTGTTTGCATGTCGCCGATCGCTTTCGACACCGTTGTAAATTCAAAGTTAAGTATTGTCAATATTCTTATTTGTAATAAAAACTGTTAATGTGATTTTGCTTGAATTGTTGTATAGCATTCCGAGAACGCAGCATCCTTTACGCACCCTATACGAGGCGAGTGGGCAAGACCTCACATATAATATATATATTTTATACAATGACGCGGAACAACGCCCAGGAGAATTGTAACCATCATGACACAGGCTGCAGAAGTCTGCGCTATTATGTCTTTTAAATACTGTCTACAAAGTTATCATGAAGCGATAAAGTTTTTGCCGTACAAAAGTAACTTCCAGGGATTAAAAAAAAAATTTTGTATCGTCCGGACAAGAAGAAGTTTTGGGAAATAATGGCGGAAAGGGGCAATCCAAGACACTCGAGCCAAGTCATGCAGTCACATTATACAAATACCTGTAACATCATAGAAACTGCAAGTGGCGCTCTTTAGAGACGCATTGTCGTCTCCTGAAACAGGACAGAGACACGACAGGGGGTTGCAGGTCAGTCTGCAGTTTCCTAGCGGTTAGTAGCAAAGGCCCCGGGAGTAGACAACATTCCATTAGAACTACTGACAGCCTTGGGAGAGCCAGGCCTAACAAAACTCTACCATCTGGTGAGCAAGATGTATGAGGCAGGCGAAATACCCTCAGACTTCAAGAAGAATATAATAATTCCAACCCCAAAGAAAGCAGGTGTTGACAGATGTGAAAATTACCGAACTGTCAGTTTAATAAGCCACGGCTGCCAAATATTAACGTGAATTCTTTAAAGACGAATGGAAAAACTGGTAGAAGCCGACCTCAGGGAAGATCAGTTTGGATTCCGCAGAAATATCGGAACACGTGAGGCAATACTGACCCTACGACTTATCGTAGAAGCTAGATTAAGGAAAGGCAAACCAAAGTTTCTAGCATTTGTAGACTTAGAGAAAGCTTTTGACAACGTTGACTGGAATACTCTCTTTCAAATACTGAAGGTGGCAGGGGTAAAATACAGGGAGCGAAAGGCTATTTACAATTTGTACTGAAACCAGATGGCAGTTATAAGAGTCGAGGGGCATGAAAGGGAAGCAGTGGTTGGGAAGGGAGTGACACAGGGTTGTAGCCTATCCCCGATGTTATTCAATCTGTTTATTGAGCAAGCAGTACAGGAAGCAAAAGAAAAATTCGGAGTAGGAATTCAGATCCATAGAGAAGAAATAAAAACTTTGAGGTTGGCCGATGACATTGTAATTCTGTCAGAGACAGCAAAGGAACATGGAAGAGTAGCTCAACGGAATGGACAGTGTCTTGAAAGGAGGATATAAGATGAACATCAACAAAAGTAAAACGAATATTATGGAATGTAGTCGAATTAAATCTGCTGATGCTGCGGGAATTAGATTAGGAAATGAGACACTTAAAGTATGAAAGGAGTTTTGCTGTTTGGGGAGCAAAATAACTGATGATGGTCGAAGTAGAGAGGATATAAAATGTAGACTGGCAATGGCAAGGAAAGCGTTTCTTAAGAAAAGATATTTGTTAACGTCGAGTATAGATTTAAGTGTCAGGAAGTCGCTTCTTAAAGTATTTGTATGGAGTGTAGCCATGTATGGAAGTGAAACGTGGACGATAAATAGTTTTGACAAGAAGAGAATAGAGGCTTTGGAAATGTGGTTCTGCAGAAGAATGTTGAAGATTAGATGGGTAAATGACATAATTAATGAGGAGGTACTAAACAGAATTGGAGAGATGAGAAATTTGTGGCACAACTTGACTAGGGGAAGGGCATATTCTGAGGCATCAAGGGATCACCAGTTTAGTATTGGAGGGCAGCGTGGAGAGTAAAAATCGTAGAGGGACACCAAGAGATGAATACACTAAACAGATTCAGAAGGATGTAGGTTGCAGTAGGTACTGGGAGATGAAGAATCTTACATAGGATAGAGTAGCATGGAGAGTTGCATAAAACCAGTCTCTGGACTGAAGACCAGAACAACAACAACAACAACAACAACAGGAGGAAATTCAGAAAGACCAACTTCTAAGCAGGTTGATTGTACGGATCAGTGCTTAAAATTGTCACAGGACACCTACGACAAGTGCCGATTTTGGGACTCGATAGGATACGCGCAGCAAGAGACTTAGGGATACTCAAGGGCTGATTAACACTGTTTATTTACAATTAAACTAACAACTACACCGAAGGCTGAATCAAGACATAAGAATATGCAAGGAATGCAACTGGTGGCGCAACAGAAGTCAGTGTATGTGTCCGTGGGATGAGAACAGAAATAGCAACCGCTAGCAGCATTATGAAGTACGAACTTTTAGAGCAGTACTGAAAGTGAGAAAGAAAGATCTGTCGGAGGTTCTTCGAAGCTGGAGACGCGCGACTCGGAGATGGCGCCCCAACGACCTGACTGAGAATTCTCTCTGAATAAATGGTTTTTAAAGGATTGTGACGGCGCACTGTTTCTTCCTTCCTTCCTACTTCAGCCAATCTGACAAGTGACTGCACCTCCAGGGCGCAACTGGCCAACCACGTTCAGATTCTTCCCATTCTCCTGCTCAGTAGGTATGGATGTTTCTGGTCTTTTAACTAGCAGTCTCCAGGTTTGGTAGCAACAGCGTTCGGCTAAAAGCTACACGTCACTGCCCTTTCTATTATGTCTAGCAACAACAGTGTCTTACGTCACTGTCCCCCGTCCAGAAGCTTCTCCTGAGTGGGGACCGCTGTTGTAGCAGTCTGTGTAAACCTTCTGACGTTGAGGGAATCAGCGGCATATATCAAGCTTCCTGCCTCTTCTAAAACGTTCCCTTCTGTGACCATACTCTAATGTGACGCCTTATATCAGCTCTAGGCCGTATGTGAGTTATTAATTACTTCTCCGAAGTGAAACTTCCCCCTTGGTACAGCTGCCCAGAGCGTCTGTAATTCGCGGGTCTCTAGCGTCACTGTGCATTTCCGGCAACCTAAACACATTTGCCTGCTCTCTGCATTGCGTCTCTGATTTCCTGCCTTGGAGTGCCCTCGCTGGCTTCCAACAGCCTTACACTTAAAATGTCCAAGCAACACATCGTCAGTATAGGACAGCACATAAACCACGGTATTAGACATGGACGCAAAATTTCTCCGTTGCTATTTTCCGTCCGCTTAGACGATCTGATAAGAATCTGAGAAGATTATTGTTAAGTGATGACGTTTTTCTTGCTCAGCATCAACCGTTAATATGCTTCTTTTATTGTTTTCCAATTTCCCGAACAGGGGTTCGATGCAATGAGCGTTTACATTCAGTGGACTAAATAAACAGTTTGAGGGAAGGCTTTTCCAATGTCATTTCCTCACATAATTTACATCATTGGCGTCTTATGTGAGTAATGAATCCTTGAACAGAACTCACTGACGTGTGACTGTGTCATCTGCTGCGAATGTCATCATTGGAAAGGAAGGAAAGAAAATTAAGATTTAATGTCCCGCCGATAACTAGGCCTTTAGAGGCTGAGCACAGTTCCGATTTGGGTTGAATGGGGAAAAAATCAGCCACGTATAATTTCTTCAAAGGAATCACTGTGACGTCATCGGACGCTTTTATCGAGGAATTTTGTTAATTCACGACCCTCCAGGATTTTATGCTCTTCTTTCACAGATGAGACTTCAAGGAGTTCGTAAGTGTGGTAAGTGCATTCCATTCCAAACCTTTCTTTAACGACAAATCCTTTCCACTTTTTGCGTGTGTGATCAGTGTTCGGACTGGTTAGATGCGGTCTGCCACGAATTCCTCTCCTGTGTCAACCTCTTCATCTCAGGGTAGCACTTCTCCACAATCCCTCTATTATTGATGTATATAATCCTATCTTCGCCTTCCGTTACAATATTTATCCTCTGCAGCACCCAGTAGTATCATGGAAGTTATTCGCTGATATCTAAACACGTGCCCCTGTCATCCTGTCCGTTCTTCTCCCATTTTGCTCTCCTTCCGGATTCTGCTGAAAACCTTTACATTTCATATCTTGCCAGTCCACCAAATTTTCAACATCTCTCTGTAACGCCACATCTCAAACGTTTCAACTCTTCTGTTCCGCTTTTCTTGTAAATTTCTTCTGCGTATTAAGACCGGTGAGTGTCATAATTTTTAACATTTTTATGCAGTGACAGCAACTGATATTGTTTATATAAGAATATACAGCCTACAGTTGTAGGTTAACTTTATCGTTTACCTAGGTTTCAACGTTAGTAATAACGTCTTCTTCAGAACCTGCAACAAGTTTATATTATAATGAGCTAGTATATGTTAAATCGGTGTCCGGAGGTAAAATAGTCCCCCATTCGGATCTCCTGGGGGGCAACTTGAAAGGAGGCAAAAAATCAAAACGAGAATTGGTACCTGGAATGTCAGAACTCTGCTACAAGCAGGAAAACTAGAAAACCTTAAAAGAGAGATGGAAAAGAATCATATGGACCTTGTAGGAGTTGCTGAGGTAAGATGGAATGGACATGGAGAGTTGTAGTCAGATGAATATGCATTATACTACTCATGAGGAGAAGTAACAGGAATTAATGGAGTAGGAATGATTATGACAAAGGAATTGGCTAAATGTGTGGAATATGTAGACTATGCAAATGACCGGGTTATTGGTGTAAGGCTGAAAGGAGCACAAAAAGATTTACTGATTGTCCAGGTGTATATGCCAACTTCAGAACATGATGACCAAATTGTAGAGGAAACGTACAATGTAATAGAGAGAATAATGGACGAAAATAAAAAAAATGCTGCAAAATAGTAATGGGAGACTGGAACGCCATTGTGGGAGAAGGGAAAGAGGGAAACATAGTAGGCAGTCATGGTCTTGGAAAGAGAAATGACAGAGGTGAATGGTTAATTGACTTCTGCAGGGAAAGGCAGCTGATAGCGACAAACACATGGTTCAAGAACCATAAGAGGAGGCTCTACACTTGGAAATCACCAGGGGATAAATACAGAAACCAAATCGATTTTATACTGGTAGAAGAAAGATACAGGAATGAAATCAAGAAGGTGCACACATTACCAGGTTCAGATATTAATAGTGACCACAACTTACTTATGGCAGAAATAGAAATAAGAATGAAAAAACTGAAAAAGGCGACAATGGTGAAGAAGTGGGATTAGGAAAAGATAAGGTCCAACAAAGAACAGATTACAGAAATGCTGTCTCGGGACTTTCTAAACACATTACGAGACAAAGAAGCACCTGATAATGCCAACGAGTACTGGAATATGCTGAAAGAAGGAATCATTAAAGCAGGACAGCAAAATGTAGGATATGTAAAAGGGAAAAGGTAAAAAAAACCAAGGGTCACACAAGAAGTGATTTCCAAGATGGAGGAGAGAAGAAAATTGAAAAACAAGAACACTGAAGATGCAAGAAAGATATACCGAAGGTTAAATAACGAACTGCGAAGAGAAACAGAGCAGGCTAGGAAAAAATGGCTAAAAGAGGAATGTGATGAAACTGAAGAACTGGACAGGAAGGGAAGATACGACTTACTATACAACAGAGTAAAGACTATGACATGGGAACAAAACAGAGCAGGAAGTGCTACTATGGAAATTTTGCGTAAAGACGAAGAGGTAGTGTACAAAGATCGTGACGATGTCCTCCAGAGATGGGGAGAATATATAAAAGAGCTATATGACACAAATAGCAAACCAGAAACTCTGTAACTTGAATCACACAACAGTGTAAGTGATGAAGAGAAAGGACCGACCATCATAATGGAAGAAGTAAAGTCTGCCATTGCTGCAATAAAAAACGGCAAAGCAGTAGGTACAGATACAATACCGGGAGAAATACTAAAATGCTTGAACCAGAATGGAATAAGAGAAATATTGAGGTTATGTAATAAAATATATGACAGTGGTGAATGGCCTGAGGACTTTTTGACAACAGTAATGGTTCCTCTAGGCGCTCAGTCTGGAGCCGCGCGACTGCTACGGTTGCAGGTTCGAATCCTGCCTCGGGCATGGATGTGTGTGATGTCCTTAGGTTAGTTAGGTTTACGTGGTTCTAAGTTCTAGGGGACTGATGACCATAGATGTTAAGTCCCATAGTGCTCAGAGCCATTTGAACCGTTTTGAGTAATGGTTCCATTACCGAAAAAACAAGGAACCAAGAAATGCAGCAAGCACAGGACAATCAACCTCATTTCACATGCAGCCAAAGTGATGTTAAGAATAATTAATAAAAGACTTGAAAAAGTAATAGAGGAGAATCTCGGCGAGGAGCAGTTTGGCTTTAGACGGAATACGGGCACCAGATATGCAATAGGGCTCCTACGAATCTTGGGAGAAAGGTTTATTGAAAAAGGAAGAGAACTATATATGTGCTTCATCGATTTAGAAAAGGCATTTGACAATGTGGTTTGGGACAAGCTGGCGACTATTATGAGGGAAAAGAGAGTGGACTGGAAAACCAGAAGACTTATAAACTCATTATACCTTAATCAAAAAGTTTCAGTTAAAGTGAGAGGCGAAAGTACAAACTGGATCAGACTGGGGAAAGGAGTAAGACAAGGATGCTATTTATCACCTACTCTTTTCTTCCTGTACTTGGAAAATATGATTGACCAGTGCTCATTAGATGACAAAGGAGTAGAAATTGGAGGAAGAAGAGTAGGGTGCTTGAGATTTGCTGATGACATGGTCCTTCTAGCCACAGGGGAAAAAGAATTACAGGAAATACACGAACAAAAGTATTGGCAATAGGAGGAAATAAGGAAATAAAAATTGTGCTGAATGGAGAAACACTAGAACAGGTGCAAAATTTTAAGTATCTTGGAAGCAGGATAGACACCGACTGGAAGTGCACCACAGAAATTAAAAGGATAGCAATGGCAAAAGAGGCGTTTTATAAGAAAAGGAGAATCTTCTGCAGCGGTCTGGACAGAGAACTCAGAAAGAGACTCATAAAATGTCTTGTATGGAGTGTTCTTCTATATGGCGCTGAAACATGGACTATGAGGAAAAAAGACAGAGAAAGGCTGGAGGCTTTTGAGATCTGGGCATGGCGGAAGATGGAAAGAATAAGTTGGATGGACAGAGTAAAAAATGAAGAGGTACTGAGAAGAGTGGGAGAGAAAAGACAGTTACTAGATGTAATAAAGAGAAGAAAAAGAAATTGGATTGGGCATATATTAAGAAAGAATGACGGACTGATAAAAACAGTTTTAGAAGGATATGTAGAAGGGAAAAGGAAGCGAGGAAGGAAGAGATTCCAGTTACTGGATGACATGATGGACGGTACAACATACAGCAGCCTTAAGAAGGAAGCAATGAATCACAGAAAATGGAGAGACAAAGGACCTGCTAATATAGCAGATAACTGATGATGATGAGTATATTATATTAGATGTGGTCATCCTACGGGATGCAACGTGTAGTACTTACATAAAATATTATTTAAATGTTTGCCTAAAACAGGCCATGTCCCAAGTCAACTTTATAAAACTTGATGCATAACCATTTTATAAAGTTGACTTAGGACATGGCCTGTTTTAGGCAAACATTTAAATAATATTTTATGTAAGTACTACACGTTGCATCCTGTAGGATTACCATATCTAATATAATATACTAGCGCATTATAATATAAACTTGTTGCAGGTTCTGAAGAAGACGTTATTACTAACGTTGAAACCTAGGTAAACGATAAAGTTAACCTGCAACTGTAGGCTGAATATTCTTATATAACCGGTGAGTGTTATTTTACTTGCAAGAATGCGCAATATCTTAACTTCATCTGCTTCGTGGTCTCCAATATTGATTTCAAGTTCACTGCTATTCTCATTTCAGCTATGTCTCATTACTTACATCTTTCTTTGGCTTACTCTCAATCCATAACGTCTGCTCATTATAGCATTCCATACAGCAGCCCTGCAGTTATTCCTGATTTTCATTGAGGGTGACAGTGTCCTCAGCGAATCTTATCACTGACATCCTTAGCAATATCAGGACGTAACCAATCCTCAAACAGGCAGTCAGCTACAAAGGCGAAAAGATGCTACATGGGTCCTGATTTGAATAGCAGGAAGACGTTGTTAACTGTCTCTATTCGGCACCTTACTCTTCATGATATGAGCAACGGCTTAGTCCTAAATGAAATGATGATGCTGGATCTGGTTTATTCTCTTTCCAAATTCACAGTTTTTGCCTTTTGTAGGCGATCCAAGAGTCATTACTCTCTGGTTTAATGCATTAACTGCTAATTAATGTGTAGGTCCTGTCGGGAAGTAAATTCATTAGTAGGATTCGGTACTGTTTTCTTGTTTAAATGATGCATATAACATGATTAGTATCTTAACACGCTAGGTAAAGGAGGTGATGGGGAGCAGAGATACGTTATATCTTCGCATGAATGACATCAGCTATTTAGTAAAGAGAACGCAAATGACCTCGCAGTCGCTGCTAGGCCGTTGATCTTGAAACACGTTCCTGCCTCCGTTTCCCCGCTGGGAAAATAACCTCATTACCTTGGCCTTTCAAGGGGGAACCTGTTCCTTGTAATGACGCAAACGCGCTACAGTAGTGCGAATGCTCTGGTGTACCGAGAAATAACCGCTTGCTGTTGTATCAGACCTATAGTTGTGATCTACAAATAAAACTACGCTTCGGAGGTTTTGGTACACTACATAAATGACGTAGGAAATGGCAGGAATTCTACATCGAAATCTGCATCTACATCTATACTCTGCAAACCACCGTGAGGTGCATGGCAGAAGGTACGTGTCACTGTACCAGTTATTAGAGTTTCTTCTGGTTATGTTGGTAGAAGTGGCAGAACATAACACAGCTAAGTAACAACCGAAAATGTTATTCGTTAATCTGATATCTCATCTAATGCTGCATATACAAGGAATGTTCTCCGCTACTATATCTTGTAATACAAGAAGTGATTGTACATCGCTATACGAGATAAGGAGCTGCTGAAAGAAGAAATACTTCTTACTCATTTGCAGAAAGTCGAAAATTGGTGAAGTCTATTAGATTTCTGCACAAGCGGAAATGCAGTGGTAGCGAAGTCAATCAAGCTATGTCGGCACTGTCCAAGACGACAATTTAATTATGGATGCAGCAGTTCAGAATTTCAAGAAAACAAGAAATAAACATGCACACAGGCGCACACACACTCACAACATACACACACACACACACACACACACACACACACACGCGCACGCAAATGGTTCAAATGGCTCTAAGCACTATGGGACTTAATATCTGAGGTCACCAGTCCCCTAGACTTAGAACTTCTTAAACCTAACTAACCTAAGGACATCACACACATACATGCCCGAGGCAGGATTCGAACCTGTGATCGTAGCAGCCGCGTGGTTGCGGACTGAAGCGCCTAGAACCGCTCGGTCACATCGGCCGCCTCCTCCTCCCCCCCCCCCCCCCCTTACAAACACACACAAAATATATATGTATGTGTGTGTGTGTGTGTGTGTGTGCTTGTGTGTGTATGTATATGTGTATGTATGAGGGAAACACTGCAATGCTTTTGTACGTGTAAAGGATATATCCATTGAAACACTATAAGTTAAGGTTCACGCAAGTTGACAGTTTAGATTTTTATGAATATTATTCTCCCTGTCCTAGTCGGTGTGAAGGGCGAGAAATGGGTAAAATATGCTTTCTGCCTAGGAGATAACCAGGCTGGACTATTCTCAAAGAGTCGTCGTTCCTTATTACTCGATAGGTTTTCCATGTAATCCAGGCAGCAGCATTATTTTACGCCTACATGTACAGGTTGAACCAGGTTGGTTGGTTGGTTGATTTGGGGGAGGGGACCAAACAGCGAGGTCATCAGTCCCATCGGAGTAGGTAAGGATGGGGAAGGAAGTCGGTGGCCCTTTCAAAGGAAACGTCCCGGCATTTTCCTGAAGTGATTTAGAGAAATCACGGAAAACTTAAATCAGGATGGCCGTACCCGGGTTTGACCCGTCGTCCTCTCGAATGCGAATCCAGTGTGCTAACAATGTCACTCGGTGGGTGAACCAGAACGCTGTCGAGATTGTCCGAGGAAACATTCTGAGTATTTTGGTATTTTTTTCATTAATAATCTTGTATCTGACTTTGTGAAATTTGTCTCTAACTGCCTACACAGCAGTTACAGTGAGTCTTTGTCTGCACAGAAGACCGAAAAAAGCCACGCAAATGAGAATGCGGGATGAACGTGATACCGGGAAACCGATCATTATCTGAAAGTCTATTTCGTGGTGTTCTTAACATGCCGGAGCTACTAATTATGCTCACCATTATCATCGGTGTGATATCAGCAAGATATTGACACCTTCAATTACAGCACTAGAATTGTCTACCAAGGACTCGACCACTGGACCCCCTCCCCCCCCCCCCCCCCCTCTGCTGGTGGAGACGTGAGAGCGTAGCCTGTGGAGTACTGATGTGTTCAGCGTCAAGTCCAGAGATGAAGTCCTTACTTTCTAGTCAGTAAAGAACCTAATGCACTCTTATTTCCACCAAGAATCATGGCAACTAACCCTAAGTTATACAGGCACGCCGATGGCATAATTGTTTCCTTAATAAAATATCCTGCCAAAAAGAGGCGAAACGTTAAAAAAGCAGTAATCTCGATTTTGTCCCCAATTTTTATGACCTTCTTTTGGAAAGCCAGGAGAAGCTTATCAGCTGGATGAACTATTCTTAACATAGTTCAAACGTCAACCTAATGTTGATAGATTCCTGTCGTCCAGAAACCTAGCTTTCAGCTTGGGCGTCCTAAATGGGTACATATAATGAACTGCACAGTAAGCTAGGCAGCAGTAAGGCACTAGCCGAGGCGACTTTCCCGAGACGATGTGAGGCCAGCTATACCTGTCACAAAGAATGTTAAAAAAGAAGAAATGAAGTCAGAACATGTAATCACTCTTATCTCGTTGATCCATCTAAACTTTTATACTGACAGAGATTGCCTAAGCCAGTACCATCCAGTCGAATAACTTTTCGTAAAGAAATGAAAAGAGACGAGACAAACGGTTTGCTGCTTTTCGTGAGACCTATGGTCTCTGGCTGCTCATTACAGAGTTACCGCACTGTGTTTGGTTTCTTGCCCCATGCATCTGTATTGAACTGAAAATAGTGCGCAACAGTTCAAATGTAGATGGCATTACAACCGAGAGGTTTTGCTGATAAAAAGCTGACTGATATGCGCCTCGAGTATTGGTCCACTGAATGCGATGGAAACTACGCTGAACGGTTGCCACACCGACGGCAACCACATCATAGCACTTTTGTTTCTATCTAGGGTCATTGCGTTACTCTGTGTTGCGTGTTGTACATTTTGGTTATTATGTATTACAGGTTTCTTCACTGTTGAGACGGTAATTTAACAGAAACAAGGGTGACTGCGTTAACACACCGAAAAATCATAATTACATCATTACTGCGTAACGAGCCGCTGAAGCTGTAGGTACCTTATCAAAACATTCAGAAGGTTTCCGAAGGACTGTTGGTCGAGTTCTGGTTCCTCCTGCATACACTGCAAGTCACTGCACAGCGCATGGCAGAGTGTGCAGTGCACTAATGTTATCGGGTTTCCGTTCCATTCCATTCTCTTATTGAGTGAGGAAAAACTGACTGTTTACACGCTTCTTTCTCATTACCCCTGTGTGAAACATATAATGGTGGCACCATAATAGTCACACTGTCTTCTACGAATTCCAACATGATTTTGCGAAAACTACTTCGTTTTTCTTGTAAGAATTCCCATCTAAAGTTCATCGAGTGTTTCTGTTACAATCTCTTATCACTGGATCTCAGACAGTGGTGGAAGTTATCACAGCGCCAGAAGAAGTCAGTCACGTCGTCACAAAAAACTGTATGTGAAAATTTGCCGGCCAGAGTGGCCGAGCGGTTCTAGGCGCCACAGTCTGGAACCGCGCGACCGCTACGGTCGCAGATTAGAATCCTGCCTCGGGCATCGATGTGTGTGATGTCCTTAGGTTAGTTAGGTTTAAGTAGTTCTAAGTTCTAGGGGACTGATGACCTCAGACGTTAAGTCCCATAGTGCTCAGAGCCATTTGAACCATTTGTGAAAATTTAAGCATTAACCGAGCAAGACATAACATTATATGTTTATGAAACGGTGATTGGCCGTTAATTCCAGCGATATTATTTTAATTTGGTGACAACATGTGCTTCCTCTCTGGAGACTCCTTGCATTTTTTAACAAAATAAATGACGTTGGAGGCATCAAACGTTCATTTAAATGACATTCGCTGAATTGCCGCACCGCTTCACCGGAAGGAGTCTAAGTCGCTATCACGACGTATGTTTCAGCCAATGATGGCTAGATCGAACTCTGCCAAAAACTTTCGTCATCTGATATGAGTTGTCGAGAGAAACTTGGGACAGAAGTAGTTCATGGTCAACTATTATTGTTGTTGATGTTTTCAGTCCGACGAAGGAGTTTGATGCAGCTCTTTACTTTCGTCGTCATATCTGACTGACTACTGTAATCTACATCCATTTCCACCTGCTTACTGTAGTCAAGACTTGGTTTCTATCTACAATTTTCACACAATTCCCTTTCTTACAAAATTGACGATTCCTTGATGCCTCAGGATTTGTTAGTCAACCGAACATTCGTTTAGTCAAGTTTGCCATAAATCTTTTTCTTCATTTCTATTCAGTAGGTCTACGGTAGACACCCCATATGCCAATCTAATGTTCAATATTCTCATGTAACCTCATTTCAAAAGATTTATTCTCTTCTTGTCTAAACTGTTTATTGTTCACTTTTCACTTCCTTAGAAAGTTAAACTCCAGAAAAATACCTTCAGCAAAAACATTTAAATTTGCGTTCGATATTAACAAGTTTCTCTTTTTCAGGAAGACCTTACTTGCTGTTGACAGTCTCCATTTTACACCCACTCCACTTTGGCCCTCACCGGTTATTTTTCTGCGCAAATAGCAAAACTCACCTATTACTGTTGGTCCCTCATTTTGTAGTCTAATTCCTTCATCATCGCCTAATGTAATTCGACAACGTTCCCTTATCCCTGTTTAATTTTTGTTGATATTCATCTAATAACCTAAATCTAACTGCTCTTCCAAGTCCTTTGCCGTCTAACAGATTTACGACACCGGCAAACCTCAAAGTTCAAGTATTTTCTCACTGAAATTTAATTTTTTCCCCTTATGTCTCTTTGATTTCTTTCACAGCTTTCTCATTGTGCATATAGGAAAATGTCAGGTATAGCCTACTACGCTGTCTTACTCCCTTCTTAATTATTGCTTTCCTTTCATCTCTGTAGAAGTTGTAATTAATTGTTCTCTCCCTGAATTTTATCCTTACTGCCTTCAGATCTTCGAAGACCATATTCCTGACAATGCTCTTAAAAGCTTTCTGTGAATCTACGCGTGCTGTAGACGTAGCTCCGCGTTCTTCATCCTATCTTCTAAGAAAATCATTAGGTCCATGTTGCCTCATGTGTTCTCACATTTCTCCGGACGCTAAATTGCTTTCTCCTTTTAAATTCTTCTGTAAATTATTCAGTCTTCTTTCTTCGTCGTTTACTTGACTGAAAATCAAACTTTCCTGCCGAGTGAAAACATAGGACGCTCTCGTGGGTGATCCAATTGATGGCTCCTGTGGATGGAAAAAGGTTATATGTTGAGGGCTGAGGATTATTTTCTTCCTGTTTCCAGTAATTATCACGGAGAGCCGAACGTTACACACGTTCATTTCCGGCGTTGTGTCTGTATATTTTTAGTCCAGACAAATTTTCTGATCATTCAGAGTCCCGTTTAGACAAATTCTGGGCTCGTCCCTCAGAAACAAAGCAAGCAAACAATTAAAAAACGATATCCTAAAATTTACTCGTCTCACCAATAGATCTCGTACACGAATTCCTTGCCGTCTTGTACGTTTTGTAACTAAGAGCGTACTTGGCGATGCGATTGGGACAGAGAAATAACCTACCCGGGTAGCCACACAATCCAAAATACCTTAGGCGCATTCATTCTAAACGAAACACTTTTTCTGCTTCATTATCTGCTTTACCCGATCGTCATCCTTTTCGTCCTTCGCAGATATTCACTTCATCAGTATCCGATCGGTGCCGGTGCGTCACTTCAATACTTACCCTGAGCAGTCTTGTGTTTGGAAGAAAACAAGCGCACATCACTCACCTTTACAACCATTTATAACTTACACCAACATTTCAAGAGAGACTGCAGGTTGTGAAGGAAATGATCTTTCCTTCATGGGGAACCACAGTCGTGTAGAAATTTTTAGAAGAAATTTTCGCCACTTGACAGTTAATTGTTCATTTATTTTACACAGTCATGATTTAGGCTTTATAGCCATTCTCAAGTGGAGGTTGAAATGTTAAAATATACCTGACCTGTCTGTGACATGTCCTCGTCGAGAAACTATTTTTATGGTCTAATAAACCAGTTTTCATATAACAATAAGACCAGAAATGTGTTTTTTCGACGGTGACATGTCACAGATAGGTCAGATATATTTCAATATGCACTTGAGAATGGCTATAAAGCCGAAATCATGATTGTGTAAAATAAATAGACAATCAACAGATAAACGGCAGAAATGTCTAAAAAAAGAAAAAGGAAAAAAAAAGAACACTTGTGGAGGGAGGTCGACGCTCTTGAATAGCGGAAAAGAACGAGAAGGCCTACACGAGGCCAATATGACTCGGACGTAACCTTGACATACGTCGGCACGGCAAGCTGTGAATTTTTGGGCGTACATTCTGGTAAACCCCGATTCAAAAAATAAGTTGTAAGAGAACCGACAGGTTAAGCGCGATTTATGTTCCGGTAACCATTTAAGCTCCCTGTGACAGTGTCTGAATTAGTTGCTGTCCCGACTTGCCTTCGCAGTCTCGCCTAATACGAATGACTTCTAATAGGTTCCTAAATGTCAAGCGGAGGAGTAGGCAACTGGTTAGTTTCCAGTTCCTCCAACCTGATTTGCAAAACATGGAATAAGCCAGTACGGTTGTCACAGTGCTGTATCTTAACATTTACGTTGTGCTCTGCAACAGCTCTGGAATCCTGACGTCACTTTTCTTTACCATATCACATCAGGCTGAGATAGGATACATGTCAGGTGTTGGCTCTTTATGACTAATGTAATAAAGTTACATGTTTTGAGAAATAGCGCAGTGAAGTTATAAAAGCTCATCAATTTTTCAAGTACATTCAATGTGATTCATTTATTCATAAGTCACTGCTTTCAAATATTTCTACAATAAGGACATATTTTAAAAATAATAAATGTTACCCACAGTTTTGTTCTTAAAACTACGTCATGGGTATTTAACAAGGCTTACTTGCAAAAGGGGTGCACTTAACATAGCGTAGCATAGACTTACCTTTATTAATTTGCTGGGCGTGAACATTAGTGTGAAGTCTTTCAAATAAATAAATAAATAAATAAATCTAAAGAGGTCGAATTGTTTCAGTTTATAATACAAGATAGACATTACCAATTTTTGCAGTAATAAAGTTTGACATCCTCAAATATTGATCTATGATCAAGCACACTATATAAAATTAAATTTAGTTTCATGACAAGTAAACAATGTTCAGGATGGTTCAAGACATTTCTTCCATCCCACTGTCACGTAAATTCTCCTAAACCATGGGAAGGGACACAACTTGACATTGTTTACTTCCTCAAATAATTATTCAAATTTACGTGATTAGTAACAACTTTTGAGGAGTACTTTCATTCATAAATATATTCAGGATCTATATCTGAGTCGGAATTATGCACATTATCATGGGATTTGTACAAAGCATCCCTGAAAAGCATTTTCTTGGCACGTACATCACACACCTTACTACTAAGGGCAACCATCTTGTTGGCTCTTACCACTGTTTATATGCATACAAATGGTTCAAATGGCTCTGAGCACTATGGGACTTAACATCTGTGGTCATCAGTCCCCTAGAATTTAGAACTACTTAAACCTAACTAACCTAAGGACATCACACACATCCATGCCCGATGCAGGATTCGAACCTGCGACCGTAGCGGTCACGCGGTTCCAGACTGAAGCGCCTAGCACCGCACGGCCACACCGGCCGGCTACATGCATACATCCTGACAAAGTTGCCGTTAGTAAGAATCTGAAATTAGAGGTACAGCTTCCATTACTAGGTTTAATTCGGAAATATCTACTAATATGAATAAAATATATCATGTACTAAGTCTCTTACCCCTGTTTACAGCTGAGGTCTTCATATAGTGAACTGTTAACTACCCCCGCATAGCTATTATCGTTATCGTTATACTACGTAAACAATGTGGAGAAAATGAAGCTCGAAATTGACCGAGAGTCAGACACCGTTGCGGCGTCCTAACGATCGCGTGTAAACTGCTCAATTGACACGAACGCTATATTACACAAACGTGATACAGTATGCAGTAACCACGGCTGCTTGTACATCGTACATATAACACTCAAGGAGCCAACGGAACGTGGCACAAATGACAACCTGATAGTCAATCTCCGCACTACCTGTTTCAGATTCCCCGTAATCAACCATCGACACTAGACGTTGCATAAAAGACGTGATGGGCATTATTTGTTTTGGAAGGATCCCGGTAACACTGTAAAAACAAAATTGCAAATATCTACCGAAACGCCAGAGAGAAAGCGCCAAGCGAGTCTTAGGAGGGACACTCTGTGTATCTGCATAGTGGGGAATGCTGTCGCAATAGAGACCTGAGTGATTAGCAGATTTTCAGAAACGTTTATGATCGGACACAATCTCTCTTTCCTAGCGTTCGTAAACGGTTCGCTGTTATTTATGATTTACAAATTTATTGTGTTTTAACATCGTGGGGGATTCACTTGCTGCCGAAAAATCGTTACTTTACTTACCATAGAGAAGTCGTGTGCGTTATTAGTTTGTTAATCACGTCAACTTTGTTCTGTGTAACATCGTACTTAACTGTTTGTACAGGAAATGAGATGAGTTACACTTGACGTTCCACGCTGAGACTATTGCGCAAAAGTAGTGGGGCATTGTCAGAAGAGAATTTCCTGTGGACACAGTTCTGCCGCGCTACAAATGAGAGGACATCCAATAATTACGTGAGCTCAAAATCTCACCAGATCTCATTTAGAGAGGGGCCATGAAAATCTCACGTCAGCTTTTTAATTCGGAGGGTATACATTATTATAAATGCTAGTATATCGTTTTATGAAATTAATTTCGAGCATAGACACTAGTACAGTGCCGACCACTCTTTATGGCCTCTCTGAACTGAACTTAAA
Source organism: Schistocerca piceifrons (assembly GCF_021461385.2). Taxonomy (NCBI): domain Eukaryota; kingdom Metazoa; phylum Arthropoda; class Insecta; order Orthoptera; family Acrididae; genus Schistocerca; species Schistocerca piceifrons. Next base: position 770,407,017 of record NC_060140.1, on the reverse strand, counting down.
GCTTTACACGTCTGGAAGCTCGGAATTCCTCGTTTTTAAACATCTACCACACAAGTGTCACATTTCATTTGCGAGTTCCCTGCCGCGCCAATGGAATTCACTGTATGTGAATCAGCGGGTCAGTCGTGATATTCTGCAACGCACATAAAGCCGTCGATACTGAGTTAAAAATGAATTTTTATCAAAACTGTTCCAATGCGTATGTTAAGTGGTATGCCAACAAGTCGAAACACGCTTGCGAACAAAAAGTTAATCGTTTGTGGAAGGAAGCTACGCTCAGATTCACCGACAAGATTTCTCTTAGTGATTAGATAAATCGAGAGAGCGAAAAGTTACATGATTATACCATACAAAGGGAGGTACAAATAACGTTGCCTTTATCCAAAAAGTAAGTAAAGGTTCGGTGACATTTAATGTATATACGAGGTATAGAATGTTAATAACTTTTGTTCTGTTTAAAAAGATTTAAGAACTTTCACATGCGAAATTCGGAGGCGTTGCTTTTCAGCACGCCTCGTAATGTATTTACAAAAGGTCAGGTTTTGTGGTGAATCGTGAGAACGTTAATATTATTTCCGTGGCATCATTTTGTCCGAATACTGTTCAGTGTTGGCATGTTTAAAATAAACTGTTTTTAGCCACGTGTTAAAACAAGTTTAATATAAAAAATGGTTCAAATGGCTCTGAGCACTATGGGACTTAACATCTGTGGTCATCAGTCCCCTGGAACTTAGAACTACTTAAACCTAACTAACCTAAGGACATCACACACATCCATGCCCGAGGCAGGATTCGAACCTGCGACCATAGCAGTCCCGCGGTTCCGGACTGAGCGCCTATAACCGCTAGACCACCGCGGCCGGCAAAGTTTAATATTCTTCCTCAATAAAACATTTTTAATTAAAGTGTTTTAACTATTGTTTAAAACAAATAGCAGATTTTCACTTTCGAATATTATTAATCCGACTACGGGTAAACCTCGCGTTAGGGGGACGGGGGACCCCACGCATCTCACCCGAACAGAAGTGGGTGACGCTGGTCGGGAAGTACGAAAGATCCTGCGCTTGCCATATACATCTTTCTGAAAGCTGAAAGAACATTTGGCGGAAAGTGATTTTTCTACGATGAGGACGTTCACAGACCGGTTTTCGAATCCATTACCAAGAGCGGATTTCCATAGTCAAGGAACTGATTCTTAGAACGTTCCAAGCGTCATTTACAGAGGCTTCGTGAATTATACTGGAAAATATCGTCATGTACATGTGTCACATTGAAGTGTAGTTCAGCATTCATTCAATGAACGTTACTTGGCCTGCCATAATACTGTGTAACTCCGCTCGTGTCTTCTAAGGCGGAGGTTGAGGACTAGCCCAGAATTTGCCAAAACGAGCCTGGAAAACCACCTAAACGACAATCAATGTGGCCGGTGTACCAGACCGGCGGTCGTCAATACACCGTGCGGATTCGATTCGCATGTGGCTCATCTCCGCGTCTTGTAGACTGGCGCTTTGCGCGTTAAGTTATACGAGAATCTTATTTATTTATTTAATCGATCTTATTAGGGCCATCAGGTCCTCTCCTAGATCGGACCAGGATTTCACACATACAATACCATCTTTACATCGTAGTTCCCTAAGAAATAAAAGTTTTAAAGTGGCTAGTAGTATTAAAATGATATAAGCATCTGAAGTAATAACGTGAGCAAGTAATACTGACTATGAGCTAGTAAAGTTAGTGCTGCCAGTCCTTGTACTACCGCTACTGCTGCCACTCATAGGGGTACTTGTGATAATAATCACAATAATAGTGACTGTAATAATAATAATGATAGTAGAAGATATAGAAAGAATTTATAGGTGTGCAACATAGATGTTTTCTGATACAGCGAGTTAAGAGAAAAGGAAATTTAAGGAGAATGCGTCAGCTAGGAATACCGCGAAAAGAAGGTCTCGTTGGGAGGAAGGATGTAGAAAGGTAACGAGTGCGTAAGGGACTATAGTAATCCTTGCTGTTTCTTTAGTAGATATATCATTAACTGCCTTCTGAACCTGGAGATGGTATTCAGTTCTCTAACACAATGCGGGAGTTTATTCCAGAGTCGGGTTCCTAAGAAGGTCTTTGATAAAGTGGCTAAACGACGATGGAGTGGGACAGAAAGGATTTTGCTCTGGTGGGAACTGGTGTTCCTGCCACGATTTTAGAAAAGAGTATTAAGGTCGGGGAGAGATATGAGGGACAGTGTTTGCTGATTTGACGGTAGAGAAGTCGGAGGGTATGCAGATCTCTGCGGTTGTCTGCACGTAGCCAGAATAGTTACGCATATGATGGTGAAATACGATCAAAGAGTCGAATATCACAGATATAAGGAACACAGGATTCATAACCAGTTCCAGGCTCCTTGAGCTTTCCTGACAAAGACTTTCAGGTTTATTGGTTTGCACTTAGATACAACTGAAGGCCATCAGCGTGCATGTGGTATTTGCAGTACAGCAAAACTGATGACTCATAACTGACATACACTGAAAAGAGTATAGGACCTAATATCGAACCCTGCGGACGCCAGATGCTACCTGACTCCATTGTGACTTTATGGTGTCATACATGACCCGCTGCTGGCAAGACGTCAGGTATGAGCGAAACCATTGCACTGCACTTGGGGAGAAATTTATGCCACTAAGATTGGAAAATAAAATGTCAACGTCAACAGTGTTAAAGGCTTTGCTAAAGCTAAAGAAGCACGTGATAGTCGCCTCTTGGGCGTCTATGGCAAGCTGCAGGTCATCTCTTACCTTTATTAAGGCAGAAGTTGTGATGCAATGTTCACTGAAACCTGATTGGTATTCGTCTAGTAGGTTATTTGCAGTTAAATAGTTTGTTAGCTGGTCGTGGACTATACTTTCTGAGGCTTGAACAGTGCAGAAAGAATTCAAATAGGTTAGTAATCAAAGGGTGCTGTGGCAACGCCCTTAAACAAATGCACTGCCAAAGAGATGAATTCTTTCGGTCGGCACCTGTACGTTCGAAATATCTCCATGATAATGTTGGTGAATAAACATTTTCGAGGATAATTCTTAGTGTATGTTGCCTCAAAGTACACGGTATCGATTTTACCGGCTTTGATGGTTACTGCTGCTAGATTCCGAGGGCCATCAGCTTGTATAACATGTGATAAGACATATCCGGTTGTTCACAACATCCTACAATGTGCGTCACGTAAGTCTCTTTGTGCTTATGTAAGCGGATATTTCACGTTTCGTATTCGCTGTATTATTATGTCGCGTTGGAGTTTCGTCTAATACGATTACGTAGCTTTTCGACTTCCAGCTTTATTCTAATTCCACGAAAGGTTCTTTTGTGTCTCCTGAAAAGGTTGTCCTAAGTGTTTTCGTTGCATATTTAAAAAACTGTACAGTTAGAGGGCCGTTTGGCTTATTAACGCATAACAGGAAAGCTAGAGCACTTGCAAACAAAGAGTGGTTAAAAAGAGAGGTTAAGCACTACGTAGCACAGCGTACTCATATTCGGGAGGCGCGCTGTCCTTAACCCCCTTTCGACCACCCAGATGGCTGTCAGCAGATCTTGACTGTGGTTATATGGCACGCAGACCTCCAGTAACATCCATATCACATGGATAATTTAAGAGGGAAAGATGCCGATGCCGGCGTTAGGCGGGGAGAAATAGAAGAACGGTAGGAGTCCACGAAGCTCAACAGAATACATTGTCACAAATCAGCTAGAATATGCCTGGCTTCTAGAAATCAAGAGGGGAAAACTCTTGAAAATAACATCACCAAACCACATGAAAAGACGTTAATAAAGCACGATTCTTCTCAATCAGTTTACACTGGCGAACCAAACATTATCGCCACCCTCTTAATTGCCTGTTGGTCGACATTTGGTACGCAGAACAGCAGCGATTCCGCGCGTCACGGATTCCTGGAGGTATGTCGCACCCGGAAGTCTACATACAGGTCAAGCAAACCACGTAAATGAGGAGTGAGGCCGGCCGGGGTGGCCGAGCGGTTCTAGGCGCTACAGTCTGGAACCGCGCGACTGCTATGGTCGCAGGTTCGAATCCTGCCTCGGGCATGGATGTGTGTGATGTCCTTAGGTTAGTTAGGTTTAAGTAGTTCTAAGTTCTGTGGGTCTGATGACCTCAGTAGTTAATTCCCATAGTGCTCAGAGCCATTTTAACCAATTTTTTGAAGAGTCGATGATTTCTGGTCCAGGTGCACGATTAGCTTCCCATTTGTGTACCGGCGAGTCTAGATGAGCGAATTTGGTGGCCATGACGTGAACTCACTTTCTCCTCAAACCACTGTAGCAGATTACTGTTTTATGACACGGACAGTTATCTTGCTGGAAGACGCCATTACAGTCGGGGAAGACATCAAGCACGAACGGATGCAGGTGGTCCGCAGAAATGTTAACGTCGTCCACAGTTGTCATGGTGTCTTCCATTACTACCACTGGTCCCATGAAAGCCTAGGTGAACGTTCCCCGTGAACATAACAAGGCTCCGACCGGCCTGCGTCCTTAGTGCTGTGCTTGTTTTGAGCAGCTATTCGCGAATACGGGCACGACAATCGACCTTGTGTAGCAGGAACGTGTGCCATCTGAAAAGGCAACGCATTCCTATTGATCCACGGTCCATTCACGATGATCCTGTATCTACTATAAACGTAACTGACGATATCGGTGGGTCTACAGGCGAAACCGTAGGGACCGTCAGCTGTCGAGTCACGTGTTCAACAGTACATCCTGTTCGGTGCGTTGCTAAGCACTCGTGCCTGCACCAATATTATACTATGTCGTTAAATCTGACACAGATCGACAGATCGACACATACCTTGCATTACATAGTGGGCATGCCTCTTGTCGGCTAGATCTGTGATGATTCTTAGTTGTCCAACGCCTTTTCGCCTACTCGAGGTTTCATCATCCCTCAACTATTTTCCATAGTTGCTCACGACAGTAGAGAGCAAAGAGGTTCACAGTTTCCGAGAAGCTGGATCCTATAGCGAAGGACCATAATAATCTATCCTTCAAGTCATTTAAGTCAGTTGATTTCCCCTTTTGCGGCCAGTGTCGACGATGTTCGTCTTTGCTTCACTCGAATACTTATATACGTATACTTAAATACGTGCTCGCAACACCACCAGAGAGCGTTCAGCATCGCTGCTGGCAGTGGCCATAATGTTTTGGCCCATCAGTGTCTGCACGAATTTCGATTCTCCACGGGCAGCCCAACAGAGGCACATATAAGTAACAGGTATCGGCGATTTTTCATACACGTGTACTTAAATAAACACGACCACGCTCGTGTGCTCCATCCAGAATTCCTTAATACAAATCTGGTTCCAGAGAGTATCATTTCTGCATTAAAAAGGAAAGATAAACAATTTTAAACTGACGATGCTGATTTCTTGGGTAGCTTATTAAATCTTAAGGATAAAAAAAGTGATAAAATGGAAATACAGCATGAGGCATACCGAAGTTGTCTCGCATACACAGCTAATCTATCTACTGTCGTACAGAAATTTTCATTTCCACATTTCCCCTTCTTATTAACCTAATGGAATGTCAGTGATATGCGAAAAGTCGATAAGAATATACTAGGTATGAGTGGCTAAAGTGGACAAGGGCCAGCCCAGACAATGACACTTTTTATCTTGGGTGTGTAGCACGATGCGGAGAGTGGAAAATCTCTGTTTAAAACCTGGTTTTTAGAACAGGCTTTGTTCTCCAGTGTTGCAATCCCACTACTGGTGACAAACAAGGATGGCAGAAGATAGCTCGATATGCGGTACACACATCAAAGATAATTTAATCAGTGAATCAAAACCAAATAAACTATCCTAAATAAAGGCACTAAGGATTTCTCTTTAACGGAGCTCAACTAGATACAATTCAATGGCATCCGTGAAATTTATCTGCATCTGGACCTATATTTCGCAACCCACCTTACGGTGTGTGGCTGAGGATATTTATGATACAATCGTCTTTTACCCTTTCCCCTGTTTCCTTCGCAACTGGTGCACGGAAAGAATTTCTCTCATATTCTCGTTGTGGTATTTCACCATTTTTCTTTGGAAGGAAGCAATACTTTGCCCCACATTTCTTGCAACCTACGCTGTCGAAGTTCAACAGAACACCCCTCCGTGATGTGCAACACGTCTCTTGTAGTGTCTGCTGCAAGAGTTTGTTGAGTACCTCCGTAACGTTGTCACACCGACTAAACGAATCAGCAACGAGAAGCGTCGCGCATTGTCTGACATTTCCAATCTTTTCTATTAATCCAACTTGTTGAGGGACCCAGGCTGATGAGCAGTACTCGACAATAGGTCGAACGTTATAACCCACTTCTCTTCCTTGACATTATTTCAATGAACCTCAATCTGGCATTCGCTTTTCCTAGAATTTGTCTTATACGGTCGTTCCACATTAGGCCGCTCTGTATGGATACTCCTAGGGACTCATATTTCTTGTACTGTAATGCAGTGCCTGTGTTGTTCCAATGTACTTTACATCTGAAGGACATTGCAAAATATATTAAAACAACACACCCACTGCAGTACAGCATTTCATGCCTAATGCTTGGGCTTCGACGTTAATCATATATCTCTTCCAGAACGGGACTCACAGTACCTGTGCGAGCGTAGGATGTAGACAAAAGAGGTGACATATCGATGATTTTTTCTCTCCACGGAACATGCTCCGGCGGCCGAGGCTGTCAAGGGGACCGTCAACGTCAAACTAAAGATTCGGGTTCGAATCCCAGCCCGGTGGCCATATTACGTGAGCACACAGGCCTCCCATTTCATGATATTGACCATGATCATCATTGTTGTTGTTGTGGTCTTCAGTCCAGAGACTAGTCTGATGCAGCTCCCTATGCTACTCTCTACTGTGCAAGCTTCTTCATCCCCGAGTAAGTACTGCAACCTACATCCTTCTGAATCTGATTAGTGCATTATACCTTGTGAAAGTGTTAAGTTGTGATGTGCTTGCTACTGTGTTCTGTGTGCCAGGCAACGAAATTACCTACAATAAAATGTAAATAGATGCACTAGGAAAATGATGTAACCATGCTCATTACATTATTTACACACTAGAACGTATTTATCTTCCTGAACAAGCATCTTTTCGACACATAACCTCACTGGCATACACAGCAAAGGAAACTAACCTCACTTCAGATTAACTACAATGTAAAATTTACTGTAAATGCACCTGATGATGGCAGCATGCTGCCGAAATGCGCCTTGCTAATCTAGTAACAGATGACTCTTGCAGTACGTATTATTTCATAAAAAAATCTGTTGGGGAAAAAAATACTGTTTGGAGGCTATAAATATGACATGAGTGAAACGAACGTTGTTCTGTTCCGCCTAATACTGAGTCGGTGTAGGGACACTTGTACTGAAGCGTAAATGCTTAAATACCGAAAAACTCATTGCCAGAAAGTTAAATATCGTGTTGCAAGAGCACTCTTTCGGTTACCCTTAAAATCAATCGCCTTTAGAAGGACTTTGGTTCAGGAATCACTGCTCTTGTTCAATTCCCAGTACTCTGCACTTTTTTGCCGACGCTCCCATACGTATATACTACATACATATATACACACATGCTTATATACCGCACCAAAGCCACTGAGTCACTTCTATTTACATCAGCATTACGACGCCAGAAATTCGCTACACAACTAACGTTTTCACATATTTTTCCATCAGGACAGCATTTAACTTCGTTGTATTGTAGTGTTTCTCTTACAGTTAGTTTTACTGCCAAAAACTTAACCATAATAGCTTAAGGATGAAAATTCTGGATCTCAAATGAATGCAGACAATTTGAGCAAAAATCTACATTAGCGGTCAATCGACAAAATAAATGGTACGGATGAGTTACCTAGGATATGGAATTAGCTACTCTTTCAGTACATTTGATTCCCGCAGGCTAATGACATTCATTTGCATACAAATTGCAACATTGATTGTCATTTATCCGCTTACATTGGAACCTTCTGTAGTAACTAGAATTTCGATTAAATTAATTATTTATAAACTCTTGGTTTTTATTTGTGAAACTGTTTTTCTTGCTTGCTGCTGAGGGAGCAAAGAGTATACCTACGTGATTCATTCAAATGTGTCTGTGCTTGAAGCAATATTATGACTAATAAAGGTAGCTTTTCTCCAAACGTTCTGTAACGCCGCATCTGGACTAGTAAGAGTACCACAAAAGATCTTGACACGAATTACGGTTGTCTATCGCCGAGAAGCGTTCGAGAATGAAACAACAGCTGAGCATGTGTCATTTGTACCATCAGGTATTCCCCATGGGTTTTTTAGCAACTGTTATTCTTCGGCTCCACTTAATCTAATTACTATGGGGCACACTAGAATATTAACTTGATTCCGTGAGTGCTCTAATATCCAACATTTAAGGTAATGTGAACTCTGATTTCGTAAAAAATATTTGCTTAGTACCATTGCCTGTATTTCTGTGCTGCATGATGATTGAACATGTTTTCAAGATATACAGCTTAAACAACTACTCTCCACTGAACCTAATTACAACCATTCCTCATTTTTATTCGTATTACTTGCTGTTGCTCCCTGCTGTAACTATGTAGCTGGAACTGAATTAAATTACAAGGGATCATCAGCTCGTTTACTAGAGAAGGAATTCGTTGGTCACATTTTTTAGCAATTCAGAGCTCACATTAATTTAACTGCGCTAGACAGAGTTAAATAAGAAGAGGTGCGTCTGTAGCATGTCCCTCCACAGCGACCACACCAGGAACGCTACCTGAAGAGAACAAAAGAGCTACGCGTAAGAAATAATTTCGCACGCGGAATTTTCAGCGAGTTGCGGTATTTTATTTATTTAAACGTATGGCTAGGGCCTCCCGTCGAGCAGACCGTTCGCCGGGTGCCAGTCTTTCAATTTGACGCCACTTCGGCGACCTGCAGTCGATGAGGATGGTAGGATGATGATGAGGACAGCACAACACCCAGTTCCCGGGCGGAGAAAATTCCCTGCCCCGCCAGGAATCGAACCCGGGCCCAGAGGATTGGCAATCCGTCACGCTTCCCATTCAGCTACCGGGGGCAGACAGTTGCGGTATTAAGAAGTATGCATTCTCGTTGCTCCTACTGGTTGTACGACACTTGACTCACTCTGGACTGGGACGTGGTCTTGATCATTGTCATTTCCTGAAATGAAGGAAAAAATCAATAACCCATCAATCATCCATTTGTCTGCCCATCGCAACTTCATTTCCATTTCAAATTATATCTTCCACTCTAGTCTCGTCCCTTATCCAGTTGCTTCTTTAATTGTCTTTCCTAGTTATTCCTGACATGAATTTCTGTATTACTTGCCGAGAAACTCTTAGTTAAATAGTTGTCGCATTAATAGGCCGTATCTCACTGCCTTAAATCAAAACTGGTAAGCCACACTGCTTATAAAGTGACGGTTCGGACGAAAAGTTCTATTTGATTCACCCACACATTCCAGGATGCCGTTACTTTCTGTCTGTACGTAATTTTTCAGACCTATTTCCCGCTTTTCCCATTAAGTTCTTGCATTCTTCGTCCAAGATTACTTCACTTGAGGTAAACATTGCGGCGCCATGGACAAAACAAGGCATGTTCTATTAACAAGCGTTTCTTTATAGTTTTCCCAGTTTATTTTTAGTAGTCCTGTAGGACTCCTGAGAATTGCTTGGCTGCTAATGAATCTCCCCGCCTTACTTCTCAGTTCTTAATTTCTTGGTGAAGTCTAATGGTAGTCGTAGCATTGATGTATTGATGTAAACAGTCCTCAGTGCGCTAACACTTCTTGCACCTTGGAACTGGAGCCTGTAAAATGGTTGGGATGACGTCATTTTCCGATTACGGCTTTTTGTTAATCATCTAGGCCTTTTACAGTGTTAAAGATCCGCTTACAGATGTGAAAATGTACGCTGCAAATGATAAAATGTAACACTACCCATAGAAAACAAAGATATTTCATAGGAAGTAGTTGATTAAACGCGCAATGCTAGTGGGTAGATAGAATTTGGATGCAAGAGTAAAAGGGGGAGAGGCATATCAGAAAAAGAATTTGAAGATAGCGGAGAATTCACTATTGAGTATTGTGAGGCGTTACGTAGGTAGACTCTAAGAAGAAAACAAAAACAAAAAATGGTGAGTCACAACAAAGGAGTTATGCAAATCAGTGACAATTGTAAACTTTGGTGGCTGATGGATGAATGTGCGACGCTGCAGCGCAATTTCACAGCGCAGATGGCAAGCATCGTAAACACGGGACATGTCGATACTAGAGCATAAAGTCTTCGTGAATTTCATTCTGTAAACTTAGTCGCACAGTAACTATGACTCGCAGACAGGCGAGTGAATAATATACTTACAAGACACCGTCGAATCGCTCGAAATTTGAATAGGAGCATTGCCACTTTTCGACTAACAAGGGGAGGCCGCCAATTGTGAAATTCAGATTCGATTCATACTGCGCATAATAAAAGCTCATGGCCAGAGGTGTAATGTGGCAAAGCACCAGGATGCACTTCTCAGCCGTTGTCGAGAAAATCGACAGTTAAAAGAAACCGTTGTGGTGAAATACTCTCGACGATTAACAATTTTCTACAGCGTCGTGGCGCAGCGGTAAGCGCTCTGGTTCGTAATCCGAAGGTCGCCGGATCGAATCTCGCGTCATGCAATTTTTTTTATTATTATTATTATTAGTTTTTTTAAATTCAAATATATATATATATATATATATATATATATATATATATATATATAGTATTAATGAATTGCTTATGCATGCTGGTGAAGGCGGATCGCTCTCCAATTTTAACGCCTCCATTTCTCCGGTTTTTTTAACAGGGTGTACCAAAGCTCTCCCGTCCGCAATGATTTTCGACAATGTTATAAGTTGCGCTAGGGACCGCATCTACCTTCTTTCGAAGTTAGCAGGCAACTACGCTGCTCGTTTCGGCCCATTCAACATCTGTCATTCAAGTGTAACGAGCGAGTAAAGGAGTTTATACTTCATACCTGCCACAGCAAATTTGTGTTCGTGGGGTCTCTATTCTAATTCGAACGTTTGACTTACGCTATACGTATTCGTTTCGGAATATCGTTTCTACGTCTTCCGTTAACTATACGTGGTTAACATTATGAAGACAATTAATAACATTTGTGAAATACAACTTTGTTAGCGGAAAATATAATGATGTCGCCAGTTTTTCCACGACAAACGACTTTCAACAACTTATTATATGCATAATTGTTGCAATATATATATATATATATATATATATATATATATATATATATATATATATATATATATATGAATATAATAGAGGGAAACATTCCACGTGGGAAAAATATATCTTAAGATATATATATATATATATGAATTATAAAAAACAAATACTAAAAAAAAAATTTGCATAGCGCGAGATTCGATCCGGCGACCTTCGGATTACGAACCCGAGGGCTTACCGCTGCGCCACGACACTGTAGAGAATTATTAATCGTAGAGAGTATTTCACCACAACCGTTTCTTTTAACTGTCGATTTTCTCGACAACGGCTGAGAAGTGCATCTTGGTGCTTTGCCACATTACGCCTCTGGCCATGAGCTTTTATTATGCGCAGTATGAATCGAATCTGAATTTCACAATTGGCGGCCTCCCCTTGTAAGTTGGCAGGAGCAGTCAAGCCATGGCTGAACACAGTTACGAAGGAAGCAGTCGACCTAGAGAGACGACAGAAGGTTGGGACCGAGCAGTCCTCTGAGGGGCACCCAGAGCTCCGGGTTCGACGTTATCATCGATTCAACGTGCAAATAGTGTTTCAGCGATCACAGGGACCATTAGTAGGCGACTCACAGGAAAGGGGCTGAGCACACGGCGCTCCTTGCGCCGACTGCTATTGACCAACGAGCCTGATTCCAGTGGTGTCGCCGAAACAGACACATCAACAGGGAAGTAACTGCTTTTGTGACATTTACGAGTTGCTAACCAAGAACGAATTTTATTATATCATCTGTGTGCTTTAATAGTTTGGTTTCTTGAGTTTCTACGTGCAAATTTAAAATCTAATAGCCACAGTTCTCGCGTTTTCGTTTGCGTCGGAAAGTAAACCTATATTGTGACATATTACAAGTTCCTAATCAGGGGCGAATTATTTAGTGCCAACTGAGTGCTTCGGTAGTTAGGTTTTTGAATATCTGCGTATTATTAGACAAAGTGTCCGCCCCAGTAGCTGAGTGGTCAGCGTGACGGATTGCCGTCCTCTGGGCCCGGGTTCGATTCCCGGCTGGGTCGGAGATTTTCTCCGCTCAGGGACTGGGTGTTGTGTTGTGTTCATCATCATTTCATCCCCATCCGGCGTGCAGGTCGCCCAATGTGGCGCCGACTGTAATAAGACCTGCGATATGGCGGCCGGACCTGCCCCGCGAGGGGCCTCCCGGCCAATGACGCCAAACGCTCATTTCCATTTTCCATTAGACAAAGTTTCTGCGTTTTTGTCAGGGTCTACAGTAGAGTTACGCAGCACGTGCCGATAGTCCGTTTATCTGCATACTTTCGTTTCCCACAGTTTTTAGTATGGACAAGGACTGTGATTGTTGTGTGCGGATGCGAGCCGAGTTGGTGACACTTCGCTCTGCTTCAGGCTGTGATGGCTTCGGTTACACAGCTTGAGGCTGCAGTGGATGGGCACCACTGTTGTGGGCTGGCCGTGGGGATCCAGCGGACGTCCAGCACTTCCGAGTCCTCTGACCGGTCCTCACGGGTGGCCAACCCAGTTACTGCTCGCACTGAGGTTGACTCCTCACCTGTGGTCGAGTGGGAGGTCGCCTCGGGGCGAAGCAGGCGTGAAAGACTTCCCAGGCGGCCGCACGTAAGGCCTCCCCGGTTGTCTGACAAACAGGTTCCAGGTGCTGTCTGTGGCTGACACTGTCACTGAGTCAGATGCTGTCACCTGTACTGTTTCAGAGGAAACCACTCAGCCTGCAAGATCCGGGCAATCACACAGGGGGGATTATTGATAGTTGGGAGCTACAACGTTAGGCGCGTTATGGGGCACCTTAGGGACTTGGCTGACAAGAAGGGAAAGAAAACCAATGTGCACTCCGTGTGCATACCGGGTGGAGTCTTCCAGATGTGGAAAGGGTCCTCCAGGATGCCATGAAGAGCACAGGGTGCAGCCAACTGCAGATGGTTGCTCAGGTCGGTACCAATGATGTGTGTCACTTTGGATCAGAAGAGATTCTCTCTGGTTTCGAGCGGCTAACAGAAGTGGTAAAGGCTGTCAGTCTTGCTTGCAAGATGAAAGCAGAGCTGACCATTTGCAGCATAGTCGACAGGACCGATTGCGGACCTCTGGTACAGAGCCGAGTGCACGGTCTGAATCAGAGGCTTAGGCAGGCCGAACACAGGAAGATACAGGAACCATTGGTATAAGAATTGTAAATTGCCGTAGCTGTGTTGGGAAAGTACCAGAGCTCCAAGCGCTAATAGAAAGCACCGATGCTCAAATCGTTATAGGCACTGAAAGATGGCTAAAGTCGGATATAAGATCAGCCGAAATTTTTGCGAAGAACCTAATGGTGTTCCGAAAGGATAGGTTAAACACGGTTGGCGGTGGCGTGTTTGTTGCTGTTAGAGGTAGTTTAACTTGTCGCGAAATTGAAGTAGATACTTCTTGTGAGTTAGTATGGGCAGAGGGCATTGTTGGCAACCGGAATAAAATGGTAATTGGGTTCTTTTACCGACCTCCCAATTCAGATGATACAGTTGCTGAAAGGTTCGAAGAAAACTTGAGTATTATTTCAAACACGTACCCGACTCATACGATAATAGTTGGTGGTGACTTTAATTTACCCTCGATATATTGGCGAAAATACATGTTAAATTCCGGAGGTACGCATAAAATATCAGCAGAAATTGTGCTAAACGCATTCTCTGAAAATTATTTCGAGCAGTTAGTTCATGAGCCCACGCGAATAGTAAACGGTTGTGAAAACACACTTGACCTCTTAGCAGCAAATAATCCTGAGTTAATAACGAGGATAGAAACCGGTACAGGGATTAGTAAACACAGGGTTGTCGTAGCAAGACTGAATATTGTAATCCTCAAATTCTCCAAAAATAAGCGAAAAATATACCTGTTCAAAAAAGCAGATAAAAATTCACTTGACGCCTTCCTGAGAGACAATCTCCTCTCATTCCAAATAGTGTAGACCAGATGTGGTTTGAATTCAAAGAAATAGTATCGGCAGCAATAGAGAGGTTGATACCAAATAAATTAACAAACGACCGAGCTGATCCTTCTTGGTACACAAAACGGGTTAGAACACTGTTGTAGAAACAACATGCCAAATTTAAACAGACGCAAAATCCCCAAGATTGGCGATATTTTACAGAAGCTCGAAATTTAGCGTGTACTTCAATGCGAAATGCTTATGACAGTTTCCACAACGAAACTTTGTCTCGAAACCTGGCAGAAAATCCAAAGAGATTCTGGTTGTATGTGAAGTATGTTAGCGGCAAGAAACAATCAATGCCTTTTGCGCGCGATAGCAATGCAGAGATCCGCTGAATTACAGGCCCATATCGGTAACATCGATATGCAGCAAGATTTTGGAACATATATTGTGTTCAAGCATTATGAATTATCTCGAAGAAAACTGTGTGTTGACACACAGTCAAGATGGGTTTAGAAAACATCGTTCCTGTGAAACACAACTAGCTCTTTATTCATATGAAGTGTTGAGTGCTATTGACAAGGGATTTCAGATCGATACCGTACTGGCCGGTTTCGGTGGCCGAGCCAGAACACTGTCATCATGTGACTGACAGTTCGTCATCTTTACTTCGCTGTGACCGAGCGGTTCTAGGCGCTTCAGTCCGGAACCGCGCGACTGCTACGGTCGCAGGTTCGAATCCTGGTTCGGGCATGGATGTGCGTGATGTCCTTACGTTAGTTAGGTTTAAGTAGTTCTAAGTTCTTGGGGACTGATGACCGCAGATGTTAAGTCCCATAGTGCTCAGAGCCGTTTGAACCATTTTTGACTCCGTATTTCTGGAAGGCTTTTGACACTGTACCACACAAGCGGCTCGTAGTGAAATTGCATGCTTATGGAATATCGTCTCAGTTATGTGACTGGACTTGTGATTTCCTGTCAGAGAGGTCACAGTCCGTAGTAACTGACGGAAAGTCATCGAGTAAAACAGAAGTGATTTCTGGCGTTCTCCAAGGTAGTGTTATAGGCCCTTTGATGTTCCTTATCTATATAAACGATTCGGGAGACAATCTGACCAGCCGTCTTCGGTTGTTTGCAGATTTCGCTGTCGTTTATCGACTAATAAAGTCATCAGAAGATTAAAATAAATTGCAAAACGATTTAGAAAAGATATCTTGAATGGTACGAAAGTTGGTAGTTGACCATAAATAACGAAAAGTGTGAGGTTATGCACATGAGTGCTAAAAGGAATTCATTAAACATCGGTTACACGATAAATTAGTCTAATCTAAAGGCCGTAAATTCAACTAAATACCTAGGTATTACAATTACGAACAACTTAAATGGGAAGGAACACATATAAAATGTTGTGGATAAGGCTAACCAAAGACTGCGTTTTATTGGCAGGACACTTGGAAAATGTAACAGACCTACTAAGGAGGCTGCCTAAACTACGCTTGTCCGTCCTGTTTTAGAATACTGCTGCGCTGTGTGGGATCCTTACCAGATAGGACTGACGGAGTACATCGCAAAGTTCATAGAAGGGCAGCACGTTTTGTATTATCACGAAATATTGGAGAGAGTGTCACAGAAATGGTACAGGATCTGGGCTGGACATCATTAAATGAAAGACATTTTTCGTTGCGACGGAATCTTCTCACGAAATTCCAAACACCAACTTTCTCCTCCGAATGCGAAAATGTTTTGTTGACACCGACCTACAAAGGGAGAAACGATCAGCACGATAAAATAAGGGAAATCAGAGCTCGTACGGAAAGATATAGGTGTTCGTTCTTTCCGCGGTATACGAAATTGGAATAATAGAGAAGTGTAAAGGTGGTTCGATGAACCCTCTGCCAGGCACTTAAATGTGATTTGCAGAGTATCTATGTAGATGTAGATGTAGATGTAGATATCGCTTCGAACTGAGCCCCGATGACCAATCAAGGTGTGTCTGGAGACGCACTGGTCAGCGGTGGGATAGCAACTGACTCCAGTCCGCCGTACGACTTGACATCCGGGAGTGATGGTCTGGAGTACCATTTCATTTCCTATAAGGACCCCTTTGGCTTTTCTTCCGCGGCACTATTGCCGCACAGTGGTTCGTCGACGCCCCTTTATGCTACCGTTCGTGGCAGACCATCTTGGGTTTACATTTCACGAGGTAATGTCCACCCGCAAGCGACGAGCGTTTCTACTGCTTGTTTTCGTGCTTGGCAGTACATCTTGGCGAGAAATTTCGCTAGATTTCTTCCCAGTTGAGAATGTTTGGAGCATTATGGGCAGGGCCATCCAGCCGGCTCGGGATTTTGACGATATAACGCACCACTTGGACATAGTTTGGCACAATATCCCTCAGGATGATATCTGTCAACTCTATCAGTCAATGTCAAGCCGAATAACTGCCTTCATAAGGGACAGAGTTGAACCAAGGTGTTATTATCTTGCTCAATTTGTGTAGACCTTTTCCTCGAATAAATTATCCAATTTTTCTGAAATTGTAATTGTCCGTACACGTAAATTACTTCTGCCATTTTCCATCGATCCCATTCGAATAATTCCTTCATGGTGCGTCTTAGAGTGTACATTTCCACGAGGCATGTTCGACTCCATGTGATATGCCGTACTTTAACTGCACTAAGATGACAGGTAACCTATTTTTAAATTTGAAAGTCTGCCAGATGTTGACGTTATCGTCTAAACTACTTGCAGAAGAATAGGATTTTAGAATCTTAGTGATGATTTTACTTTAAAATGCTTTTATAAAAGCTGTTTTGAGCACAACTGAAAGATTTTAATTCCGGTAGCGCAATATGAGATGAAAGGGAAAGTATAAAGAAAACTACTGTAGCTATCAGGCTGGGAAAGCAGTGCCACGGTTATGTAACAGCCATCGCGAGGAACGCGCGCAGTTTCTCCTGTTATGGTGCGTTAGCCATTGGGTGCGTCCAGCGTGACATCATACCTGGTGGGCTCGTCCAGGAAGAAGACTGGTGGGTTGCTGACTAGCTCCAGCGCCACGCACAGCCGCTTCCGCTGGCCACCCGACAGCTGCTCCGTCCTGGTGTTGCGGTGTTCCCACAGTCCCAGCGTCTCCAGGATCTCCTCCGTCTGCACAACAAAGGAGTAAGCGTCCGCGCGATTACTGTCCAGCTTAATTCTGCTGCGCGATAGCTGTATACAAAGCAGAGCAGAGAAACAGCCAGCAAACAAATGAAGCTCAGTGAGCGCCTATTTGGATAATATCCTGATGATGACTGTCTGAAATAGAGACGGAAACGGTGAGATACGAAGTGATTTAATAAGTAATAAACGTAGTTATTAATTTACCTACGAACGTACCGCAACAAAAATGGCTCTGAGCTCTGTGGGATTTAACATCTGACGTCATCAGTCCCCTAGAACTTAGAACTACTTAAACCTAACTAACCCAAGGACATCACACACATCCATGCCCGAGGCAGGATTCGAACCTGTGGCAGTATCAGTCGCGCGGTTCCGGACTGAAGCGCCTAGAACCGCTCTGCCACCGCGGCAGGCCGTACCGCAACAAACACATAGTCACCCAAGGAAACATCACAGTAATACCACATCTAACACATACACGCATGACAGTTCCACTTATTTTTGTTATACACTGCGACTGCAGCGCTCCAAGAGGACAGAAAGCTATGGTTCTGAATACGATATCGGATGAGTGCCAGTAGTATCATTAATAATAGAAAGCGTGTGTCGTGGTATGAAAACTAAAAAAACGATACTATATTTGTCTTTCTTTAGATCCTTCAGTACCTTGGGAGACATGAAACGGTGCTTTATAGGACAGATTATTTAAGATTCTCTTGTAACACAAAGATATTTACTGGACAGTGTAGTTTTCTTTTAAGAACAAAAAAATGGCTAATAATCAGCAGAAGGCCTGACCTTTTGGAGAAAGACGTCGTAAGTCTGCTCATTAACGTGAAGTTTATGTCAGTACACTTCGTCAAATCTGTGAAAGTGGAATGAAGGAACGTGGAACACAATATCTACATAATTTAACGTACCAAACCGGTCACAAAAAGTGATTTTGTATTCAAGCTTATTCCGGAATGCAATACCTACATTATTTAACGTACCAAATAAGCCAGCACAACTGTAGCTGAAGGAAAAACCACACTGACGCTATAATAAAGCGTCAAAGCAATTTTTTTTTCAACACAGCAGAAAACAATTCCACAATAGACATCTGAACTAGAAACGGCAACAGTCTTAAACATATTCGATTTCTAAGTAAAAGTAATTACATATTCCTGAAGTAGAAAGTCTAGAGAAGGGAAGAATATGTGAGTCATTAGACTGCATACAGAATTTTTATGTGTCAGTGAAAATGCATATATCAATTGGTACAGACAACAACAGAAATATACACTCCTGGAAATTGAAACAAGAACACCGTGAATTCATTGTCCCAGGAAGGGGAAACTTTATTGACACATTCCTGGGGTCAGATACATCACATGATCACACTGACAGAACCACAGGCACATAGACACAGGCAACAGAGCATGCACAATGTCGGCACTAGTACAGTGTATATCCACCTTTCGCAGCAATGCAGGCTGCTATTCTCCCATGGAGACGATCGTAGAGATGCTGGATGTAGTCCTGTGGAACGGCTTGCCATGCCATTTCCACCTGGCGCCTCAGTTGGACCAGCGTTCGTGCTGGACGTGCAGACCGCGTGAGACGACGCTTCATCCAGTCCCAAACATGCTCAATGGGGGACAGATCCGGAGATCTTGCTGGCCAGGGTAGTTGACTTACACCTTCTAGAGCACGTTGGGTGGCACGGGATACATGCGGACGTGCATTGTCCTGTTGGAACAGCAAGTTCCCTTGCCGGTCTAGGAATGGTAGAACGATGGGTTCAATGACGGTTTGGATGTACCGTGCACTATTCAGTGTCCCCTCGACGATCACCAGTGGTGTACGGCCAGTGTAGGAGATCGCTCCCCACACCATGATGCCGGGTGTTGGCCCTGTGTGCCTCGGTCGTATGCAGTCCTGATTGTGGCGCTCACCTGCACGGCGCCAAACACGCATACGACCATCATTGGCACCAAGGCAGAAGCGACTCTCATCGCTGAAGACGACACGTCTCCATTCGTCCTTCCATTCACGCCTGTCGCGACACCACTTGAGGCGGGCTGCACGATGTTGGGGCGTGAGCGGAAGACGGCCTAACGGTGTGCGGGACCGTAGCCCAGCTTCATGGAGACGGTTGCGAATGGTCCTCGCCGATACCCCAGGAGCAACAGTGTCCCTAATTTGCTGGGAAGTGGCGGTGCGGTCCCCTACGGCACTGCGTAGGATCCTACGGTCTTGGCGTGCATCCGTGCGTCGCTGCGGTCCGGTCCCAGGTCGACGGGCACGTGCACCTTCCGCCGACCACTGGCGACAACATCGATGTACTGTGGAGACCTCACGCCCCACGTGTTGAGCAATTCGGCGGTACGTCCACCCGGCCTCCCGCATGCCCACTATACGCCCTCGCTCAAAGTCCGTCAACTGCACATACGGTTCACGTCCACGCTGTCGCGGCATGCTACCAGTGTTAAAGACTGCGATGGAGCTCCGTATGCCACGGCAAACTGGCTGACACTAACGGCGGCGGTGCACAAATGCTGCGCAGCTAGCGCCATTCGACGGCCAACACCGCGTTTCCTGGTGTGTCCGCTGTGCCGTGCGTGTGATCATTGCTTGTACAGCCCTCTCGCAGTGTCCGGAGCAAGTATGGTGGGTCTGACACACCGGTGTCAATGTGTTCTTTTTTCCATTTCCAGGAGTGTATATGTTATCTTGCTTTCAGCGGAGTAAGCTTCAATGATACATATTTCCGAAAGTATTTCAACATGAATAAGTTGTAGCTTACTTCACTAAATCAGTGAGATTCGTCTCGCTTTATATTTATTTCAGTATCATTTTTTTTCTAGTGCATGGAACGCAAAAATTTAACAGCCATTTCGTTAATTATGTAGAAAAATAATTAGAAACTGGCATTAATGTTACTGCTGGCTTTTTCGCCACTAGGGGCTCCAGTGTTGTTCCATATGTCAGACGGTAATAATTTTCACAGCAGTAAGTGTTGCGACTGTATATGATAGGCTGTGGTAACCTTGTAACACCGTCTGTAGCCTTGATAATTGCTTCGATCGGCGAGGAAGAGAGTCCACAACATGCCACATCCAGATGAAGCCATTCATTTATGATGAATATTATGGAAATTAAATTTACGGGGATGTTGTTCATTACGTTTCACCCACTGTTTCCGAAAGACCACGACGTTTTCTATGGAAATATGATCGGATGATTTAGCGGGGAAGTCAAGTTGCCTGAGCGTTCGTCACACCAGGAGCGCAAGTGTGCAACTCTGTCAATACGAGAGAAACATCCAGTTTCGCGTTCACTGTAACCTGAATGTGTAGGTCCAAGTCATGATAAGAAAAAACTCCCAAACATAACACAACCACCTCCAACCTAAACTACACCCTCCACATACTGCGGATTAAATACTTCATTCGCCCTCTGGTGCAGTCGATATCTTGTATCATCCGGAAAAGAGGCAATATAGGGACTCGTCGGCCCACACTATATGCCTCCGATCACCTGCTGCCGAGTTTCCGTTTTGTCGGGCCCATTAAAGATGTGCAGCTTCATTTGCAGCTATCGTCTTTTTGGCGGTATCAGAACACAAATGTCAATTGCAAGTGGTTCCCTTTACAATGATCTGTCGGGAATTGGTAGATGTGGACCTGCATTCACTGACGGCAAGGATTCTTGTGGTCTTTGAAGCGGATTGTCACTGACAATGCGTGATAGACCAACAAAACGTGCAACTTCATTCGTGGTGCTCTCATGTGCGTGTGCAAACACAGTTGCTCTTTTCTGCTATTGTGTCACGTCTCCGTGTCGACCCATATAAACGAGTGGCACAGGATCTCTCTCTCTCTCTCTCTCTCTCTCTCTCTCTCACACACACACACACACACACATACACGTATACACACACACACACACATATACTTCTTCATTGCTATGCCATTGCTATGCCTTACGTCAGTGGTTCAGGATGACGAGACCGCCTGGTGCCCGTTCTGCAGTGTAAACAGTTCTCCAAAGCTATCAGTTTGTTCTCTTACGGTTTTCGGTAACATTTATTCTGCAGTGTCTTAGTGACCAACATCTAGAGGGAGGTGGCGCTGTCGTAAAAGTAATCAGATGACATTCTAAGCCGGAAGACCGTCGGGCGTTCAGCCGCCTACTGGCATCTTTCACCTACGAAATGTGAACATTATGTCTTATGCGTCAGTTAATTATAGGTCACCATGCCTGCTGCGTGTTCTATTTTAATTCGAAATAAATTCGCTGAGTGCGAATATCTTGCCTTGGCTGTATTATACTAACTATTAGCGACATATGAAAATGTGTGACCGACTGGGACTCAGATCTCGATTTTCCGCTTTACGAGAGCGGTAGCCTTAATAGCTTTGGTTAGATGCCTCCAGAGCTGACCCAAGCCTCCATATGTCACAATATCTGCATCCTTGTACCACAGTCCCCCTACATTTTTGACTTGCTGCTCGCAACATTACTGTGGATTCCAGCACCAGCGAGAGAGTCAGAGTGAGGCTAAAAGGAATCGTGACCAAATGATGTTACCGTCTTTTGTCCACCTTGGCGAGTAGTTACTTACCTGTATGTCTGAAAGAACTGACATGTAAGTACGTATTACATACCAAGGCGTGCAAAAGACGGTAACATCATTTGGTCACGATTCCTCGTAGTCTCTTTCCTCTGGTGCGAGAATCCAAAGTAATGCTCTGAGCGTCGTCATGAAAGAAGGGACTGTGGTACGAGGATGTAGCGTAGGTAGTGTGACATATGGAAGTATGGGTCGGTCCGGGAAGCATGCACAGGTAGTCGAAGTTGTAAAGTTGACTGCTCGTGATAAGCTGGAAACCGAGGTCTGAGTCGCGGTCTGGCAAAAATTTCATACGTAACTGATGGTATAATAGAGCCTATACTCAGAACCAATTTCCTACAGCTGTCGATCGTCTGTCATGTCTGTTCCTCCAGCCATGCAAATATTGACTTTAATGTTGTTGATATATTGATGATAATGAATAGGAAAAAGAGATAGTGAGAAATTCAGTGCCAGAACATATCGATTCCTCTCGAATGGTACAAAGAGACTACCGAGTTTAATGACCCATCTGACGGATGGAGCACCATCTGCAGTGTCACATGCTGCCACTGCGGACAGGTTTAACCCAAGAGATTGACTTGAAGTACATCGACCAGGAAATGTGTACTACCGCGTCACATCTCCTTTCCAGACAGTGTCGGTGAAAATTTCTTTCTGATGGAGTACCACTGAAAATGTAATTTCATTGACGACCTCGACTAAGAGTGTGCTTACGGCACAATGGTAAGATACTGGAGTCATATTTCGGAGGGAGGACTTGGGTTCAAATTTCCGAGGAGCTATTCCAGACCTTTGAGCCGCGCTGCTGTTTGTAGGTTTCCGCCCTCTGTTGGAAGCCAGACGGTATCGTTTAGTTGGCATGGTTGTCGTTGTTTGTCTTCTTCTCGTGTTGACTGGCGCCACTCCGTTTCACAAGCGTTGCCTGTCCTCTAGTGGCACAAGCGGCGGTTATCGATATGTAGTAACTGTTGCCCTGTCTTTGGGGCGACGGTTCGGTTGGGAACTCAGGAGGAGCCAGGTCCGCACAGTGCCAGAACACGCCGGGACCGCTGGCGGCAAGCACGGACTGCCGGATGGAAGGGCTGTGGTCATGAGGGTGCACGACCTCGTCGTAATCCGGATCCAGCAAGCTTTAAATGAGTGCATTTCAATCCAAGTAGAGAAACCTCCACCATTGTGATATCTCGCGATTCTTCAGTGACTTGGGTTTGTGTTGCTGGTTGTAGTGTCGCCGAGGCGAAGAGCAGCGAGTGGAGTGCTTGGGGAAGGCGGATCTGATTAGCTTTCCTCGGCTTCTTACTACTATTTACTGCCTTCAACTTGTTACAATTTGTTAAGTTCAACCAGCGGTAATTTTTCTTGCCTGGTGGCCGCTAACGCTCCAGTTACCTACCCTAGGGGTTAAAGTATGTAACGGCAGTGTACGTTTCCTCGCCTTGCCTCTGCTGTCCGGTAAGGTGTGTAGTCTTGACAGCTTTCTTGATTGTGGGCCGGTGGGCCATTCTTCTACTCTGGTGGTAGTGATTCCTTTCTCGTTCTGGGTGCTCTAAGCTTAATATTCTGGGGACGTAGTGCAGACCGCTTGTTCCGGCTTTGGCGTATTGTTCCATCGTTACATTTGGTTCATCGTACGTCAGGTACCTTCAGCAAGATTATCATTACTCATTCGTTAGACTGCCACTAGTCTGAGTTAACATCTTGTGAAGTGAATGCAACTCTTCGCTGCCTATCTCATCGCTCGCGAAAGTTTTTGTTGCCGGATCTTTTCAGAGGTCGATTCCTGGAGCACCGTCTGTGGCCCCTTGGTTCTCTTAAGAGATGTGTGTTCTAAAAGGAGGTCTGATGGCCAGTAGTTCAGTGTAACGCTCCTTCAGCCCACGCCTTCTGCGGGTATAATCTGCCTCAGAACCCTTATGTACTGGTCCTTGTGTTTTATTATTGTATTATTTATTACAATACCTTGTAATGCCTACATTAAAGGTTGTATATGTCTAGTTAATAGTTCTGGTCGCCTTCTGGAATAAATCTAGCAGTGTAGTGTTCAGTTGATGTTAAGGGTTGTGTTACAAGGTTTACCATTGTCTTATTTCGCCCGTTTGGTGATCAGTTGCTTGTTTTTTAATTAATCTTTGCTATTGTATTTGCTGTTTTACAGCAGGTTTCTAAATTTGTTATATTATTGCCGTTCCTGGCGTGTAAGGCCTTCAGCCGTGATTATGGCCACTTGCCTTAAAATTCTAATTTGGTATGTGTATTTACGCAGTAAGCCTTTAAAACCTTATTTGCTGCCATTCCTGGCGTCTGATGTCTTCTGCTGTGTTTGTGGCGACTTGCCTCTAATATTTCAATACTTTTAATTGTGAGTTGCAGCGAGTTTTAAACAGTTCTTAATTTATTGCCATTCCTGGCGTGTAAGGCCTTCTGCGCGGATTACAGTGGCTTGCTTTTAAAACATTATCATCTGTATCTGTATTTAATAGTGATTTGCTAAATTGTAACTCACTGGAAACACTATTATTTACACAGTTGTTTATTCCTTCATTAATAACGTGTGGTATTTTTCTTTATTGTTGAGTCTGGAATTACTGGTTTAAAATAAATTGCGTGTAACTGTAAAAGGCAACCAATAGTAACTGATTTCTGCGCCGTCCACAATCGTAACCGAATCCTGCCTTCCCTTGACTACCAGGTTTCAACCTTATACCCTATTTTCCTTCTCTAGTACTCGCGCCTGGTAAGCCTCACCGTTCTATGTAATAAAAGAGTATTTGCTCATCTGTCGACGCTCTGAATAACGGCAGCTTGACGTTCCAACTTCGATAACAAGTTGGAGACTGGTGGAGTTAGATCAGAACTGTATGGAGAAAGAATCAGGTAAAATTTCTCATGGCTATTTGTGCAGCTTTTTGATTGCTAAATTTCTTTTACAAAGGCGGCCACTGTCGTGGAGAGTGATTGGTTCAGCTTCGAGGATCGGTCACGTTTTTCGCATTTGTTGTAGCCATTTCTTCCGTGATGTCATGAAACTCTTGTCTCCCGTGGTTCCTTGCTGTTTATAAACACAAATTATCATTTGCTTGACAGTGGATTGAGTCATTGAATTTGGACCTTCAAACCCGTAGGATTGCAACTTCTGTGCCAGCTCAAATTCGCAAACCCATATCGACAGTTCTATACGACGATTATTTTGTTGTAAATAAACAGTACAGGGCTCTAAGAGTTTTTATGTTTATCACTCTGTAATTAGTTTCAACCAGGAGGTTATGGTATGGCAACAAGAGTAAAAGTAATATATAACTGTTTATCAAAGCGGATTATAATTGTGGGTTATATTTAAAACCCCCCCCCATGAACCATGGACCTTGCCGTTGGTGGGGAGGCTTGCGTGCCTCAGCGATACAGATAGCCGTACCGTAGGTGCAACCACAACGGACGGGTATCTGTTGAGAGGCCAGACAAACGTGTGGTTCCTGAAGAGGGGCAGCAGCCTTTTCAGTAGTTGCAAGGGCAACAGTCTGGATGATTGACTGATCTGGCCTTGTAACAATAACCAAAACGGCCTTGCTGTGCTGGTACTGCGAACGGCTGAAAGCAAGGGGAAACTACAGCCGTAATTTTTCCCGAGGGCATGCAGCTTTACTGTATGATTACATGATGATGGCGTCCTCTTGGGTAAAATATTCCGGAGGTAAAATAGTCCCCCATTCGGATCTCCGGGCGGGGACTACTCAAGAGGATGTCGTTATCAGGAGAAAGAAAACTGGCGTTCTACGGATCGGAGCGTGGAATGTCAGATCCCTTAATCGGGCAGGTAGGTTAGAAAATTTAAAAAGGGAAATGGATAGGTTGAAGTTAGATATAGTGGGAATTAGTGAAGTTCGGTGGCAGGAGGAACAAGACTTCTGGTCAGGTGACTACAGGGTTATAAACACAAAATCAAATAGGGGTAATGCAGGAGTAGGTTTAATAATGAATAGGAAAATAGGAATGCGGGTAAGCTACTACAAACAGCATAGTGAACGCATTATTGTGGCCAAGATGGATACGAAGCCCACACCTACTACAGTAGTACAAGTTTATATGACAACTAGCTCTGCAGATGACGAAGAAATTGAAGAAATGTATGATGAAATAAAAGAAATTATTCAGATTGTGAAGGGAGACGAAAATTTAATAGTCATGGGTGACTGGAATTCGGTAGTAGGAAAAGGGAGAGAAGGAAACATAGTAGGTGAATATGGATTGGGGGACAG
Source organism: Schistocerca piceifrons (assembly GCF_021461385.2). Classification (NCBI taxonomy): domain Eukaryota; kingdom Metazoa; phylum Arthropoda; class Insecta; order Orthoptera; family Acrididae; genus Schistocerca; species Schistocerca piceifrons. Next base: position 770,380,753 of record NC_060140.1, on the reverse strand, counting down.
AAATGAAAGAGGAAGCCGCCTGGTAGAATTTTGCACAGAGCACAACATAATCATAACTAACACTTGGTTTAAGAATCATGAAAGAAGGTTGTATACATGGAAGAACCCTGGAGATACTAAAAGGTATCAGATAGATTATATAATGGTAAGACACAGATTTAGGAACCAGGTTTTAAATTGTAGGACATTTCCAGGGGCAGATGTGGACTCTGACCACAATCTATTGGTTATGACCTGTAGATTAAAACTGAAGAAACTGCAAAAAGGTGGGAATTTAAGGAGATGGGACCTGGACAAACTAAAAGAACCAGAGGTTGTACAGAGATTCAGGGAGAGCATAAGGGAGCAATTGACAGGAATGGGGGAAATAAATACAGTAGAAGAAGAATGGGTAGCTTTGAGGGATGAAGTAGTGAAGGCAGCAGAGGATCAAGTAGGTAAAAAGACGAGGGCTAGTAGAAATCCTTGGGTAACAGAAGAAATATTGAATTTAATTGATGAAAGGAGAAAATATAAAAATGCAGTAAGTGAAACAGGCAAAAAGGAATACAAACGTCTCAAAAATGAGATCGACAGGAAGTGCAAAATGGCTAAGCAGGGATGGCTAGAGGACAAATGTAAGGATGTAGAGGCCTATCTCACTAGAGGTAAGATAGATACTGCCTACAGGAAAATTAAAGAGACCTTTGGAGATAAGAGAACGACTTGTATGAATATCAAGAGCTCAGATGGAAACCCGGTTCTAAGCAAAGAAGGGAAAGCAGAAAGGTGGAAGGAGTATATAGAGGGTCTATACAAGGGCGATGTACTTGAGGACAATATTATGGAAATGGAAGAGGATGTAGATGAAGATGAAATGGGCGATATGATACTGCGTGAAGAGTTTGACAGAGCACTGAAAGACCTGAGTCGAAACAAGGCCCCCGGAGTAGACAATATTCCATTGGAACTACTGACGGCCGTGGGAGAGCCAGTCCTGGCAAAACTCTACCATCTGGTGAGCAAGATGTATGAGACAGGCGAAATACCCTCAGACTTCAAGAAGAATATAATAATTCCAATCCCAAAGAAAGCAGGTGTTGACAGATGTGAAAATTACCAAACTATCAGTTTAATAAGTCACAGCTGCAAAATACTAACACGAATTCTTTACAGACGAATGGAAAAACTAGTAGAAGCCGACCTCGGGGAAGATCAGTTTGGATTCCGTAGAAATATTGGAACACGTGAGGCAATACTGACCTTACGACTTATCTTAGAAGAAAGATTAAGGAAAGGCAAACCTACGTTTCTAGCATTTGTAGACTTAGAGAAAGCTTTTGACAATGTTGACTGGAATACTCTCTTTCAAACTCTAAAGGTGGCAGGGGTAAAATACAGGGAGCGAAAGGCTATTTTACAATTTGTACAGAAACCAGATGGCAGTTATAAGAGTCGAGGGACATGAAAGGGAAGCAGTGGTTGGGAAGGGAGTAAGACAGGGTTGTAGCCTCTCCCCGATGTTGTTCAATCTGTATATTGAGCAAGCAGTAAAGGAAACAAAAGAAAAATTCGGAGTAGGTATTAAAATTCATGGAGAAGAAATAAAAACTTTGAGGTTCGCCGATGACATTGTAATTCTGTCAGAGACAGCAAAGGACTTGGAAGAGCAGTTGAATGGAATGGACAGTATCTTGAAAGGAGGATATAAGATGAACATCAACAAAAGCAAAACAAGGATAATGGAATGTAGTCTAATTAAGTCGGGTGATGCTAAGGGAATTAGATTAGGAAATGAGACACTTAAAGTAGTAAAGGAGTTTTGCTATTTGGGGAGCAAAATAACTGATGTTGGTCGAAGTAGAGAGGATATAAAATGTAGACTGGCAATGGCAAGGAAAGCGTTTCTGAAGAAGAGAAATTTGTTAACATCGAGTATAGATTTAAGTGTCAGGAAGTCCTTTCTGAAAGTGTTTGTATGGAGTGTAGCCATGTATGGAAGTGAAACATGGACGATAAATAGTTTAGACAAGAAGAGAATAGAAGCTTTCGAAATGTGGTGCTACAGAAGAATGCTGAAGATTAGATGGGTAGAACACATAACTAATGAGGAAGTATTGAATAGGATTGGGGAGAAGAGAAGTTTGTGGCACAATTTGACCAGAAGAAGGGATCGGCTGGTAGGACATGTTCTGAGGCATCAAGGGATCACCAATTTAGTATTGGAGTGCAGCGTGGAGGGTAAACATCGTAGAGGGAGACCAAGAGATGAATACACTAAGCAGATTCAGAAGGATGTAGGTTGCAGTAGGTACTGGGAGATGAAAAAGCTTGCACAGGATAGAGTAGCATGGAGAGCTGCATCAAACCAGTCTCAGGACTGAAGACCACAACAACAACAACATTTAAAACTGTAGACACGTGGTAAGATAAGGTAAAGTAAAGTAAATTTCCGCGTTCTGACCTTAGACGAGGAAATCGGGTCCAACCGACAGCCATGTCATCCTCCGCCAAGAGCGTCTTCTCCAGCCAAACACAACTCATTTTTCAACTCGCATTATTTAAAAGCAGTGTCTGTAAAACGTGACACACTCAGTTCTTCCTCACACATTCCACCACAACTTATGTAGTACGTACGTAAGTACATTTGTGAAATGACACTCGTATTTTTCACTATGGATCGGTCACAAAAAGTGATTTTGTATTCAAACTTATTCCGGTGATGCAAGAGTGCAGTTATTCATCAAAAATAATTTGACAGACTCTTCTTTCATTATATTTAGAACTGTATCATTCATAGAGAAAAGTGTGTTGGTGAAGGAACACTGTAGCATCCAAAAAGGAGAAAAAGGAGAAGACACGCCAGAGGAATATTTGTTAACGACACAGCATAACACTAGCTCATCTATCAATATTATCTATTTTTTTCTCTTTTTTGCAATTTTCATACTGTTAACGAGTTCCCGTTTGCAGTAGGTGTTATCACGATACGGAAGTCCGCTGACGCACGGACCTGACAGAACTGAACTTTTTTTCTCGCTGTCAGTCCTGTTTTTATGATTGATTGATAATTGCATTTTAATGAGAGTGTAACCCAGCATGATTAGGCACGTGTGCGTTTTTCTATAATTAACGATGACTAATTAGTCCAGCAGTGGCCAACCAACGCATGCCTGGGACCATGCAACAGAGGATGAACGTAGCGCAGGAACGAGATGTGTGACACATATGGATATTGCTTTTTTCCGCTGCTGCCCCACCGATGAAAACAGAATGCACAGCTCTCCGAGGTGGTGGCGAGTCGGCAAGTAGCGTCAAGGTTGCTGGCTTTATGAGAAGCCGCAATAAAATGGCAGTGATGCGTAATAAGTCAAGGATTGTGTCTTCTCTTTTGCGTAAGTTATGGCCGTGCTAATATAATTAGTAAATGCCTATATAGTAAGCAATGACAGAATTCCCTGCTGCTGTTTCAGCGCCTGAAAAGAAATTTCTCAGTATTTGCCTCTCAGAGTGCAGCCGACATTGACTGCCGAGTTTATAGCAGAATAGTGTGTGCAGACAAAGCATAAATATTCAACGAAAGCTCCACGTTTGTCCGGTGCATCGAAAGGGTTTTATTTCTGGTTCTACAAGTGGTAGGCGTGAAGTGTGCGTTACAGGCCCGGTCAATGGCAACCTAGAAGTCATTCTAGCATTCTCTATGGAATGACATCCCGAGAGCAGTTGTAGCCCAGTTTTGTTTGCTCATTTCTCGTTGGACGTGGTATTTTTGTGTTCTGATGTATGATAACTGGAATGTAAATAAGGGAGGCGGTCGAAAAATAGCAAACAAATCTGAGACGTGCCAAAGTTAGCTGGAGTTTTCGATACGCTGATGAGAACTTGTTGCCCAGTAGAAGTCGGTATTCCTCCTAAATGTAACATACTTTAGCAGTACGAAGGAATCTACAATTAGACTACACTCTACAAAGATGATAACTGCACATCAACTGATCTGTATGCTTCATATATATTACACTAAAGATAACTGAACCAAAGAAAATCATACATTTCTAAACATATGCGACGTAGTAACGAGAGCAAAATATAAATAATTACAATAATGAAAAGACAACAGAAAATTATGGTGCTGGAAACGATATCAAACTCTCTCATTCTTTAAAGAATTCAGTCAAATAACTTCACATTCATATAAATTTACTTTCCGTAAATTTATGTCACTAAAATATTTTCTTATTAACCAAATGTTAAACATCATAGACACATGAAACAATATGAATGAAAGTAACGTTATGTTCATTGTAACTACAGTAACGTCCAATTGTACGTTTTCTCATGTAACCACATATTAAACAAGCACAGAGATATGGAACAGTGTGAGTGAAAATAACACGTGCACTGTAAAAACAGTAATTTTATACTGATATGTATAAACAGCGGTGAATAAAACGTTGTTTCTTCATTGAACGCAAAGCAATTACAGTTTATTGTTTGGCATTTCCTAAAGATTTTCACAATTAATTAAAAATTAGATACTGGTCATCTATATGTAATTTCCATTATATATGATTAATTTTCGTGTCTAGAAGGCGAGTGAGAAAACCTTCTTCTGTAAGAGGATGTTGCCACGTGCACTTAAAGATCAATGTAATTCGTGTTTCTTATTCTTGTTTATTTCTAAGCTCATATACACATATGAGCTTTGTAGGAAAATGTTGGAACCTTTTCTATGGAAATTCGAGTGATTTTAATTTGTATGATCGTCTCTTGGTGCCGATTCTTTGTTGGTGATCACACCACGTGACACAGTAGGCGATCAAAGTTCGTCCTGAAGTTCTTAAATTAATGTAACACCATCTTAAGCTATTGCATTTAGTAGTTCATCTCCCGTTTTTCGAGGGATGTATTTTCTCGCCTTAAGTCGTACACAGAATCTTCCAGGTGTTCCTTAGCTGAAATTAAACGAACAGTGCCTAGCTTCATATTGTCTTACACAAAATTACGACTGAGTGAGTACCGATATGAACAAAGAATTTTTTCTCGTTTGACATTTAGATAATTTCATGTTTTACATAGGTTCGGTATCTGACCAGCGACATGTCTGCACTCGCACTGTTTTCCCTCATTTAATTTAATTGTAGTATTTGAGCTCCTTTGAGTTTTTAGTAGTTGCAGTTCCTAAATGGGAGCTCGGTAATTTTCGTGAATTTGAATGACGATTTCTGTTACTGCTATTTCATGGCATTTTCACTGTCCACCATGCATATAAAAGAACTTACATCTGCAGTAGCATCCCCATATTGTCGAGTGTCAACTACCATTATTTTTAGGGGACCGTCCAGTGATTTTAGGGGACCGTCCAATTTGTTGCAGAATCTTAGAACATTTTCTGAGGATCATGTGAAAACCAGCTCGCGCTTTTCTCAAATGGTTCAAATGGCTCTGAGCACTATGGGACTCATCTGCCGAGGTCATAAGTCCCCTAGAACTTAGAACTACTTAAACCTAACTAACCTAAGGACAACACACACATCCATGCCCGAGGCGGTCGCGCGGTTCCAGACTGTAGCGCCAGAACCACTCGGTCACCAGCGGCCGGCGCGCTTTACTCACATGACATACTGAAAGTCATGGATCAAGGCGGTCAGGGGGTGAACTATTTTTCCATTTTCGGAAAGCATTTAACGCAATACCACACCTACGTTTCTTATCAAAAGTACGATCGCAAGGGGCATCAAGCGAAATGTTTTACTGGACTGAAGACTTATTAGTCTGGAGGACGTAGCGAGTTATCTTTGATGGAGCGCCGCCGATGACAACATTAACACTAACTTAACACATTTCGCAGATGGTACACTTACCTACAATAAAGTACAAACTTAAAGACTCTGCAGTCGGATCTTGAGAAGAGTCCAAAGTGGTGCCAAGATTGATAACTTGTTTTAAACCTTCATAAATGTAGAACTGTGCACTTCACAAATCAAAAAGTGGTATCCCATGACTATAATATCGATGAGTCACTGCCGGAATCGGTCAACTCTTACAAATACCTGGGTGCAACAGTTTGTAGGGGGATGAAAAGGAAGGATCACATAGGCTTTGTCGTGGGTAAATCAAGTAGCAGACTTCCATTTATTGGTAGAATACCAGAGAAATACAGTCAACAAAGGAGATTTCTTAAAACCACTCATGCGACCCATTCTAGAATATTGGTGAAGTGTGTGAGAACCGTTCCAGATGGTACTAAAAGCGGATATTGAATGTTTCCGGAGAAGACCAGCAGGAGTCGTCACAGGTCTGGTTGACTGGCGCGAGTGTGTCGGAAGTGTGTCAGGCATAATATATATAAGAATGACGATCATTTTGGCTTTAGGAAAGGTATAGGCACAGCAGAGGTAGTTCTGATGTTGTGGTTGATAATAGAAGCAAGACTGAAGAAAAATTAAGATACCTTCATAGGATCTGTCGACCTGGAAAAAGCGTTTGACAATGTAAAATGGTGCAAGATGTTCGAAATTCTAAGAAAAGTAGGGGTGAGATATAAGGAAAGACGGTAACATGCAATACGTACAAGAAAGAAAGCGAACAATAAATTTGGAAGACCAAGGGCGAAGGGTTCGGATTGAGGGTGTAAGACAGAGATATAGTCTTTCACCCCTAATGTTCAATCTGTACATCTAAAAAGCAATGCGGAAATAAAAGAAAGATGCAAGAGCATGATTAAAATTCCGTATGAAAGGATATCAGTGATAAGATACGCTCATAACATTGCTATCCTCAGTGAAATTGAAAATGGTTCAAATGGCTCGAAGCACTATCGGACTTAACATCTGAGTTCATCAGTCCCCTAGACTTAGAACTACTTGGCTGGCTGCAGTGGTCGAGCGGTTCTAGGCGCTACAGTCAGGAACCGCGCGACCGCTACGGTCGCAGGTTCGAATCCTACCTCGAGCATGGATGTGTGTGATGTCCTTAGGTTAGTTAGGTTAAAGTAGTTCTAAGTTCTAGGGGACTGCTGACCTCAGCAGTTACGTCTCATAGTGCTCAGAGCCATTTGTTGTTGTTGTGGTGGTCTTCAGTCCTGAGACTGGTTTGATGCGGCTCTCCATGCTACTCTATCCTGTGCAAGCTTCATCTCCCAGTACCTACTGCAACCTAAATCCTTCTGAACTTCTACTTAAACTTAACTAACCTAAGGATATCACACACATCCATGACCGAGGCAGGATTCGAACCTGCGACCGTAGCAGCAGCGCGGTTCCGGACTGAAGCGCCTAGAACCGCTCGGTCACAATGGCCGGCAGTAAAATTGAAGATGAATTACAGGATCTGTTGAACAGAATGCACAGTTTAATGATTACAGATTATAGATTAAAAGTAAATCGATGAAAGAGGAAAGTAATGAGAAGTAGCAGAAATCAGAACAGCGAGACACTTAACGTTGGAATTGGGGATCGGGAAGTAGAAGAAGTTAAGGAATTCTGCTATCTTGGAAGCAAAATTACGCATGACGGAGGAAGCAAGGAGGACATAAAAGGTGACAAGCACAGGCAACAGGCAAAGTGAGCATTCCTGGCCAAGGGAAGTCTACTGGTATCAGACATAGACCTTAATTAGAGGAAGAAATGTCTGAGGATATACATATGTAGCACAACATTGTATAGTAGTGAATCTTGGACAATGGAAAACGCAGGACAGAAGAGAATCGAAGCATTTGAGATGTGGCGCTACAGAATAATGTTAAAAATCAGATGGACTGATAAGGTAAGGAATGAGGAACTTCTATCCAGACTATGCGAAGAAAGGAAAATATGGGAAACACTGACAATAAGAAGAGACAGGATAATAAGACATGTGTTAAGGCATCAGGAAAGAACTCCCGCGGTACTAGAGGGAACTGTACAGAGTAAAAACTGTATTGGAAGACAAATACATCCAACAAGTAGCTGAGGATGTAGAGCCAAGTGCTATCTTGAGATGAAGATGTTGGCGCAGGAGAGGAATTCGTGATGGGCAGCATCATACCAGTCAGAAGGGAAACACACACACACACACTCACACACACACACACACACACACACACACTCACACACACCAGAAAAAAGTTCAAACTGCCACCGTAGGTAATGTTCTGACGTCGCTAATACTCCAGGAATAAAATGAGTCTCGGAACGGTGTGTATACAAAAAACTAATCCAAAAGGTTTTAATGCACCCTCATAACTTTAGCAGAAGCCTGTTTCTCAGTACTCTTGACTACAAGAAATTGCAACGTCCGGTTACCTGCGTAATGAAGGAGAAGCTATCTCACTGCAGATCAGTAGAGCGCAATGTTTGCTCAACCATTTACGAGACACTGCAACTTGTGAGGCGGTTGAGTCTTTCAACATGCTGAAAGTTTAATCTCAAGCTTTGACTGTCCGCTCACTGTTATCTTACTGCAAGGAAGGTTGTAAGCGCGCGAAGATTACCCGTCAGATCACAGTAACCACAGTAAAGCCATCTGAAGATTCAGTGGCTATCTCTCAGCGGTCGCCAGCTGAAGACGACTACCTAAAAATTGCGGCTCGTATTTACCGCGAGGAATACATGCGCTCTGTCTTTGTGGAAGCAACTGTTAGGCAGTACGAATCCGTTTCCACACGATCAATTTCGCTTCTACGAACAACAGGGCCGCACCATGTTGCTCGAAGAAGTGTGCAAAGGAACGCCTGGAATAGTGCCCTTGCCGTGCCTTCTTGTTCTCTTCACCGCCGAGTGCAGGTTTGTATGACGTCAGTCTGGAGTCGGCTGCGTACTAAAGCACTTCTCAGGCATTCTGTACCACGGGTTCAGCAGGGAGGCGGCTCAGTCCTGTTTTGGGCCAGTATCATATGAAGATGTCTGACGTCTCTCACAGCTATTGAGGTTTCTTCGAGGGCTGCACAGAATCGGAAAAGGGTCCCGCAACCTGTAGTTCTGTCATACAGTATTTCGACGATACATTTGTCTTTACAGATGAGAACGCCCAGTTTCACTCAAAGGACCAGTTAATCTTTAGTAGTAGGTATAGCAAAATCGTCCATTCGTGAGTGGTGAATGAAATGCTAGAACATTGCAATGAGTTGAATTGCAACTTTCTTTGCGATTCAAGAATTTTGAAAAACCTTTCGACTGAGTTTCGATCAAAACAATACTCACAACATTTCAAAAAGGAGGCACTGATTGAACATGTATTAGTATACTGAAAGCTGATGACATAATACTGTGTGCTTCTGGTGTAGAAAAACTCCAAAAACAAATGAATCAACTTATAATAGAGCCAGTTCGAATGTAGATCTGGGGAAAAACTGCAATACTACAAATAATGTACCGCTAATATATTGAACAGTAAATATTGAAATTTAACAATGTAATCCTACGAGAATTTGAGTTTTCGTCTGAAGGATACAAAAAGAAGTAAAACAAAAAAGTTAAACCGGCTTGCCGTAGTTATGGAAAAGTGAACGGGGTTACCAAAACTAAGTTCCCGAAGCTTACTATTAATATTGTATTAATTTTGACTTATGAGAATGATCCATCGAAAATGTGAAAGCCAGTCGAAATGCTAGGTCTGCTTCGAGGGAAGATAGTTTATAGTTTAAGGTCCCGTCGGAAGCGCGATCATTAGAGAAGGAGCACAAGCTCGGATTATGAAAAAGCAGTGAAGGAATGCAGTAGTGCCCTTTTCAAAGGTACCATCACGTCATCTGACAGGAACGACTTAACGAAATAGTGGAAAACCAAGACCTGCAGCCGGCCGGAGTGGCCGAGCGGTTCTAGGAGCTACAGTCTGGAGCCGCGTGACCGCTACGGTCGCAGGTTCGAATCCTGCCTCGGGCATGGATGTGTGTGATGTCCTTAGGTTAGTTAGGTTTAAGTAGTTCTAAGTTCTTGGGGACTGATGACCTCAGAAGTAAAGTCCCATAGTGCTCAGAGCCATTTGAACCAAGATCTGCATGGCCGGGCGTTGATTTGAACTGTCGGCCTGCTGAATGCAGGTCCACTACGGTCTGCTTAGAGAGCAATGAAAATATGGGATAGCTAAGTACTAGAAGAGACAGCAAAACAAACTAACCAATCTCTCCAGGAACAGATTGGAGGCGTGGTTATGGCTGTAATAATAATGAAATTTAGGTGGGGGGAAAAAATGTATTCATGCGAAAGGATCGCAGATGCACTAAGGACGTTCTTTGGTGGATTCTAAGAGATCAGAAATACCTAGGAAGTGATGGCGCTGGAAAACATGCAATAGCAACATATGTGTCTTAAGCGTAGACTGGAATGCATGGAAAAGCTGCAACCGTTAAATTAATGCAGATTAAGAGATAAAAACGAGACTCACGAGCATCGAAGTATGTATGGGGGAGAAGAGAAGCGAGGGAAAAATTGCATTGTGTTTTTCAGATGGCGGTACTGTTTCTAAAAAGCGGAACTGTTTCTAAAAATCAAATTCTGGAGGAGGTCTTTATCCAGCAGTGGCTGTGAAATGGCTGATGATTGCTATTTCCGTTAAGAGCTGTTGAAGTGAACGCCTCGTCCTGACGAAAAAAACTACAGTTTCAGGAATGCTGTACACTTGTCATTCTTCTATAGATTATTGCACACCACTAACTGGTAAAACAGAAGAAGCAATAGTATATACTGAAATACTAGATTCCCCTGTGAAAATTTTCATTGGTTGGGAAGGGAGTGAGACATGGTTGTAGCCTATCCCCGATGTTATTCAATCTGTATATTGAGCAAGCAGTAAAGGAAACAGAAGAAAAGTTCGGAGTAGGAATTAAAATCCATGGAGAAGAATTAAAAACTTTGAGGTTCGCCGATGACATTGTAATTCTGTCAGAGACAGCAAAGGACTTGGAAGAGCAGTTGAACGGAATGGACAGTGTCTTGAAAGAAGGGTATAAGATGAACATCAACAAAAGCAAAACAAGGATAATGGAATGCAGTCGAATTAAGTCGGGTGATGCTGAGGTAATTAGATTAGGAAATGAGACACTTAAAGTAGTAAAGGAGTTTTGCTATTTGGGGAGCAAAATAACTGACGACGGTCGAAGTAGAGAGGATATAAAATGTAGACTGTCAATGGCAAGGAAAGCGTTTCTCAAGAAGAAAAATTTGTTAACATCGAGTGTAGATTTAAGTGTCAGGAAGTCGTTTCTGAAAGTATTTGTATGGAGTGTAGCCATGTATGGAAGTGAAACGTGGACAATAAATAGTTTAGACAAGAAAAGAATAGAAGCTTTCGAAATGTGGTGCTACAGAAGAATGCTGAAGATCAGATGGGTAGACCACATAACTAATGAGGAGGTATTGAATAGAATTGGGGAGAAGAGAAGCTTGTGGCACAACTTGACTAGAAGAAAGTATAGGTTGGTAGGATATGTTCTGAGACATCGACGGATCACCAATTTAGTATTTGAGGGCAGCGTGGAGGGTAAAAATCATAGAGGGAGACCAAGAGATGAATACACTAAGCAGGTTCAGAAGGATGTAGGCTGCAGTAAGTACTGGGAGATGAAGAAGCTTGCACAGGATAGAGTAGCATGGAGTGCTGCATCAAACCAGTCTCAGGACTGAAGACCACAACAACAACAGAAACGATGACTTGGTATGAATACAACAGATTTCCCACTGTTGAAGAGCAACTCGGGGATGGTGATTACATCTTTCAACACGATCGAGCGCCTATTCATAATGCACGGCCTGTGGCGGAGTGGTTACATGACAATAACGTACCTGTAACGGATTGGCCTGCACAGAGTCCAGAATCCTATAGAACACCTTTGGGATGTGTGCAGCACTCCGTGAAGAATGGGCTGTCATTCCCCAAGGAACCTTCCAGCACCTGATTGAACGTATGCCTGTGACAGTGGAAGCTGTCATCAAGGCTAAGGGTGGGCCAACACCACATTGAATTCCAGCATTACCGATGAAGGAGGCCAAGAACTTGTAAGTCATTTTCAGCCAGGTGTCCGGATACTTTTGATCACATAGTGTACCTGCCTACAGGTAGCGTTGCATACAGTACTGTTTCTGATTAATTTACCTTAGATTACTGTCTACCGCAATTAGTACTATTCAGAATATTCCAAGACGATGTAGTTGACGCGTGAAATGCAGAGCTTTAAGTTTTATACGACATGACTCTCTTGGCGATGGTTTGATGATTAATTTGTCCAAGGAATTTAACTGAATTCCAAAAGTCGCTAATCTGATTAGAATATGCTTATACCATAAACGAATTGATAATAAACACGAATGTGCAACGTGGTTCTAAATGCATATAAACATATTAACCGTCATATCTTTCTTCTTTGAAGATTGTCGATTATTCTCGTTTGGGTTATGATATGTGTAGTAAATTATTAAACTTTTGTAGAAACCGATGTCAATGTTGATGATTTATGCGGGAGAATAATTGTGGAATACTGATAATAAAAAAATTAAGCGAGAATTAAATTTTATTGTGTGTGTGTGTGTCTGTAGAAATGGCTCTGAGCACTATGGGACTTAACACCTGAGGTCATCAGTTCCGTAGAACTTATAATTACTTAAACCTAACTAACCTAAGGCCATCACACACATCCATGCCCGAGGCAGGATTAGAACCTGCGACCGTAGCGGTCTCGCGGTTCCAGACTGAAGCGCCTAGAACCGCTCGGCAACACCGGCCGGCTGTGTCTGTAGAAAAGATAGATAGACAGAGAGAGAGAGAGAGAGAGAGAGAGAGAGAGAGAGAGAGCGAGAGAGAGAGAGAGAGAGAGAAATAAGCCTCTCACATTATACTATTTGCTTTTTAATAGCTTTCTATATTGTTCATTGCCTTGTGCAAGGCTGTCAAGCAAACAACCCTCCCAAAGTGTACCAGACATGTAGCTTTATGAGTATAGCTGCGTGAGCATCTGTAGGTCATAGTAACAGGTTTTAAAGTGTTGTTGTTAACGTCAGATCACCATTGCTGATTCATTACATTTCCTGCCTCTCACTTAGTATAAGATTCAGAATTTTCATAAAAATCTGCAAAAAAAAAACACAGCTTTGTGAAATAACCGTAAAATGATCTATGAACCAATATGTGCTTTACAGATACGAAACTAAAATTTAAGACCTGTTCTACAGTGTATGAAAGAGGACGAAGCACATATTGTACATCTGCACACAGCATAACATCAACGTCGCCTCCGAAACTTACGTCTGTGTCCGGTGGATCACTATCCACATTGTCACACGTTCTTATTATGTAGCGACACGTTCTTGTTGTGTAACGACATATAGCGGAACGATTTGGAATTGAATTCAGAGCAAATCTGCTAATCAGATACTTTACGTCACAATCTCTTCGCCCTCTGGCAGTCAAATATTATCGATGGCAATTTCTTTTACTACCAGCTTGACCCAAAGTCTCCAATCTGTTTCCAAAGTCTTCCCAAGATTTCTTCTTGGATGCTGCAATTATCTTTTTGGCTTTGTTTCTTTCTTCAACATAACTTTCTCTGTCTACCTGGGTTCTAGTATGTAGCCATTTTTGATACGCCTTCTTTTTCCTTTTACAGGCTGCCTTGACTGTATCATTCCACCAAGCTGTTTGCTTCATCCTACCTTTACACACTACTGTTCCAAGACATTCTTTAGCCACTTCTAGTACTGTGTCCCTGTACCTTGTCCATTCCTTTTCCAATGACTGTAATTGACTACATTCAACTAACTGGTACCTTTCTGAGATCACTGCTATGTACTTGTGCCTGATTTCCTTATGCCAAGAGTGGAGCATCCAAGAAGAAATCTTGGGAAGACTTTGGAAACAGGTTGGAGACTTTGGGTCAAGCTGCTGGAAAACCATTCTGGAGTGCAATTAGCAGTCTTCGAAAGGGAGGTAAGAAGGAAATGACAAGTATTTTGGACAGGTCAGGAAAACTGCTGGTGAATCCTGTTGATGCACTGGGCAGATGGAGGGAATATTTTGAAGAGTTGCTCAATGTAGGTGAAAATACGATCAGTAATGTTTCAGATTTCGATGTACAATGGGATAGGAATGATGATGGAAATAGGATCACATTTGAGGAAGTGGAGAAAATGGTCAATAGATTGCAGTGCAATAAAGCGGCTGGGGTGGATGAAATTAAGTCGGAACTCATCAAATACAGTGGAATGTCAGGTCTTAAATGGCTACACAGGATAATTGAAATGGCGTGGGAGTCAGGACAGGTTCCATCAGACTGGACGAAAGCAGTAATCACACCAATCTTTAAACATGGAAACAGAAAAGATTGTAACAACTACAGAGATATCTCTTTAATCAGCGTTGTGGGTAAAATCTTCTCAGGTATTGTTGAAAGGAAAGTGCGAGTATTAGTTGAGGACCAATTGGATAAAAATCAGTGTGGGTTTAGGCCTCTTAGAGGTTGTCAGGTCCAGATCTTTAGCTTACGGCAAATAATGGAGAAGTGTTACTAGTGGAACAGGGAATTGTATCTATGCTTTATAGATCTAGAAAAGGCATATGACCGGGTTCCTAGGAGGAAGTTATTGTCTGTTCTACGAGATTATGGAATAGGAAGCAAACTTTTGCAAGCAGTTAAAGGTCTTTACATATATAGTCAGGCAGCAGTTAGAGTTGATGGTAAATTGAGTTCATGATTCAGAATAGTTTCAGGGGCAAGACAAGGCTGCAACCTGTCTCCACTGTTGTTCATATAATTTATGGATCATATGCTGAAAACAATAGTCTGGCTGGGTGAGATTAATATATGTGAACACAAAATAAACAGTCTCGCATATGCGGATGACTTAGTTGTGATGGAAGATTCGATTGAAAGTTTGCAAAGTATTATTTCATCAGCTAGATCAGAAATGTAAGGACTATGGTATGAAGATTAGCATCTCCAAAACGAAAGTAATGTCAGTGGGAAAGAGATATAAACGGATTGAGTGCCAAATAGGAGGAACAAAGTTAGAACAGGTGGACGGCTTCAAGTACTTAGGATGCATATTCTCACAGGATGGCAACATAGTGAAAGAACTGGAA
Organism: Schistocerca piceifrons; assembly: GCF_021461385.2. NCBI lineage: Eukaryota > Metazoa > Arthropoda > Insecta > Orthoptera > Acrididae > Schistocerca > Schistocerca piceifrons. The sequence continues at coordinate 770,365,726 of NC_060140.1, read as the reverse complement.
GCGAGGTGTAGCAAAGCTAATGCAGTGAGCGCTCAGCTACGGTCCACTCTCTTCTGCAAGAAGGAAGTCAGTACCAAGACTAAGTTATCTGTGCACCGTTCAATCTTTCGACCAACTTTGTTGTATGAGAGCGAAAGCTGGGTGGATTCAGGTTACCTTATCAATAAGGTTGAGGTTACGGGTATGAAAGTAGCTAGGATGATTGCAGGTACTAGTAGATGGGAACAATGGCAGGAGGGTGTCCACAATGAGGAAATCAAAGAAAAACTGGGAATGAAAACTGTAGATGTAGCAGTCAGGGCGAACAGGCTTAGATGGTGGGGTCATGTTACACGCATGGGAGAAGTAAGGTTACCCAAGAGACTCATGGGTTCAGCAGTAGAGGGTAGGAGGAGTCGGGGTAGACCAAGGAGAAGATACCTGGATTCGGTTAAGAATGATTTTGAAGTAATAGGCTTAACATCAGAAGAGGCACCAATGTTAGCACTGAATAGGGGATCATGGAGGCATTTTATAAGGGGGACTCCAGACTGAACGCTGAAAGGTATAATCAGTCTCAAATGATGATGATGATGACCAGGACTCGCACCGGTTACTTCCGAGTCGAGCTCCGCTGTTAATGCGTGTGTTAGCAACCTGTACAGCAGTTGAGAAGCAAGTGTGAGAGGGTTCTTAACACTCTGAAACGCCGAGTCAGTGATAGTCGTTTTCTGTCAACAGAACTTTCCTAACGGCCTTGTGCTGGTTAACTTATCTGCGCAAGACAACTTATCGTCACGTGTCTCCATGGTTCACTAGTGAGCCATAGGTCACGTACGCTATTTCCCTTCCTTAGTTGGCCATCTAGCGTTATGTAAACTGCATCTGGGACCACAGAGTCACGTGCAGCACAACATTAAGTTATGCGGACAGGCTTCATGTTAAATGATAATTTATTAATCTGTTTGTGTACTTCTGTAGTTTCGGCAGTAAACTTGTTCCCTCACTCCTGTTGCACTTGTGCTTCACATTCTCCCTGTTACCGCATTATTTTCGTCCGCGAATCTCTGTTCAGGAGGCTAAATTCAATCAAATGAGTCCTGTATTTATGTGGCACGTGTTTACTGGTGAGTGTACAATAACATTTTGCACAATTCATACCGTACTTACGAAATTTTATGGCTTTCCAAAATAATATTGTCACGCCAGGTATTGGATACAAAAATTCTGTCATTTGAGAGCTGGACGATGAGCAGCCGTGTATGACGGTTTCAGCAATCATCTTAACTAACGGAACAGATCCAGGTGACAGCAGTTATGATGTTCTGCATCGCGTGGGTGGCAAAACGGCTTCCAAGACGTTTTCCTCAAGAAAAAGGCATAGTGAAAAGTGCTCACTATTTTATTGAACCATGGAAATATGGAGCCCAAAAACGATCTCTATACTCAATTAGATATTAATATCCTTGGAAAGCTCTGTGGCGAAAAGCCATACAAAATCTTGCCTTCAAAATCTCTGTAACTGATCCCAATTCACAAGAGAGACAGAAACTTCGTCTCGTTTTGTGACCTTCTACAGATGCGCTGTCGTTGGGCTGGTAAAAAGTGTTAAATACATTCTATCTACAGATAAGGTTACCCTCCACACTCTCCCTTTCTTTCTCGTCAGAGTTCAGCATTATCTGTTTCTCCAAATGAACTGTTGCAATTCTTGGAAGTTACATATCAACTCAAAGAAAAGTCAATCCATCATTTTCGACCACAAAGTACGGCAGTATTTTCCCCTCCTTATCTACAATGATCTCGTTATGAAGTTAGTAGTTATCTGGGACGAACTCTAGTCATAAAATTTTCACCATTAATAAAACAGAAGTAGATGAAATACACCGCAATCTTTAACTGGCCAAGTATGACAAAATTGCTACCTGAATATGGAACCAAGACTCATAAACGTTAGTACCTGTTTTTGGAGTGGCTGAGTGATTATAGCACAGGAAAGACTTCTTCACGACTGAGTCTGCGTTTGCCCCGGAGATACCTATAGGCCAACATTCTTCCCAAAACTGACTATCATTCGTGACTCGTCAGACCAGGAGCATCAAGAACGTTTGCAGAAAGGAATAAATCTTAATCTTAATTTTACATCTTCATAATCACAAAACAATTTATGATATTTTGTTGCGGTGAGTTGACTTGTTTGAGGCTACCCTCCACCTTTTCTCCTCTTGTACCAAAGTGCTACTTAATTACTGCACCTGAAATGCTATAAAATATGTTTTCCGTATTCTTGAAATTTCTCCTGGATGACGTAGAACATGCTCCGCTAAAGTGTCCTTCTGGTAAGAGTATTCCGTATTCCATGGACTTCTTCCATAACCTGTTCCTTTTCGTACGTGCCGGCCGTTGTGACCGAGGCGCTTCAGTCTGGAACAGGTTACAGGTTCGAATCCTGCCTCGGCCATGGATGTGTGTGATGTCCTTAGGTTAGCTAGGTTCTAAGTTCTAGGGGACTGATGACCTCACATGTTAAGTCCCATAGTGCTCAGAGCCATTTGAACCATTTTTATCGTACGTCTTTATTTTTCACTGTGTATCTCTACGTACGTTCTGACTTTCTTAGAATCGGTTTTCAAATACTTTTAGTTCCTTCTTCTCCAGATTGGCAGTCGTCCATTTCCAAAAGATTGTGCTCAAAAGTAATATTTCTGAATCTTTTATACGAAACCTCTCAAAGAATTTTAAATAAAACAAACTTTATTAACATTCTACACAATTATTTTTTAGATATACATATTTATTTTTCAACACAGTCACCCTGGCGCAGCTTGTTGATACCTTCAATGTAGAATGTTTGAGTTTGTTGACAGAGCTATAGAATGACCTCAACTTGCACCGCTTGCTAACTATCGAACTGAAGTCCTCGAAGGTGTTCTTTAAGTTTTGGAAACAGATGAAAATCGGAGGAGCCAAGACGGGACTGTATGTAGATTGATCGATGAGAGTGAAGCCATGGCGTCGGCTTGTTGCAGATGTCGCAGCTTTCATGTGTGGTCTGGCATTATCATGGTGAAGAAGAGGCTGTTCCATGTGTGGAACTCTTGGGCTTGTTGTTGTTGTTGTTGTGGTCTTCAGTCCTGAGACTGGTTTGATGCAGCTCTCCATGCTACTCTATCCTGAGACTGGTTTGATGCAGCTCTCCATGCTACTCTATCTTGTGCAAGCTTCTTCATCTCCCAGTACATACTGCAACCTACACCCTTCTGAATCTGCTTAGTGTATTCGTCTCTTGGTCTCCCTCTACGATTTTTACCCTCCACGCTGCCCTCCAATGCTACATTGGTGATCCCTTGATGCCTCAGAACGTGTCCTACCAATCGATCCCTCCTTCTAGTCAAGTTGTGCCACAAACTTCTCTTCTCACCCATTCCTGTTCAACATCTCCTCATTAGTTATGTGATCTACCCATCTAATCTTAAGCATTCTTCTGTAGCACCACATTTCGAAAGCTTCTATTCTCTTCTTGTCCAAACCATTTATCGTCCATGTTTCACTTCCATACTTGGCTACACTCCATACAAATACTTTCAGAAATGACTTCCTGACACTTAAATCTATACTCGATGTTAACAAATTTCTGTTCTTCAGAAACGCTTTCCTTGCCATTGACAGTCTACATTTTATATCCTCTCTACTTCGACCATCATCAGTTATGTTGCTCCCCAAATAGCAAAACTCCTTTACTACTTTAAGTGTCTCATTTCCTAATCTAATCCCCTCAGCATCTCCCGACTTAATTCGACTACATTCCATTATCCTCGTTTTGCTTTTGTTGGTGTTCATCTTATGTCCTCCTTTCAAGACGCTATCCATTCCGTTCAACTGCTCTTCCAAGTCCTTTGCTGTCTCTGACAGAATTACAATGTCATCGGCGAACCTCAAGGTTTTTATTTCTTCTCCATGGATTTTAATACCTACTCCGAATTTTTCTTTTGTTTCCTTCACTGCTTGCTCAATATACAGATTGAATAACATCGGGGAGAGGCTACAACCCTGTCTCACTCCCTTCCCAACCACTGCTTCCCTTTCATGCCCCTCAACTCTTATAACTGCCATTTGGTTTCTGTACAAACTGTAAATAGCTTTTCGTTCCCTGTATTTTACCCCTGCCACCTTCAGAATTTGAAAGAGAGTATTCCAGTCAACATTGTCAAAAGCTTTCTCTAAGTCTACAAATGCCAGAAACGTAGGTTTGCCTTTCCTTAATCTAGCTTCCAAGATAAGTCGTAGGGTCAGTATTGCCTCACGTGTTCCAATATTTCTACGGAATCCAAACTGATCTTCCCCGAGGTCGGCTTCTACTAGTTTTTCCATTCGTCTGTAAAGAATTCGTGTTAGTATTTTTCATCCGTGACTTATTAAACTGATAGTTTGGTAATTTTCACATCTGTCAACACCTGCTATCTTTGGGATTGGGATTATTGTATTCTTCTTGAAGTCTGAGGGTCTTTCGCCTGTCTCATACATCTTGCTCACCAGATGGTAGAGTTTTGTCAGGATTGGCTCTCCCAAGGCTGTCAGCAGTTTTAATGGAATGTTATCTACTCCCGGGGCCTTGTTTCGACTTAGGTCTTTCAGAGCTCTGTCAAACTCTTCACGCAATATCGTATCTCCCATTTCATCTTCATCTACATCCTCTTCCATTTCCATAATATTGTCCTCAAATACATCGCCCTTGTATAGACCCTCTATATACTCCTTCCACCTTTCTGCTTTCCCTTCTTTGCTTAGAACTGGGTTTCCATCTGAGCTCTTGATGTTCATACAAGTGGTTCTCCTTTCTCCAAAGGTCTCTTTAATTTTCCTGTAGGCAGTATCTATCTTACCCGTAGTGAGATAAGCCTCTACATCCTTACATTGGTCCTCTAGCCATCCCTGCTTAGCGATTTTGCACTTCCTGTCGATCTCATTTTTGTGATGTTTGTATTCCTTTTTGCCTGCTTCATTTACTGCATTTTTATATGTTCTCCTTTCATCAATTAAATTCAATATTTGTTCTGTTACCCAAGGATTTCTACTAGCCCTCGTCTTTTTACCTACTTGATCCTCTGCTGTCTTCACTACTTCATCCCTCAAAGCTACCCATTCTTCTTCTACTCTATTTCCTTCCCCCATGCCTGTCAATTGTTCCCTTATGGTCTCCCTGAAACTCTGTACAACCTATGGTTCTTTCAGTTTATCCAGGTCCCATCTCTTTAAATTCCCAGCTTTTTGCAGTTTCTTCAGTTTTAATCTACAGTTCATAACCAATAGATTGTGGTCAGAGTCCACATCTGCCCCTGGAAATGTCTTACAATTTAAAACCTGGTTCCTAAATCTCTGTCTTACCATTATATAATCTAACTGAAACCTGTCAGTATCTCCAGGCTTCTTCCATGCATACAACCTTCTTTTATGATTTTTGAACCAAGTGTTAGCTATGATTAATTTGTGCTCTGTGCAAAATTCTACCAGGCGGCTTCCTCTTTCATTTCTTACCCCCAATCCATATTCACCTACTACGTTTCCTTCTCTCCCTTTTCCTACTACCGAATTCCAGTCACCCATGACTATTAAATTTTCATCTCCCTTCACTATCTGAATAATTTCTTTTATTTCATCATACATTTCTTCAATTTCTTCGTCATCTGCAGAGGTAGTTGGAATATAAACTTGTACTACTGTAGTAGGCGTGGGTTTCGTGTCTATCTTGGCCACAATAATGCGTTCACTATGCTGTTTGTAGTAGCTTACCCGCATTCCTATTTTTTTATTCATTATTAAACCTACTCCTGCCTTACCTCTGTTTGACTTTGTATTTATAGCCCTGTATTCGCCTGACCAAAAGTCTTGTTCCTCCTGCCACCGGACTTCACTAATTCCCACTATATCTAACTTTAACTTATCCATTTCCCTTTTTAAATTTTGTAACCTACCTGCCCGATTAATGGATCTGACATTCCACGCTCCGATCCGTAGGACGCCAGTTTTCTTTCTCCTGATAACGACGTCCTCTTGAGTAGTCCCCGCCCGGAGATCCGAATGGGGGACTATTTTACCTCCGGAATATTTTACCCAAGAGGACGCCATCATCATTAACCACACAGTAGAGCTGCATGCCCTCGGGAAAAATTACGGCTGTAGTTTCCCCTTGCTTCCAACCGTTCGCAGTACCAGCACAGAAAGGCCGTTTTGGTTAGTGTTACAAGACCAGATCAGTCAGTCATCCAGACTGTTGCCCCTGCAACTACTGAAAAGGCTGCTGCCCCTCTTCAGGAACCACACGTTTGTCTGGCCTCTCAACAGATACCCCTCCGTTGTGGTTGCACCTACGGTACGGCTATCTGTATCGCTGAGGCACGCAAGCCTCCCCACCAACGGCAAGGTCCATGGTTCATGGGGGGATTATTTTATTATTGTTGTTATTATATATTTTTTGTTGTATTAAACTGTAAGATACCATAGTGTGAATGAAGTAATTAGTGGCGACCTTGACGTAATAGATTATTGTATTTCCATTTTGAATTATTAACGTTATCCCTTCAACCGTTTCACTTCAGCTTGCCTGTAGTCTCTTGTGTTGGATTACTGCCGCCATATGTCAGCTTCGCGTCTCTGCGCACGCGCTGAGCGTCGTGGTGCGGGTGATCAGGTTCCCACCCCGTCCACGACTGCGTATCAGCAGGGACTGTCGCGGCGCTGGACCGGAATGTGGGACGTCTGGGAGGATGCGGCGTCGGCGGTGGCGCCGCGCAGCTCAGCGTCGGCCCTAATAGAGGCGGTCAGGTGAATTAGGGACGCCGGCGCCGGCGCCCGTGATGGATGGGACGGCGGCGCTGCTGCCTGGCTTCATTACGCGAGGCCGCGCTCTGCGGTCCGTGTCTGTGTGTGGCGAGCACGTCCCAGCCGTCGCCGGCTACTCGGTCCGTCTTATTCCCTTCCCCAGTTCACCTCACTATTAAGTCCTTCAACAGTGATACGTACGTAGTTCTCCTCTCTGTCTGACTCATGACACACTGACGAACTGATAACTACTAGACAGCTGCTTACATTTTTAATTAAAAAAAAAAAAAAATGTTGTTCGACAAGGTTTGTACGAACATTCTCTGCTCATTCTCAGGGCGCTTGACTGCACTGCCATGTAATAAAGGGTGCACTATCTTGCTGGAAACTACCGGTTGGTTACAACTAAACAGAGAGTGTACTGACAAGGGACACCTTTAACCTCAAACGCCCGGATACGCACGGTACCATGCTCAGAATAACACTGTCTCATAAAAAACAAAGGAAAAACAAAAAAAAAACCAAAAACGGTTGTCTATGTCGTCTCCACGCAAAACATGGCATTATACAACAAGTGACATTTTAATAGAGGAGAAGAAAGGAACAAGACATCGATACCAAAGAAGAGAGTCGTCAGGAATAAAGGACAGCCAACCAGTTGTAAATATGGTGGTTTTCAAATAACTTTGACCACGGTTTTGCCGGATATAAACCCGTCTTCTTCAGAAGGACAGACAAACTTCACATTAGCAGTTCACTCAGTGAAAGCTATCTCCAGATGACATTAGTCGGCAACGGTCTGGATGTCAATACGTAAAAGTTAAGGGCCCTAGAATCAAGGGCTTGTCACATCAGTAAAAACACTTAGAATAGCAAATGGTTCAAATGGCTCTGAGCACTATGGGACTAAACTTCTGAGGTCATCAGTCCCCTAGAACTTAGAACTACTTAAACCTAACTAACCTAAGGACATCACAAACATCCATGCCCGAGGCAGAATTCGAACCTGCGACCGTAGCGGTCGCGCGGTTCCAGACTGTAGCGCCTAGAACCGCTCGGCCACATCGGCCGGCTTGAATAGCAGATCATGCTAGTAGCTACATGCCGAGCGTGGTCAAGCTTATTTCAAAACCACCATTTTTGCACCTATATATGTCCAAAAGAACTTTGCATCGTAATCAGGATAACACAGGCTCTGCAAAACCGTATTTATCTGCTGATACCGGACAAGCGACTTTCAAGTACAACGTCTGACATGTACGGGAATATACATAATAGCTGTACCAGTACACGTCGTAGACGCATGGTTGACGACATATGGAAATTTGGGTCGGGCTCTGAGTCGTGCACGGATAGCTAAACGTTAACACGATCGCTCGTTATAAGCGGTAAATCCGACGTCGACTCCCGTTCCGCCAAAAATTTTCATTGTCGTCAATCCATTCTGCAGCTGATATTTGTCCACATTCGCAACTGCGAATGCATTTAATGTATTCTTGCAACTGGTTGGCTGTCCTTTATTCCTGCTGTTCTGTAACCATTGCTGTAATGCAGCCATGTCCAAAATATTGAAATTACACATAATTCAACGACGTCACTGTATCATTACATTTCCAATCAAGATTGCCTTAACCACTAGGCTTAAACTAACTATAATACTGCAAAACACAAATATTCTACACACCTGTTAAGGCTTATGTTATTACTCATTGTGCAGATGCGGGATTTCGATGAAGCGGCTGAAACAAAATGGAGGAGAACAATGTGCACACCTCTATAGGCCACGTTTCTACATTCAAAATCACTTCTGCATTGAAACACTCCATTATAAAAAGCAGCAATAATAAAATTTTCAGATGATGATATCGGTTTGTTAATGTCATAAGCTGCCTTTCACCAAAGATATTGTAAATCACAGTGTCAATTTTGATAATGAAATAACAATCATGTACCTTCACTGTTGGTTAGGCACATTGTAGTCTTACAAAATTAGCAATCCTTCCGGTATAAAGCTTATCATGCCGAAAGAAGTGTTGCTCTGGAGGTGAACGTCGTGTAATGCTTAAATAGCCATCTTCAGGTTCAGGTTTTTTCTGACCTTCGAAATCAGTATATCGTCCAGCGTAACTTCATAGATTTCTGTTCCATCCCCATTATTTATCTGAATTATTATGTTATATAATATATCAGCGAACTCTCTATCCTCGACCCCGATTACTTTTCCATATTCAGCACGTCGCAACTTTGTCCCTAATGTTTGCAGCACATTCGTAGGATTAATTCTCTTCATATCACTGTACACAGTTCACACGGTTAACCGCATCCGAACACGAAAAGACACTACAGCTATACCATTCACGCAGCTCGAGGACTTTTTGGTGCAGCAACAACATGCAACCGTTTGATGGCGCTAACACACAAGTGTGGAGTTTTGTATCAAAATGACAAAGACCACTGTTGTTTTTATGACCGAGTGTTAGTCTGAGCATGATTTCGTGCGGTTCCTAGCGTTCGAGGTCAAAGATGTTCCTTGTCAGTGCTGCAGTGCGCGCTGAAACATTGTAGATGTGTTCATCAGTTGGTGCACTCACGGAGCATGCTGAAAAAGGGTAATAGTTCCACCTTCTCCCGCCAGGTGAAGATACGGCGCTTTAAGCAGTCCGAATGTAAATTTTTTCCTGTTTTCACGTCAGTGCACTGTTTATCGCTTGGCGAAGCGTTGGTTTCTTTTGTGTAGTGAAAGTTGGTGTAAATGATTGAGAAAGTTTTCTGAACGAAACGCTGTGACTATTGAGAAGAAAGGCCGTGCATGCTGGTAAAATTGTTTTGTCGGAACGGCAGAAATAGCAGCGCTGCTTTGCGGTAATGTCGACGACAGCTGTGAAGAAGCCCCTTGCCAATAAATGGGCTAAACAATATGATCAAGATATTGGAAGAAACAGGTGAATTGTCTGGTGCAGCTGGGAGAGAGGGGCGGCCCGTTCCCATGTCACTCGCTGATGAAGCTGCAGCCATTCATAGAGCTGCATCATGGGAATTCTCTCTTCCCTGGTCAACAGTTCAAAAGATTTTGGGGTGCATTTTATCCAGCTATACCTACAAGTTTCAGAATGTGCATAAAATGAAGCCCCTGGATAGGCTACAACGCCGTTACTTTGGAAATGAATAGCTCGTGGCCGAGAAACAGTTTTTGGACGAACGAGGCTCATTTTACTCTGCACGGTGCCGTGAATGCACAGAACTGTCGCATGTGGTGTTCTACTCCGCCACATGTTGTGCGGGCACATCCACTTCACTCAGCTTATGTGACTGTGTGGTGTGGTTTCACCACCTCCTTCATTCGCGGCCGCTTTTTCTTCGAGGAGATGATACCTCATGCACCTGCTAGATGTACCGTGATATCTGCACGTTATAAGGACCTCCTTTTGCAACCGCGATTCCAGATTTTCAAGAACGCAGATGTGTCCACACCACTACTTTCAAGCAACATGGGGTGACACCAAATTTCGCTTACCAGGTGAAAGATTTCGTTCGTGAAACCTTCGGTAACAACCGCATCATCTCTTGGCAATTCCAAGTGTGTGGCTTTACCGACCTAAATTCATGTGACTCCTGCTTGTGGGGATATCTGGAAGATTGCGTCTATACGGACTTTTCCTTATCTGAAGGATAGTATACGACCACATATCTCTGATTTCACCGGATATGCTTCCGGCAACCGCCGACCATGCTGTGTTACGGATGCACCGTGTTGCTGAGTTGGGAGCCCATATTGAACATATTTTACAACTTGGGACCACATCCTACTAAACAAGCCAGAACACCGTCATCATGTGTCTGACCGTTCGTCATCTTTACTTCGCTGTGGCCGAGCGTTTCTTGGCACTTCAGTCTGGAACCGCGCTGCTGCTACGGTCGCAGGTTCGAACCCTGTCTCGGGAATGGATGTGTGTGATGTCAGGTTATTTAGGTTTAAGTAGTTCTAAGTCTAGGAGACTGATGATCTCAGATGTTAAGTCCCATAGAGCTTAGAGCCATCTGAACCATTTTTTCATCTATACCTGCAACTACACCACATTCTGATTGCTTACAGCACCAAGTTTTCACTTGGTGTCAGAAAGTGAAATATTATTTTTTCAAACTAGTCCCTGAGCGCGCCGGTTAACGAGCATATCTACGATTTTTCAGCGTCGTGTGTTGTCTATAGCCCGCATTGCAGCACTCGGACCCTGTCAGTTTAATTATAACCAACCGGTGGATACCTGGACTGCGTGTAAGACCTGAATCGAAAGTGAAAACTAATGTTTGAATACGATGAATGCAATGAGACTGCCTGGGCATCAGTAGCATGAGTCAGACAAAATTTTCATCATCTTTATCATCATCACAATCATCATCCTTTCAGGAATTGGATCCTACAGTCTTTTCCGACCTCAGTCCACCGTTACCTCGGTCTTCCCTGGTTTCTTCGGTCAAGAGGTATGTAAGGCAGTGCCACTTTCGGGATCCTTGTATTGTCAAAAAATGGTTCAAATGGCTCTGAGCACTATGGGACTTAACAGCTGTGGTAATCAGTCCCCTAGAACTTAGAACTATTTAAACCTAACCAACCTAAGGACATCACACACATCCATGCCCGAGGCAGGATTCGAACCTGCGACCGTAGCAGTCGCGCGGTTCCGGACTGCGCGCCTAGAACCGCGAGACCACCGCGGCCGGCCTTGTATTGTCCATTCTTTCTAATGCTCCTCTCATTCGCTTCCAAATTCGACCATCTTATTCCGTACTGAAAATATTTGTAACTGATTCCGTATATCCCGGTTTCTTACTTTTCAAGGCGTGTATGTCCCAGTGGTGCCTTAAAGAATTTCACTTCTTTAGCTGTGGTCTTTCTGTCTTAACGTCCATGTTTCACTGTCATAGAGCGTAACTGGCACTGTCATTCTGCACAGTTATAACTAAACTTCGTTTCGCACTGTTTTGAGTCTTCTTAGAATGGACCCGCACAATGCCTGGTATCTTCATAACTTATTGTCTACGTTTCTACCGTAGTCTATTCTCTGCTGGACTCGCAGCATATACGAGGTTAAAATCTGATATTTTATATAAACTGACCCCCAGTTAGCTGCAAAATATTTTACTTAGATTGTTCTGGCCGTATTTCTTCACTACAAGGTTGTTCCCGCTAGTATGTCATTGTTAAATGTCCATGTTGATGTTACAATTATTATAGCTTACTTACGTCTCTATATTCGTTTCATGTACAGTTGTTTTACAACTTTACATCCGTCTAGGTGGGGTGACGTTCATAATGCATCCTGGAGCGGATATTTATCTTCTGTCAAGTTGTATGAATCGTGTAATTTTGTCTGTATAGAATACTATTTTTGACAAATAAACGGACAGTTCTCGCTGCTATGATGCTTTATGTTCACAGACTAAATCGTGTCTCAGAAGGTCAGAGATGGTGGTTGTGCACAATGACTATTAGCATTTTGTTGTTAATTGCAGTTGAACGTTGTCTATTATTTTTGTGCATCATGCTGTTTTCATTCCTTTTCTTCTTTTAAAATTTTAATGAAGTTTTCTAAATAATATTTATGTTTCAAATCATCAGAGGATGTAGTTGGGATATTTATTCGTTAATTTCCAATTCTTCCAAAATATACGGAATCAATTTATATAGAAAAGTTGTATCCATCGTAATCATAGGAGATATCGCAACCTAAATAACTGAAATGTTGAACCTGTTCTAAAATTTCGTCATCCAAAATAACCGTTGCTCTTATTGGGTGTTTGTTCTTGAATGCCTTGCTTACTAACTTTGAAGTAGAATTTTTAAAATTATATTCTTTACAGATCTGATGTAGTTAATAAACAGTTTTTTAAAGAGTTTTTGCATAATCACTAAGACACCAGCATACGCTAGCGCATTCAAAGCTGCCCTTGCTAGTTCCAGCTGGTGCCTGATCCTTGCATGCAGGATATCGTGCACATAAACGTTAAAAAGCGTGGGTGGTAATACACGTCCGTGTCTTAAGCCCTGGTTAATAACTCATTTTCCCCAGATAAGCCTCGTAAAATTGTGAAATGAGTGAATAAAATGCAACGTTTCAGCCACAATTCCACTGGTCCTCTTCTAACTGCTAAACATGAAATATACTGTGTTATCGAGGGCTCACTTAGTGTACTGCTAGCCATTGAATTAGCAACACCAGTAACGCTAGCAAATAGGGTAATCTTGTATAATAATTTATTACGTCAAGATTGCTTAGTAACTACAATGTTCGGATTACCAGTTTCGTTATTTTATAGGCATCCACGTTTGTAATTAATGTACTAACAATTCACGATATGTACAACTGTGAACATTACTAAGTGGTATAAAGTTGTTGTTGTTGTGGTCTTCAGTCCTGAGACTGGTTTGATGCAGCTCTCCATGCTACTCTATCCTGTGCAAGTTTTTTCATCTCCCAGTACCTACTGCAACCTACATCCTTCTGAATCTGCTTAGTGTATTCATCTCTTGGTCTCCCTCTACGATTTTTACCCTCCACGCTGCCCTCCAATACTAAATTGGTGATCCCTTGATGCCTCAGAACATGTCCTACCAACCGATCCCTTCTTCTGGTCAAGTTGTGCCACAAACTTCTCTTCTCCCCAATCCTATTCAATACTTCCTCATTAGTTATGTGATCTACCCATCTAATCTTCAGCATTCTTCTGTAGCACCACATTTCGAAAGCTTCTATTCTCTTCTTGTCCAAACTATTTATCGTCCATGTTTCACTTCCATATATGGCTACACTCCATACAAATACTTTCAGAAATGACTTCCTGACACTTAAATCAATACTGGATGTTAACAAATTTCTCTTCTTCAGAAACGCTTTCCTTGCCATTGCCAGCCTACATTTTATATCCTCTCTACTTCGACCATCATCAGTTATTTTGCTCCCCAAATAGCAAAACTCCTTTACTACTTTAAGTGCCTCATTTCCTAATCTAATTCCCTCAGCATCACCCGACTTAATTAGACTACATTCCATTATCCTTGTTTTGCTTTTGTTGATGTTCATCTTATATCCTCCTTTCAAGACACTGTCCATTCCATTCAACTGCTCTTCCAAGTCCTTTGCTGTCTCTGACAGAATTACAATGTCATCGGCGAACCTCAAAGTTTTTATTTCTTCTCCATGAATTTTAATACCTACTCCGAATTTTTCTTTTGTTTCCTTTACTGCTTGCTCAATATACAGATTGAACAACATCGGGGAGAGGCTACAACCCTGTCTTACTCCCTTCCCAACCACTGCTTCCCTTTCATGTCCCTCGACTCTTATAACTGCCATCTGGTTTCTGTACAAATTGTAAATAGCCTTTCGCTCCCTGTATTTTACCCCTGCCACCTTTAGAATTTGAAAGAGAGTATTCCAGTCAATGGTATAAAGTATGACACTGAATTATACATCACATCGTCACACGGTAAAAAAAAAATTCTCTCTTAATATGTAACGATACAATATATAAATCATTGACGTATTTTATAGCACATAATATAATGTTTAGGGTACACAACTTGACTGTATACAGTGAATGTATACAATGAATTAACCGGATATAAATTGCCGAAAACGTCAATGCGAACGCTGCTTCTGTTAGACGGTCCTGAAGTAGTAGATTATTGTAGGAACATTAATCGTAAGGTAGCATACTTCCCTCTGACAGAATGAGAATGTATTAAAAGGTGAAATTCCCTTTTTTGTGCATACACTGCAGTAGGAAGATAACATGATTACATTTCTAGGTGATCTGGAATATACGAGGTCCAAATTCTGTGTATACAACACTGACGCTAATGCGAGCTGTATAGTTACGCCTACAGCTTGCATTGCTGCCAACAGTGTTACGATTCAAAATTACTACTACGTTTTGTCTCCCCACACCACAACAGTTGGACCACCAAAACGATCATGTTAGACACGCGCCTCCGGCTATGGCGAGAGGAGGAAATACATAATATACTCAGAAACATTCTCGAACACGATCGTTTTGGTGGTTCAAGTGCTATGGTGTGGGAAGACAAAATGCTGCATGGTGGTACTGACTTCAAGCTGTATGAACTCTAGTGAGTGGATCACCTATAGTTAGAGGATATTAGGCTTCTATAGTTCTAAGAAGTGAAGCGTTTACAGAAGTAAGTGGGTAGTCACTTACATTGACACATAATTAACCACTTATTATTGCAGATATTAACTATCCACAACCTACAGGTGGTCATTTATTTTGCTACACACGTTAGCTCTATGTAGACAATTCTTAGAGTTACAGGTGTTTTACAGTTACAAGTAATGTTTACAGCTAATAAGCACTTTTATTCATTCACGGTCAGGTATTAAAACCTGTTGTGCTTATTTCATACATCTTATGATACTGTCGCTAGTTGTATTCACTTCAAGAAGAGTATATAGGACTCTGCATACATTTATGAACTAGTTATTCACTGTATCAAAAGTATATAACGGTGCCTACTTTTCCTTTCTCCTATAGCTAATTTTGAGTCCTCGTTTTAGCTGCTGATTAGGAATAACTTTTTCATGTATTCCAGTTATTGCATCTCGCCCCTTGACACAACTCATTCGCTGTTTTCGCGGGGCATATTTCCTGCTGCGACACCACTGACATCCCTACACCAATTCGCCGACGTATTCTAAACCTTTTAGTACCATACAATTGTTATTAAAGCCGCTACATACAATTCTTTCACCAAACGTACTTGCGACCTGCATATATTCCAGTGCTAGTTGTTTCATTACTATGTAATTGTGGCCACGCTTCTCTATCTATGTAGTCACTTTCTGATACTTAATGTTAGCTAATGATCGAGAATAGTCTCTCCACTTACACCAGTCACATATTCCGGCCCGTCATACGCTTCGCACTTTTTGTTGATGGGTTCGCTACAAGCATAATACTGACCTCACTACAGCTGCATAGAGATTAGTTCCCAAATTTCCCATCCATAGCGCCACTTGTAGTCGATATTAACTCATTTGATTTATCGTTAGGTTTTTTTAAATATATTATTGACTACGCTGCTTATATTCACCTACAATTTTGTTTATGCCGTATGACAGCTATAGTTACTTTGTTTTATTAATTTATCGTACTTTCACCCTCACTTTGAGACCAACTTCAAGGTATGCATATAGTTGGCAGATTGGTTCATGTTCTGGAGTGATGTCTGCACTTTTTTGTTTTGCTTCTTTGTACTGGTTTTATGCAGATGCTATGAGCTACAGGTAGGCATCTGAGACGTCTTATTGTAGTAATGGATTCAGTATTGTATTACTTATTGTTCCTACATATATTTTTAGGTAGCATTCTTGCTATATGCACTTTATTATTGAATCTCGCAAATAATGCGATAGGCTTAAGTATGTACAATTTTTTATTTTTCAATTTTTAAAAGATTTTTTAAAGTTTTCGTCCCTAGTTTTAATATTCTTGTCTGACTTCTACTTATTTGTGGTGTACTTTCCGGTACAGTCTTCTGAAGAAGGGCACTAAGTGCCCGAAACCGGTAAAGAAATTAAATTTCTTTTGTGCAACTGGTTGCTTATTATTTCATTATACACGACTACAGTTCCTGAAGATGGATAAAATATTAAATCCATGAACACTGTCCACTCACTGGCCAACTGCCATCGGAGGTTCGAGTCCTCCCTCGGGCATGGGTATGTGTGTGTTGTTCTTAGCATAAGTCAGTTAAAGTAGTGTGTACGTCTAGGGACCGATGACCTCAGCAGTTTGGTCCCTTAGAAATTCACGCACATTTGAACATTGCACTGTCCAACGTTACTATAAAACTGTACTCGTTACCTATGTGGGATTTTTCAGGAGAGCATTCAGCCCTGCTTCCGTTTTTACGGATGACGCTGCGCGACCACAACGAACTGCGCAGTTGGGGATGTTCTTGCAACTAGAGGTGAATGGACTGGTATACCCGTTGCGCTGTCTTAAATCCCATCGACCACGTTTGGAAACCGTCGGGGAGACGTACTGTAGAACGTCTTGCGGCCAGTATGCGAGCGGATTGTAGGGCGTGCATTGCCGAGGAGACCACACCCCCTATTAAGAACGATGTCCCGCCTTTTACAATGTCCAAGGGACTATCATAAACCGACATGACTTCAGTGTAACTACTGTTTTTGAATAAAACTGTCATTACTGTTCGTCTCATTGCGCCGTTATTTCTATGTATGGCCCAAACTATGTTAGTTGGTAGTGACGGATCATGCGAAACTTAATTTTGTTCATATGTTTTGCAAACAAATGTACAGTCATGACAACAGAAATGTCTTCCTCAAACACTTGCTATCTAAATTTGCCCGAAAGGGTTCTACAATAACAACATAGTCTTCTAGAGATTCTCACTGTATTTCCACGACAATATCTGTTACACTTTCGTATGGGCTATGCTTCCCTGTTACGATCCTAGTAGTTCTGAATTAGTTAGTTCTACGCTCTCCAGTTTGCTTGATAAGGTCTCTAAACACTGGAACAATATTTTATAAGTGGTCACTCTAGTGTCTTAGGTGCGATTCCTTTACGGAAGGTCTACACTTACTCAGAATAATTTCAAGAAATTGGTCTTTCATTCACCTTGCCTAATATTAATTTTACGGCTTGTTACTATTACTCTTAAACATTTACTCATTGTGGCGTGATACACACCTTTTAATTGGATAGACTTCTGTCTGGCGCTGAACAACGATATATATTGGTTTTCTCCACTTTTGACAATTTTAGTCTCAACAGTTCTCTCAGAAAACGTCAGTTATTCTAGGACTGAATTTTTTTTCACTTACAACGTAATAAATGGTGTTCTTCATTTCTATCTGTTAATAAACGTAATGAATTAGAGGAATATATTTCAAAATGGGCAATATCATTTGACTTAATTTAGACAGATAAAGGAAACTTGTCTTTTCGTAGTAATGCGTTCAGAATGTTAACGCAGAACACAAGAAGAGCCATAAAAATAGTTTCCAGCCACTGAAGCGAGATTAGGAACACTATCGACAAATTTCGAGAGAGGAAGCGTGCCAGAAAAATGGGTAAATTTTCTCAGTGCGTAAAAGGTACAGTAACCAAAGAATGAAGATAACTAGCAGAGGTACAATGTTGTTGAGAACAACAAGCTCCAGAAAGACACTGATGGAATCGAACACAAATGGACAGTTTAGCTTCGGCGGACTGAAGTAACAGTCTTTATCTTTACCCTTTTCGTGTGACTGTGCATTTCCGACAGCCTGTATTATTCTTCTAGATCCATATCTGCAAGCCACGCTATGGTGTTAGGCGAGGGGAACGGGGGGGGGGGGGGGTAAGGGAGCCTTTGTGACCCACTGCCACCTCCCAGCCTTTCCTGTTCCAGTCGCGAAATGTGCGCGGAAAGAACCATTATTGGTAACCTTCCGTCTGAGCATGAAACTCTCTAATTTTACTTCATAATTTTTTCGCGACCTGTAAGTACTGTATTTATGAAGATTGACGGACCGTCCTGTTGCACATTAGACACTAAATCATTTCCAACAGACATCAGTTAAAGAAATCATTCACCATTACTGATATCAATGTGGGTTTTCGCATCGATTTCTGTCGCGAAATATTGAGACTCCCAGTAAATACCATAATGCGAAAACAACGCAGGAAAAAAGGTCGCAGTTTATTAACGTCGTTCCGCTTTTGCGGAGACAGGGACTTTGAATTAGGTTATTATGGCTAACATCTCCTCCAAGTTACCGGTGCGTAATATGAGACATACATCAGTACGGCGAACGAACTGTGACAGCAGAAACTGTGTTTCACATTTTGTTTTCATGTTTTCTCTTAGTTCAGTGACTTGGAAATAACGATCAGACTCGAAACCACTTCACTAAATTTCATTTGAAGGCAAGAATACTACTTTAAGATTTTAGTTTAATAAACTGTAACTGTGTTTTGTGTGTCTGAAAAACTAATATCCGAAAATTCTGTGAGAAGTGATCACACCAACCAGGTCAAAGTGATTACAGAAAGGCCCTCACGTTGAAAGCAGAAGGATGCCACGAACAGCACGGCCAGAGAGCTGCTACCCATTCCGAAACAAGTCTGCGGAAAGTGCTCCCAGCATCGGAAGATCCACTGCGTTACGTGCGTGGGGTTTACAAGGAGCATACAGCAAAGAACGGAGCATCCAGAGCTTACAACTTT
The DNA here is from genome assembly GCF_021461385.2 of Schistocerca piceifrons. Classification (NCBI taxonomy): domain Eukaryota; kingdom Metazoa; phylum Arthropoda; class Insecta; order Orthoptera; family Acrididae; genus Schistocerca; species Schistocerca piceifrons. The sequence goes on along the minus strand of NC_060140.1, from coordinate 770,346,670 downwards.
ACTCCAAAACACATTACCGCCTGTGTGCTTCCTAAAAGATCGGATATGGCAGAACTCGATTCCAACAAAACACACAGAGTCGCAATAAGGTATGCAAAACTACATTCAGTTTGATCTGAGGGCCTATCTAGATGATGATTGGCAATTAATAAACGAAAATGCTTACAAATAATCTGTCATCATGCATCCAAGAAGCAGAAATAGTTTTACGTACTATGCAAATATTGCAATCAAGTCTAAGAGAGAAACTTCAACACTTGAAAATATAAATAATATTTTTTGAAAATTAATTAAAGTGGGCATGGACTGTCACTAAAATTGTACGAAGCGCAATCAGCGTATTGCGTATTGCGAAAGGCCTGACCACATCATTAGGAATAAATATTACCCATGAAGCTAAATCAGTAAGTGAAACAGACTGTTCTGAACTCTTAGGGTTTTATATTGATAAGAACCTGAGCTGGAATCGTCATGTTACAGGTCTTACAGGTATAAAAACTGAAAATTTTGCGTTACGGGGTTTGAAATGAAAGCATCAGAAAGTTGACTTAGTTTCCCTGTTATATTCCACTAATCTTCTACGGCGTCATACTTTGGAGCTGCTGAAGGAAAAAAGTGTTTGCTACACAGAAGCGAGTAACTTGAATAATATGTTTTGTCTACTCTAGAACCTCTTTTGGAAACGTCTTCTTGGCAGTTGCACATTCTGAAAATAGCATCACAGTACATTTGATCCCTCATGAAGCTTTTCGTCAGCAATCAGTCATTCAAAATTCATAGTAGTAAAAGGAGAAACGACTTACACAGTCTGTTACTTAGCCTCACTGTGTCAAAGAAATGAGTGAGATAGTCAGCTATAAAAATCATAGGCCACCTCCACCGTGATGTAAAAATTTTGATCGATACATGTTATAAAAGTGTATGTGTGATTTCTGTATGCATTTGTATGTATGTTCCATATTTCCTGCTAAATCTCTGGATCGATTTGAATCAGACTTGGCCACTTTGTGCGTAAGAACCACCTACCTATCTAAGGAGTGGGAGTGAGGAAAGAACTGTAGCTCACGGGGCGCAAACAGGCAGACTATATTCAGCCAGTATTTCAGAATGAAAACACTTCGTGGCTTGCATGCAACTTTACACATAATTTAAAATCATTACGAGACTTCTTCTCGCTGACAGCCTCCACGAAATGATGAAGTTTATCGCTTACTACATTTTCGCTGTCATGCACTAAAACCGCCGCATCAGGCATGACCTCTTAATTTATTACTTCTTTACTACTGGCTCTATAAGGAACACATTCCGCCGGCTTTATGCGCGTATATCACTGGATGTACCTGTGAAGTTATATCATTGTACAACACATAATTAAGGAAATATGTCATAAACATTGAGCTGCGTGAAAACGAAAACGAAGGGCGAAATTCACTAGATACTCAGGTGAAATACGCTTACAAATATATGTGAAATATGTTAAATATATGCGAAATGTGCGTACGCAGGCAAAAAGACGGGGAAATAGTCTTAAACACCAGGATCGACTTCAACCAAACTTGTTACACGTATTACTTACTCTCTGGAAATACGGTGTGAACCAGCAACCTCCTATAGGGGTGGAGCTGATAACTTGACAGGGAGAAGAGGAAGGAGAAGATGGGCAGAAAAAGAGGGAGAAGGAGGAGATGGACACAGAAAGGAGGGAGGGACAAGGATAGGAACAGAGAGAGGGTGAGGGGGAAATAGACCAGAAAGAAAGAGGAAGGATGGGCAGACAGAGGATAGAGGATGAAATAAACAGACAAAGGAAAGAAGAGAAATAAGCAGAGAAAGGAAAGAAGAGAAATAATCAGAGAAAGGAAAGAGGAGGAGATGGTGAGATGGAAGAGGAGGAGATGAACAGAGAAAGGGAAGAGGGAGATTGACAGAGAGAGCCGGTGGTGGAGATGAACTTAGAGGGGAAGGAGACGGACCGAGGAGCACATTAAGAAAAAAGGAAGGAGGAGGAGATGAACAGAGAGAGGCGGGATGAAAACATGGATAAAAACATGGGGGAGGAGGAGTTGGACAGAGAAACGGAAGACGAGGAGTTGGACAGAGAGAGGGGTGAGGAGGTGATAGACAGCGATAGATGGGAGCAGGATATATATATATATATATATATATATATATATATATATATATATATATATAGAGAGAGAGAGAGAGAGAGAGAGAGAGAGAGAGTAGGAGAAACTGAACGTATTTATCTATAAATAACATTATGTAAAGAAGTATCTTCAGACAAATGGTTAGCCTGTTGAAGCTAAACTAAACCAAAATAAATTTCATTCTCATTTCCATGAATGAATCCCACATGTGTACTTAAGAAGAAAACAAAATATACTGTTTCCCGAGGAAGGCTAAACAAAAGCTCTAAAATTATCGGCAAATTTCCCTTTGGAAGGTATTGCACAAAATCTACAAACATTCGTCGTTCGCCAATGAAGCGAAATGAGGTAGACTATGAGCTGACGTTCTATCACGTAGATATCTGGTAATCCATCGAGGACAGTGGATCAGCAGCCTGACACAAAGTATTTTAATAATGAAAATTGAAACCAACAGTTGTACTGTAATTCGATTACATGGGTTTCCCTTCTTAAGAACTCTTGGGAGTTCATTGCCTTGCTCTTGTATGTTAATACGTGTGCTTCTCTCGTTGTCATTCCGTTGGGGTGCCATACGGACGTCTCAAAGTTCATAGTCCTCTATGTTTATAAATATACGGCTTTTGCTTTTACTGACGCCTTCTACTAGATTGATTCATAGGCTGTTGTTACATATAAACAGAGGATTTGGCGCACGAGATGTTCTTTGGTAATTGTTCATTGATGTGTATCATGTATGTTATTTTTAACCTTGTGGGTATATATTGATGGTGGATGTTACTAATGTTGGCAACATTGTTTTCTGTGCATTACATTTCCCGGAATTAGTAAAAACTTTTCTTTTCTTTTTTTTTTTTTTTTTTTTTTTTTTTTTTTTTTTTTTTTTTTGTGGGAGGTTGCACATTTATGGCCTTATACTTACAACAGTTACACATTTGCTGTGTTCGTGGACTTTATTTTGCTGTAAAGTAATATCAATGGAGCATGTGTTTATAGTTTTTTTGTGACTTCAACTTTATTTTTATACTAGCTTTTGGACTGCAATTTATTTTGCTTATGTATTAGAGGCCATTAGAGTATATGTGATATTATTTCAGTGGGTTTGCATTGTCCAATGAACGTTTGTTCATAAGGTTTCTGCTGCATTTGTTTACTCCAGCCGTTTGGTTTTCCGTTATTAGGTTATTTCGTTTTGTTATTGGGATATCCCATGTTCTTAGGTGTTCCGGTTAGGCTGGTGTAATTCTTTGTACGCTTGGGTTCTCCTCGGTTGTATTACGTCATTGAAGCATGTAATTATTGTATAAAACATTTAAGCAATATAAATCGGATGCTGAACTTTGTTTTGTATGGGTATCGATAGTATATTTTTATTATGTAATTTTATTAAATGATTTATCCTCTTTTTAGTCACAAACTGCTATTTTTGCTGTCGGTACTCTGAGTACACTTTACTTTCAAGCTACGTATGTTACTATATACACGGGTCTGAGCATGCTCTTATGCATCGAAACTGGTCGAATGTTTTGGATAAACGACCTTTGAATTATAGTATTGCTATTGATCGCAATTTTCATTATTCATGTACATCACGCAGATCTGCCGATGTAGACTATCCATTTACCGAGCACCAATGTTGGAAACGAAATATACTACTGAAGAGAGTGGTAGCACGTGATACGATCAGATGGCTCCTGCCATGGCCAGGAGTGTGCGCATTCGATGGGTTGTGTGGCTGGTGCATCGCGCAGATGTCATCACTGTGCCAAAATTAAAGCATCTGATGAGATCATTTTTGTAGAAGGCAGAAATGATGATCTCGATTTCCTAAATTCACAATATACTGTTTTCTACTTGCACACTTTCCAGACATTAAAAAGATGCAGCTCGTTAACAACTGAGCTATCCCTCCCCCCCTCCCCACCCCTTTACAGCTACACTTCTGCAGCATCTCTCTTCTACTTTCCAAACCTCACAGCTCCCTTGTCTGTCTTGTCGGACTAGCACTCCTGGTAGATAGGGTTCCAGCTACGAGACGCTTCACGGTACAAAATTTTAATCTGCCTGGATGTGTCAAAATAGCTCCACTGCAGACTGAAAGATACATTCTGGAAACTTTCCCTTGGGCTATTGGTGAAGAATTTGTTGAGAATACGCTTTATTTTAGGAGTCATAGATACCAAGGTATGTAGGAGAGCTTCTGTAAGATTTGGAAAGTAGGAAAGAGGTGCTGTCTGAACTGAAGCTAAGATGGCGGTTAGTGATTCGTGTCCGGGCAACACTGCTAACAACAGAATTCCCCGTGAAACGAAGAGTTCCGGTTTCGAGTGCTTAATCTGCTTGGACGTTTCAGACAAGCACGGAGACCACAGCAGAGCAAAAGATTCATACTAGTATCAGTTTTCAGTGTCATAACTATCCCACCGCACTCCCGTACCCCACTTGCGCTCTGAAGTACAAGGTGCAGTCTAATCACAGTGAATCACATATATCCATCCCTCTCAGACGTTCAGATCCAGATAGCATGAATTCCTTACACAAAAGACCTTACTGCGGTAGTTAATGCTCCAAATGATTTACAGTTGGGTGCAGACAAATAGTTGAGCACTTTTTTAGTTATTTATTTCACACTTGGGAACAAGACAGCGTTGAGGATGGCTATGATGCCAATAAAACGCAGTCTTTGATTAGCCATCCCCACAACATTTTCGATGTGTTCCTTCCAATATAAGTTGTTCTTAATTGTAATTCCTAGGTATTTATTTGAATTTACTGCCTTTAGATTTGACTGATTTATCGTGTAACCGAAGTTTAACGAATTTCCTGTAGCACAATTCAGATATCTACTCTAAATAGTTTTGCAATTTGTTTTGATCTTTTGATTACTTTATTAATCGCTAAATGACAGAGTCATCTGCAAACAACCGAAGACGACTGCTCAGATTGTCTCCCAAATCGGTTATATAGATAAGGAATAGCAAAGGACCTACAACACTACGTTGGGGAACGCCAGAAAGCATTTCTAGTTTACTCGATGACTTTCCGTCAATTACTGCGAACTGTGACCTCTCTGACAGGAAATCACAAATCCAGTCACATAACTGAGACGATATTCCATAAGCACGCAATTTCACTACAAGCCGCTTGTGTGGTACAGTGTCAAAAGCCTTCCAGGAATCCAGAAATACAGAATCGATCTGAAATCCCTTGTTACTAGCACTCAACACTTCATGCGAATAATAATATAGTTGTGTTTCACAAGAACGATGTTTTCTAAACCCGTGTTGACTGTGTGTCAATGGACCATTTTCTTCGAGGTAATTCATAATGTTCGAACACAATATATTTTCCAAAATCCTCCTGGATTTCGACGTTAATGATATGGGCTTGTAATTAAGTGTATTTACTCCTACTAGCTTTCTTGAATATTGGTGTGACCTGTTGAACTTTCCAGTCTTTGGGTACGGATATTTCGACGAACGAACAGTTGTATATGAATGTTAAGTATGGAGCTAATGCATCATCCTACTCTGAAGGAAACGTAATTGGTATACAGTCTGAATCAGAAGACTTGCTTTTATTCATTGATTTAAATTGCTTGCTGCTAACATACTCCACATACGACCAGACTCCCTTTGGATTTTCTGCCAGGTTTCGAGACAAAGTTTCGTTATGGAAACTGTTGTAAGCATCTCTCATTGAAGTCCGCCCTTATTGTGAGTTTCTGTAAAAGATCGCCAATCTTGGGGATTTTGCGACTGTTTAAATTTGGCATGTTTGTTTCGTTGTTTCTGCAACAGTGTTCTAACCCGTTTTGTGTACCAAGGAGGATCAGCTCCGTCGTTTGTTAATTTATTTGATATAAATCTCTTCTGCCGATACTGTTTCTCTGAATTCAAGCCACATCTGGCCTACATTTATATTATTAACTTGGAATGAGTGAAGATTGTCTGTCAGGAAGGCGTCAAGTGAATTTTTATCTGCTTTTTTGAATAGGTATATTTTTCTCTTATTTTTCGAGGATTTGGGGACTACAATATTCAATCTCGCTACGACAACTTTGAGTTCACTAATCCCTGTATCGGTTTTGATGCTCGTTATTAACTCAGGATTATTTGTTGTTAAGAGGTCAAGTGTGTTTTCACAGTAGTTTCCTATTTGCGTGGGCCCATGAACTAACTGCTCGAAATAATTTTGAGAGAATGCGTTTAGCACAATTTCGGATAATATTTTATGCATACCTCCGGAATTTAACATGTATTTTCGGCAACATATCGAGGGTAAATTAAAGTCACCACCAACTATTATCGTATGAGTCGGGTACGTGTTTGAAATAAAACTCAAGTTTTCTTTGAACCCTTCAGCAACTGTGTCATCTGAATTGGGAGGTCGGTAAAAGGATCCAATTATTATTTTATTATGGTTGCCAACAATGACCTCTGCCCATGCCAACTCACAGGCACTATCTATTTCAATTTCGCAACAAGATAAACTACTTCTGACAGCAACAAACACGCCACCGCTGACTGTGTTTTGCGTATGTTTTCGGAACACCGTTAGGTTCTTCTCAAAAATTTCGGCTGAGCTTATATCCGGCTTTAGTCAGCTTCCAGTACCTATAACGATTTGAGCATCAGTGCTTTTTATTAGCGCTTGGAGCTATGGTACTTTCCCAACACAGCTACGACAATTTACAACTGTTATACCGATGGTTCCTGTATCTACGTTCTTCCTGTGTTCGGCCTGCCTAAGCCTCTGATTCAGACGATGCACTCCACTCTGTACCAGAGGTCCGCAATCGGTCCTGTCGACTATGCTACAAATGGTCAGCTCTGCTTTCATCTTGCAAGCAGGACTGGCAGCCTTTACCACTTCTGTAAGCCACTCGAAACCAGAGAGAATTTCTTCTGATACTAAGTGGCACACATCATTGGTACCGACGTGAGCAACCACCTGCAGTTGGCTGCACCCTGTGCTCTTCAATGCATCCGGGAGGACCGGTTCCACATCTGGAATGACTCCACCCGGTATGAAAACGGAGTGGACTTCGGTTTCCTTTCCTTTCCTTTCTTGGCAGCCGTGTCCCTAAGGGGCCCCATAACGCGCTGGACGTCCGTTGGATCCCCACGGCCGGCCCAGAACAGTGGTGCCCATCCACTGCTGCCTGAAGCTGTGTAACCGAAGCCGTCACAGCCTGAAGCTGAGAGCCTGAAGCTGAGAGCGAAGTGTCACCAACTCGGCTCGCAACCGCACACAACAACTGCTGTCCCTGTCCATACCAAAGGCCGTGTAAAACTAAAATATTAAGATAAACGGACTATCGGAACGTGCTACGCAATTCTGCTGGAGACCCTGACGAAGACGCAGGAATTAGATTAATACGTAGAGACTCAAAAACCTAACTACCGAAGCACTCAGGTGAAACTAAATAATTCGCCCCTGATTAGGAACTTGTAATATGTCACAAAATCGGTTTACTTTCTGGCGCAAACGGAAACGCGAGAACTGGGGCTATTAGATATTAAATTAACAATCAGAAACTCAAGAAACTAAGCTAAGATATTAAAGCAGACACATGATATTATGAAATTCGCTCCTGGTTAGGAACTCTTAAAAGTCACAATATCGGTTACTTCCCTGTTGCTGCTTGTGTCTCGGCCGGCTGCTGCTGCCTGACTGGCTTGTTCAAAGACCTAACGTTGCCATTTTTACTATTAGAAAAGTATCCGAAGTAAGTGATAGCTCGACATGAAAAGTAGTCTCCTTTGTTCATATTCATTCGCTTATGACTTATGGTATTATATTCTGGAGAAACTGTCACAATTATTAACGGGTATTTTTGGCTCGGAAACGGGCGGTTTGGGCAATAAGTGGTGCAAGCTCGCGAACCTCTTGTCGACCCCTAATCAGTTAGTCTTGGTATCCTGACATTGGCCTCTAAATGTACATGTTTTTAATGTCGTTTCTTGTTAACAATATTAACTTATTCCCAAGAATTAGCAACTTTCACTCAGTTAATACTCGGCAGATTTCCAATCTGCATTCGGATCGCACCTATTTGACTCTTTCAATAAGCTACCAAAAGAATTCTAAAATATTAGCAGTAATCCATGCTCTTTAAAATCTAAACTGAAGAGTTTCCTGACTGGTCATTCCTTCTATTCTGTCACTGAGTTCCTAGAAAAATTAAACTGATTACTGTGTTAAATTGTGGATTTGCTTTTATATAAACTTAGAGTTAGCCGTCTTTTTACGATTCATAAATATTTTATTTTATCTGTCACTACTTTTCTGGCCGGCCGCGGTGGCCGTGCGGTTCTAGGCGCTCAGTCCGGAACCGCGCTGTTGCTACGGTTGCAGGTTCGAATCCTGCCTCGGGCATGGATATCTGTGATGTCCTTAGGTTAGTTAGGTTTAAGTAGTTCTAAGTTCTAGGGGACTGATGACCTCAGCAGTTAAGTCCCATAGTGCTCAGAGCCATTTTGAACTACTTTTCTGTTGCGATTTCATGTATTCACACGTTTCATGACCATGGAGATTTGCTCCTCAATTTGGTCCTACGGAATTAGACGTGTAAAGAAAAATAAAAAATAAAACAATGATAATAAGTCGACAAATGGACATGTCATGATTATATTGAAGGTCCTAAAGCCTGTACCAGCACGAATATCACGATCTTTATATACCGTCCGTCGTAAAAGTTCCCAGGCTGATATTATTACTGACCTGTGAGCGATGTAAGCGCTAACTACTGTGGCGCTTGAACTAATCACTGTAAACAACATACAGGTACTCGACCAGTCAGCTGAGAGCAGGCAGTGTTAATTAGTGGACGTGCAGTGTGTCAACGTTGCTGTGTAACAAATCGCAATGGAACAACATCTATAAAATTTGTGCAAATTGCATCCCAAACACCTGTGTCACAAACAGAAACAACGAAGCGTGGAGCCCTGCCGCCGTTTGATTGAAATGAAAAACACGGACAGTTATACAACGAAGAGCCAAAGAAACTGGTATACCTATCTAATATCGTATAGGGCCTCCGAGAGCACGCAGAAGTGCCGCAGTGCAAGGACTCAATTAACGTATGAATTAGCGCTGGAGGGAATTGACACCATGAACCCTACAGGGCTGCCCATAAATCCATAAGAGTACGAGGCGGTGAAGACCTCTTCTGAACAGCACGTTGCAGGGCATCCCAGATATGCTCAATAATGTTCCTGTCTGGGGACTTTGGTGGCCAGAGGAAATGTTTAAATTCAGAAGAGTGTTCCTGGAGTCACTCTGTAGCAATTTTAGACGTGTGGGGTGTCTTAAGTCCGTCGGAATGGCAATGGACATGAATCGATGCAGGTGATCAGAGAGGATGCTTACGTACGTGTCAACTGTCAGAGTCGTATCTAGACGTATCAGTGCCCCCATAGTACTCCAACTGCACACGCTCCACACCTTTACAGAGCCTCCATCAGCATGAACAGTCCCCTGCCGATATGCAGTTTCCGTTGATTCATGAGGTTGTCTCGTACCCATACACGTACATCCGCTCGATACAATTTCAAACGAAACTCATCCGACCAGGCATCATGCTTGTAGTCGTCAACAGTCCGATGTCGGTGATGACGGGCCCGAGGGAGGCGTAAAGCTTTGTGTCGTGCAGTCATCAAGGGTACACAAGTGGGCCTTCGACTCTGAAAGCCCATATCGATGATGTTTAGTTGAATGGTTCAGACGCTGAGACTTGTTGATGGTCCAGTACTGAAATCTGCAACAATTCGCCGATGGGTTGAACTTCTGTTACGCTGAATGATTCTTTTCAGTTATTGTTGGTCCCGTTCTTGCAGGAAGTTTTTCTGGCCGCAGCGATGTTGGAGATTTGATATTTACACCGGATTCCTGATATTCACGTTACATTCGTGAAATGGTCGTACGGTAAAATCCCCACTTCATCGCTACTTAGGAGATGGTGTGTTCCATCGCTCGTGCGCCGACTACAACACCACATTCAAACTCACTTAAGTCTTGATACCCTGCCATTGTAGCAGCAGTAACCGATCTAACAACTCTTACATAGGCGCTGCCGACCGCAGCGCCGTATTCTGCCTGTTTACATATCTGTGTATTTGAATATGCATGCCTATAGCAGTTTCTTTGCCACTTCAGTGTGTTACGGAGAATATCATCCCATGTGAAGAGACTTGCTGTAATCCATACGACACTACTAAACGACAGAGGGCACAAATTCACATGAACGGTCAACTCTGTGACGACATATCCGACATTCAAGGCAATGCGACAGCATTTGAAAGGAAGACATATCTGGAAGTTTCACATGGTTGTATGAATGTTCTTACTTTGTACTCAAGCAGGGGACACTACTTAGACCACCTGAAGCGTTAAAACCGCTATCGTAACTTTTTTCTGGTTTTTATTAATACAGCTCACTAGATATGTAGTGGTGAAGTTTGTTCGAGGTCTGGGTAGGTTAATTAATGCAGTGATGCTATCGCTTCTTGTGTAAATGTCAAGCTCCCAGAAACCAGAAGTTCATGAATTCCAAAACAGCCGACTTAAACGACGCTAATTTATCCGGACTATTTGAAATCCTGTCTGCGTTCATTTTGCAGAGAAACAGGTTGCAATGAGGGAAAACGTGTTCGTTAATAACTGCAGGTGCTGGATACCCGGTTGACAAAAAGTGCATTTTACGAATTTTAAGAACTGTACAAAATACTTCCACCCAGAAGTAACGCATTATCTTGAAAAGTGTAGTTAACATATCACAACAATTTTGTGCAAAGCAACCGAACTTGTTAGCCACTGTCAGAGGAATATTTCTGCTGCATTCAGTAAAGCACAGTCAAGAAGCAATAATATAAATCTCATAAAAAGGGCGGAAAGACATTTCGTGTGCAATTTTGCAATTTTCAATGGGAGCAGTACGCCGAAACAATATGAGTGAGCAATCCTACATTAATAACCCTGGGTTCGGTGTGGGGCGGCGGTGGGATGCGTGGACTGCTGTAGCCTGTTGTGGGGTTGTGAACAACTGAGGGCTACGTCGTTTCCTAGGTCCCCAGTTCCATACAGTACAATACAATACAATCCTATATTAGCGAAAAGAGAAAGCAGCTGTTTACATTTTGCTGGCCGGCGTGGCCGTGCGGTTCTAGGCGCTACAGTCTGGAGCCGAGCGACCGCTACGGTCGAAGGGTCGAATCCTGCCTAGGGCATGGATGTGTGTGATGTCCTTAGGTTAGTTAGGTTTAATTAGTTCTAAGTTCTAGGCGACTGATGACCTCAGAAGTTAAGTCGCATAGTGCTCAGAGCCATTTTAACCATTTTTGATTATATTTTGATATTATACTGCACCTGCACGTTCTTATGAACAAATTCTGCCGCTGATAAGAAAAGCCTGCCTCCTCGACGTATGCATCCATAGTCAGTAACAGCTACCTACCAAAGAGACTGCAACAGTCCTCCAGTACAGTTCTGCGCAGATGCGGACACCAGCGGATATCCACAATCTTAACTGCTACCCATAATAATTATTACTTCGCGGATAAACCCTCACCAATGTGGAAATCCAATGTCATATACGCGTGTGTCAGTAATTATAAGTACTTTGTGACTAAGAATTAAACAACAGTCAGTATTAAGATTACATATGACTGATATCAACAATTATTGTTGTTTTAAGTCAGTTGTTTCTCATTTGGGACGGAGAGTCACTATGTTGACTTGAATGTATAGCTTTCTGGACGGGATAGATATATTGGTGATATCTCCAAAGGCTAAAGATGGCGCCCGCTAATTACATTGACAAGAGTAGCACGTTAATATGATCTGATATAAGGGGCGCGTTCAAAAAGTAACGCAACACTTTCTTTTCTCATAGCAGGTTGGTTTTATTCAGGCTTCCAATATACCATATTATTCCGCTATTCTGGCAACAAAACTCTGTTTTTAACATAATTTGCTATGAATACGATGACGTTACACCACATCACTGGAGAGCCTGTATGTCCGCATGGTACCACTCTGCTTCCGACGCTGAAACCAACGTCCTGTTGCATCAATAACCTCCTCATCTTCCACGTACTGCTTCCCGTGGAGAACATAATTCACGGAAGTTGGAAGGTGCGATATCCGGGCTGTAATTTGGATGAGGAAGAACAATCCAACGGACGGCTGCTGTGGTCGAGCGGTTCTAGGCGCTTCAGTCCGGAATCTCTCTGCTGTTACGGTCGCAGGTTCGAATCCTGCCCCGGGCGTGGATGTGTGTGATGTCCTTAGGTTAGTTAGGTTTAAGTAGTTCTAAGGGACTGATGACCTCAGAAGTTTAGTCCCATACTGCTTAGAGCCATTTTTGAACAATTCAACGAAGTTTTGTGAGTTCCTCTAGGGTGCACAGAATTGTGTGAGGTCTTGCATTGTTATGGAGAAGGAGAAGACCGTTTACCTTTCTGTGGCGACGAGCACGGTGAAGTAATTTCTTCAGTTTCCTGAGGGTAGCACAGTACACCTCAGGGTTGATCGTTGCACCAAGAAGATCAGAATAACCCATTCAGAGTCCTACAAGACGGGCGCCATGATTTTACCCGCTGAGGGTTCAGCTTTGAACTTTTTCTTCGGAGAAGAGGCGGTATTGGTGCCATTAAATAGATTGCCGTTTTGTTTCCGGTACGAAGAGATTAACCCATGTTTCATCGCCTGGGACGAAAACCGTCACTATCAGCCTTGTATGGCGTTAATAATTCCGCACAGACGGACTTTCGTTGCTCTTTATAGTCGTCGGTTAGGTGGCGAGTAACCCAATTGGCTCACACCTCTGAGGATTCCAATTGGTGGGCGAGTGTGTTAGCACTACCAACAGAGACGTGTCCGATTATGATCAGTCTGTCACTTCGAATGACAGTGTCCGTAGGTTCCAACAGTGGATAAGTCACAGCTGCGTGCGGCCGACCGGCTCGCGGGAGATCAGACAGATTCGCGCGACCTTAATGCGATGGCAGCAGAAGCCTCGCCGAACGACTCACCCTGCTTTTGTCCACTGCAAGCACCTATGAGTTTCTGCGACGCTCTTCTTTCCCGCTAAAAGAAATTCATTGACAGCTCTGTGTCTGGAATGCATCTCCGTTACAGACGCCATTTAATTAGCTACTTATAGCACATGCACCCGTGGTCTAGGGGGGACCGGCACGGTCAGCGTGTTCGGTTAGAGAACTGGCTGGTGCTGGTCTCTGTAATAAAAAAAACTGTGTGAATGGATCAACAACGAACTTCAACGGATGTCATGTGACATCCGCTACGGACAAATACAACAAAAAAAAGGGGGTAGCGTCTTTGATTGGGGGGGGGTCAGGGATTTTCTCTGTCTCCTGATGACTGGGTGTTGTGCGATGCCCTTAGGTTAGTTAGGTTTAAGTAGTTCTAAGTTCTAGAGGACTGATGACCATAGTTGTTAAGTTCCATAGTGCTCAGAGCCATTTGAACCATTTTTTTTTCTTTGATGGGTAATTAAAACGTCGTCGGTCCTGGGTTCGAATCCCGCCAGTGTTTAAATTTTGATTAATAATCAGCACTGGCAGTCGAAGACTTCTGCCATGAAGGAGTCACCCTCATTCTGCCAACGGCCTTGCCAAGAGGGCGGAGGAGCGGACAGAGCTTCAAGGCAATCTCTTGTCCTTGCGGTGGGAAACTGCCCCTAAAGGCGAAGAATCAGCAATGATCAACGGCATGAGGATGCAGAAGGCAATGGAAACCACTGCATTAAAGACACGTAGTGTGTATCCACAACACATGTGGCCTGTAATTGAAAAAGTGTCATGATGATCTCTCCGTTAGCAAAAGATTCCGGAATAGTCCCCCATTCGGATCTCCGGGAGGGAGTGCCATGTGGGAGATGACCACGAGAAAAAGACTGAAAAATCAACGACAGCATAACGTTCTACGAGTCGGGGCGTGGAATGTCAGAAGCTTGAACGTGGTAGGAAAACTAAGAGAATCTGAAAAGGGAAATGCAAAGGTTCAATCTAGATTAGTAGGGGTTTGTGAAGTGAAATGGAAAGAGGACAAGGCTTCCTGGTGAGATCAGTATAGGGTAATATCAGTAGCAGCAGAAAATGGTATAACGGGAGTAGGATTCGGTATGAACAGGAAGGTAGGGCAGAGAGCGTGTTTCTGTGAACCGTTCAGTGATAGGGTTGTTCTTATCAGACTCGACAGCAAACGAACACCGACAACGATAGTTCAGGTATACATGACGACGCCGCAATCTGAATATGGAGAAATGGTTCAAATGGCTCTGAGCATGGGACTTAACTTCTAAGGTCATCAGTCCCCTAGAACTTAGAACTACTTAAACCTAACTAACCTAAGGACATTACACACATCCATGCCCGAAGCAGGATTCGAACCTGTGACCGTAGCGGTTCCAGACTGTAGCGCCTAGAACCGCTCGGCCACCACGGCCGGCGAAGGTGGAGAAAAATGGTTCATTTGGCTCTGAACATTATGGGACTTAACTGCTGAGATCATCATTCCCCTGTAACTTAGAACTACTTAAACCTAACTAACCTAAGGACATCACAGATATCCATGTCCGAGGCAGGATTCGAACCTGTGACAGCAGCGGTCGCGCGGTTCCAGACTGTAGCGCCTAGAACCGCTCGGCCACTGCGGCCGGCAGATGAATCCCATACTGCTTAGAGCCATTTTTGAACAATCCAACGAGGTTTTGTGAGCTCCTCTAGGGAGCGCAGACTTGTGTGAGGCCTTACATTGTTACGGAAAGGGAGAAGATCGTTTACCTTTCTGTGGCGACGAGAACGGTGAAGATGGGGAGATAGAGAAAGTATATGAGGATCACACAGTACGTAAGTGGAGATGTAACTCTAATAGTCGTGGGGGACCGGAATGCAGTTGTAGGCGAAGGAGTAGAAGAAAAGGTTACAGGAGAATATGGGCTTGGGACAAGGAATGACGAAGGAGAAAGACTAACTGATTTCTGTTATAAATTTCAGCTGGAAATAACGAATACTCTGTCAAAGAATCACAGGAGGAGCAGATATACTTGGAAACGAGCGAGTCAATTTTTCATCCGTTACAGACGATGTCATTTATTTGTATAACAAAGCTGAATGAGGGAATCGCATCTAAACGTATAAATTTGATGAATTTATTAAAATCATGCAGACTGCAAAGTCTCATAAATGACTGCATGGTC
This sequence comes from Schistocerca piceifrons, assembly GCF_021461385.2. NCBI lineage: Eukaryota > Metazoa > Arthropoda > Insecta > Orthoptera > Acrididae > Schistocerca > Schistocerca piceifrons. The sequence continues at coordinate 770,331,295 of NC_060140.1, read as the reverse complement.
AGTGAAGACAATCTTTTTATGTAATCGGAAGTGGACATTGATTCACACGAGTCTAACAACTACAGTTAGTAATATTTCAAAATGACCTCTTTTAAGACATCTATACCGAGCTGAGTATGACAGTTCCATCGGCACTAAAATACTAGACTTTTCATTAAAAGTCTCGAATAGCGCTATCGTATATATTGGTCCGCATTATGCTAGAATATTTCAAATTCAACTCCCTATTACAACGCAATAGGAAACTGTATGTGTCCTGAATTTCATTTTTTCACGTGAACTCTATGGACATTTGCCTGGCGAAAGGTTCAATAGTCAACGCTATCACCCATGTGGTCGCTGTGAGACATGGACGCCGCAACTCTGTACCCTCTGCGTGACAGCATCAGCTAGCTTCCCTTGCAAACCTGAAAATATGAGATGGAGATAAAGGTGTTTGCACATACAGTCTGGGTGAGGCGCAGCGTGATTACGAACAGCTGGAGATTGAGCGTTCTCCAGGAAATTGTCACTAACAAGCTAGTCGCATTATTCTTGTTCTGCATGTTTACAGAATACGTCATCCGTTACTTTTCAGGCTCTCATTTAGCTCTGAGAAGTAGAGCAGACAGCATTTCAGAATTTTCATTTCTTCTTTCTTTGCCGCCAGTTTACTTTTCATTGTCTGAGATCATGCAGTTTTCTTCACCTCTGACCAATTAGTTCTGGTGTTCCTGGGTTTTTCCGCCTAGATAAAAGTCCAGTAATGATTTGTATGTCTAAATTTTTTTTCTACTCAGGACTTCTTTTTTCCTGCGTACGTTTTCATTAACTCAATTATAAGTTTACTGCGAGTTTCATAGAATTCTGCAAATCTTCTACTACATCTGGCTGGTTCCATTCTGTTAAGACGCCCATACATGTTTAACTTCTGTTTCTTGATATCCGAATAAATGTTGGTATACATTTGTATTCCCTTATCTGCTCTGCCTGTATGTTCCTTCTCCAGTGAATTTCACGCCTAAAATTTGATTAACTTTAGTTCTCTCTCTAGAATTACTTCGATGTCTCCCTTTCTGCTTAATATGAGTGTTTCTGTACCAGAAGAAACTTTTATTTGAAAATCGTATTGTATTCCGATTTGGGGATTTTGAGTTTAATTTCTGTTGTGAATATGTTTTGGTATATGTCGAAAGGTTGTTTCCGTTTTATGTTAAGTAATTTCATAAAAACTTTTGCAGTATAGTATCTTGAATAATTCAAACTAAAAATTTAAATGAGTGACTTTCTCGATTTATTCGTATTTAGTTTCTAGAAATTTGGATGCTGGGCTGTTGCTAGACATGTATCTTGTTTTTCAAATCAGATTTGGAGACGTGCCCTTCTGCTATTTTCTTACTGATGTCTGTTTACTTTTGACCTGTTTGTGTCCTGAATGACATTCGCCAGGTCTTACGCAAAAGCTTAGTTATTTATCATAATATTAGTTCTTCATAATTTAATCAGTCTTTTTTAAGCTCCGATATTAGATTTCGCCACAGATACTTTGCTAAGACGCAGTTGAAAACTAACTGATGGAGTCCATTTCGTTATCCCATTCCTGTTTTAATTTCAAAATGTTACAAATTTCCTCCCATGAACTTTGCTTTTAATTTTGGGCCATTTAGCGTTTTTCTAAAGATTGCAATGGTTTCAAGGTCGAGACTACGTTCCTTCAAAATCTGTAAGAGAGAATTACGGTCAGCTGAGTCAAGTGATTTTTTTTCCTCTATCAATGTACAACCCACTTTCTTATTACAAAATTTTTGATATGTGATGATTGTTTTCAGAAGTGAAATATGTTCCAGGCAAAGAGTATTATCTGCTTTATAGTCATCGAATTTACACTCAAGTTGTTCTTGCGTTGGTTCCAACAGACAATGAGACATAGTATTGTATGTGACACGAAAAAGTGGAACCATTTTTAATTACGAGAATTAACACGATTTGGATTGCAAGACTCGAGTGTACAGGAACTAAACATCGAAATAAACTGTGTGATACAGCTGTATGAAGAAACTGACAATATTGCTGGGATAAATTAAACAGCAGATAAGAGCCATATGCATGTCTTACCCACAATAAACGGAAAATTTCGGTAAAATTTAGCATGAGCTGATTGAAACAGTTGAGCCGATTGAGATTACGGCTCCAGCAAGAATTCTATGTGATATATAACAAATTTCATACCCATCCTTGTATAGTCTGAATTAGAGCTCCGTCTCCTATGACCTATTTTTCGTCTTCAGAATTTCGATTAGTTTTTCTTGCCGGCCATCATTTTGCGTCTTATGCAACGCGGAATACGTATTATACCAAATATTTAATGTAGTACGTTTTACATATTCTAGTATTTGTCTGCCCTTTTATTTTCCCTCTCTTCCGCACTTCCAACGCCAAGCCTAATACACTCCTGGAAATGGAAAAAAGAACACATTGACACCGGTGTGTCAGACCCACCATACTTGCTCCGGACACTGCGAGAGGGCTGTACAAGCAATGATCACACGCACGGCACAGCGGACACAACAGAAACCGCGGTGTTGGCCGTCGAATGGCGCTAGCTGCGCAGCATTTGTGCACCGCCGCCGTCAGTGTCAGCCAGTTTGCCGTGGCATACGGAGCTCCATCGCAGTCTTTAACACTGGTAGCATGCCGCGACAGCGTGGACGTGAACCGTATGTGCAGTTGACAGACTTTGAGCGAGGGCGTATAGTGGGCATGCGGGAGGCCGGGTGGACGTACCGCCGAATTGCTCAACACGTGGGGCGTGAGGTCTCCACAGTACATCGATGTTGTCGCCAGTGGTCGGCGGAAGGTGCACGTGCCCGTCGACCTGGGACCGGACCGCAGCGACGCACGGATGCACGCCAAGACCGTAGGATCCTATGCAGTGCCGTAGGGGACCGCACCGCCACTTCCCAGCAAATTAGGGACACTGTTGCTCCTGGGGTATCGGCGAGGACCATTCGCAACCGTCTCCATGAAACTGGGCTACGGTCCCGCACACCGCTAGGCCGTCTTCCGCTCACGCCCCAACATCGTGCAGCCCGCCTCCAGTGGTGTCGCGACAGGCGTGAATGGAGGGACGAATGGAGACGTGTCGTCTTCAGCGATGAGAGTCGCTTCTGCCTTGGTGTCAATGATGGTCGTATGCGTGTTTGGCGCCGTGCAGGTGAGCGCCACAATCAGGACTGCATACGACCGAGGCACACAGGGCCAACACCCGGCATCATGGTGTGGGGAGCGATCTCCCACACTGGCCGTACACCACTGGTGATCGTCGAGGGGACACTGAATAGTGCACGGTACATCCAAACCGTCATCGAACCCATCGTTCTACCATTCCTAGACCGGCAAGGGAACTTGCTGTTCCAACAGGACAATGCACGTCCGCATGTATCCCGTGCCACCCAACGTGCTCTAGAAGGTGTAAGTCAACTACCCTGGCCAGCAAGATCTCCGGATCTGTCCCCCATTGAGCATGTTTGGGACTGGATGAAGCGTCGTCTCACGCGGTCTGCACGTCCAGCACGAACGCTGGTCCAACTGAGGCGCCAGGTGGAAATGGCATGGCAAGCCGTTCCACAGGACTACATCCAGCATCTCTACGATCGTCTCCATGGGAGAATAGCAGCCTGCATTGCTGCGAAAGGTGGATATACACTGTACTAGTGCCGACATTGTGCATGCTCTGTTGCCTGTGTCTATGTGCCTGTGGTTCTGTCAGTGTGATCATGTGATGTATCTGACCCCAGGAATGTGTCAATAAAGTTTCCCCTTCCTGGGACAATGAATTCACGGTGTTCTTATTTCAATTTACAGGAGTGTATTTCCAGCATGCTGTAGGTATCTTTTTGCTTCTTGTGCTAATGTTCTGCTACAGATTTCTTTCTCGCCCACACTCTATAGTGCTCGTTCGTTTCTTATCTTATCCGTACATTTCATTTTCAACGTTCTTCGATAGCACCATATTTCATATGCTTCCAGTTCCTTTTCACCATATTTGTACATCATGGGTCCAGAAGTGTTGCATATAAGAACTCCAAGACGCTAAGTTTCACGGAAGCTGGTATTTTAGTGCGGACGTCAATGCAAGATGCTTTTAATGGTTTCCACAAAGAAAGATTGTCTCAAAATATGGTAGAAAACCCAAAGAGATTCTGGTCGTATGCAAAGTACACCAGTGGCAAAAAACAGTCAATGCCGTCACTGCGCCATAGCGATGGAAATGTTACCGACGACGGTGCCACTAAAGTGGAGTTATTAAATACAGTTTTCCGTCATTGCTTTACGAAAGAAGAAGAAGTAAATATTCCAGAATTCGAAACCAAAACAGCTGTTAGCATGAGTGACATGAAGTATATATCTCAGGTGTTGCGAAACAACTCAAATCACTTAAGAAAGGCAAGTGTTCCGGTCCAGATGGTATACCAATCAGGTTCCTTTCAGAGTATGCAGACACAATAGCGCCTTTCTTAGCAATCGTATACAACCGTCACTTGACGAAAGGTCTGTTCCTACAGACTGGAAAGTAGCGCAGGTCACACCAATATTCAAGAAAAGATATAGGAGTAACCCATTGAATTACAGACCCATATCACTAACATCAATTTGCAGTAGGATTTTGGAACATATACTGTACTCGAAATTATGAATCACTTTGAAAAAAGTCCGTCCCCGATAACTGAATGGTCAGCGTGACAGAATGTCAGTCCTGTACAGTGGTGTATAGTGGTGTAATTTTCAGTTTCTTATTTACTTCTTATTTACAATTGTCATTAATTGCCCTCGAGCAGTGAAAGAACAGTGTGCAGAAATTTATCCTAGATTCTACACTGCTGGCCACCGTAAATGCAACACCCTGAAGGAAGCATCCGAATCAAGTGAAATTTACACCATGGGTTTGCAGCGATGAGATATGCAACTGATTAGAATTTCAGCTCAGACGCACATCACGCGCGCCTGTGGCGCCACCTCATAGCGCCATTTAAGGCTTGGCGATTTCGACGAGTGTACGTTCGGCACGTGTGTTTACCTTGTGGTTGTTTCACAAGACGATCAGTTATGCCTGGTAGACAACAGCGAACATCGTTTGATCAAGTATCTGAGTTCGACAGAGGAAGGATAGTGGCTTACCGAGACTGTGGATTATCATACAGAGAAATCGCTAGTCGTGTTGGACGAAACCAAACAACTGTAATGCGGATATGCGACAGTTAGATGCAGGAGGGTACGATGGACCGACGTGGTCGATCGCATTCACCTCGGTGCACCACTGCACGTGCTGATAGGCAAATTGTGCGCATGGCAGTGACGGATCGCTCAGTGACATCCCGAACCATAGCACAGCACATTGCGTCTGTAACGCATCATCCAGTGTCTGCGCCTACCATTCGACGCCGTTTACAACAGAGTGGTCTGTCCGCAAGACGTCCATTGCTTCGTCTACCATTGACGCAGAACCACAGACGTCTCCGTCGCCAATGGTGTGATAACAGACGGATGTGGACGACAGAATGGAATGACGTTGTCTTTACTGACGAGGCACGCTTCTGTCTGCAGCACCACGATGGTCGGATTCGAGTGTGGAGACACCGTGGAGAGAGGATGCTGGACAGCTGCATTATGCACCGCCACACTGGTCTTGTACCGGGTATTATGGCATGGGGCGGTATTGGGTATTACTCTGGCACGCCTCTAGTACGCATTGCCGGTACTTTAAATAGCCGGCGCTTCATATCCGAGGTGCTGGAGGCAGTTGTCCTTCCTTACCTTCAGGGCTCGGCCACAGCCATATTTCAACAGGATAATGCGCGACCACACGTGGCACGCATTGTCCAAAGGTTCTTCGTCAATAACCAGATTGAAGTGCTTTCCTGGCCGGCTCGCTCTCCGGATCTTTTGTCGATAGAAAACATGTGGTCCATGGTTGCTCAACGAGTGACACAGATTACATCCCCAGCTGCCACACCAGATAATCTTTGGCAACGTGTGGAGGCTGCTTGGGCTGCTGTACCCAGGAACACATCCAACGTTTCTTTGACTCAATGCCGAGACGTGTGGCAGCGGTGATCTCCAACAATGGCGGCTACTCTGGCTACTGATTCTGGCAGGAACCACATGTCGCAGACGTCTGTAAACGTAATCATTTGATACTTGGTCAACATGTTATCTACAAAATAAATTTTGTTGTGCTACCTCTTGTGTTTCTTGGTGTTGCATTTACGGTGGCCAGCAGTGTATGTACATCTATTGCTTAGTATTATTAGTAACTCATGTGTGTATTCCGCGTGGTGTTAATGCATTTTGTGGAAAATAAACATCACCTGCGAATGTCTGTGCATTGCCTCGTCAGCTTGCCAAATACCTGTAGTTACTTCTTGTGATGTAGTGGGGTAGAAAGCGTGGGGAATCGCCTGCTCGCTCTTCATTTTGATGACCTACGAAATAGGGAAATGCATGACTACAATCTGGAGACCTACCCTCCCTCAGGCTTCTACCTTAACTCCCCCCCCCCCCCCCCGCTCCCCGCTCTCCGTCCCCTACGCACTGTTGAACCACCAGATACAATTTATTCCCATAATGCCTCGCTACTGCAGAACTTGGTACACACATTTAATATTTGTTCATAACCCACTTCGTTTAACAATAAACATTAGTTTTATATCGTTATAACGCATTTTAATAACCAGCGAGTTTTTTTTTTTTTTTTTTTTTTTTTTTTTTTTTTTTTTTTTTTTTTTTTTTTTTTTTTTTTTTTTTTTTTGTAAGAAATGAAACGTACTGGAGCGTGTTGACAAGTAATGCCTCCGATATTTTACTTCTGTTTTCAGTATCGGTTGAAGCATTATATGACGTGCGTATTACTCGCTCGACTTCCTCGCTTCGATGTCGCAAGATGCAACCCTCTGCCGTCAGAGCGCCCCGAATTGAAGCGCTTAACACGGTGGTGTTACCTTCATACAGTGGGCGCATCTGATTTTCGCGTGTTTCCAGAACTTAAAGAACATCTTTGAGGACTTCACTTTGATAGTGATGAAGTGGTGTAAGGAGAGGTGAGTCTGTGGTTCCGTCAAGGAACTCAAACATTCTACAGCCATGGCATTAAGAAACTAGTCTCTCGCTGGGAGGAATGTGTTCGTCACTAGGATGAAGAAATAAATACGTAATCATCAAGGATAAAGATGTAGAAAGTTAATACAGTTCGTTTATAGAAAAGGCTTTGAGAGTTTTCACATAACACATTGGGAGGCGTTACTTTTTAGCAAGCCGTCGTCGTTTATTCTTTTTATTGGGAAAATTTATCGCTACAGGTCACCGTTTTTTAGTTACTCGAGAAAAACCTAAGAAGGTGACGTTTATATGATCTCATCTTCACCCCCTCACGCTCAGACCCCAGACCACAATGGTTGGAATTAAAAAAAAAAAATAGTACGTCGTTTATGGCACTCACTGCTAATATCGTACGAAAATCTGTGACTAATTTTTTCCCTTATTGGCCCTTTGCTGTCTTGGTTGAGTGGGCTAATCGGGGCGCAGTGCGGAGCGGCGTGGCGGCAGTACGCACCGTCTCCTCGCGGTGCCTGCGCGAGCACCTGGCGGGCATCTTGAGCTCGGCAGCGAGAAGCATGAGCTCACGCACGGTGAGCCGCGGCTGCAGCAGGTCCTCCTGCATGAGGTAGCACGACACGCGCCGAAAGTGCGCCTCGTCCCGCGGAGAGCCGCCCAGCAGCAATTCGCCGCTCACGCCAGACCGCCTGCAACACGACGAGGGCAGGGTACAGCAGGACGCAGCGGTCTCGTCCACTGCAAGTGTCAGCCGCCACGGTGGACCCACTGTGCAGGGTAGCGGCGGTATGGCCAGGCACATGTTGGGAAGCAGGTAGCGAAGAGCAGGGCAGGGCAGGGCAGTGTAGCAAATGTTTCTACATCTATGTGTATATCTACGTCGACACTCCGCAAGCCACCGTAAGGTGCGTGGCACAGGCTACCCTGGACCACTACTTGTCATTTCCCCTCTTGTTACACTCGCAAATAGAGCGAAGGGAAAACGGCTGTACACCTCCGTATGAGTCCTAATTTCTCGTATCTCCGTGGTCCTTACGCGCGATGTATGTGGACGGCAGTAGAATCGTTCGGCAGCCAGCTTACAATAAAAATACCGGTTCTCTAAATTTTCTTTCTTGTTGTTGTTGTGGTCTTCAGTCCAGAGACTGGTTTGATGCAGCTCTTCATGCTACTCTATCCTGTGCAAGCTTCTTCATTTCCCAGTACCTACTGCAACCTACATCCTTCTGAATCTGCTTAGTGTATTCATCTCTTGGTCTCCTTCTACCATTTTTACCCTCCAAGCTGCCCTCCAAAGGTAAATTTGTGATCCCTTGATGCCTCAGAACATGTCCTACCAACCAGTCCCTTCTTCTTGTCAAGTTGTGCCACAAACTCCTCTACGATTTTTACGCTCACGCTGCTCTCCAATACTGAATTGGTGATCCCTTGGCGCCTCAGAACATGTCCTATCAATCAATCCTTTTTTCTAGTCAAGTTGTGCCACAAATTTCTCTTCTCCCCAATTCTATTCAGTACCTCCTCATTAGTTACGTGATCTACCCGTCTAATCTTCAGCATTCTTCTGTAGCACAGCATTTCGAAAGCATGTATTCTCTTCTTGTCTAAACTATTTATCGTCCATGTTACACTTCCATACATGGCTACAATCCATACAAATACTTTCAGAAACGACTTCCTGACACTTAAATCTATACTCGATGTTAACAAATTTTTCTTCTTCAGTAACGCTTTCCTTGCCACTGCCAGTCTACATTTTATATCCTCTCTACTTCGACCATCATCAGTTATTTTGCTCCCCAAATGGCAAAACTCCTTTACTACTTTAAGTGTCTCATTTCCTAATCTAATTCCCTCAGCATCACCCGACTTAATTCGACTACATTCCATTATCCTCGTTTTGCTTTTGTTGACGTTCATCTTATATCCTCCTTTCAAGACACTGTCCATTCCGTTCAACTGCTCTTCCAAGTTCTTTGCTGTCTCTGACAGAATTACAATGTCATCGGCGAACATCAAAGTTTTTATTTCTTCTCCATGTATTTTAATACTTACTCCGAATTTTTCTTTTGTTTCCTCTACTGCTTGCTCAATATACAGATTGAATTACATCGGGGAGAGGCTACAACCCTGTCTCACTCCCTTCCCAACCACTGCTTCCTTTCATGTCCCCCGACTCTTATAACTGCCATCTGGATTCTGTACAAATTGTAAATAGCCTTTCGCTCCCTGTATTTTACCCCTGCCACCTTTCGAATTTGAAAGAAAGTACTCCAGTCAACATTGTCAAAAGCTTTCTCTAAGTCTACAAATGCTAGAAACGTATTTTTGCCTTTCCTTATTCTAGCTTCTAAGATAAATCGTAGGGTCAGTATTGCCTCACGTGTTCCAACATTTCTACGGAATCCAAACTGATTTCCCCGAGGACGGCTTCTACCAGTTTTTCCATTCGTCTGTAAAGAATTTTCTTTAGTCTTCCTGAAAAGATCACCGCCTTCCCTCCAGGGATTCCCAGTTGAGTTCCCGAAGCATCCGTAACACTTACGTTTTGTTCGAACTTACCGGTAACAAATCTAACTGCCCTCCTCTGAATTGCTCCGATGTCTTCCTTCAATACGATCTGGTATGGATGCGAAACACTGGAGCAGTACTCAAGAATAGGTCGCACCAGCGTCCTATATGCGGTCTCCTTTCCCAAAATTCTCCCAATAAATCGAAATCTACCATTTGCCTTCCCTACCATAGTTTTCACATGGTCGCTCCACCTCATCGCTTTGCAACGTTACGACAAGATATTTAAACAAATTGACTGTGTCAAGCTGGACACTACTAATACTATATCCCATCATTACAGGTTTGCTCGTCCTACTCATCCGCATTAACTTACATTTTTCGACATTTAGGACTAGCTGTCATTCATCACACCAACTGGAAATTATATCTACGTCGTCTTGTATCCTTCTACAGTCACCCAACTTTGACATCTTACCGTACACCACGGCATCATCAGCAAACAACTACAGAATGTTGTCCATCCCGTCCACCAAATCATTTATATACGTAGAGAACAACAGCTGTCCTATCACACTACTCTGGGGCACTCCTGGCGATACCCTTGTGAAAATTAAATTCTGTTCAAAACGTTCTGTTCTGTTCAAAATTAAACGTCTGTTCAAAAAAATTCCGGAATTTTGTCCACAAAATGTTTCTACCCTTACCTATTACTTATTGTGCTTGGTCCCCTTCGAAATACTCTCTCCACAATTGATACACCGCTCCCAACGCCGTTTCCACTTCCGGAAGCAGTTTTGGTACGTCTCTTGTTGGACCGTGCGAAACGCTGTCTGCCAATTTTCTTTCATCTTGTGTGCCGTTACAGATCTTCTTCCTTTTAATGGGCTTTTCAGCTTCGGAAATAAAAAAAAAGTTCGCAGGGGCCAGGTCTTGAGAGTACAGAGGATGAGGCAGCACAGTGATTTCACAGGCGGTCTTTCTGGCCTTGACTCGGGAGCTGTGGGACGAACTTGGCGTCAACACGATGCACTCCAAGATGCTGTGTTAGGATTTCACGACATGATCCAACTGAAATGTTACATTCTTCTGCAATCTCTCGGACAGTCAGTTTTCGATTGGCACGCTCAATTTCGTTGACGTTCCTGACGTGAGCGTGGTCGGCAGACGTCGAAGGGCTTCCTGAGCGAGGGTCATCTTTAACTTCCGTCTGGCCATTTTTAACCCATGTGAACCATTCGTAACACTGAGTACGGCTTAATCATTCGTCTCTGTAGACTTCTTGCATCAGCTGGCCGTACCTCTGTTCAGGTTTTCTTGAGTTTAACTCAAAATTCAATACAGACGCGTTGTTCCTCTAACTCTTCCATCTAGAATTTCGCAAACCGTGTGACACAAAGTTCTCCTCAACAGAGCACTGAACAATAACTGACATACAACAATTAAACATCCGGCAGTTACACGTTGAACACAGGTGTGAGCAGGGATGCCAACCCCATTCCGCTGCAACACACTATTGGCGAAATTATGAAAGCTCCAGAATTATTTGAACAGACCTCGTACAACGGCGCAAAACTGAGGTGCAGGGCAGGGAAGATCTGCACAGTGCCCGTTCCCGTCTTCGCCGCGCAGTCTCCTGACAACAGTATACTGCACGCGAGCGCCGCACGTGCTCACTCAGGGTGCTCCCTCAGAACGACAACGAAGGTGTTGCAAATATTGAGAGTTGTGAGAAAGTCACATCTCAAACAGAGGGCCTGCGCAACTTGATGTTTCCTCTTTAATTAAGCACCCAGCACAATAAAAGAAAATGAAGAAACTTGACGTGCAGTGTGAATAAAGAGCAAAAGGAAGAACTACTGAATGTAAAAAGATTGAAGATTCAAAATCTGCCAGTGACCCACTCTACCATTTCTTCATGTCGATGTACCACGCAACTAAAAATATACCACCAACCTCAACATTTCATCCGTGGTAAAATATCTGAAGTGGTATTGTAAACTGAGGCATCGCTCCCTAGAAATCAGTCTCCACCTCAAGAACTCGAACTAACTCGAAGTTACGACGCAACGAGAGTTTCATATCCACCGTACTCGTCGGGAACCAGCGGTGCATCTTTGACACTTCTTCAGAACTTAGTGGACGTGCCTTCAAATACAGCTGCTGGATCTTACCCCCAGCTCTTGAGTAGCAACAACAATTTTCCTAATTAATTTTGCTAGGTAGCATACGTAACTTTTTCTCATGGCTTTACATTGCAAGAAATTTCAGTAAAACAAGTCCACAGTAAGTCTTTTTTCACTTTCAAATGGTATTCTGGGATTACATGTTTCACAATATATATTTCCGGACGATCCGTGAACATCGTCGAATTGACTCCGGTCCATGCGGAAGTAGTTGGTGAACTGTTTATCAGAAAACTTGATGTCAAACCGAATTCGCCATGAATATTTCTCTTGTCCAAGTAGCCGCTTTTCGATTCATCAACAAGTCCATTACCTCATCACAATGCGGCTCTGAACTAAGATTAATGAGTTCAGCCACTCCTTCACAAGGAGAGACTACGCACTGGATCAACAAGCAAAGACTACGCGACAATGGTTAAAACTTCCTCCAGATATGTGCAGCCACTATGTCCCCAACTATTTCGTTCGATACACTGCTCTGCCTTGCCCAGCCATTCGTCAGCTACGTCCCATTCCGCGCCTGACCTAAGAGGCGATAGTATGTGTGGCTTGATACAAAGCACTATTGAGTTTTACCTCTTTTTGGAAAGAACATCCATTCGCTCGTGATAGAGAAGCAAGTGACTATCGAAACACTTCTTAAAAAACAGTTTATTTTCCGTCACAATTACATGTAGACTGTCCAGTCACATTAATGTGACCACCTGTAAAAAGCCTGGATAACCATCTTTCGCTGCGCGGACAGCTGCGAGACACGCAAAAGGAGAGTCAGTGAGGTTCTGCAAGGTACCGACAGGGATGACGAGCCAAGCCGACTCTGGTGCTGTGACCAGCTGATCTAATTTTCTCGGTTGAGGATCCACTGCGCGAACAGCACGACTGCTATATTGATGTGCAAATTGACATCGCGGTTTGAGGTGCAATGTCACGGATTGCGCGGCCCCACCCGCCGAAGGTTCGAGTCCTCCCTCGGGCATGGGTATGTGTGTTGTTCTTAGCATAAGTTTGTTTAAGTAAGTAGTGTGTAAGTCTAGCGACCGATGACTTCAGCAGTTTGGTCCCTTAGGAATTCACACACACATCTGATGTGCTAATTCCAGACTTCGGCGCCGATGAGCAGCAGTTAGCATGGGTCCCTTAACCAGACGCCTGCTGCGGAAGCCCGTACGCAGCTACATGCACTGAACGGTGGCTAGCAGACGCTTTTCGTAGCCCCTTGGTTTATCTGGGCTCTCAGTTGCTCAACAGTTGCACGTCTCTTCGCCCGCACGCAGCTCTGGCAGCTGTCGTTCACCCCTGTCACCTATAGTAAGTGGTGCACCGCAGTTGCCCATCGCCGGATCTGGATAGCACCGTTTTGGCGGCACCCGAACAGTTTACGGATTTAGACATTCCAGGAATGCTTATACCCTTGGCCCGAAAGCCAATGATCGTTCTCTTTTGGATATCAGGTAAATCGATCCGTTTCCGCATTAAGACAACTACTGTCCTACACGTTTTATATACTCTTCACTGGTAGTGCTTTCACCTATCATCTGTGATTGGTTATTACACGTTGACCTCTAACATAGGAAGTGGTCACATTAATGCGACTGGAGCATGTAATTTCAACAATCAACAATCAGTTTCGGCCGCCACTGGACATCTTCAGGTCTACAAGATACACAAGTATGAAATAAGTTTCAAAGTTAAAGGTGAAGCTGAACAATTTACATCAAAGTATTCTAGTCAAAATAGTCCATAAAACTGCATTAAAATGTCTGAAATTTCCGCATTTCATGATGAGACGTACATTTGTGACCATTAATAGAGATAATTAACAAAGTTGTATTAAAAAACCTGAAGTCAGAGTGTTTTTTGATAAAGATATCATTCATCAATGATGATTAGTCACGATAAACATAAGATTGTATTTAAAGATACGAAATTAGTGTCTCTTATCACAAAGATGCTAGTTATCTGTGAATCTTCAATTCCATACTTTTTCTATATATATATTCTAAAACTGTATCTAAAAAGAAAAAAGTCTGGAATTGAAGATTCACAGATACCTAGCATCTTTATGATAAAAGACACTAATTTCGTATCTTTAAATACAATCTTATGTTTATCGTGACTAATCATCATGGATGAATGGCATCTTTATCAAAAAATACTCTGACTTCAGGTTTTTTAATACAACTTTGTTAATTATCTCTATTAATGGTCACTAATGTACGTCGTATCATGAAATGCGGAAATTTCAGACTTTTAATGCAGTTTTATAGATTATTTTGACTAGAATACTTTGATGTAAATTGTTTAACTTCACCTTTAACTTTGAACCTTATTTCATACTTTATATATGTATTAAATTTTCCTTAAATTTGTCAACGTCTTTGTAATAGTGTATGAACAATTAATTACATGTTCACCATGACTTTATATACGTGGTGCTCCTCATTTGTACTATTGATAATGTGGCTCTCCCCGTGTTTAGGAGTGAATTACTGCTTTTTTATGGTATGGCATCACTGTGTTGTTCACATTCTAAGCTCTTGTAATCTGTATAGCTCGATTTGTAAATTTTGAACTTATTTTAATTATAGTCTATCTTGTAGATCTGAGAAAGTAGAATTTTTTGTCCAAATTAAATGTGATTGCCTTGGAAAATAAACTATTTTTAAAAACAATCTTATCCTCGGCCACCCCTCTCAACTCGACTTTCACAGATTCCTTTACAAATTTGTCGAAAATCATGTAGCACGCTGTCAGACGCTATGAAAGTCTTTATTATTCCTATAGGTTTCTATTTTTACTAATCATCATCAAACACAACAGATTTATCTTTTAATGCATCTAGGTAAATATACATGTACGCATGACGTGCCATGACACTCTAAGTAATGTGAGGAACACGGATTGGACAGTATAACTCAGTACAAAGACTACACTGAGCTGACGAATCAGTGATTACTCCAACAATTTACAAAGATCCACTTGTCTTCGAAATATTATAGTGGCCAGTCAATAATTGAAGTTAGGTAAAATAACGTATACTACATATTTACAAAAAAAAAAAAAACGCACGGAATATTTTTCATGTTCAATTAGCAATCAGAAATTTTTGTGAAATATAGGTGCTACTTTTGTGAATTTCTGACCAAATGCAAATGTGGCAATGAACGTTCGAACCGCGTAAAAATTTTCGTCATTTGATGCTGTGATTCAGATGTATCTCTAGTCAACTGAGTGAAAAACTAAGCCCTACTGCAAATGGAAAAAAATCATTCATCACAGCACAAAACTCCAGCCAAGTAATCTTGGCAATGGAGCTAATGAGTGATGTGAAATATGAATTGTTGGATCATACACCCTGTCTACCAGATTTCGAGCGACATAACCAGAAAACTTTTTAAGTTCAATGAAGAATATACGGTAGCAGTTGACGAGCGTTTCCCAGATTTTTCTGGTCGCACTTAGGGTGGAATCTGTGCACTCAAAAAGTCAGACAAATTGGACTAATTTTGTAGGGGACAACGTTTATCTGCATCTATGTTCTTGCAATGCACATTACCGTGTTTGGTCGATGGTACAATGAGTATTTATCAGCTGAGAGACCTTCCAAGGTAAAAAGTCGCTGTGAAGAAAGTTCTTAAGAAACAGACACTGCTGCATAGGTGGTGTAAAACTAAACATAGGGCTATGGATAGTACGATGCTGATTGCAACGCGTTTGTTTGTCAAAAGGACGATGCGTGAAGCCTTCAAAGACTGCCTTAGCAGAATATTAATGTAAGATCTCTCGCGTAACCCAGGGCGATTCTGATGATATGTAAAGACTTTTAGTGGTACCAGTATTAATGTCGAGATACTCAAGAACGAGACAGGAATTGAGATTGTGGGAAGTAAGGCAAAAGTAGAAATGCATGATCTTGGCCTTTCCCCGAGAATCAGGTGTTTGTACTGTTGAGGGGGTGTCCAGTCAGGTACAGATGTTTTCATAACACGATATTTCGACACGTACCTTGTCGTCATATTCAGGTGATACCTGTAAAATGAGGTCTTTGCTACATCCCGCCTCCGTAAACAAAAAGCATATAGGCTTCATTACAACTATTTCCAGAGCTTTCTCTTCGAAGTTCTCCATGAAAAAGTAGTTTATAGAGGGATTCGAAGAGAAAGCTCTGGAAACAGCTGCAATGAAGCGTACATGCTTTTTCAGGTATGTTTATGGTACTTTATAAAAGACATCATATTTACGCCAGTGACTGTAACACTTTCTTTATTTCACGATTTCAATTTCGACCTTAGGCCATTATCATGTGCAGATTTTTGTGTTTTCAAGCCATATCAACTTAAAATGAGCTGTCACATTTATATGTCGTTGCCATTACTATTAAATAGATTCGTGACGCTGTTACACATTGCGAGCACACATATCGATATGTCATTAAACAACGTAGTCTGATACGGTTTCAGAAGTTAAAGTCCAAGAACTTAGGAGTTCCTCCAACATCTGGACTCTCTACGCCCCGCTGTCAAATTCACCATGAGGTGGAAGAGAATGACGAACTCCTCTTTTTTGACGTCTTAGTCGAGAACGAATGGCACTATAAGACCCAATGTGCACAGGAAAGCCACAAAGACTGATCTATACCTCCACGTGCCGGCTGCCATCATCCTTCACAGCGTGGGGGTGTAATACGTACATTGGTTCGCAGTGCGCGCTCATGGGTGAGGAGAGGCTGTCAAGTGGGCTTAACCCCCCTCAGGAGCAACAGATACGACGGGAGACAAATCTGACGTCCATTCAGGCAGAAAGTAAAATCCCAGCAGAGAGAAAACGACGAGGAGGAAAAGGCACTGTCGTATCTGCCGTAAGCCGGCAAAGTATCGAACAAAATTGGTAGAATGTTGGATCGAGGTATCATTAAATGCGTTTTACGTTCACCTCCGAAAAGCGTGCATTGTTAGATACTGTGGAAGATGGCTTGGGGCACCGTAAACAGGTGTTTACCGTATTCCATGTAAATGCGGTAAGGTGTATGTTGCGGAAACTGTACGGACAATCTAAGAAAGATGTAAGGAACACAGAAGACACACCGAATTTAAGCAACCAAGAAAATCTGCGGTTGGAGTACAATGCCTGGGACTTTATGAAGTATGAAGGAACGGAAATGCTAAGAAAGACTTCGCTGTTTTGGGACTGTGTTCTGAAAGAGGCTATTGAAATTCGAGTGTCTGGGGGACTGATCAACAGAGACACTGGGTACACCCTCATCAAAGCTTAGGACCTAGCACTCAGCTAACTAAAATCGTAGCGTCGGCCGAGAGCGAGTACCGCGCGGAACGCGGCCCACAAGCTTACTGAAGGGCCAGAGTTCGCGGCCAGCTTGTGCCCGTTCCCTCTCCTCCAACGCCCCACTCCATCCGTCGCGGCATGCGGCGTGCGGCTGGCAGTGGTAGGAAGAAGGGTGGAGGGGCGAACAGAGTGTTAAGAAGGCGGAATGTAGCAACGACGCCCGTTCTACAGGTATTCCCTGAATGTAAGGACAAAGTACGCTGTCGAAATATCGTGTTACGAAACCGAATGTACCCGGCTGGAAACCCGATAACAGTACAAAAAAAAAAAAAAAAAGCAGAAATGTTGAACTCAGTTTTCAAATGTTTCTTTAAAGAAGTAAGTTCGGGAGTACTGCCCCAGTTTAATTCTCACACCACTGTAAATATGTGTGAAACACATATTAGTATCAATGGCGTTGAGAAATTGCTGATATCACCAAATCACCAAAGCTGAACAAAGCTCCTGGACTCGATGTAATTCATATCAGATTCTTTGCAAAATTTTTGGCTGAGTTATCCACTCTTTCTGTAGTGTCGGTAGCTGGACCGACACCGTGATGTGGATTGCTGAAAAGGAATGCTAAACTAACGCTGTGGCCGATAGTGCACGAACGGCAATAAGCAGACGGGCGTGAAGTCTGGAACATGAGAACTTATGAATGAATAAGCAGAAAAGTATGTAGATGCTTTTTACTTAACTTTTAATAATTCCTTGGAATACATCTCTCTTGATTACTCGTAAGCTATAGGCACTGATACAAATGGCTCCTTGCTAGTTCGTAGCCATTAACTTCTGATGGCTATTCTGTCTCTCGGCTAATGAGAGAGAAAGGCTTCGTACAACTGGGCGATAGCTAGGTTCGCGTACAACTGGGCGGTAGCTTGGTTCTCGTACAACTGGGGCCGAGTCCACTCTCGTATCACGAGACCTGCCTTGGTGGTGGCGCTAGGTCTGCGATCACAGTGGCGACACGCGGGTCCGACATGTACTACATGGACCGCGGCCGATTTAAACTACCACCTAGCAAGTGTGGTGTCTGGCGGTGACACCACACTTTCAACGATAGTATGCCCAGGAGTTTGAAGACAGCATAGATCACTCCCGTCTGGGAGAAGGGTACGGAAGTGATCCAGAGAACTACCATTCAGTATCCCTGACATGCATTCAGTCTCTGTTGATCCATTCTGGAAGCGGGACAGCGGATGGTCAACTATTTACCGAGGGAAATAGCCAGACAGCCGTACGTTTTGAGAAATTATTTTATTTTATTTTGATAACCACTATCGGTATTTCAATATGCCATCTTCAGACCGCTGCATATAAAAAAAGTATACATGTAGTGTATATCAAAGCATATCAGAAGGGACTTAACAGAAAATTAAGCGTAAAAATTAAAGTTCTTAATACCTACAAAACGCATTTAGCAGCATTAAGACAAGTACCTGTACATATACAGCACAACAGAGTAGAACATGTACACCTACTGGTTAGCATTAAACTATTTTAACATCACATAGTAATAACTGATTACGTCAAACTTTCCAAAAGACTAAAAATAGACAGTGTATAATGAGAAGCACAAAGTAACAAAGTTAATCTAGTTTTTTTATTTTTTATAAAAACCTACACAATTATTATAGGAGAGAAACATCCTAGTTCATATGAAGACCTATCCACAATCAAAGTAAAACGCAGCGATATAATCTATGAAGTACACAGTAGGGTGCGTATCTATCGCTTAAGTATTATCACTGTGATGATCTATCAGAATTAGTTCTCACAACATGAAAAAAGCAACCAGGCGGAAAACCCTGGGACAGACAACATATTAAGTGAATTAAGGCAAGCAAAGAACATGCGAGGAATACTCATAAAATACCTCTAGAGCATATGTTACATACCAAATCAAAATAAAAAGAAATGACCCAATATCCCTTGCCTCAATTAATAGGCGGGCAAAAACAAGAGTGGAATAAAATAGGACCTGAGATCCATATTAACTAATGGGAGTCCTCCAAAATCTTAGCTGATAATGAAATACTATTTCCCTGGGAATGTAAGGTATCACACTATCGACCTATCTACAAAACGACGAACCCTTCCAAATGGGAACTGACACATAGCAAGCTGTATCACGATAGATCGTGTAGAGATGGACCAAAGAAACATAATGGCCCAAAAAAAGTGGGGCACAACAACTGTGAGCGAAAAAATGAGTTGTTAAATGGACTCATGCTAAAAAGCAGTCGTGTTCTTTGGTAAATAACTGAGATACATTCGTTGTTGTATCTTACAACATATTCTGAAGGCAAACATAATGTATCTCGAACAGAATGATCTCCTCCGTATCAACCAGTTTCCTCACTTGCCATCCTGAAAGCCAAGGATCAAGGCAATCAGGCAGATGTAGTATTTACTGACGTCCAGAAAAAGTTAACTCAATAGCATAAATACGTTTGTTGTCGAAAGTACGATCGTACGTAGTATCAAACTTAATTTCTCACGGCATTGAGGATTTCTTTCACAGAGAGTCATCGAAAGACGTAGAAATTCTTCAGGTGTGTCGCAGGGCCGTGCATTGGAATCCTTGCTGTTATTCTTCTACTATATTAATGACTTTAAAGACAGTATTAGTAATAATCTCAGACTTCGCAGTGAATGCAGTTGTCTACATGGTCCAGTGACATTAATGTGATCAATGTTCAAAAATCTTTCGAATGGCTCTGAGCACTATGGGACTTAACTTCTGAGGTCATCAGTCCTCTAGAACCTAGAACTACTTAAACCTAACTAACCGAAGGACATCACACACATCCATGCCCCAGGCAGGATTCGACCCTGCGATCGTAGCGGTCGCGCAGTTCCAGACGTAGCGCCTAGAACCGCTCGGTCACTTCGGCCGGTCGATCACTGTCCGACGTCAACTTGCAATAACCACTCACAGACTGCAGGAGGCAGCACTAGCAGTGGAGGACACGTAAACCGTGTCGGGTGTGCACGGTAAACAGTGCAGACATTTCGTAACGTGGAATTGGAGCTATTTATCTGACGTCCAAAAGGGCATTATCATTGGCTTTTGGGCCAGGAATGTGTAACAGAACATCCTTCTATAGCATTAATTTTCCTCAACAGTAGCTGACAGTATTATTTTTCGAATTTAGGACAGGTGAATATGTGAGTTAACGAACATTTCGCTCTCATATGGCCGAAAGAGTCAGTCTTCAGGAATTGTGAAACGAACCCTGTTGCCCAGGATCGTATTCCACAAAGAGCGCAGATTCGCCACGAGATGGGGAAATTCACAAGCGTCTATTGTGCTGAATGAGGTCTAAGCATTGTAGTGTGCGAGTGAGACAGACGAGAACCTACGTCATAGGGAAACCCCATAGAAACTGTTTGTGACCAGTGTTAAATATGGCGGACTTAAGATTGACCATAAAGGGAAACATTTATGAAAACTATTTAATTCTGTAGTAATTCAGGGAATGAAGCCACAGTAATTTTAATCTACCATCCTTCATAAATTTTCATGGTGATCCCAATAAAACTTGAATATTGATAATATCTAAAATAGTTTAGGATTTACTGTTAAAATGAAATTAACAAGTTTTGTAACAGAGACCTAAATGCTAAAATCTGAACGCTTTGGTCGACATTAACGATCGACATTTCATACAGAAGTGCATCATTAAAGTGACAAATGTTGTAAATATCAACTCTGTAACTTTATTTGTTTAAAAGATATTGTCGCAGAAGAAGCCGAGTAGTTCAAAACTCACCTGAACTGAATAATTTTATTTTCTATATTCGGTTCGAGTACATTCTAGAAGTATCCACAAATGGCCAGAATCAATGCACATTGGGCCGGTCGGTGTGGCCGTGCAGTTCTAGGCGCTTTAGTCTGGAACCACGTGACCGCTACGGTCGCAGGTTCGAATCCTGCCTCGGGCATGGGTGAGTGTGATGTCCTTAGTTTAGTTAGGTTTAAGTAGTTCTAAGTTCTAGGGGACTGATGACCATAGATGTTAAGTCCCATAGTGCTCAGAGTCATTTGAACCATTTTTTTTTTCATTGCACTGGAATGTTCTGTAGCTGTATATATACCGTATGTGTTCTGGTCAGAGACAGTTCGCTCCGCGCTCTTGTATGTGCAAGTGCTGAATAAACCTTCGTTAAGTGAAGTTAGTGTTCGACATTCATCTACTTACACCTTCCTCTACGTGACATTATTCTGGTGGAGGCGCCGGGTATTGGAACTTGTGATAGCGCACATAATATCGATGACACGGTGGCTCCCATCAAGGCCACGACAGAGCCGCCGTTTACGTGGCGAGAAACCCGAGTTCGAGCCTATTCGACAGATTGCAATCTATCGGAGACAGAAGAAGAAGACGACGTCACAATGACAGTAACTTTGTGCCACCACATGAGACATCCTTCTTGGTCCTCTGGTGACGATGGCCAAGATCCAAACGAGTGGCTGAAGGTATATGAGCGTAAAGCCAAATTTAACAAATGGGATGACACCGTATGTTTGGCTAACGTATTTTTCTACTTGGAGGGCACTGCCAAGCAATGGTATGAGAACAACGAGGAGAAACGCACAAGCTGGGAAGTATTCCAGGCGAAACTGCGCAAGTATTTCGGCGACACAAAACGAGAGAGGTGCAAGGCTGAAGATAAATTAAAGTGCAGGGCACAGCGTCCATGAGAAACGACAGCGTCCTACATTCAAGACGTTTTGGAGCTGTGTAAAATGGTGGATCCTCGAATGAAGGAGGATGATAAGGTTGCACATTTCATGAAGGGTGTACCTGAGGAAATGTATCAAGCCCTACTCCTGAAGGAGGTTTCGACAGCAGACGACTTCATAAAATGGTGCCAGTATATCGAGACAATGCATCAAAAAAGAATTACACGCAAGAAGTTTGAATGGCTTCCAAACATTGTAATGATGTTTGTGATGGAGGAACAAACTGATTTCACAAGTGTTCTTCGTCAGATAGTGAGAGAGGAAGTTCAGAAAGCACTTGGATTGCATAGCGAGCAAGAAACCGAGACGCTTCAAGAGGTCATAAGGGAGGAAGTGGAACAGACATTGAACCCAATCTCTCGTCCTTCATTTCCCTTTAAAACGGTAAAAAAGTCTAGACCCAGGCGAAGTTACGTTCCTACAAGGCCGCATGAGGAACCTGTTTGGGCACCAAGGAAGAGTGATGTCTGGAGATCACAGGATAACCAACCAGTATGTTTCCACTGTGGACGGCCAGGACATGTGGTGCGCTATAATCAAGAAAGGCGACGGGTATTTGATGACGCCCGCGCTATAAGACAGCAGACCGATCTTGGCCGACACCAATTCCGGGACGACGAAGATGAACAAGAAGATGTGGATGCAGGACGACGTATGTCACCATCACCGCAAATTAGTCGGTGGAGAGGACGCTCCACAACACGCCGATCAAGATCTTCTTCGCCGTTTAGAAGCTCCATCCGATCACCTAGCCGCCGCAACCTGGAAAACTAAAGGGTGTGTCCTTCCTTGGAGGTGAGATCGCTGAAGAGAAAAATCCTCCGCCGTCAATCACTACAAAAACTCATTGGTGGCCGACCAGCCCAAGCTCTTGTGGACTCTGGAGCACCATATTCAGTCTTTTCGGATAAGTACCGTCGCCAGTTGCAGAAAACCGTATTCGTCGATAGCAAAACATCTCTGTTGAACGTGGCTAATGGGAAATATGTAAAACCTTCAGGGAGATGTGTCATTCGTGTGGGTATCAGTGGCCGTACACAACCCTTAGAATTCATCGTCTTTGATTCTTTAAATATGTTCAAATGTCAACTAAAGCAGAATCAGATAGACGGCTTCAGGAAAGGGAACCGCCCTAGTCAGTTGAGCGAGGATGTTCGGCTCGCTGGAAACGTGGTCAGGGAGGGGAGGAGGGACGGTGCTGGTGGAGACGCGAAAGCGGACGGTCGATCTTTAGGTAGCTAGGAAGAGAAACGACTTAGAAAATGTCGCGTTGTGTGGCATCGCAGGACTCAGTCTCTGAGCGGTGAGCAGCCCCTCGCCTGGTGTGAACTCTAACTTTTCGCGTAGTCAACGAGGTGGAGTTTTGGACTTGCAATTCGCGATGGTCGAACTGTGTCAGATGGATATGCGCTCGAGTGTAACAGTAATTCTAAATACGACCACTTTCGCTACTAGTTTGCTTTCTGAATAAACATTATTCTAACCAAATTGCAACTGTGTGGCCTACATCATTTATGGGTCGTTATTTTAGCTCCCGATATTATTATTACTGTTGCTATACGTTATATTAACGTTGTATGTTCCATACGATTTCGCAAACTTGCCATCAGCTAGACAGCTTAACCAAAGCATTACAAGTGTCTAATTTAGCGCGTGTAATGCGACACGTCCGATTCAACCCCTAGACGATTTTGAGCCAAGACATTTCGACGAAGAGGAACCGCATGTGAGCCCAAACATCTTTGGGATGTTAGCTCGCAAATATTATCTCAACTGCTTTTCTGAAAAGTTTCATATAATTTTATGCACAATATGTTATATTTCAAGCTAAAATTTACAAAAGTAAATTATTTTATTTTAGATGTTTCAACCTATAAACATTAGCTCTGAATGTACAGTTAAAATAATTTTTTAGTAACATTTGAAATTAAGAATTATTTGGCATGTTTAAAATGTCTATTATTAATTATGCAATATAATACTGTTTTAGGGACTGATGACGTTAGCAGTTTTGCCGGCCGGTGTGGCCGTGCGGTTATAGGCGCTTCAGTCTGGAACCGCGTGACCGCTACGGTCGCAGGTTCGAATCCTGCCTCGGGCATGGTGTGTGTGATGTCCTTAGGTTAGTTAGGTTAAAGTAGTTCTAAGTTCTAGGGGACTGATGACCTCAGATGTTAAGTCCCATAGTGCTCAGAGCCATTTGAACCATTTGAACCTTAGCAGTTAAGTCCCGAGTTCGAGTCTCGGTCGGGCACACAGTTTTAATCTGCCAGGAAGTTTCGTATCAGCGTACACTCCGCTGCAGAGTGAAAATCTCATTCTGGAAACATCCCCCAGGCTCTGGCTGAGCCATGTCTCCGCAGTATCCTTTCTTTCAGGAGTGCTAGTTCGCAGGAGAGCTTCTGTAAAGTTTGGAAGGTAGGAGACGAGATACTGGCAGAAGTAAAGCTGTGAGGAGCGGGCGTTAAGTCGTGCTTCGGTAGCTCAGATGGTCAGCCGGCACGGTAACTCAGCGTGTTCGGTCAGAGGGTTAGATACCCTCTGTAATAAAAAAAACTGAATTAATGGATCAACGACGAACTGAAACGGGTGTCTTGCGACGTCCACACCAAGCAGATACAACGAACAAAAACGAAAAAAAAGGTGGTAGAGCACTTGCCCGCGAAAGGCAAGGGTCCCGAGTTCGAGTCTCGGTCTGCCACACAGTTTTAATCTGCCAGGAAGTTTCAAGTCCCATAAGATTTGACACACATTTGACACAATACTGCTTACTACGTTCATTTCTGGATTCATTTATGAAATAATAATCTAAATTAATAGAAATTCATTTACCAAGAAAAACTGTAAACACTTCGAAATATGATTATTACCGCTGATTGAAGGATCAGAAGCATGCCTCTGATGTGCTCGGACTTGTTACTGTATTTTTGGCGAACAATGTAATTATAGCTTTGTTAATGTGAAAATTCAAAATACTGTATGATATACTAAAATGTGATAAAATATATTAGCGTAACAACAAAAATTCTGCAACAATCTTCAAATTTATTTACATCATTTCAACCATGAGGACTTAAAATTTGAGAATTTCAGCTTCAAGAATGAGACCCCTAGACAAGAAGAATTGGAGCCAACTATCAACGAAAAACTAGAATGTTTATTGTAATCTTCGCTCCTCTCAATTATGTTATAAAAGATTTTGTTTACTGTGGACAATAACTGGAATTAGGGCGGAGGGAGGAGATTACAAGTGGAAGCATTTTCGAAACGGCTAAATTTATGAACTGTTCGCGTGCCGCCTGTACACTGGCCCTGGCAGTGTCCAGAACTGGTACCGAGGCAACTGTGGTGCAGCACGGGCCATAGAAGAAGAGGCGTGCACTTGTTGAGCAACTGGCCGCCCAGATGAACCAAGGGGCTACCAACAGTGTCTTCTCAACGACCGTTCAGCGAACGCTGTTCCATGTGGGCTTACGCACCAGGCGCTTGGTTCATGCACCCATGCTGGCTGCTGTTCTTCGGCGACGAAGGCTGGAATTTGCACTCCAGTACAACAACTGGACGTCCAGTGAGTGGCGACAGTTCGTGTTTTCGAATGAGTCACGTTTTATCCTCCATCGGACAGATGGCCGTTTGCACGTACGGCATGAAACGTCTGAAATCAAACACTCTGCAACCAGGAGGGAGCGTTAAGGTCTGGGGAATGTTTACGTGGTATTTCCTGGGTGATCTCATCATTCTGGAAGGCACAATTGATGAAGATAAATTTGCCTCCATCCTTGGGGACCATGTCGACCTCCACATGAAGTTTATTTTTCCTCCTCACGAAGTCCTCTACTAATAGGTGTCATACAGCTCGCAATGTACATTGGTCGTTCGAAGAGCACCAGAATGAGTTTACCGTATTCCCCTGACCACCAAACTCCCCGGATTAAAACCAAATCGAGAATGTGTGGGACCACCGTGACCGGGCTGTTCGCGTCATGGATCCTAAACCGAGAAAACTAACGCAGCTGGCCACGCCACTGGAGTCGGCGTGGCTCCACATCCCTGTCGGTTTCTGTTAAAACCTCACTAACTCTCTTCCTATCCGTCTCGCACTGCAAAAGTTGGTTATTCAAGCATGTGACAGGTGGTCACATTAATGTGACTGGATAGTGTATTATGAACTACTATCTAAAAAAGTGGCTCAGGGTTGGTCAGTTGGTTTAAATGTTCAGAAATGTAAAACTGAGCATTTCATAAAAACATAAGTCGTAGAATGGCATGACTGTAACATCAATGAGTCCAACTGGAATCGGTCAACTTATACAAATACCTGGGTGTAACAGTTTACACGGATGTGAAAAAGCGGTCACACAAGTTCGGTCATAGGTAAGGCAGATTTCAGAATTGGTAGAATATTAAGGAATAAAAACAGTCCTCAAAGGAGATAGTCTACAGAACGTTCAAGCGATGCACCCTAGAATATTGCTCAAGTGCGCCCGCGCGCGCTCGCGCATGTGTGTGTGTGTGTGTGTGTGTGTGTGTGTGTGTGTGTGTGTGTAAACCGTACCAAATAAGACCGACATACGACACTGAACTTTGTTTTTTTTTGTTGTTGTTGTGGTCTTCAGTCCAGAAACTGGTTTTATGCAGCTCATCATACTACTCTATCCTGTGCAAGCTTCTTCATCTCCCAGTACCTACTGCAACCTACATCCTTCTGAATCTGATTAGTGTATTCATTTCTTGGTCTCCCTCAATACCGAATGGGTGATACCTTGACCCCTCAGAACATGCCCTACCAACCAAGCCCCTTTCCTAGTCAAGTTGTGCCACAAATGTCTCTTCTCTATTCAGTACCTTCTCATTAGTTACGTGATCTACCCATCTAATCTTCAGCATTCTTCTGTAGCACCACATTTCGAAAGCTTCTATTCTATTCTTGTCTAATCTATTTATTGTCCATGTTTCACTTCGATACAGGGCTACACTCCATACAAATACATTCAGAAACTACTTCCTGACACTTAAATGATGTCAACAAATTTATCTTCTTCAGGAACGCTTTCCTTGCCATTACCAGTTTACATTTTATATTCTCTCTACTTGGGGAGCTTTTCCTGTGAGCAACACCGAGTGTTTCTATTGCTGAAATTTAGCCGCCATGTGGTGCAATTAACTATATTGGTTGACTTCAATTTAAGTGCACCAGTGGAATTTTCTGCCTTGTGGCCGTTAATGTGTTGGTTACCTGCCCTCGCCACTGACGTAAATTCAGGCAGTGTTCCTTTTGGGTGAAGTTAACTATATTACCATATTTCAAATTCAAGTGTACCAGCGGAATTTTCTGCCTTGTGGCCGTTAGGGTTCCGGTCACCTGCTCTGGCCACTAATGCAATTTCAGGCAGCGTCCTTTCCTCATCTGTTGTCGCTGCCCAACATGGTGTGTAGTTTTGACAGCTAATATGTATTTCATTGTGGATAATCACGCTCGTAACCTTTTGTGTTTGAGTTCTCATGTACCGATTGGTGGCAAGCAAGTCGTTTTGTCGGTCGGTCCGTGGCTGTCCCCTGGTTGGGTTCCGATGGATCAAGTGGAGTTGGGCTCACCACCTGTCTCACCTAAGTGAATGAGGCCAGGCTGACCTCCATGGAGGCTTCCGAGTGCCGTTTTCTTTATTGTCCTTCTCATCGGTGTTTAATTGTCTGTTTATAATCTATCACAGCCAATGATTTAAAAAAATTCTTGCTTTTAATGGATTTTATATAATTTTGAATTTTGGAAAATCAATTGTGGGCCTTCAGTCAATTAAATCCTTATTCTAAAAAAATCATTACCGCATTCTAACTTTGAAAGATTATGGTAATTTATTTTAAAATCTTGAAAACTTTATTGTGGGCCTTCAGCCGTTTGTATTGCATCTTGTTTATGTTTGTTATTTCACCCTTGCCTTGAGGCTCTCAGCCTCGCTGTGTGTATATATATGTTAATTATTTTATTTGAAATTTTAACTGCATGTTGTTACCACTTGAGATTTATCTTGTTGCTTTAACATTTCTTGTTTGGAGGCCTTCAGTCGTGAAATAATTTCCTTTTTGAAACTGGTAGTTCTAAAGGTTTGGCTATGTGCCGTTTAGGTTTAAAGGTGTTAGTAAATTACAATAAATTACAATTTTAAGGTGAAACTGACCTCATCCTTGTTTGTCCCTTTCCACAATCCTAATCACTTGTTCTTCCCAGCGGGTTTAGCGGGTGTTTCACAGAGATAGCAATGCTAGCCACTAGATCACAAGCTGCGCACAAGACGGCTATGCAAATGCACGTATGAAATTTTTCTGTCTTGAGTTTGCTCGTAGAGGTTACCTTTCAACACCGTGAACAAAGCGATTGTGATTTTAGTTCTGCCGCAGATTGTTGATCGTTGTTTCCTCGGAGGCACCGCACATCACCAGGTTGTTATTACTCTACGACATGAGTGTAAATTCACTGCTACAAAACCCATCGCCTGTTGCAGTTCAGTTGGTTACTTAAAATCAGCTCCCGACAAAGCACCTCTTACTTCCGCCATACCTCGCGGCGGCAGCTTCCGAAATGCGCCCCGCTATACAGTTACATGAAGTGACCAGGCGTGTTTATGTGTCGCCTATAACCGAAAGGTAGCCGGCGGCCTATATCGCAACACTTAAGCTTCAACTACCAAGTAATTTTAATCGGACTATAGCACAACGGTTGCATTTTTGTGATTTAATTACTTCTTCGACAATCGTTTGCCTCATTGACGAAGAGCGTCGTTTTTGTTGAAAGCTCGGATTTTCTGAGTGAATTAGCGCGATAAGTACGACAAGAACAGTTTACAATCTACTTTGGGTTCATCTACAAGGTGTTCAACTTTGTTTCCGCCGCTTGCCGGTAGGCAGCAACAACGGTAAGTAGCGGTCGAAAGAAACAGATCGCAGGCGTCAGGCAGTTAGCTTGGACCTCGGTCAACGTAACCTCATTCAAACATTAGTCGATTTGTGCCTGCATCATAAAGTTGTTCTTGATTGAAAATGTCAGTTTACGAGCCTAATTCTCGTCATTTGCGGGAGGTGTTACTGTTTTGTTTCAGTATGAAGAAAACAGCGGCTGAGTCTCATCGAATGCTCTCAAGTACTTATGTTAAGGACGCTACTAGCGAAAGAACGTTTCGTGAGTGGTTTCAGCGCTTCAAGAACGGTGATTTTAACGCCGTAGACCGGCGTAGTGGTGGAAGAGAGGATGTTTTCGAAGATGCAGAATTAGAGACATTGCTCAAATGGTTCAAATGGCTCTGAGCACTATGAGACTTAACTTCTGAGGCCATCAGTCCCCTAGAACTTAGAACTACTTAAACCTAACTAACCTACGGACATCACACACATCCATGCCCGAGGCTGAATTCGAACCTGCGACCGTAGCGGTCGCGCTGTTCCAGACTGTAGCGCGTAGAACCGCTCGGCCACAGTGGCCGGCTAGAGACATTGCTGAGTGAAGACTCGCGTCAAACTCAAGACAGTAGGCATGATTCAGAAAGAAGGACCTTGGGTCCCGTTTGAGCTGAAACCCAGAGACGTTGAACGGAATTTGTCTGTTTGTGAACAGTTGCTTCAGAGACGAAAACGGAATAGACTTCTGCATCGCATTGTGACCGGGGACGAAAAATCGGTTCATTACGATAACCCTAAACGCAAAAAATGATGGGGATATCCCGGCCATGCTTCCATGTCGACAGCCAAACCGAATATTTACGGCTCCAAGATCATGCTCTGCATTTGGTGGGACCAGCTCGGCGTCGTGTACTATGAGGTGTTAAAACCAAATGAAACAATCACAGGTGCTCGTTATCGAACGCAGTTAATGCGTTTGAGCGGAGCATTACAAGACAAACGGCCGCAATACAGCGAGAGGCACGATAAAGTGATTTTGCAGCACAACGCTCGACCCCTAATTGCAAAAGAGGTCAAAACGTTCTTGGAAACGTTAAACTGGTAAGTCCTACCCCACCCGCCGTATTCTACAGACATTGCTCCCTCTGACTATCACCTGTTTAGATCAATGGCACATGGCCTGGCTGATCAACACTTCCGATCTCATGAAGATGTCACAAATTGCATCGATTCGTGAATCGATTCAAAAGATGAAAAATGTTTTCGACGCGGGATTCGTACACTGCCCAAAAGATAGGAGAAAGTAGGGGCCAGAGATGGAAAATACTTTGAATGATACATGTGTAACCAATTTGTTTCATTAAAGCCTGAAATGTTGGGGAAAAAACGGCGGAAGCAAAGTTGTACACCCTCTACTTTCCAACAATAATTGCAGTTTCGTCGAGGAAAACAATGTATTTCATTCCTGAAAATTTTTCTTACTTGCTCACGCTGTTGGGCAGCCAGATGCGTCAACGAAGGAATGCTCTGGATTAGCACAAGACAAACTTAGAATTGTGAAACGGGAAGGGAAGAGATTATGTTATTTTGCAGCTGAGCTCTGCTTCCCGACCCATCCCAAGGTCATTAAAATGTGAAAGAATTGTTGATGGAAATCTACGCCCTAATGAGAACTGATGGTAGCACGGCCGGCTGGGAAGTAAATTAACGATCCGTGCAGTGACGTAAATATTTGCCACCTCTCTGACTTGCGCAATGGACTGCTGGAATCGTCCCGACCGCATTACAACGTGAACGAGTGGTTCACCGCAACCGTCACTGCTCCAACTTTGGCCGCACTCTGCGATTCGAGCATCCACTGCGCATTAGGAGTACGCCGGACGTTATTAGTGTAAAAATAATTGGACCAGAAACTGTATTTCCCGCGTACTGTCTGTCCTGCGGCTGGCAGTCTGAACGTATTATGAACCAGACAGTGACAAAAAATTGCCCCATTTAATAAAGTTAATTGTGGGAATAACGCCAAATGCATTTCGTTAATTTATTGCGGCTCATTCGGCGGAAACGGCATCAGCGGGATGTGCCGGAAAGCGCGGGACGTGGCTGCGCATAAATATTTGTAATTCGCTGTCGCCAGTTTTTTTTTTTCGTTTTGCGCCCTTTGTCACGGCCTAGTGGAGAGTCAGCGGGCGGCAACAGCGAGGGTCGTTGCGCAGTGCAGTGCAGTGCATTGCAAAACGCAGTCCGCCCGCCAACACGGCGGTTAGCGCGCGCGCTCTTGAGAGCTTCAGTGCTGTGACGCGGGCTGTTGCTTCCGAGAAGAAATGCGGAATTACAGCCAACTCGCCGCGCTGCCCGGCCCGCTCTGCTTTTCGGAATTACAGGCCTCGTCTCAGCTACGGAACGCGAAGGAAGCCAGTTTACGGGAGCTGCGAGAACGCTGAGAAAGAGCAGTGTGCTTGTTTGTGTTGGGAGGAGAAACGAGCGCCCGGCCGACGTGGTACAAAGCGAGGCCCCTCTTCCTTGAAAGTCGCGTAGAAACCTCGCTGCCTGATGTCGCAGAGATACCTTACTGCTCCGTTACTTTCAGAACTGACGAGAGTGCTCCATCATTTTTACCCCGCAGGTGCGGCATGAATAGTATGTAGGAACGGGAGAAACGACTTACGGTTTTCGTAGTGGAGCTGTATGTTTTTCCTTATGGACAGTTGCGTTATCTTCTGGAGCAATGCACGTAAGGTAAAAAAATCTGGATAAGTGGGGGTAGGACTCACGCACGCAGGGTTTCGTACAATCTTAATTATGTATGCAGATAGTTAACTGATCCTGGCAATCGAAAATTTAGCCGATTTTTTTCCTGTTACCAATATCGATAGTGGCAAAGTATCAAAATATGTAACATAAATGGCCACCTCTTTTGATAGCATTTAATAATCTACACCGCAAAGGCAGCGTGGACATTAGTACGTGACTCGATGTTAAACTTAATACCTTTAGCCGTTTCTGAGAAAAAGGGTCTTAACAGATGGACGGACAAAATAAAAAAAAAATCACGTGAGATAATTAAAAATTAACGATTTTCGGATTTTTCCTATTATTTGTACCGTTAAGCCTTGCTTCTTGCTAATACCATCAATTTAGGCCCAAGGGAAGCACCCTATAGGTTTTATTGAGTGAATTTGTGGGCATCAAAATATGTGACATAAATGGTTGTATGTTTTGATTGCATTGAATTAGAAGCACCAATTTTACACCGCCAAGATACCGTACACCGTAGTCTGTAGTATTAATTTCAACTTAACACGTCTCCCTGTTCATTAGAAAAATTTTAACGGTCGAATGGACAGACAACAAAGTCATCCTATAAGGGTTCCGTTTTTACAAATTGAGGTAGGGAACCCTGAAAAACATATGTATTCTTCAGAGACGTCCTGTAAAACTATTGCCTGAAGTTGATAGCCGAATATCTTGCAGAACCCTCTCCAAAGACCTGGGGATTGTGCACTGACATGTCAATTCATTTACTCCCTAATGGTACTTGTGACTGACCCTGACATGTGGAATTAACAATAGCAATACGAGAAGTGAAAATAATTACCATCCGGACCAAGATCGGGGGAGATGGGATGGATAGATCTGGTAGGAGGAATATATAGCAGTGCGGGTCGGGTAAGGGGGGGGATTAAAGTTTCGTTGGGGGAGGATGTAGCGTTGGGGGAATGTGGTGGGAAACAGGCGGCAGGGTATCGGGAGCAGTAAACAGGGAGGTTCAAATGGTTCAAATGCCTCTGAGCACTATGGGACTTAACATGTATGGTCATCAGTCCCCTAGAACTTAGAACTACTTAAACCTAACTAACCTAGGGACATCACACAACACCCAGTCATCACGAGGCAGAGAAAATCCCTTACCCCGCCGGGAATCGAACCCGGGAACCCAGACGTGGGATAAACAGGGAAGAAGGGGGGGGGGGAAAGGGGTGGGTTCTGTCGAGTTTGCGAGTAACGTGTGAAACTCGGAGATGTTCAAGATGGAACAGGAGGGAGCAAAAATTTTATAAGTTGGGAAGAAGGTGGGGGGGAGGGTAAGCTGATTAGAAAGACTAGGCGGTGTACATGGCGTTCGAGGATCTGTAGGAAGCGATAAAAGCAGGTATTAGCGAAAGTTCGTGCCACATTTGCAGAGCAGATGATGGTTCAGATCGGAATTTATAGGCGTAAAGGATTGTGTAATGATGCAATCTCCATACTCAGCCAGATAGTAGTTTTAGTAATATTAGTCTATTGTGGGCTTTCTGTTGAATGGTTTGTAGACGGGGCTTCCATGTTGGTCGGTGATCAAGTGTTAATCAGAGGTATTTTAGCGTGTTAATTAACTGGATAGGACGGTCGTAAATGGTAAGATAAAAGTCCTGAGGATGGAACTTGCGGGTGATTTGCCTACGTTTTGGAAGGATTCATTTTGAGGACCCACGATTGAGATGGAGCTGAAGGGATAGTTTGGATTTCTCAGGGGTAGAGTAAAGGGTGAGGAAGAAACTGTCATCAGCATTCTGGAGGAGATGATCAGGAGGAGGGGGCTTGGGCATATCAGCAGTATAGAGAACATACAGGAGAGGTGAAAGAACCTTGGGGAACATCTACAATGGGATGGAAGAGCGGGAGTCTGTGTTGTTGATGGGCGGTTAGAGACAAAGGAAGTGATGAAATTGACATAATTAATGGGAAGTGCATAGGTTTGGAAATTAGAAAGTAGCCCCGAAGGCTATAGACGATCATAAGATTTCTCAAGATCTAGGGAGACAAAAATGGCGCATTTGCGGTTGTTGGTTTGGTGAGAGAGGAGATGAGTAAGGTACAGGAGTTGTTCATCGGAGGAAAAGTTGGGACGGAAGCCACATTTATGGACAGGAATGGATAATAGTTGTTTAGGTGTTAATGGATACCTCGGGATAGAATGGACTCAAGGACCTTGCTAAACATGGACG
The DNA here is from genome assembly GCF_021461385.2 of Schistocerca piceifrons. Lineage (NCBI taxonomy): Eukaryota > Metazoa > Arthropoda > Insecta > Orthoptera > Acrididae > Schistocerca > Schistocerca piceifrons. Next base: position 770,297,552 of record NC_060140.1, on the reverse strand, counting down.
GGGGGCAGGTTTATTAGGTTTGAGGAACAACAGGATTCGAGACGCTTTCCACGGCTCAGGATAGAACTTCGTGTGAAAGATTATATTGTAAAGGGTTGCTAGGATTTCTAGGAAAGAGAGGGGGCATTCTTTCAGGTGTCTGCAGGTGACGTAGTCATATGTTACTTTAATAGGCTCGAACAAAATGCGGAAGAAAAATGGTTCAAATGGCTCTGAGCACTATGGGACCTTACTTATGAGGTCATCAGTCCCCTAGAACTTAGAAGTACTTAAACCTAACTAACTAACCTAAGAACATCACACACACCCATGCCCGAGGCAGGATTCGAACCCGCGACCGTAACAGTCGCGCGGTTCCAGACTGTAGCGCCTAGAACTGCTCGGCCACCCGGCCGGCAAAATGCGGAAGAATATTATCACAACGAACATGAAATAAAATAGTTTTCCACTATAAGCCTGAATGACGACCTAGTAAATCTGATGATGTAGGACACACGCTCCACAGGCGTTATCGATAAGGCACTCTTCGCTAACTTGTCAGGCCGGATATTCGGCGGGCCCACAGAAAAAAGGACGAGGCCGCGACGGATAGGGGACGCTTCTGGTAGAAACGGAAGTCTCCTCTAAGGTTGCTCGCTGCTACGAGGTTAACTACAGCCCTTTCCCCTTCCACCTATTCTCGTTCCTCCACCGACCTTGCAACCCCTCCCCCCACCTCCCACAATGGACGTTTGCCACGCTCTTGCTTCCAATCCGTCACATAACGGCTGCTCTTCTCACTGAACATTTTACTACAAAACGTTTTCAGTTATGACCTTTCCCCAGCCGAGCTGTATTACATAGAACTCCTTTCTATTTTCCAGCGAGGACCCTACCAGGTCCTTTGACTTCGGTGTAGCTACTAGATAATATGTGCCCTTTGTGGAAAGCAGTGTAATATTCTTAATATACACCTGTTAGTTGGTTTCCTTCATCATTTCATTCTGATTTAGAGTCCCAGTTTCTTTCTGACTATAAAATGTGGCCACGACTCTAATGCACATGCATTGCTTTCTTAGTTAATTTTAAATTTCTCTCTATCTCTCTCTCTCTCTTTTTCTCTCTCTTTGTTTGTCTGTCGTCTCTCTCTTTCAACTTATTCCAGTTCCAGACCTGCCCATGGGACAATAGTACTTTTAGTGTTTTCCGTCTCATATAATTTGTTAATCCATTTGGTGCATTCACGGGCCTTTGCAACAAAGCACTGAGCAAATTTATGCAGTTGCTTTTTTGTGCAACTATGACTTAATAAGAGTGTTATGCAGGAAATGAGGACCCACTGTACATCCTCAAACATTGGTGTCAGGTTTGCGCCCAAGGTCGAATGTTTGTTCAAAATGGTTCAAAGCAAAAAATACAGAAAGATAGAAAAAAACTTAATTTCTGAAATTCTTGAACTCTGCAATTTATGAAAGACTGGTAACCAAGAATTTTTGTTTGCAATGAGAAATGGATTTTTATGAGCAGTATGCTGTTAGAAATAAGGAGAACTGCATTTTTCATAAAAATTACCGTTACATATGTTATGTTTAAATCATTTGGGTATTCGAGCTGAACGGAAAAAACTAATAAATACTGACAGAAACGAGACTCCACCCAGCGATTACCAGTCTCCAACGAATTTATGTATCCTACTCACACGGAAATCAACAACTGAACAAAGGTGCATCTTTGTTTAAAAATTTGATAATAACTGGAAGCGAACCCCAGCTACCCACATAGCGAGTGAGCACGCTACCACAGAGCCACACTGCTCGTCGGAAGATGCGTTCCTTATTTCAGGATATTAATGACGGTTGGAAAACTGTAATGTTGATTTTGTCTACAATTTGCAGAGTTGCATCAAACTGCTTCGGGAGAGGTATATTTGCATTCTGAGCTTCACGTACCATAAAGATAAAAAATTACAAAAATCCTTTTGCCGTGTGGTCCCCTTTTAAGGTAAACACAATTTACTTTTTTGTTGTTTGAGTACTTTGGGTACGTAGAAAGCAGAGGTTATGAGTTAGAACGTCTCTACATCAGGTACTTGAATAAACGTTCATTTTGACCTCTCCCTATCGCTAGATTAAATGCTGCCTGGTGTCTTCATGTGAACGTGTTGCGGCGATAAAACTATACAAGCGGAGCAGAGATCGATGGAGAATCTTTCTTCGTCGATACGGGCTGCAAATGGGGAAAGCCGCTGACATAAGCATCAAACAGCAAACTGTTACAGCAGGCGCTTGGGAACGAGCATCTCGGAAACAGCGAAGCTGATGTTGTGTTCGCGTGCTGCTGTCGTGAGCATCTATAGACGGTATTAATTTTATGGACTGTGAGAAGTCTCCTGGCTCCAACTGCGGATCTCTGACCGGTTGGCTGAAGTTTAGTGACAGAAAGGAGTAGGAGATTGATGCGTGTTGTTCACTCGTCAGAACTCGGAACCTCGTAGCACAGTGGCGGCGAACCCTAGTTCTGGCCACAGTGCAGCCGACTTTCACGCGACACTTGGAGAACTGTCTTCTGTTCTGGTTCTTGTAGTTTAAGCGGACGGCCTTAGGTCTTCGTACAGTGATGAACATTTTGCTTTAAGCTATTGTAAAGTGCACTTCCGGTCAGGCTCTTGTAGAGTATAAACAGCTCAGGTTTGGAGATGAGACGTGATGGATGACATGAGCCTTGATACCGCTGGAAAGATATCTGTACTTAAGCACTAAGTACTGAAGGAGGGCTGAAATCACATCTTACAAAAAAATGGTGCAAATGGCTCTAAGCACTATGGGACTTAACATCTGAGGTCATCAGTCCCCTTAAACCTAACTAACCTAAGCACATCACACACATCCATGCCCGAGGCAGGATTCGAACTTGCGACCGTAGCAGTAGCGCGGTTCCGGACTGAAGCGCCTGAGAACCGCTCGGTCACAGCGGCCGGCTCACATCTTACAGCCGCTGCCTCCACAAGCCTGTTTATTTATGCACTGCCCGACTGGTGAGATGGCACATCATCGCGACCGCCGAAGCAGTTTCGAAACCAATCTAACTCTCTCCCTTCGGGACCTGAGAATGCGATCTTAAAGTCACGCATCCAGCTTGTTGCTTTTAATGCGCATTTTTGTCAATCCAGTTGTGTTCACTCCTATCTTTCCGTGTACTTTCTATATCTAATTAACAACTTACTCAATCCACCAGTGTCAAGGTTATACCTTGATTTGTATTCCCTTCACCGATTATTAATGGTTCTTTTGAAGATGTCATTGGGTAACTTTCGTGTTCAAAGAACAATAAATCTATTTATTATAGGGTCCATTTGTTTCCATTCACAGCTAGAAGATCACTCCTCCCATTAATATATCTATGTGAGTGGTGTGATACCCATTTTTTCAAGCTTAATTGGGCCACCACTATTAATAATAATTTAAATAAGATGTTTTCCGTTGCGTGGCAGTACTTCATTCTGCTGGCTACCGGAATTTGGTTTTGTGCATCCTAAGGATATACTCTGACCAATTCCGACGCTCCAAATAGAGGATACATTTAGGACAGATAAATCAAATATAAAAGATGGATGTTGTGCACGGTGAGGCCTTTTAAGGAGCGGCAAAATTTTATGGTTATTGTGATCCAGGGTACCCTGACGAAGTTTAATATGGTTAGGTTGAGAGTTTAGTAGGTATAGAGGATGATGGAAGGATATAGTCCTGCTATTAATATAGTTAATTTTTGTCTGTAGTGAATTTTTTATTGGATAGTTATTAGACAGCGCCATCATGTTAGTTTACGGTTGAGGGTTACTCCAAAATATTTTACTATGTTAGTAAGGAAGATGAAATGATTGCGGATGGTGATGAGGAAATCAGGGAGATAGAAACAGTGGGTAATGTGTACTACCTTTACTGTCCCGGATTTATTGGCATCAATTCTGAGGTGCCACAAGCTACACCATAACTAAGGAATTCTGATAGCTTCGTATTTAGACCCAGTATTTTTTACAGGCTTGCTCCAAGTGAGAGCCTTCTGCAGACCAGGACTGAGCAACTAGAAGCGGAGTGCAGTGTTGGATAGGAAAAGGCTGGGAAATGGTATCTGCCGTAATATTTTTAATATAGCCATTATGCTGTTCATCTGATCTACTTTGAAGACACTATGGAAAATATGAATTGATGATACTTTAATCACTCTTTCCCCAACTGTAAAGTCGAATGTGTGTGTCACTGCCTTATCCCATTCGGTATCTGTTTTCATGTATTGGCTTAAATACAGAAAAACCTTTGAATACAAATTCAGTAGTGCCCATAATAACCATGGAAAAAAAGAAAAAAGTAAAGCCTTTAAGCAATGAAAGAATCTTTCATGCATATATTTAAATTTGTGCAGTACACCCAAGCACGGCTCAGGTTTTCTTGTACGCCTTCGTTTCGAAAGTATTAGAGAATACAAGTCAAACTAATCGACATCAAACACAGAATGAAACAAGGTTCTTGCTTCGGGCGCTTAAAAATTTGCCTCACTCTTCTGTTCTGATTAATAAATTATCATCACAACATTATATCCATTGAGGACAAACTTCAACTGAGGCTAAAATTGTCGATTTAAGTAGGTGTGATACACAACTAGTCGCTGTTTGAATTTGATGCGATTTATTGTTGCATTAATTAGTGTCAAGGACAGTACTAGCTCATCACCAGATCAAGGTATTACAGGAACATTTTTTCTAGCTGGACATAGTCTAAAAATGAGATTCGTCTAATACCGCCATCTGATGAAGAGCCTACAGTGGCTCGAAAACTAGTTAGTGATATAATAAATCGTGTCAAATTAAAAAAGCGACTTGTTGCATTTCATACCTATATAACCAATCAATTTTTCTTCGTATCATATTTGTCTGAATTTATCTTACAATAGAGTCATTACAGATTCTCCTCTGCTATTAGTGAGTTCGAGATCGAGATCAAGAAAGAAAAAGAGAGAGAGAGAGAAAGATAAATTCGTTATCTGGGCGTGGACGAAATTTTATTAAAAAGTTTCTTGTCCTTTGCCGCTCATAGCACAATTGGCCTTTACCAGCGCCTCTCTCGAGCAGTAATAAGTCCCAAAATACGAATATTGTTATCGCCGTGGAAGGGTTAATAGGATCTTGTTGCCTGGTATATCAGTATGAAACACTGTTTCAATAATGAATACGTCTCACCAGTGACGTATATGTGGTAGGCAAACTGCAATGTTCTGCTACTTCTTTACAATTGATACATTTTGATTTACATTAAGTTCAGAAACTCTCTCCTCAAATTATTATGCTACAGAAGAGAACCTATTCCAGTAGCATTTGAACAGCGTTTCTCACATATGACACTCAACTGTCCGAAAACATCTGGATAGGAATAAGTGTCAGGAAAAAATTTGAATATGCGTGAAGTAGAAAACTTTACCATCTGCGTATTTAAACATGTGACTTGACGTGTGCCATAAAGAAAAGAAAAGAACGAGAGGAAACGCAAAAAAGCGAAACGGACACTGCTGCTAAGATTTTCGGACTGCGTAACTGTAGAAGAATGTTGACAAACTGATACTATGCGGCAGGTCTAGACTGAAATTCGCATACCTGCTTTTTGTGGGAAGAGTGTTACCAATCGCTCCACCCGAAGGAAGAAAGAAAGAAAGGAGATTACGGTTCAACGTCCCCTCGACGAGAAGGTCGTTAGAGATGAAATGCAAGCTAGGACTGACGGGAAAGGAACTTAGCTTTTCAGAGGTACAAACTCGGTATTAACCTTGTCTTTCACGGGAAAATGCGCTTACTACGCGCCCTCACTGCTTCCGCCGCTAACTCGTCCCTTACCTCACAAACTTCACTTCTTGTGGGAGTAGCGGTATTGGAAGAAAGGATATTACACTGAAATGGCTTAGCCAAAGCCTTGTGGACTTTTTACGGAATTAGTTTTCGTCCTGTCGCAGAGTGTGTGAAGACATGAAACTTCCTAGCAGGTTAAAACTGTCTGCCAGACCGGTACTCGAGCCTAAGACCTTTCCCTTTTGTGTTTAATTTTGGGAGGTAGGAGAGGAGGTACTGGCTGTAGTCAAGCTGTAAGACCAGGATGTCTTCGTGCTCGGAAAGCTCAGCAGGTAGAGCACTTTCCCGTGAAAGAGGTCCCAGCCCGGCACACAGTTCTTATCTTTCAGGAATTTTAAAACCAGAGCACACTCGACAGCAGAGTACAGATTCGTTCTGGACTCTGATCACGGTTTTTGACGGGTGAGTTGACATAATCACATCTTCGACATTACTAAGATTAAATGCTTTTATTCTTTAGCGGAGAAAAATAAAATTTTTTGACGAACCTATTACCAATAACAAATTGCCATCCACTCAGTCTTAAACTGTCACAAATATTCTGCACAGTGTACACACCACTACATATACATCTACATCTACGTGCATACTACGCAAACCACCTGACGGTGTGTGGGGGAGAGTACCTTGAGTACCTCTATCGGTTCTCCCTTCTTTTCCAGTTTGGTATTGTTCGTGGAAGGAAAAATTGTCGGTGTGCCTCAGTGTGGGCTCTAATCTCTCCGATTTTACCCTCATGGTCTCTTCGCGAGATATACGTAGGAAGGAGCTTGACTCCTCGGTGAAGGTATATTCTCGAAACTTAAACAAAACCCCGTATCGAGCTACTGAGCGTCTTTCTTGCAGAGTCTTCCACTGGAGTTTATCTACCATCTACGTAACGCTTTCGCGATTACTAAATGATCCTGTAACGAAGCGTGCTGCTCTCCGTTGGATCTTCTCTATCTCTTCTATCAACCCTATCTGGTACGGATCTCACACCGATGAGCAGTATTCAAGCAGTGGGCGAACAAGTGTACTGTAACCTACTTCCTTTGTTTTCGGATTGCTAAAGAGGAGAGGTAGTACATCGTCTCACTGTTCAGTCCAGGGCCGGCGACGACATGTCAAACCACATGTGTGCTGGGTGTGCGGGCTATGTGTGAATCGAGGCCCAACCTGTTCGGCTTTGTTCGGTCCTTCTCGGAAGTGCCCGATACAGCGCGACATTTTAATTAGTACTGCGGAGTAGTATTTTTCGGTCGGCCCTAATCTCCTCATTTCGGTAGAATCATGGTATCAGCGCTGATTAACTATATGCTCTTGATACAACGGACTTTCACAGGTCCAGTGTTTTTTTTTTTTTGTTTTTTGCATGAGAAGAGGCAATATAGCCATCTGTTGTCCGAAGCCTTTAAAAAGGAATGGTAATGGTAGAAGAGGGAGATCAGAATTTCCGTATCTATTATGCGGGCTCATAATCGACCGGTGCCGCAAATTTGCTATCAGACGGCGTTATAATACCATGCAGAGGATTCTTTTGGTAGTGAAACAGCAAAAAAATTACAACGGTTTACGGATGGGATTCAATGTTCTGTACATCAAAAAGCATTTTGTGCTAAATTTGCAGGCACGGAGCTCATGATGAAATTGGTGGTACGAATAAGCAAAATTTCTGAAGTCATGTGCATTATTCCACAGCTAGTTGCAACAGTTTTTGATGGAACTGAATGAAGACTACGAACGCTTTACACATTACGTCAAAGTACGTTGGTTAACTCAAGGGACATGCTGAAAATCCGCTATTGTTAAACTTATGAAAGAAAAAGGGTATAAGAGTGAAAAGTAGAACGTAAAATGGATTGCAGACGCCGCATTTTAAGCAGACTTGACTGTACTCTGCCCACAGTAAGACACAACTTATTTCTGGATTGGCGGAGATGCATTTAAAAAGAAAATGGCATTGTATAAGGGACAAATTCTGACGAAAGACATAGTCCAGTTCCCTGAGCTTACTTGAATAAAAGAAAAAGCGAGGGTTGAATTATTCATTGTGGTCTCGAAGGAATTACAAGCACAGTATTCTAAACGTTTTGAGGACAGAGCTAATCTCACAGCTATTTTCGAGCTTTTATTCAATAGGGTTTACCATTTTAGTTGAAAGCGCCTGTCTGCCTGTGCAAATGTAACTGACTGATTTGCTATGTACTCGTAATTCCAGTAATAAAGACAAATCCTTTTACGTTAAAGCTGCCCAGGACGCCTACATTGTACACCTCAGATGCAGTTTCCACGTCTCCATTATGAAGCTGTAGGAGTGATGCAATATTTCAATCCATATATGTGTATGAAATACTCTTTCTCAATTACAAAACTAAATACGTCACGATAACATGCAACCTAAGTATGGAAATCTGTGAGATTATCTGCATCTGCACTGTACCGACAGCTTGTACCACATAAAAATTATATTTTCAGCGTTTGAAAAATAATTACATAGTACTGAAAATTTGTTTTGTTTGTGGCTTATGTTATGGAGAGATGCGAACCAAGTTTTATGCAGTGCCACTGCATTGCCATTTATACGTGGCGCGCTCGTAGTTTCCGCCTCTTCCCCCTCCTCGCACGCAGGCAGAGTGCCTTGGTCGTGGGGAAATGTGCAGCCAGGGTGAGCAGCATCGGACTCGTGCCAAGGTGTGGCACATGAGCCGAAATGTTGGCTGTCCCTGGTAAGGACCTTCCTGTCGAAATTATCTGGACAGGCTATTTAACAGTTTCTGTTAAAGATCCATGACAGACAAAAATAAGCACTTGAAAGAGAGACTTATAACTTGCCAAAACTTCGAAACTGGAGAAGGCACAGTAGCAAACGTGGAATAATTTCCGTCATGGGAGCCAGCTTACATAAGAGGGCCAAAGCGATAAAAGATTAGGCACGGATTAACATTAACAAGGGGGGGCCTTCGTTAACAAACAGCGTCTAGTCGAATACACGTTGACACTAGAACAAAACTGACGAAAATGTTTCTCGAATTGTGATTCTAGAGGACAGTATGGAGTGTAAGTCCATTGTAGACAATGGATAAATCGATGAAGAAGTAAATGGAAATATCTGAAATGTGATGCTACAGAAGGTTCTTAAAAACTGAGAGGGTATAAGAAGTCGGAAATGCATTACTGGGCAAGGAAATACACGGAAAACCTTGCCAGGGATGGTCCATACAAGGGGGCTAGCCAGGAAAATAATTATAAGACTGACGCGGAATTGACCACTGTTAACGTACAAGAGGACTGTCTATCACAGAAAATATTAGAAACCATGATTTCGACGCCCCAAGCGATAGGTATCACAAGTACTTCACTGTTTGCACAAGAGTTTCACTGTGGTCACAAAATCTCTAGCAAAGTTTGTAACGCGAAACTTAATTACAAAATGGCGCGAGACGGGCTTTGTAGCAAATAATAAGCGTAACTATCCGAAAAGAGTTCGAACACCAGAAAACATTGCTAGAGTCTTATTTCCGATGCATTTATATTTTGCCCACACTGTATTGCTAGGAAATATGGTGACGCTTCCAGAAATATTGCAACTGAAACTAAAAGGAGCAGTAGAGGAGAAAAAATTACGGGTGACGAAATATTACGTAGAACTTTGGGTCGGTACAGTACGTACGCAGAGATGAAAAGATGAGCTGAATTTAGGAACAACTGGAAGCCAATTTAAATTTCAAAACCATTTAGAGAGAAGAGTTTATATAAGTTGGCTCCCTCAACAAGTAAATACGTTGTGCTGAAACATTAATTGCCTTTGAAACCTGCCTAAAGAGTTGATAAAGAACAAACGCAACATTGGCATGCTATTAGACCGCAAAAGATATGTGTCACTACACGTTGCGGGAATGAATAACCTATTTGATAATTTCTGTTGGTTTTGAGACAATTTAGTTCCTACGCGATTTACACCTTATTGCGTCGCCAGCCTTTGGTTTTATACATTACAAATCTGGAGCAGTTTCTTGTCACACATTCCATTTCGAGCACGCGCGTAGTTCTTGTCTTTGGAGTCGTGCGCATAAGGCCGAAATTAGTGGACTGCGCCCAGGCACTCCACGAAATTACAGCGAGTTATGAATTCCGTTTGTTGCGAACAGTTTTCAGAGGCCACCGAAATATTCTGCTCCTGCAAAGATCAACAGAACCAGACCCACGTAAATAAGCGCCGATTCCAACTTTCCACGTGCTTCGACAGATATTCAGTACAATGTTTGTTTTCCCTAACACTGTCCATATCTGCATGCGACGGGAATCTATGTAAACGCTTAGAATTTATAGCAGAATATTGCTAAATTACTGACGAGGTGGAAAGAGTGAGTTTCCTAAACCAGATGGACAATAATGCAATTGTGCATTAGTATAAATTCAGATAAATTTCTCTTTCTATATAAATACCTCCTCTGGGCAAACAACAGCGATTTATTGAACGACTAACTATATTTGTATTTCATTCGTTAACCTTTTGAATATAATTTTACGGTTTTAATCGTTACTGGCCCAAGTTCATACGTATACTTCCTTAATGTGGTCAAACCTTTGCACCTAGCAAACGTTGTGGTCATGAAAAGGACACTAAACGTCCACCATTGGAGAGTGCTGCTGTTATCGTGGACAGACTGTTTATTACGACGCTAGGTGCTCGAGACGATTCGAGAGGTTAGAAATGTAACTTGACATGAGACTAGCGTACAAACCCAATCATTAAAAGAATTTCCTAGAATGCTTTCGTGACACATGATTCTCTGCCTGTCGTTAAAAACAACGTTGACTTAAATGAAACGATAAAATGGTGTCTTCTTGACCCTGGAGAAGTTGGGTGACCCTGATGTTTAAATAAAATGTAGAATTCGCAGCACTGGACACATCTTATTTTATGTACGCAGAAAGCGGATATGGAGCTTTACAGTCATCAAATCTTTAAAAAGTATCGATACAGAGGACGATACAGCCGAAACCGCTTATATATTCAAATAATTTAAGTAAATAATAATAATAATTATAATAATAATAACACTTTCATTTCACACCAGACTTCCACAGTGTAACGCTTTCATTTCATTTTCTCGAAATCCTCACTCCAAATCTTTGCAATGGATAACAGTTACATATCATGTCTTTCTCTTTATGAGCTAAAAACCCACGCTTTGTGGAGGAATATTGACTTAATTTTTCATACAATCAACCGGGAAGTTGTGGAAGACGAAATGAAAACCAAACATCGTCGCCGTGGCCCTTATGTCAGTCGATATTGTATGTTTTACATTATGGGAATATGTGTATGGTGATTAGTACAGAGAAATGCATGAACAGTGGGACGCTAGCTTTTCCATTATTAAGTAATTTCTTTGCAAAATGGTATTATAGACTGAGGACAAATCGAATGATGTGCTGTTTCACACAGACGGACCTTGTATTAGGGAGGACGGAGTCTCTAATGTCCCTCCGTATTGGACCATTGCAAGGAACACTATTGTCTCAAATATCTGCTTGTACATTTTGAAACGCTTCCCTACGGGTTGTACTAGGGCAATTACGCTGTCCTCTGAACTCTCTACACGATTTGATTTTGTAAAAGTCTTGAGACAAGGTTGTATTATGACAGTTACTATCTTCATGAAATTCTTATAACAAGTTTTTAACTCTAACTGTAGAAAACTTTGATAACATGAGATTATTAGTATGAGCGTAGGCACTGTACACTCTTCCTTTTTATTTGTGGTTTGAGGTAAGGAAGATGCTTTCGAGAGCTAACAGAAAAATAAAAACTGTAGCCTGATGATTAATACGAAGTAAAGAGAGTATATACAGGTATGACACAACCCAATACAACTCTTGGACATTGAAATGCGAAAATAAATTTAAGTTTCGGAGGCCTCTGAAAAGTCAGCACCTCATCAAATTGTGAAAATTCGAATGATGTGCACAACTAGAAAAATGGGTGTAAACGTCCGATGCGTCAACTGAAGTAATTATCTTGGAGGGCAACTTTAACATGGAACAGCCAGCCAGTCATTATTTATAACAGAAAAGTTCGTGTTTGTTGTGAAAGTACGTGATCGAAGACAGTATAGAAATAAGTTCTCGGGACAGTACATAAGCAATACTTCTATTAACTGGCCGGTCAACACTCATGTAGCAACGATTGAAGATACCCAACAAGATGGTGACGGGATTATCATTATGGGATAAGGTGGGCGCAGTGAGAGCGGCGACGGCTGCCTAACTGTCCTACTTATGTATGATGAGATTTTAACATTGCAGTTGGAAATAAAAATTAGGGCACTAATGGCGTTACGGAGTGGAGTAGGAGGTACTTTGTGTTGAGTTTAACAGACCTGATGATGCAGTTATTCCGAAACGATTAATGAGACGATAAACAAAAAAATATATTGGTGACCTTCCCGAAAAAATGGTTTTCTTCAACTTAATTTTCGATGTAGAATGCCAACGGCACTCTGCAATGTTTCCTGTTCTGCAGCTACCTTAGCAGTAGATCTGTCTTTCTTTTAAACGATTCGCGTGTAATTCGCTGATAATACTTACAGAAGCACTGTTTTAATTATAATGTCCGTCTTATGTGCAATTATAATTAACAACATAATATTACAATGTACACGTTCCTCATTTGATGTAACGTCCGCCTCCGTAGCGCAGCGGTAGCATTACTGCCTACCACGTAAGGGGGCCCGGGTTCGATTCCCGGCAGAAGACTGGGTGTTGTGTGTTCATCATCATTTTCATCATCACTGACACGCAAGTCGCCGAGGTGGCGTTAAATAAAAAGACTTGCAATACGGCGGCCGGGCCCCGAAGGCGATATCCCACCCAATAAATGCCATACTATAATTTCATTTATTGATGTAACAACGTAATCTCTGTCATACTTTTCCCTGAAAAAGCACAGTAAAAATTATAAGAGACGGGCGCAACAGTAAATGTTACCAGAAAGAAAGAGGTGGGAAAGACTCATAAATATAGTGGAAAAAAATTACACCTATCATTTCCTAGCAAGAAAGAAAACAGCGAAGAATAAACAACTTAATGAATAAGTCTCTGTCCACCGCTTGATTCCGTCTAGGAAAAACGGACGAATATTGGATTTATGTTTCGCGAGTGACAGCAGAAATACTTTTCCATTGGTGGCGGCATATTTGTAAACGAGCTCATCCTCGCCAGATTATGGTAGAGCTAGGCTCAGCTCGTGATTCCTCTCGCCGTCACACTGCCGTAATGAACACCTGGAATTTAATTACGTCTGTGCATGGGTTGCACGCTACTAGTACAAACAATCTGCGATGATTTGTAGCCAGCTAGTTAATTAGAGAACAGCTCGCATCTGCAACATTGTAACCTCAGATTCTCCGGGTCTCCGTACCTGCAGCTGTTTTTTGTGGATATATCTTCTGTTTCCTGGGGAATTTTAGTTGCTGAGAGAACTGTTTTCAGAGGCGATCGTAATCTTTGTTAGTTATAACTGATATACGTGTATTTTATTAAAGAGTACTTCGATCACTTCAATTTTCTGAGCGGATGTAGTTTGCGTAGATATTACGGGGATAATAGAGTTGGAATTATCCTTGAATCTTTTGTTGTACATGATTATTCAAACAAATGAGTCTGAATAACTGTTCGTGTAAATGATAAACGTAATCTTCATACTGCCCTTGTAAGTTTTTTAATCTACATAATTTATGCCTGCCCGTGTAGTTTTATACGCTCGCTGCCAGAATAGCAGTTGTTCTTCATTTGGATACAGTAAGTGCTGAACATGAGCACAAGCTGCCAAAGGAGTACAGTTTAAAGTAGTATGTCAAACTGCACATTAATTTCACGCCCACGTTTGTTTTCTTTAAATTGTATAAATTTCGCAGAGATATTCTGTACTCGGTATCGATATGTCACGCAAGCTCTTTGAGCTATATCTTTGTGAAACACTGCTGTAGCTGAACTTTCACCTTTGCCAAGTTTCATTTGGTTTGACCAATCAGGTGCAATAGCAGTTGAGTGGGCCACAAGACCAACGCAGTTTGAATAGACTAGATTGATGTTCTGGACGCGGCGGCCATAAGTCGTAAACTGATCGGAGCTGATGTTTCCACTTGAAGATTTGTTGATATCATTGCACTTACTCGCAGTGATTATTAATATGCAACGTGTAAGGCATTTCAATCGGGGGATATTAGTATTTGCACATTTAATTTGCCATCATTTCACGTGCTAGTCCGCTGATGGACTGCAAGCGTGGACTCGTAGTTAGTCGCTTTCTGTTACAAAAGGGTCAAAGATCGATTACTTTTCGTAATCTAGAAGCTGATTAAAGAATAATGTTCTAATTATTCAGTCTAAAGCAGTATGCACTCAATTTAGTCATCCTCTTCTATACTTCAGGTTATTTAGTGCTCTGCTGGAATACGTGTTTAGAAAACTCGGATTTTCATGGTTTCTGGAAGTTCGATTCATGTTCATCTGTAATATAAAGCCCATGTGATCTATATCCCTACAGGCTAACCTTAAAAATAAAAAAAAATCAGGAGATTTAGTTTACAAAAATTTGGCTCTACGAATGACCAAAAACCGCGCTCCATTTTCAGTATAATCCCTATTAGTATTCAATTATACCTAAATATCGAGTAACACTGGAACAATGACAAGAAAATGTGCAGAGAATTTCTCCTTACGGACGAAGAAGCAGCTTCTTGTGCAGTAGAAAACTTATTGAAGAATGAGCATGACGATGATGGGTACAATTATCACAGAAAATAGAAGTTCAATCTTAAGAAGTGTTTAGAATAAAACAGATTAATTTGTGTTCCCACTTATTTAGGAAGAAAGGTATTGTCCGCTCTGATCAGTGTCTCATTTTTCTCCTTAATTAAATCTTCAACACATGGCGAGAAAGAAGAAAAGATGGTGGCACAGAGGTATAATTATATATTTACCAAATGCCCCACAATATATTTCTATTGATTTAAAGAAGTAACTGTTGAAGATTTCACCTTTCTGAGAAATTCTTTGTACAAGGTTCTCTGAAAGTAGTTCCCCTGTATTTTATATTTTACTGCCTACACTCTCTCCGAGTTTTCATCATCCGTAGATAATCTAAACTGTGTTTTTTTTTTTTTTTTTTTAGTTACCTAGCTAAATACCATCTCACATTCAGTCTCACTGTGAGAGATCATTAAGATACCTGTCACGAACTAACCTATCAAATTTTAGACTTCCCCATCGCTGCTTTTTAATCTGTTATTTCTTGCATTAACATTTCATCCGCTAGATCATATATCTGAAATGCTTGAAACTGAGATTGTACTTCATCCACGGCACCAAGCTGTTTATCTGCATCTGTATTCAATGACACTGGAAACTTTTCCACAAAATACATCATGATAGAATGATGCATTGGAAACCGATCAAATTCGCTCAACTTTTTAATCCTCAGCATTTCAGTCCCCAATGGAAATTTGTGGACCATGTAGCTACATGTAGTAATGAAGTATTTTCGAAGAGATGAGAAGAATTCCTCATTCTTGAGACAATTCGCAAGTTGCGAAGTACAACTACCTATGGGTAGATGGGTTTTCCTCGCATGGCAATCGACCTCAAAAAGATAACTGGATTTCATCACTGAATATTATACAGATTCAGTCATTCAGTTTCGTAATGCATACAGAAGCACATCTCGCAGTATTGCTAGTGGATGTGAGGCACAATTGACAGCAAAATTGCTTTGCTTTGTCAAATGTAGGTATAACTTTTGACAAAAACAAACATAAGTCCTTACGTAAATCTGATGGCAAAAACATAAAAATCCTATCTTCGCGGGACAGGTTGTACTTAATTGAGGAATCTTGCTTATTTGCTTAGGATGTAGACGATTCACTTGCTCTTTTTCTTGAAGAGGAGCTGCTCTCGATTGGGGACTCTTTCATCTTCAGGATATATTACGTTTGGAGGCATCCAAGTTGAGCGTTCTTTTAAGATTTAACTTTATTATTGAGCAGTCTGGACAAAGGCTTCCACTGTTCTAATGAACGAAATTAACATTTGCCCACAGAAAGACAATGGGTGCACACATGTTTCAAAATCTGCATCACCTTGACATAATATAATTTCTGGAATTCTATAAGCTTCTCTTTTCTCTTTGTACTCCTTTACAGGAAATAGTATTTGTCCACCAAATAATCGTCAGCCTGAAATGGCAGAAACAGCTCCGTTCTTAGCCAACTTTTACAGATGAGGAGGACATCCAACAACAAAGAGAGTTTCAAAACACCTGCAGTTCCATTCTTCATTCCAGTCATTTACAGGTGCATTATCATAAATTATGGCTAAACAGTTACTGAAAGGAATGTTACACGCCTTCAATGTGTTGAAAAAAGTGTTGCAATGTTTATAGCAGTGGAATCCCCGTTTAAGTTAAGGGGAGGTAATTTAAGCTTCCTTCAGTATTTTGAGTCGTCTTATTACAAAGCATAACAACCATGGTAAATAAAAAAGAATAACCTTGCTTACTAGCGTCTGTTGAGGTATAAAATGGTCAATCTTTCAAAGTTCCTCCGATTTTCTTTTCTCGCTGTTTGTCCCATAATTGCTACAGTTTTTGTTCTTGCATAGTTGCATTTTTAGCGGTATTTCTGTACACGAACATTCTTCTGCACATGTGACTCTCATGGTCAGCACAGTTGATTGGCAAATTGTGTTGTAAGCCATTCAGCGTTTATCATCTCGTTACTTTCATTTTTGACACCAAATTCCAGTTTTTTATTGTTATCCACATGATGCTTTTTTGTTTCCACGCGTTTTGAGACATTGCTTTATCCACCGTATGGTATACAAATGTCACTCTTGGCAAAGACTAAAAAATGGAAATAACGGACCTTTCCTGCACTTGTTAATGTACGGAAACTGTTTTTAGTACTGCTACAAGAAAATGGACTTATATTTTTTGCGATGATGAAAAACAAAGCACAGAATAAAAATACTACACACATATACATGAAATTGCTGCTTACACAAAAAAAAAGCGTTTCAGGGACTCAGGTAACAAAATTAAACTTAAAACCATTCACTCTACAAATTTAAAATGTTGAATAACAACCGAGTTCACTTCAGTACTATGACAGTACACAAACACATGTACAAACAGAGCACACCACTGAGCAGTAAGGTCGTACATTTACAAAATACGCGGGAAAAAGGAAAAATATTACTCGATATACAGGTCGCTCGCGACTTCGCGGTTTCTATAAACTTCAATACCTATATCGATTAAGAATGATTAATGAGCGTATAACTTCCGACTGTTGGGCCAAAAAAACTAAAATTGCGAGTTTTCAAAAGAAATGTCTTAATTTTGAAGATAATTAACTAAAAACCGCGAGAAATGATGGAATAATCGAAAGGCGGGAGAAGAAGTGAAAATCGATAGTCTCCCGCCTAAATACGGAGAGTTGGCAGGTATGTGTTATATATATTGTTTGATTCTGGCTCTGAGCACTATGGGACTCAACTGCTGAGGTCATTAGTCCCCTAGAACTTAGAACTAGTTAAACCTAACTAACCTAAGGACATCACAAACATCCATGCCCGAGGCAGGATTCGAACCTGCTACCGTAGCGGTCTTGCGGTTCCAGACTGCAGCGCCTTTAACCGCACGGCCACTTCGGCCGGCTGTTTGATTCTTTTGAGGTTAATGCAAAGATTTAATTCAGCATTTTGGTTACGCATTTATGCACTCCTCAGCCATTTAAATAGTTTACATACATAATATTGAAGCAAATGTCGCCGACGCCATCTTGGAGATACCTGTTCCCAATATTCCCACTCTGAAGAGTTTGTTTCGCCGATGATGCTGGGACAGAGCTTCGCTGTGGCAAATTTTTGTAATACGTTCTTTAAAGTTCTCACTCAATAATTTGTGCAGAATATAATACTAATGCCTTTAGGTTTTGCGGTAGTATGAACAGATTTTGTCCGTGGACGACGCTATTATTCAGTAACTTTGGTGAAGCGTTTTTTCTGCTAGATCATTTTCAGATTAAAGTATCGTGATTACGGTTAAAGGAAATCATCCCGTAGCACTGTGTTGAGCCACAAGCTAACCACCACTAACTCCGTAATTTTGAGAGGCTCTTAAGAGTAATTAAGCTTTTAAGAGTAATTAGCAGCTTCTGATCTGTTGTACAAGCTATACATATCATTTTCCCGTTCCGCAGAATTTCTGTAAGCGTGTGCTACTGTGTTCACTTCATTTGGTTGATTCGCAGTCAGACAGTGCTTCAAAGTTGATTACTAGGTAATGAACATTCATATAAGGAAGCGTAGCTTCAATACGTCAGGGCTTAGTCTAATTATTCATGCATAATAGCCCAAATACAACAGGGTATACAACTTACAAGTTGGCTTAATAGCATGCCATTGCCCTCTTTCTCCAACTGGATATACGAATCATAACTGCACCATCTCAAGAAACCTTGGTATACTTCAACTAACTACAATTGAAGACGGAAAAGCCAATTTAATTAAATACACTGCCCACAGAGTACTTAGCAAAGGACAATGAATTCCTTCTGTGTGCAGTCCAAGTCTTCGGCAGTCATGACATCCTGCCTGTGTGCAAGACTGCTTCGAACTTGCAGTTCTGTAAGGCGTCACTATTTAATCTCTTTGACAGCAAGTGATATATGACAGAATCTGTTGTTAGCCGATGTGCTCGTTTTACATACGCGGAGTGTGCCTGCGAAGCAATTTATTGTCCGTCTTATCTGATGTTACAGCACGAGCGAAACCAGTCTGCGTGTAGAAATACCGTCACGTTAGTAGTACTGCCTTCTGCCATATCGTACCCAAAGAATCTTTGCAAGGGGCCTGATTTATGATATCCTTCACTTCACTGCATCGCTGTAATCGAGCACGCAGGTGCTTCATTGGGAAGGCACAATCGATAACTGAACTAGCTTGTGAAACCTAAGCACACACACTGTCTCTAACTGCCTACATGTAGAACATCAATATTTCTGAGAAAAAAAGCTGGAGACGCAGGAAAAACTCGCTGCATTTTTCATTAGAATTTTTAATAACTCCGCCTTCTGCATAACACAGTGCATTTCAATATACTGTTTGACAAAAGTACGTGTTCTATCTACTACCTTGCAGATGACGTTCCGCCAAACCAAAAAACCGATAAATCAGGAAAACCTGTAAATTCCATCTTTACAATTAATGTAGTTTCAGGTGAGCAATCACAACAAAATAAAAATGCAAACGTTACAGTTTTAGGTCTAAAATAGGAAACCAACCACAAATTTTGTGTAATATCTTACAAAGATTTTACAGAAGGGGAACCAGGTCCACTGAAGATCGAAATATATTGGATAAAGAATGGAAAAGTATGCATAGCGTTTTTTAGAAGACGGAGTTCCTACAAATCCAATTTCGTAAACATGAAAAAAGAGTGAAGAGTTGCCAATACCAAGAAGATGAAAGTTTTCCCCTTTTTAACTTTGGATAGCTACCCTCGTGTTTACTTTAGTTAGAGGAATCAGGTTTTTAATATCCATAATATTTACACACAGTTTCTTAGAATTATAGTCATTAGTAATATTTCCTGTGGCATTGCGTTCCACCACATGCTGCAAAAACGAACCGCAGCAGTACACCATTCCCCAAAGCCAAGTCCTCTGCAAGGCTTTCAAGGGAACGATGGAATCCGACATGTCGAAACTTGGCGTGAAGTTTGCATATAGGAAGAATACACAGAAAGAAATATGTCAAAATTTTGGCTGCTAAGACACACTGCAAATATTTTTTTAAAAATGTTGCAAACTGCCAAATTCGTAGCTCGGCTGACGGCTGAAGGAATGTAAGCCCCTAATGTGACTCTAACAGTCTACGCATCCGCAACATGGCAGGTGCATAGCCCTGGGTGACGACGCATCGGTAAACAACACGACACACCACAATCGTAATTTGGAAAGCGACTTTCAGTTTCCTTTTAAATTTCTCTGCAACATTTGTTCACGGTTACTATTCGTTCGAATTTGCAACTCATTTGAAACCCGTAATAATTAGCGGTTGCCTCCGCAGTACCGCTAAGTGTTAAGAATGGAGATAAAAGTTAATTAATTTTCTTTGTGGTTTCTTCGTACAGGTACAGTATATGCTAGCTAATACATGTCCTTGTGCAGGTTCTAGAGTTTCACAGTAGTGTGGAATCCAGTTAATGTTTTCGACCTTGAAAAGATGAAATATGAAGAACATGATTTGCAATCGAAATCAACTACTTCTCCTGAAGACCTTCATATGTATTATTTATTTGTTAATTTCTTGGACACTCATTCGAATGATGTTGACATTCCGTTGGAAATCGTGGAAACGTAAGAAGAAACAGGACATGACTCTAATGATTCCGTGAATTGTGATTCAAATGATTATTGCTGTACTAATTAAAGTCCAGAACAAAAATATAATACTTTCATAGTCCAGAGGTGACATGTACACTAACAGCTTTTAGTGAAAGAAATGGCTGTAAATTTTTTGGTTAAAAAGAGGAGGGAGCCTCTCGATAAAGAAAACTGTCGGACAATATAATTTCCGATAGCTCTCTGTCATTTCAGGTTTGTCAGCGGAACAATATCGTTAAACTATAGTCATTTGTGCGTTGTCAGTTTGGAGCACCACGTTTTACGAATCTGATCAAATATGCCTGATATGCAGCACAGTATGCAGAACAATTGCCACGACTAGTTCTTACCCCATCCCAATTCTGTACGAATTGTCTAGTAGTTAAGTGCCTGAATGCTTTAATTTTTTGTTTCCATCACCCAACAGAGACTTCACATTTTCTGGCAACAAATTATCATCAGGAACTCTTATAAAATACCGCCTGTAAACATACTAAAGCCCCGACTGATCGAAGTCATCTGTAATGTAACACGAGCACTGTATGGTATTTCTTTCCTCTGTTAGTCACATGTGTAAATTGCATTAACAACAATGTAGCTTTCTATGTGAACTGCATGTTTCAAAAAATAGTGATTTCAGACATTTGTGGTATGGTTTAAGTGGTTAAAATTCACGTGCGCGCTACGTGGCACTATGTTCTCTTGTCAGGGCAGTGTCTGCTTACTCGCCGCATCGCGCGCTAAAGAGAAAGGGCCTTAAGAACTGCTCTCCGCGCGGCACAAATGAGGAACTTAAACATTTAAAAAAAAGAAAAAATACTTGCAGTGCGCCTTATCAGCTAAAAGTTTGACGCAGCATTTGTATTCTTCGTGTGTGAAGAATTTCAGGATAGCTTTGGACATGGGGATTGGACCATTCCATTGTCAGTGCAGTTCAGCGAAGATAACTGCACATCGGACAGAGATTAATTTCACACAGGAAATTAATCTAAGGGCTCAAGAGACTACGACCCGAGTACAGGGACACAGGTTGGCGGGTTTCGCATGGACGATAACGACAATACAAGAGAAACAGGAGCAGCATCCACTCAAGTTGCCAATTTCTAGATGCGTGATCATAAACTACGGCATACGTATGCTGAAAACTACACTATTTGACTGTTCCCAAGGAACACTCTTACGTTGTTAAATATATTATTGCAACATCTCATGACGTACAAGTAGGTCACTTGACGCACAGTGTCTGTAAGTCTGGAAGTATTAGTGACCATCAGTTATTCAACAGCAGATGTCTCTATATACTGTCTTAAATGTGTCAGTATTATAATTATTATTACTGTTATTAATAATGGTAGAAATGTATGCTGAACTGATCTATGAGCATAGCCGATTATCGGTTCAAATGGCTCTAAGCACTATGGGACTTAACATCTGAGGTCATCAGTCTCCTAGACTTAAAAAATGGCTCAAATGGGAGCACTATGGGACTTAACTTCTGAGGTCATCAGTCCCCTAGAACTTAGAACTACTGAAACCTAAATAACTTAAGGACATCACACACATCCATGCCCGAGGCAGAATTCGAACCTGCGGCCGTAGCAGCAGCGCGGTTCCAGACTGAAGCGCCTAGAGCCGCCCGGCCACCGCGGCCGGCAGCCGATTATCGATTACCTATCCAGAACTTTTCTGTTATCTTTTCTTTCGAACGCAAACGTTACTTACATTTCATATAATATGTATCTCGCATTTAATCTAAAATTTAATTGTTGCGAAAGTATTCAGAAACGGTGGATGATCTGTTAAGAAAGACTGCAAAATGCTTCTCCCAGTCCGAAAGAACAGACACGACACATAAAATTGCACAGACACGCCACGACGAACAATACGACTATTTCAACGCGGATGCATACCGTCGTTCGTCCCCTTACGGGAAAACAGTGAGGCTGCGAGCAATGGGGAAAATGAACGGAGTCACCACATCAGGGATGAGCAGTAATTGGGAATTTGGTAGCGGACGGGAAGCGTATCAAGATAGTCGAGGCGGTCAAGGCGACCGTTCTCGAGAAGTGGAGAATCTTGCTTCGAGTCTCGGTTCGATCACAAACTCTCAAGTGCAGCTGTTGAATTATTTCTGCGCCCAAAGAAGCTACGTCATATAAATTTCTCTCTAATTACAGGTCGGCCGTTGTGGCCGAGCAGTTCTAGGCGCTTCAGTCCGGAACCGCGCTGCTGCTACGGTCGCAGGTTCGAATCCTGCCTCGGGCATGGATGTGTGTGATGTTCTTAGGATAGTTAGGCTTAAGTAGTTCTAAGTATAGGGGGCTGATGATCTCAGATGTTAAGTCCAGTAGTGCTTAGAGCCATTTGAACCGATAATCGGCTATGCTTATTGATCAGTTCACCACACATTTCTACCATTTACCTGACCTGAAAGACATAGCACGGAAACAGGACACCTCGATGAACAAAGAAAATACTGTTTGTCCAAAAGTTTTGGGGGCTGCAACGAGCAAGCAGTAGCTTTACTCATGACTTATACGATGGTGATAGAGATTGGACACAAGCAATCAAAACTGAAATGTGCTGAATTATGTACTTAATTAACGTGTTAATGTACTCTATGAACATCGTTCAACACATGAGAAGTAGTTATTAAACGTCCTGGGAGATTAAAACTGTGTGCCGTTCGAGAGTCGTACACGGGACCTTTGCCTTTCTCCGGCAAGTACTCTATTGAATAAGCTACCCAAGGACGACACAGCAGCCGTCCTGACAACTTTACTTCCGCCAGGACCTCGTCTCCTACTTTCAAAACGTCACGGAAGTTCTCCTGCGAAACTTGCAAGCTTAACACTCCAGGAAGAAAGGATACGGGAGATGTTTCCAGAATGGAATTTTCAGTCTGCAGCGGCGAGTGCTCTGATATGAAGGTTCCTGGCAGAGCACTATCCCGCAAAAGGCAAAGGTCCCGAATGTGAGTATCAGTCTGGCACACAGTTTTACATCTGCCAGGAAGTTTCATATTAGCGAACACTCCGCTGCAGAGTGAAAATGTCATTTTCAAGTAGTGTTTGTATCTTTCTTTCCCTTGATAACTGAGTACTAAAGATTACTGTTAGTTCTACCATATGGGCACAGGTAAAAACAGACTTTTGATTTGTTGGTGTACAATTTGTTTTCGACCGGTTAATAGTTTTTGCTCAGACAACGACGGGCTATACGTCGGAAGAGGAGTGGTAGGTATTGGACAATAACAGCGTCACATGACAATTATTGCCTTTTAATTAATTGTGATTGATTGTACTTTCCACAGAGTATTGGGTTGTAAGCGATGTTAAAACTTCATCTAACTACGAAAACTTTTGAACAGCAGAATATAACTTCACAAAACGATAAAGCTCTTGCGTTTTAAAACTGTTGTGCCGCAGAAAGCGGGAGCATAAAGGATAAACAGCGTTTCCATAGTAGGAGTGGATCATAGTGTCAGGGTGTATAGCTGAAGTCATAGGTACGGTGGAAGATCATTTTTGACGTTATTCCACTGCTAGCTTCAAGAAAGCTGCAGTATTAGAGTGAGAACTTACCTTGAAGCGAGAACTGCATTTTACGGTTATTGGCACATGGTTTTTACAACGATGACAGCTTAAGCTTATTTTTCGATTTGACAACATCCGAGCTGCTGATGTTAACGGTACCTCTGCTAATACTTCGTGTCTGTATTGTCTTGACGATAGTTTCTAATCACTGGTGACCAAATGGCGACGAGTAATGTTGCTATCAAATAATTTTTCGTGTTTTAAGTTTTGTTTTGCGACTAGTAGTCTTAAAGGTACAGGTACAACATACAGTATATAGTCTACTCAAATTAATGTGACCACAACCGATGTCGATGTCAACGTGCGATAACCAATAGCAGATGTCAGGTGGTAGCACTGGCAGTGGAGGTACACAAAGCGTGTCGTAGGGGACGCGGACAACAATACAGTCGTTGTCTTAATGGGGAAACGGATTGATTGATCTAATATCCAAAAGGGAATGATCATTGGCTTTCGGGCCTAGGGTGGAAGCATTCCCGGAATGGCCAAGTTTGTAACCTTTTCGCGTGCCGCCAAAATGGCGCTATCCAAACACGGCAACAAGCCAACTGTCATGGACCACGGGCCATAGATGGCAGAGGTGAACGACGTGCAACTGTTGAGCAATTGACCACCCAGATGAACCAGGGGGCTACCAAAAGTGTCTCCTAGCGACGGTTCAGAGAACGTTGTTGAGTTTGAGCCTCTGCAGCAGGCGCCTGGTTAATGGAACCATGCTGCCTGCTGTTAATTGGCGACTGAGGCTGCAATTTGCCTTTCAGAACAGCAACTGGACATCCACAGAGGGCCGAAAGGGGGCCTTTTCAGATGAAGCACGTCTTATGCTCCAACGGACACATGGCCGGCAACCTTCAATATTCGTTGGAAGGGTTCAGGCCGATAGAGGGAGCCATATGGTCTCGGGATTGTTTTTGTGGCATTTCCTGGCTGATCACGTCGTTCTGGAAGGCACAATGGATCAACAAAAGTCTGCAAGTATCCTTGTGGCCCATGTCTACCCTTTATATGCAATTTATTTCCTCGGCACAAAAAAAAAAGACATGTACCGCCAGGACATTGCAACATGTCAGGCAGCTCGCACTGCACGTGCGTGGTTTGGAGAGAAACAGGATGAGTATACCGTACTCCCCTGTCCACCACACCACTTCGACTTTTAAAGGCAACTGAGATTCTGTGGACCACGTAGATTGCGCTGTTTGTGCAGTGGATCCTCGCCCGAGAATACTAGCGCAGCTGGCCACGGCATGGCTCCTCATCCCTGTCAGAACCTCGCTGACTCCCTTCCTCCACATCGTCTCGCAGCGATCCACGCTGCAGAAGGCTGTTACTCGGGTTTTTGACTGGTGGTCACGTTAATGTGACTGGGCAGTGTATGTGTGGACATGCATCGTTGGTATTATTTTTTTCAATTTTGCTCTGTTTCATTGTCTTACATTGTAAGGTGGCAGAACAAATGGTCAGATTTGGACCTTACATGAGACCTTTACAAATCGAAATAAGAAGGTGAAGATGACACCTAACGTAACTCGACAATTATGAGAACATTTGCCTATCAATATGTAATGCAAAAAGCCATGACAGTCAATCAACAGTAATTAACACACCATTCCTATACAATGCATGTCTTTGAGCGGAAGGTAGAACAGGGAACGCGAGTCGAGTCGCTTTTAGTTTTGAAAAGCCAACTCCACAACAGTACAGCGAAGCTGCGCTGCAGGAGTTATGCTGGCAACCACTTAAAGGGGTGGCAGAAAGGAGGACAGCGACCCCGGGTCACGTGATTCAAGCTGGAGGGCCGCCTGTAGCGAGGGCATCAGTGCAAAAGCAGAGAAGAAGCTTTAGAAAACTGCGTTTCGAAATTCGAATGGGATACGAACAAAAGCAAGTGATGCATTTTGGTCCAGCGAGTGTGACACACGGAAAGGTCCATATACTTTAGGCATCTAGAACGGGCACAAAAGGTCTGATTGGCGGAAACTCACTAGGAAGGAGAAAACTACTGAAGTTTCGACACAGTTTCATAGAAGGGACATTGCGATTGGTGGAGGGTGTTTCTACAAAATAAGAGGAACGCACGTATTGGTCGAAAAAAGCCGTGACGTGAAAAAGGAAACCAAGTGGAGGGAGGCAGATCTGCCATGAGTAGGGCAAGAGAGAAATTTTGTGGGGAGACTCTTCTCTGAACTGGCATCAAGTGCAGAACGGCGCGCTTAACGCTCCGTGCGACACAGAGAAGAAATTGGTGTGGGCACTGCGTTGACAGCGGCTGCACTCCAGCTAAAATTAGCTGTGGCAACGTTTAGCTCCAACTGTGGAGAAACGAACCAGCCAAATTAGTTAATTATTCTTGCGAGAACTGAGAGGGCACTATAATATGCACACTGCTCCAACCATGCGCGTGTATATCGCCACATAATAAGAATAGGGCTGAGCACATGTTTTCTCGCATAACGAGAAACATAGGGAAAGTTTCTGCTGTAAAGTTCAGCAAAGGCTAGATTATTTTTCTAGGAATTTCAGTGGGATAGAGTGGCCTTGCAGACAGCAGCACATCGCAGCTTAAGGTAAATACCGCGTGCAGAGGCGTAAACTGTGTTGGTGCACCAGCTTGCGTCCACTATAAACTTGAGCGGCCTTGGGTAATGTTGCGCTCAAATTTGTCACTTGACTAACCATCCACCATAGACTTGATTGTCATCCTAAATAGTACCGAACTTTCAACCGGAATCGGACGATTTTGGTAGTACTGACCAATATAATAACGTATGAGTAGGAGCAGTTTTGTAAAGAAACGTCCAATTAAACTTTCATGTTATTGTGCTTAGGATTAATATAACGAAACTTCCAATTAATCTTTCATAATATTGTGCTTAAGATTAATGTTCTTTCAGAGAGTTAATATTTAACATTGTTGTGTATAACTTATTTCACTTTTGATGTTGGCAAGATGTCTTATCCATTGCGCTGTTTTTATGTCGGCGAGTTGAAAACTGTTTAAAAAGCTGTAATATGGTGAGAAATATTGCGACATTAAACTTGTCATTTCACCTCACACAGCTGTTCTCAATTCAAGAATAAGCAAGCAAAAAAGAACACACCCCCGCAACATTACAACAGAAATTCATTCAGAGAGCTGCCTTTTTGTGTTACTGAGTTTTACCGAAGCACTGAGCTTCAAAATACATTCAGGTGTATTTTAAATAGACCAAGAGCTAATCCTTTCCCGATTAAGGCTCCTAATAGCTCATAATAATTAGCGTAGTCGAGAGATCCCATTTTTCAGCTGCCAGCAAGCATTTAAGTATCACAGAACTCCAGCCAACGAGTCAGTGAGGCAGGACGGTGATAAGTGTGCTTCTGGAACCTACGCTTGCATATTACCTCGGAAGCGGCAAAAGCAAAAAGTCGTTTTCTTCGATTGACACCTACGAGGGCTATTCAGAAAGTAAGGTCTGATAGTTCGCGAAATGGAAACGACATTGAAAATCCGATGAAGCTTTGCACAGATGTGTTGGGCAGTGTTTGCCGTATGCCTGCCGATCGCGTCACGTCATTCTTTTCATTTCTGAGCACACAGCGAACACAAGAAGATGCCTAAAACAGTAGTGTCTCCCGCAAAGTAAGGGTTCCTGCTGCGGAGTTTCGCCTGATTTGGTGCATGTCCATGTAACGTACCTGTCATGCAGTTCCTTTTTCATGACAATATCGCACACTGTAGGAACAATGAGGAGGCCCTTGCAGCGTTTTCGATGGGAATGTTTGATCACTCACTTTACAGCCCGGACTTGGCTATGAAGACAACATTAGGGCACAGACAGCGAACTGCAGATCAACGTAGAGAAGTGGCGGAATGCACAGACGACTGATTTCTGCAATGAGGTTTTGGAAAGTTGATACAACGCTACTACAAATGTCTACGTCGAGGCGGCGACTGTGTAAAGAAGTTGCTGGAAGGCGTAGCAAACTGTTGCAAATAAAACGTATTTGATTTTCACTGTGGTTTCTATTCCGCGACCAATCGGACCTTACTTTCCAAATAGCCCTCAAGTATGCTTAGACGCGCTACGCCACAGAGCACCTATCATGCATCCGATCCCAGAATGACGGCAGCATTGTACAACAGAACGACGTTACATCAGTAGTGATAGGATTAGTTGTACATATTTCGTTCGCAGGAGCTACATCGAAGACTTGGGCACTTTCTAAGCCCAGGGTACCACATAATTTGCGCCGATACAGATGATGGATGAAAACGATGAGCAATTTTAATGAAATATGCAATGTTCTATACTACTCACTTTATGCATCATTTTGGTTTCTTACTGCAGGAAGTGGGGTTGATTTTATACATGGCGGGAGTTCTTGCCAGTGTATAGATTTCAAAGCGAAATTGTGACGTAGTGTCGCTTGAGAAGGACTGTAGATCCTAAGGCAGTACTACAGAATTTTAACGTTCACCACTCAGGATGAGATACGGAGATGACTGAAGACAGAACAGGTAAACCAAGCCGAAACATGCACTGAAAGAACCTAGTTTCGTTGAACGACAAGTCACTTGTTCTTTAAACTTACCACAAACAGTTATTGAGAAATACCTACTGAAAGGATTAACTTCTGATTTAGTGGAGCTGCGGATAAAGGAAACACATGAAGATCTTGGCAGTTTTGTAAACGAAATCTTTATAGTCAATTAACTAAACCAAGCACTTTGTGGGTTAAAAGTCTCCACGTCCAGTCAAGAAACATCAACTCATGATACGGCTTTAGTCACTGAAAGGACAGTAGTTCTTTCAATAAAATATCAGGTACGGTACCAAAAACTGGAACTGGTAGATGAACGGAGCGGTTCTAGGCGTTTCAGTCCGGAACCGCGCGACCGCTACGGTCCTATGTTCGAATCCTGCCTCGGGCATGGATATGTGTGATGTCGTTAGGTTAGTTAGATTTAAGTGGTTCTAAGTTCTAGGGGACTGATGACCTCAGGTTTTAAGTCCCATAGTGCTCAAAGCCCTTTGGACCATTTGTAGATCAACGAGTCGTTTGTGTAAGGAAACGTAGGGAAAATTCCAGAGAGGTCACTCAGTCACAGGCTCGTAAGTATTAAAGATTCTGGAAAATAAATCATAGACTGTAGTGTTGATATGAATACCATGGACTGATTCCTTGGACGACTATTGGTTTTCAGAAACGTCACTACACAAATTATATCCTTATATCACTGATTACAGATACCCTGCTTCGAGTCAGTTCAGGTGGATGTCTTGTATATAGCTAATGCACATGATAACACATTCTTACCTCTCTTAGCCAAAAAAAAGTAATCGAACAAATTCCAACCAATTTTATGAACAATATGTTGTGGAAATGAAATATAAGCAAACTGGTCTTGCAAGAACGAGCAAAAGCATCAATCTTGTCTCCGTTCCTGTTTAACACATTAATAATTCACTTAACGCGTCATCTTAAATCCACAATATAAGCTTCTACTATAGGTAGTACATAATATAGACTACAGGCACCAGTTATCAGAAGTATGTGCTTTGAAATTAGCAGCACATGACTTTCACGTCCAGAGGCTGAGGACAAACATGTGTTTTCACTGAAGAAAAGTTACAGTGAAATTTCCATGAAAACATGATACCTAAAAGAACGCAAAACAATAAATATACTGACATTATGCTTGATAATCGAGATATGACTTCATAATAATCAAGTCATTTTCATAGAAGTAGCCGACCGATAAAAGGGGCTAGACTACTTAACGTTGTGCAACATGTTCGAAATTCTCAGAAAAATATGTACAGATTACAGGGAACGTCGAGTAATATACATTATACAAGATTGAACTGCTGGAATGTAAAACCAAGAGAAAAAGTTCGGTTAAAACGGTCCTACTGCTGAACCCGTAAGTCGAAAAAGGAAAGACGGCAATAAAAGAAAGGTCCAAGAGCGGAATTAAAATTCTGGGTGGGAGGATATCGATGATAAGATACGCTGAAGACATTGCTACCCTCAGTGAAAGTGAGGAAAAATTACAGAACCCTCTGAATGGAATTAACATTTTAATGAACACAGAATACACACTTACAGTAAACCAAAGAAAGATGAAAGTACTGACAAAGAGTAAACATGAGGTCAGCAATAAATTTTAAAAAAATGTATACCACTTAGTAGATGAAACGATCGAATTGTGCTACCTAGAGAGCAAAATAACAGATGACGGGCTAGGAAAGAAGAATTTAAGAAGCACACTAGCACAGGCAAAGATAGCAATTCTCGCTACAAGCAGTCTACTAATATCAAACATAAGCCGTAATTTGAGTAAGACTTTTCAGAGACTGTACATCTGGAGCACAAGTGTTACATGGACTTGGAGGAAAATTGAAGGGAAGAGAACAGAAGCGTTTGAAACGAGAGTTTACAGTAGAATGCTAATGATGAAGTCTAATGATAAGTTCTAGATGGAAAAGGCGTGGAAAGTAATATAGGGAAAAGAGTTGCAACAAAGAAATGAGATGAGGACTGAACCAAGTCATATGGTCGATTATTTTTGCTCATCTCCGAGGCGCTGGGGTGGTGTTCTCAAAGACATTCAGTCTGGTATGCGGGATATTATGGCTGTTTTAATACTCGAATGGTGAGATGTGGCAATCGGTATTTGTTGGAGAGAGGTGTCTGGTCTGTGACGTCATGTCCTTCTGCGGCTGCCACGAGAGAAGGTCTTAGTCCCACCAAAGGGATTAGTCATGCTAAAGATCACGGCAGAACTGTGCTACAAACGTGTTTCTGTTAGAATCTTGATAGGAAATTGAGCACGCCATTGACCGAAGACATTTGGAAAAAGGTGTTTCAAGGAACTAGTGCGTTCATTTACACAGATTTCTTTCTAATGATACTTGAGGTAAGGCGAGCTGACTTGCACCTAGCGATGTATTGCAAAAAGTATCTTGTTGGTGTTGAGACCAGACACAGGTGGCATGAGAAACTTGGGAATCTGACTGGTAAGGGCGTGGGTAAATATTACGTAATTATTTTTTCATCCCGCGTAGAATATGATAAAAGTGGGAGGACATGCATAAAGAGAATGTAAAATGGTATTATGTAGTCTTAAATTTGTTTATTGTATGTGAGTCTTACGACAGCGAAGTTTTATAAAGTTAAGTTACTGATCTTTCTTACAAAGATTCGCCGTAGTCTTCCCATTTCAACAAAGGTCGTCTACCCCTTTCTCCGGAGTATGGCAACTGGAATAATCAGAGATGTTTTGAAAATAAAACATCTGCAATATCTTCAAACTCTTTGGATTGAAAAGTAACTTGTTTAGACTATTTAAATGATTGAGAATGTCGGCAAAATTTTGTGTTCTAACAAAATTTATTTTTTTAAACAAGACATAAATTATACTAAACAAGTTATAAATTGAATACCCTAAATATAGAAAGAAAATCGCAAAATTTTCATATACCAGATGATTTATGTTTTTAATTAAAGCTATCTTATTTAGTGGATTTTTCTAAAATTATGATCTTAAGTCTAAAATTTTTATAATTTTAAAAAACAGGAAATTTTAAGCAGAAAAGGTGGTAAAGCACATTATGAGTAAGTTTTTCATATTAATCCTTTTTAACTGATAGTGGAAGGTTTCATATTTAAATCTGTTGAAAATTTTGAAGGTCTTGTGGTTAAATTAATGTCTGATGGCCAAAGAAGCCAAAGACTGTGTATATAATTCAACAGTGGACATTCTTTTAACATTATGAGTAACAATGATTACTTAACAGAATTTAAATGGTTTTGAGTCGTTTTCTGAAATTATGTCGATGAAAAGTTTTAAAGTTTTGAATATCTGTCACCTTATTAGGACACGGTATGGCTCCCCAGCCAATGTTGTGTTCGTGTGTTGGGCTACTCTACCTCAATAAAGTGTTAAACTTGCTTTTTGGCTTTCAGTATACAACCACTTTGCTCCACTCCCCACAAATCCGTCTCTCTATCGTTTCAAAGATATTAGCGCATTACAGTAAATCGTTTATTTTTCCTCTAGTTCTTCATCCAGCACCAAGCGAATTATTCTTGAATTCCAAAGTAACCTGTTCCTTCTACTGTTAAGGGTTCTCACAGCTTTCTCTACCACCTTTCCTTTGTGGTACTTCTCTTCGAACTTTATCTGTCCACTTCATTTTTAACACCGTTTGGTAGCCCTACATTCCAAACGCTTCCAATTCCTTCTCACAATTTGCAATGATCCACTTCCATAAAATGTTGTACTCTGAACGTACACTTTCAGAATCCTCTTCATTTCTATATTAATGTCTGATAGCAGCAGAGCTCCTTTACTTTCTTCGTCTACTAATCTGCCTCTGATGACTCCGTTGTTTCTGACATCCTGTGTAATCTTATTTCCTCAAACAAAGAATTTTTCCATACCTTCCCCTACTGTGCCGACCCGATGTCTGATTTCAAATAAGTCGTTTTTATCCCTTCTACTACTCCTCCTAGCCTTCATTTTTGCTTTGTTTCCCCTTGAAACATATTTGTGCAACGTAGTACGTATAATCCTTTCATTAGCTCTTCCCTTAAATGCTGCACCCGAGAGTTACAATTGTCCACATCTGTCATAAATATACAGTGTGTGTTCTAACGTATTAGCAACCTGAGCCAAGAGAGTTACTCCACTATTCTTGAGTCCCTTATACCGGACTGAATCACTTCATTATAAAAGAATTCCTTCTCAGCGATTAAATATTGCATCGGTAAAAGCCCGAATTTCCTCCACATATTCAAATCGAAACGATCGAGTTCTAGTCTCTGTTGGTGCAGTATTCTGCGAGTACGCAGTGATGTACGGCACCGCACCCAACGCATACGGTATCAGATGAAAGACGTGCGGAAACAATGTAAAGCTACGAACAAAAGCCGACGTTGCGCGTCGGACAATAAATCAGCAAGTGTTAACTGAGGCGCACAGTCTGCTATTCATATTCGGTCTGTATTTCCGCGGCGTGAAAGCTGCGCCGCTCCGTTCTTGTCTTCCGTTTCGCGCAATTTTTAAAATTTTATTTCTTAAGTTGTAAGCTTCCGTTGCTGTAACTGTTTAAAGGGCGAGAACATTTTTCACTTGACTGAGGGAAAATGAACGCGGTTAGCATACTGTTTATCATCAGGCAGTGAAGAACCTCTGAAAATTAAAAAATATCGTAAGAAAATGAGTGTAATGCTTATCTATTAAAAATGCACTTACCACAATTGGCATCTATACCTATAATTTGCATGAGGCTGGCTTGAAAACAAATTGCATGTCTTATTAATGTGCGTTATTTTTCATGTGTCATTTTACTCGACGTCCTTTGAATAATGATTTATTTATAAGTGGAGCGTTAACGAAGTCTTGTAACTCTATTGCTGCTTATTAGGAGTGTAATTTGCCATGACTGTAATTGGCACCTAAACTCAAGACTTTGATTTATTAGTGAGCAATTTACATCCTTGCGTATTACTGGTTCTGTACGTTTGTGGAACCGGAATTCGCAGACGCACAGAAATTAAGTTCGTGCGTGCTTCGTCGTCATTAAATTCGTGTTCTCCTGGTACGAAAACTTGACCATGATCCTGCGTGTCATAATAGATTGAACTACCATTGTTCGACAGCTCCATTCGATAATACGTACCAACTGATAGGATGGTTGGAAATGTGGCAACTATAAAAGTCCACACACACACACACACACACACACACACACACACACACATGTCTTCTTGGGTTCTCTGCCAAGAAAAGATAGTTCAGTCACCATTTCAGTTGTGTCCCGTAAAGGGCAGGAATTACTAGTAAGGGAATAGGATCTCTTGTTTGTCCTCTTCGCCGAAAAATCCTCACCTGTACAGGAAAGTTAGTCATGATCAAGAGCTCGCTAATGTAGAAGGCAGTACAAATTACAACACAGAAGACAAAAAATTGTTCAAATGGCTCTGAGCACCATGGGACGCAACTGCTGTGGTCATCAGTCCCCTAGAACTTAGAACTACTTAAACCTAATTAACCTAAGGACATCACACACATCCATGCCCGAGGCAGGATTCGAACCTGCGACCGTAGCAGTCGCACGGTTCCGGACTGCGCGCCTAGAACCGCGAGACCACCGCGGCCGGCCACAGAAGACACAAAATGTTCATAGGAAAGTACTACTTCTAGCTTGGTTTTCTCGTACGAGAAATTCTAATTTGAAATTTGTTGGAAGCTACAGAGCAATCTTCAGAAAGAAGACCTAGCTGCAAATTTTAAAATGTTAGAGACTTCAGAGACTCACCAACCGGTAGGTGACTAGACCACTAAAAATCACAAAATGGACCAATATTTTAGCCAAGACAATACTTTGCAAAAATCATTATGTCACAAATAGTGGTAAAATGACTATAAGAAAACTTATAAATGGAAAAATAACCTACAAAATGGCACAGTTATTCTCTCAGGATTGGAACTTATGAGGGCCTGCAATATGATACAGCTTTACACGTGGACCCAAAGAAGTTTAGAAATTCGGAAAATTGCCAGGTAGAGTGGGAAATTATTTAAACCTATAAACATTTACGTATTTGAACCTTATGAATTCTTATACAGGCGACGATCTATAGGTCTGTATGAAATATATTTAGTGTACTGTCCACATCACCAAAAAAATAATTACAGTGTTGTGACATCTACATCTACATCTACATCTACATGAATAATCTGCAAATCACATTTAAGTGCCTGGCAGAGGGTTCATCGAAACACCACAATTCTCTATTATTCCAATCTCCTATAGCGCGCGGAAAGAATGAACACCTATATCTTTCCGTACGTGCTCTGATTTTCCTTATTTTATCGTGGTGATCGTTCTGCCCTATTTATGTCGGTGTCAACAAAATATTTTCGCATTCGGAGAAGAAAGTTGGTGACCGGAATTTCGTGAGAAGATTCCGTCGCAACGAAAACGCCTTTCTTTTAATGATTTCCAGCCCAAATCCTGTATCATTTCTGTGACACTCTCTCCCATATTTCGCGACAGTACAAAACGTGCTGCCTTTCTTTGAAATTTTTCGATGAACTCCGTCAGTCCTACCTGGTAAGGATCCCACACCGCGCAGCAGTATTCTACAAGAGGACGGACAAGCATAGTGTAGGCAGTCTCCTTAGCAGGTCTGTTACATTTTATAAGTATCCTGCTAATAAAACGCAGCCTTTGGTTAGCCTTCCCCACAACATTTTCTACGTGTTCTTTCCAATTTAAGTTGTTCGTAGTTGTAATACCTAGGTATTTAATTGAATTTACTGCTTTTAGATTAGACTGATTTGTCGTGTAACCGAAGTGACATGTTTTGATCGGTTATATTAGCTATAATGGACTGGACAGATCGTCTGATAACACCATGTAACATTAAATGACTCCTCTTCCTAAATGTGCTGCCAGTGTAACGTACACGTGACAAGTTATTGCACGTGCTTAGAGGAGTGTCATCAGTTTTTCGATTCGTATGACGCAGCCCACCACGTAGCGATCTTTTTCTCTCAGAGTAGCTTCCATACACAACGTATTCCGTTAGTTACTTTATATATTCTAACTTGTCCTCTAAAATATTTGCCATCTACGGTTCGCATAACTACCATGGAAATTTCCTCGTTTTTTAACACATCTCGTATCATCTTGTACATGATAAACTTATTAAATCCGTCGTGAATTTAGATTGAAGAGTGAAAAAGTATACAAGGGACGTACCAACTACGTTCGATTACAGATCTAAAGGAATTTAGAAATGACTCTCTTGCAGGCGAAGATTACTATATGCAAAAACCGAACTCGGAAAAGAAGTTAGTAACAGTAAGGTAAGATTTAAGAGAAATCAATATAGTTTCATCGGGTTTGTCGAACAAGAACCCCGACAGACAACGTAAAATGATGCCCCTGTACCCATGATTGTTTCTAACGCGCACCTCTTTCTCCGGAGGAAATCGACTGGCACGAATGTTTTTCTTCAGGGCTTCAAATACGTACTGGTATTCTTCGCCGCAGTTAACGCACAGCGGTAGGTGGACACTTAGCAGAAACTGAAGCGCGCCATCAAGTCCCAACGCCCAGGATGTTGACGGACGGCATCATTCTGTTGCAGGATAAAGTCCCCCCTTACGTTGCCAAGGATGTTTCAACTATGCTTCAGAAGTTTCGCTGGGAAACCCTTATACATCCTCCATACAGTCCCAACCTCTTCCCATGCGATTTCTGCATACTTAGAGCACCTAAGAACGACATTCGTGGCCGTCGATTTCTTTCGGACGAAGAGGCGCGCGCCTGGGTACAATCACGGTTCCATAATTAACCGCAAACATTTTTCTATAAAGGCATCGACTGTTTTGTCCCACAGTGGAGTAAACGGATTGACAGTCACGACGATTACTTCTAAAATATTCGATTACTTATTCGTCTTCCATCTGAATCGTTTTTATTTGACTGCCCCTTATAGACTATAGAGAACAATTATTTCAGGATGTGGAGTGAGATTGACACATTAATAAAGCATTGTAGCTGCTGCATCATACCACTCGAAAAACTGATGACATTTTAGGTGACTTTACCTTCGCGTTACAGGGGTGTGACAGGATACTGGAGGTTATTGGTTATCCATGCATGGAAGTATCTCAGTGAAACGATATAGGTGTGATTTTGTTCCAAGATAGATCTAATGACGGAAGGGGGGGGGGGGGGGGAAGGCATGGGATACCTCCTAATATCATGTGTCGGGCTTCCTTTTGCCTTTTTCTCAGTGTACTGTGACAACTCGACGTGACATGACATGACTCAACATGTCGTTGGAGGTCTCCTGAAGAAATGTTGAGCCATATTGTCTCTAAAGCGGTCCATAATTGTGAAAGTATTGCCGGTGCAGGATCTTGTACGCGAACTGATCTCTCGATTAGGTCCCATGAATGTTCGATGGGATTCATGTCTCTAACTGTCCAGAATGTTCTTCAGGCCAATCGCTAACAGTTGTGGCTTGATCGCATGGGGCAAATGGCCTGCAAGTAGTCGAACATAACCGTTACCAGTCAATGATCGGTTCAGTTGGACCAGAGGACCCAGTCCGGTCCATGTAAACACAATTCACCTGCAGCTTGCACAGTGCCTTGTGCATAACTTGGGTCCATGGCTTCGTGGGGCCTGTGCCACATTCGAGCCCTAACATCAGCTCTTACCGACTGTAATCGGGACTCACCTGACCAGGCCACGGTTTTACAGTCGTCTACGATCCAACCGATATTGTCACGAGTCCAAGAGAGGAGCTGCAGGGGACTTCGTTCTGTTAGCAAAAGGCACTCTTGTCGGGCATCTGCTGTCATAACCCATTAATGCCAAATATCGCCGCACTGGCCTGTCGAATACGATCGTCGTACGTTTCACAATGAAGTCTATGGTTATTTCATGTAGTGTTACTTGTCTGTTAATACTGATAACTCTAGGCAAACATCACTGCTCTCGGTCGCTAAGTGAAGGCCGTCGACCATTGCGTTGTCCTTTGTGAGAGGTAATGCCTGAAATATGGTATTCTCGGCATAGTCTTCGCACTGTGAATTTCTAAATAGTGATTTCCTGAAAAATTTCGGAAATGGAATGTCTCATGCGCCCAGCTCCAACTACCATTCCGCGTTCGGAGTCTGTCAATAGCCTTCGTGCGGCCATGATCACGTCGGAAACCTTTTTACATGAATCATTTCAGTACAAAGGCAGCTTCACCACCGCACTGCCCTTTTATACTTTGTGTACGGCTTGCACCCGTGGTCTGGGGTAGCGTCTTAGATTCATAATCAAAACGTATTCGGTCCCGGGATCGAATCCTGCCGCTGCTTAAATTTTGATTAATAATCAGCACTGGAAGCCGAAGACTTCCGGCGTAAGAAGTCACCCTCTTTCTTCCAACGGCCTTGTCAAAGAGGGCGGAGGAGCGGAGAGAGGTTCAAGGCACTCTCTTGTCCTAGGGGTGGGGAACTGCCCCTAAAGGCGGAAGAATCAGCAATGATCAACGGCATGAGGATACAGAAGGCAATGGAAACCACTGCATTAAAGACACGTAACGTGTATCCACAGGACATGTGGCCCGTAATTGAAGAAGGGTCATGATGATCTCTGCATTGGCAAAAGATTCCGGAATGGTCCCCATCGGATCTCCGGGAGGGGACTGCCAATGGGGAAGTTACGATAAGAAAAAGATTGAATAATCAACGGAAGGGTTAAGTTCTACGAGTTGTGGCGTGGAATGTCAAAAGCTTGAACGTGATAGGGAAACCAGATAATATAAAAAGGAAAAGGCAAAGGCTCAATCTAGATGTAGTAGGGGTCAGTGAAGTGAAGTGGAAAGAAGACAAGGATTTCTGGTCAGATGAGTATAGGCTAATATAAACAGCAGCAGAAAATGGTATAAAAGGAGTAGGATTCGTTATGAATAGGAAAGTAGGGCAGAGAGTGTGTTTCTGTGAACAGTTCAGTGACAGGGTCGTTCTTATCATAATCGACAGCAAACCAACACCGACAACGATAGTTCATGTATACATGCCGACGTCGCAAGCTGAAATGGAAGAGATAGAGAAAGCGTATGACGATATTGAAAGGGTAATACAGTATGTAAAGGAGGATGAAAATCTAATAGTCATGGGAGATTGGAACGCAGTTGCAGGGGAAGGAGTAGAAGAAAAGGTTACAGGAGAATATGGGCTTGGGACAAGGAATGAGAGAGGAAAAAGACTAATTGAGTTCTGTAACAAGTTTCAGCTAGTAATAGCAATTTGGAAATTTATAGTAAGGTCTTATGGGACCAAACTGCTCAGATCATCGGTCCCTAAGCTTACACACTATTTAATCTAATGCAAACTAACTTACGCTAAGGACGACACACACACACCCATGTCCGAGGGAAGACTCGAACCTCTGACGGGGGCAGCCGCGCGGACCGTGACAAGACGCCCTAGACCGCGCGGTGCTAGGAACAGCGAATATTCCCCTCACAAGAGGTGGAGGTATACATGGAAAAGGTCGAGTGATACGGAAAGATTTCAGTTGGATTACATTATGGTCAGACAGAGATTCCGAAATCAGACACTGGATTGTAAGACGTGCCCAGGAGCAGACATAGACTCAGATCACAATGTAGTGGTGATGGAGAGTAGAATGAAGTTTAAGACATTAGTCAGGAAGAATCAATATGCAAAGAAGTGGGATACGGAAGTACTAAGGAATGACGAGATATGCTTGCAGATCTCTAAGACTATAGATACGGCAATATAAGGAATAGCTCAGTAGGCAGTACAGTTAAAGGGGAATGAATATCTCTAAAAAGGGCTATCTCAGAAGTTGGGAAGGAAAACATAGGTACAAAGAAGGTAACTGCGAAGAAACCATAGGTAACAGAAGAAATACTTCACTTGATTGATGAAAGGGGGAAGTACAAAAATGTTCTGGGAACTCAGGAATACACAAATACAAGTCGCTGAGGAATGAAATAAATAGGAAGTACAAGGAAGCTAAGACGAAATGGCTGCAGGAAAAATGTGAAGACATCGAAAAGGAAATGATTGTCTGAAGGACAGACTCAGCACACAGGACAGTCAAATCAACTTTCGGTGACATTAGAAGTAAGGATCGTAACATTAAGAGTGCAACGGGGATTCCACTGTTAAATGCAGAAGAGATAGCGGATAGGTGGAAAGAATACATTGAAAGCCTCTATGAGGGGGAAGATTTGTCTGATGCGATAGAAGAAGAAACAGGGTACGATTTAGAAGAGATAGGGGATCCAGCATTAGAATTTAAAAGAGGTTTGGAGGACTTAAGGTCTAATAAGGCAGAAGGTATAGATAACATTCCATTAGAATTACTAAAATTATTGGGGAAATAGGCAATACGGCTAATCACATTGATGTTTAGAATGTATGTCTGGCGACACCATCTGACTTTCGGAAAAGCAAATGGCTCTGAGCACTATGGGACTTAACTGCTGTGGTCATCAGTCCCCTAGAACTCAGAACTACTTAAACCTAACTAACCTAAGGACATCACACACATCCATGCCTGAGGCAGGATTCGAACCTGCGACCGTAGCAGTCGCGCGGTTCCAGACTGTAGCGCCTAGAACCGCTCGGCCACCTCGGCCGGCTTCGGAAAAGCATCATCCACACAATTCCGAAGACTGCAAGACCCGACAAGTGCTAGAGTTAATTGAACAATCAGCTTAACGGCTCATGCATGCAAGTTGCTTACAAGAATAATATACAGAAGAACGGAAAAGAAAATTGAGGATGCGCTAGATGACGAACGGTCTGGTTTTAGGAAAGCACAAGAGATGCAATTCTGACGTTTCGGTTGATAATGGAAGCAAGGCTAAAAAAAAATCTAGGCACGTTCATAGGATTTGTCGACCTGGAAAAAGCGTTCGACAATGTAAAATGGTGCAATATTCGAAATTCTGAAAGAAGTAGGGGTAAACTATAGGCACAGATGGGTCATATACAGTATGTACAACAGCCAAGAGGGAATAATAGAATGGACGACCAAGAACAAAGTGCTCGTATTAAAAACGGTGTATGTAGCCTTTCTCCACTACTGTTCTATCTGTACATCGAGGAAGAATGATGGAAATAAAAGTAAAGTTCAGGAGTGGAATTAAAATTCAAGGTGAAAGGATGTCAATGATACGATTCGTTAATGACATTGCTATCCTGAGTGAGAGTGAAGAAGAATTACATGATCATACAATGAAATGAATACCCCTAGCTGCATACAGGCGTTTATATATAGGTCAACGGGGACAGTTGAAAATGTATGCTCCGACCGGGACTCGAACCCGGGATCCATTGCCTGTATGGCAGACGCCCTATCCATCTTTTTTTTAAATTTTCTGCATTTTTGTTCGGTGTTGTTCGTTGCGCTTGGTCTGAGCGGACGACACATGACATCCGTTCACGTTGATCGTTCATTCCTTTACTCAGTTTTTTTATTACAGAGGGCATCTGAGCCATCGAGGACACAAAGGATAGTGCGACTGCAGGGAGTTATCTCTGGCACGTACGTCTGGAGTACAGCATTATGTGGTAGTGAAACATGGACTATGGGAAACAGGAACAGAAGAGAATCGAGGCATTTGAGATGTAGTGCTACAGACGAATGTTGAAAATTAGGTGGACTGATAAGGTAAGGAATGAGGAAGTTGTACGCAGAATCGGAGAGGAAAGGAATATGTAGAAAAAACTGACAAAGAGGAGGGACAGGATGATAGGACATCTGTTAAGACATGAGGGAATGACT
This sequence comes from Schistocerca piceifrons, assembly GCF_021461385.2. NCBI lineage: Eukaryota > Metazoa > Arthropoda > Insecta > Orthoptera > Acrididae > Schistocerca > Schistocerca piceifrons. The sequence continues at coordinate 770,256,322 of NC_060140.1, read as the reverse complement.
TCAATTGTACTAGAGGGAGCTGCAAAGGGTAAAAATTGTAGAGGAAGACAGAGATTGCAGAGATTGGATTACATCCAGCAAATAATTGAGGACGTAGGTTGCAAGTGCTACTCTGGAATAAAGAGGTTGGAGAGGAGAGAAATTCGTGACGGGCGTAATTAAACCAGTCAGAAGACTGATGACAAAAAAAGAAAAACAAAAACAAAAAACGCGATGCTATTGCCATCTGAGATTCCATCATCAACAGCGCTGGAGAGGTGAAAATACGCAGGGCGCACCAGAACTCCACCGACAAACTTTCAGAAGTGGTAGTATAGATGATGTCTAGTAAACATGGCCTCTAAAACGCATGGCTTAAGAGATATGAGCACTTTATCTTCGATACTGTGAAACAAATCTCTTCCTCTCCAAGTTCTTTGCTTTCCATATTTTGCGGGGTGGTATTATGGATAAAAAAAAAGAAAAAAAGTCAGCAAACATGGGCTCAAAAGTGCATACCTGAGCTACTGTGAAACCCATCCCTTTTACTGAGCAGCTGCTCACAGCTCTTATGATATGCATTTTGGAGCCCAGGTTTACAAGACTTTTTTTCTTTTCTTAGTCCATATTACCACTACTGAGAGTTTGTCGATGGAGTTCTGGTTCACCCTGTATATCATTCAGCGTCCTGTCTTCACAACGAAACATTTCCGCAGGTTTTGGAAATTAGCAGAAAAGTTTTTTGAGGTTATGGTTAGTAGTCTGAGAGCTAAGCTGCCAGCATGTAGCGAAAGTGGTTTACGAGAAAACTTGAAACTGGTTCTGGCCTCAGGCAGGTTTCCATACCGGCGAGGTCGTTTCGCAGTGCAGGAAGGAATCGAGATTTCCTTTTTCGGCTGAGTCCACAGTGAAACTGACTAAGTCACAACGGCAACTAAATTTTGGAAGGTCGCAAGGAGAGCAGGAAATGTAATCACTGAATTTAAGAAGCTGCATGGACCCGAAATCCTTGTCGTCGCCCAGTATGCAGACAATTACCGTAAGGAAAAATGATAGGCAGGTATATTCAATGTTCCCACACCGTATCAAAGGCCATTTGAACTGCTATAGGATTTTGGCAAGTAATTCATGCATTTCGGGATTTAGGGCCTATTAACCTCAAAACTGGTTTGCTAAAATTGTGTAGTGTCAGTTGTAATTCCCAGGGACTTCAGAAGCTGCAAGGACCCGAAATCCTTGTCGTCGCCCAGGACGCAGGCCATTAACTTAAGGAAAAATGACAGCCAAATATATTCAGATGTTCCCACATCGTATCAAAGGCTATCTGATCTACCGTAGGATTTTGGCAAGTAATTCACGCATTTCGGGGTTTAGGGCCTATTAACCTCAAAACCAGTTTGCTAAAATTTGATAGGGTCAGTTGTAGTTGCCAGGCACCGGGCCACAACAATCCGTCATTTATCAAAGGCGCATGCTATTGTCGTGGTCTTCACTCGGTAGACAGGTCTGATGCAGCTCTCCACGTTACTCAGTCTTCGTCTCCGAATAACTACAGCACACTTAATTCGGTTGAATCTGTTTATTGCATTCATCTCATGTCTTCTTCTACAATTTTTACGCTCCACACTTCGCTCCAAAACTGAATTGATGATTGCTTCATGTCTCAGAATATGTCCTACCAATTGATCCCTTCTTTTAGTCAAGTTGCGCCACAAATTCTTAGCGCTGTTAACTCTACCCATACGCCATTGTTCATGGTCGTTAAGTGAAGGCCGTCGACCACTGCGTTGTCCGTGGTGAGGGATAACGCTTGAACTGTGGCGTTCTCGCCATACTCTTGACACTGTAGATCTCTGAATATTGAATTCCCTAACGATTTCCGAAATAAAATGTCTCACGCTTCTAGTTCCGGCTACTATTCCGTGTTCAGACTGCTAAATCTCGTCGTGGAGCCGTAATCACGTCGGAAACCTCTTCACATGAATTGTCTGAGTGCAAATGACAGCTCAGACAATACATTGCTCTTTTATACTTTGTTTATGCGATACTACCGCAGTCTGTATATGAGCATATCTCTATTCCATGACTTGTCTCCTCAGTGTGGAAAAATTTGAGAGTAAGTATGTATGGAGATCTAACCCTATTCGATCGGTAGTAATTGGCGCTAATGACAGTGTTTGATCGGTAGGAAGCTAGAAACAGGTTGCAAAGTATATGTGCGATATATGTTTGAATACTGCTGATGAGCATGCGATAGCTAGTTTTTGAGTAACAGCGGGCGTAGCATATACACAGAAAATGGTTTGAAGAAAAGGAAGATTATAATTAAACGTTCCGTCGAGGGTGAGGTCATTTCCATTGAACAGGGGGAACGCGTCGCAAAAAGGAAGGAAATTTAGGATCTAAAGCCTCGTCGACGACGAATTTATTAGAGATTGAACGAAGGGAAGTATTGCAATGGAACTAGCTGTGTCCTTTTTGTAGGGACCATTCCAGCATTTGCTCCGGTAATCCACGGAAGAAAACTGAATCTGGATATCCGGAGAGAAACGGCGTCATCCCGAATTCCAGTGTCTCACCACGGCGCCACCTCGCCTGGGAGTTAGGGGGGTGGAGGAGGGGTCGACTGTGTTTTTGTGTCTTAATCAAAAGAAACCATCGTGAAGTGGCGTAAAAACTAAGAGGGAAGCAATGGTTTGGGTGTTCAAAGATGCACAGAAAACAACAAAAGTGGATTGTTCTCGTTGCACTTTCAAGAACATGATGTCTTCATTATTTGGTTACACTGAACAAAAAAATGGTTCAAATGGCTCTGAGCACTATGCGACTTCACTTCTGAGATCATCAGTCGCCTAGAACTTAGAACTAATTAAACCTAACTAACCTAAGGACATCACACACATCCATGCCCGAGGCAGGATTCGAACCTGCGACCGTAGCGGTCCCTCGGCTCCAGACTGTAGCGCCTATAACCGCCCGGCCACTCCGGCCGGCTTACACTGAACATGCCGCGAGCATTGTTTTACGCGATCGAAGAACAGTTAGCTCTGAATGGTATACACAACAATTTGTTTGCAAATCATTGATGAAATCAGGAAAAAAACTGAAACGTCGCATTATACTTCATCGTATCGTTGACAGCTGTAAAAGCAAATAAAATGACGAAATGTTAGAAAAAGAATTAAAGTCTTGTCACACGTACTTACCTGGTTTACAGCCTCACTCCTTACTTTTGGTCCCTCGGGCCATACAAAAAATCTGTGGACAGTTATTTTCAACTCCTCAAGCATCTGTTGAGTCCTGAAGTACTATGATCGGATTGAATTTTTTTTATTGGTTCGAACACACGCAAAAGGTGTACAAATCTCAGAGGCGAATATTTTGAGAACCAAAAAACGATTTGTACAAAAAATGTTTTTCGTTCTTACCCTTTGCAAAACTTATGTTTTGAGCAAACAGTACACGTCCCCATCGCTCCCTAAGTACTGTGTCACAGTGGCTTGCAGAACGCCGTGCGTACATAGTACTACAGAGTACTGAGCAGGTGTCTCTAATCCAGTTCCTGATGAGTGTATCGTAACCAAGACCTGCACGTCAGTTACCATTCATTTAAGGACCGATACAGGAAATTACTGGAGCTAGCAGAAGTGCTTAATACTTGTAATTTACAACATATTTCTTGAATTATAACAGAAAGAAGACAGTTGACTCCGCAGATGAGTTGGCACTGCTGTGAAAGCTCACTTTGCGTCTGATCCACTGTGTTCAGTTTCTCTGTTGCTAATGTTCGATAATAGAATACCAAATGCACGATGATAGAATTTTCGGTCTTTTAATTTCGTAAAATTCACCTCGTATTACACATGTTTCCCTTATTCACCATGGTACACTACATCTCTTTCGTTCTGTCTGAAATGTGGCAGTCCCACATTGAATACATTATACAGTATTGCCATGGCTGTAGGAAACCAGAGAGCCACTAACGTCAAGACCATCCAGAGTTCTGGCGCCTACCTATTGCAGACGGATACGCATTTTGGTATCCCCTGCGCCGTTACTTGCACAAAGTTACGTGACACGTCTATCAGGTATTGAGGAACATGAGTGCTACACTAAAGCTCTGTATTTGTGAAGGTAGTCAAAGTGGCCCACGGAACAGCGATTTCATACATTTCATATCCCCGAAAAGAGGTCATCCTGACAGCCACTTTATTTCCGAAAGAATACTGCTATCCTGCACTGTGTGGACGCCCACTGAATACCTGTCACGGCTGTATGGTAGAGCGAAAGTTGTTTCTTTTGCCTAAGCTCACTACCAGTCTGAAGGGCAGATTCTGTCGCTGTGATCTGGAATTTGTAAACTTTGAGACAATTCCTGAAAAACAATGAATGCTTCTATTCCTGCACCATCATGTAGATTGAAGTGTCATTGTTTCAGCATAAAGGGAATGAACTAATGCTGATTTGTGGTTAAAATTCCTACGATGGCACGAAAAAATAATCGTACATCGTTGAATTACATCGTAACTAGTCATCTGGGCGTAGTATAATTGGCTGTGTAATCCATTAACACCTTGAGGTCTCTACGGTCTGAGGTACTGGAGATGTCGTGCGATAACGTGGCCTCATTTCTGTCCAACAGCTGTGATCAGTTTCGCTTCTCACGTGTGTCTAGTTTCATTGCCACACAGAAAGCACGATATGCCGAAGATTCGTCAAAATTCTGGCATTTCCTTGAAAATGCAACTAAAATTATAACGTGAACATGATTTAACATCAAAGCAGCTGGACGAATAATTTCATCGTACCGCAATTTTTTGATATACACATCAAAAAAGTTTTGCGTCACCCCGGTTCCCAGAACACCTGAAGATAGACGTTGACTGTGGGTATTGTATCACAGACACAGTCACTTTGTTCAGAGATGTCACTAAACCCGTCAAAAGATGTAAACAACCATGCATGAGCAGGGCCTATTAGACGGAGGGGGTCCGAAAGCCGATCAGTTCCAATCATTCCACCAGGAAGGAGGTACACGACTCGTGTTGTCTGTAGTTCAACCACGCCTAGACGGTCAATACCGCGGTTCGATCGCGTCCGCATTGTTACTTTGTGCTAGGAAGGGCTCTCAAGAAGGGAAGTGTCCAGGCATCTCGGAGTGAACCAAAGGGATGTTGTTCGGAAATGGAGGAGATACAGGAACTGTCGATGACATGCTTCGCTCAGGCTGCCCAAGGGCTACTACTGCAGTGGATGACCGCTACGTACGGATTATGGCTCGGAGGAACCCTGACAGCAACGCCACCATGTTAAATAATGCTTTTTGTGCAGCCACGGGAATTCGTGTTACCACTCAAACTGTGCGCAGTAGCCTGCAGGATGCGCAAGTTCACTCCCGACGTCCATGCGAGGTCCATTTTTGCAACCACGACAACATGCAGCGCGGTACAGATGGGTCCAACAACATGACGAATGGACCGCTCATAATTAGCATCACGTTCTCTTCACCAATGAGTGTCACATATGCCTTCAACCAGACAACCGTCGGAGACGTGTTTGGCGGAAACCGGGTCTGGCTGACGCCTTCGACACACTGTCCAGTGAGTGCAGCAAGGTGGAGGTTCCCTGCTGTTTTGGGGTGGCATTATGTGGGGCCGACGTACGCCGCTGGTGGTCATGGAAGGCGCCGTAACGGCTGTACGAAACGAGAATGCCATCCTCCGACAGATAGTGCTACCATATCGGCAGCATATTGGCGAGGCTTTCGTCTTCATGGACGACAATTCGCTCCCCCATCGTGCACATCTTGTGAATGACTTCCTTCAGGATAACAACATCGCTCGACTATAGTGGCCAGCATGTTCTCCAGACATGAACCCTATCGAACATGCCTGGGATAGATTGAAAAGGGCTGTTTATGGACGACGTGACCCGCTAACCACTCTGAGGGATCTACGCCGCATCGCCGTTGAGGAGTGGGGCAATCTGGATATACAGTGCCTTGATAAACTTGTGGATAGTATGCCACGACGAATACAGGCATGCATCGTTGGAGGAGGACGTGCTACTGGGTATTAGAGGTACCGGTGTGTACAGCAGTCTGGACCACCACCTCTGAATGTCTCGCTTTCTGGTGGTACAACATGCAATGTGTGGTTTTCATGAACAAAAAAAGGGCGGAAATGATGTTTATGTTGATCTCTATTCCAATTTTCTGGACAGGTTGCGGAACTCTCAGAACCGAGGTGTTGCAAAGCTTTTTTTGTTGTGTGTATAAAGGGCAGTCAAATGAAAACAAGGCAGACGGAAAAAAGTAAGCAAACTGTATATTGTTTCTCAAGTGATTGCCGTAACTGTTCACTCATTTATTCCACTGTGGGACAAGATGGTCAGTGCCTTCTTGGAAAAAGTATGCGGTTGCCTACGGAATCTTGATTGTATCCAGTGATACACCTCTACGTTCGAAGCAAATCGACGACCGCGAATGTCTTTCTTCGGGGCACCAAAAATATGAAAATCGGATGGGGAAAGATCGGACTGTATGAAGGATATGTAAGCGCTTCCGAACGAAACTTCTGCAGTGTAATGGGACGAATCTTGGTAACACGTGAGCCCGTCCACATTTTTCCATGAAGGCACTCACCGTCTTGTGTCACGCTGCGATCAATGTATTAACATTTACGGCGATTAGTTTTGAAATTATGAACGGTTTACGTACTCTTTTTTCACCTGTATCGTTTTCATTTGACTGCTCTTTATACTATCAGTCCCAATATTTCTTTTACTTTTCCTTTTTATGCCTTGTATGAACACCTTAATAAATACAATGTGCTAAACATTATTTCGGTTTATTAGCAGTGTAAGTAACGTAAAGATTAAAAATGTAAGCAATTACAAAAGTTTCCGCATAGGGAATCGACCTCATGACCCTCGGATTACCATTTTATTGTCTAGCCGCCGCGACCATCGCTGCCTGATAAGTGCAATAACACAAATGGCTGATGTCTCCCCCGACCCGCGCTTTATTTTTCTTTTTTTCATTTTTTCCTAAACGTTTGCTCTCTGGAGCTGCCACTTCTGTCAGATTCAATTCTGGCCAAGCCTTGCATATACCATAAATTTCGAGGATATCGGTGGTGACGATGCGGTGCGGTGGCTTCCTTTCCAATAATGCGGCGCGAGATAAACAATAATTTGTAGTCCGGTTGCAGTCACAGAGAGGGATAGCGCATTGATTGGTACTCTGGTTTCGCTTTCGAGAGGACGACGGGTTAAACCCGTGTCCGGCCATCCTGATTTAGGTTTTTCGTGATTTCCCTAAATCGTTTAAGCCAAATGCTGGGATGGTTCCTTTGAAAGGGCACGGCTGCTTCTCTCCCCCCCTCCTTCCCTAATCACAGTTTGTGCTCCGTCTCTAATGACCTCATTGCCGACTGGACGTTGAAGCATAATCTCCTTCGCCTCCTCTGGTTGTCTGGTTGGAGACCAGGCAGCGGCTACACGAAACGGCAGAACTCGCAGCACTTGAAGAAGTCGATTAGATCGGTCGTCAAAAGGTTGTGAATGAAATGGAACGACAAATCAGTTGAACGCCCGGAAGCTCACCACAGATTTTTTGTTTCTTCTGCAGGTGTCCTTGAGCCGTAGTTGTGTCCGGCTCTCCGAAAAGCGCGCCAGGCGGAGTGCTTTCGCTTCGCGTCTAGAGTTTGCGGTGGCGCTTTCGGTTTGGCGCGCTATTTGGATCGCTACCGCCCTCTGGCGGGAGATGGAACAAGTGTACGGTCGCGTGACGATCGAGGCGTATGTACTGGGCGGTGACCGAGAGAGGCGGTGGTGCGAGCGGGGCCCTGCTGTTGGGGGTCGTGAACTGTTCACCAGATGCTTTGGCCGACCTCTTGGCTGTCAGGGGCTAAGTCTGCCTTATCCACATATACGTGGTTTATGAAGCTTAGAAGCCGTGGTGCAGGAGATCAGCGCGTGGGACCGTGTGTCTTGTTATCGGCCGTTGAAACCACTGGCAGCGGTTGGCTCTGACGAGCTATAGGAAGTGCAACGTGTTCCCGGCGCTGTGGTGGAGTGTGAGAGTACTGTTTTTATGTAACAGATATAAAAAAGGGGTTTTTCAAGTTCTAGTGAAGTGTATGAGTTTCTTCACCAGTGGTTTTGTTGGGGTCTTCCCACCACAGTGGCGGGAATGTGGTAATTGATTCTTGGTCGGGCCGTTTCATTCACACCTTGATTGGGTGATTTAGGGTCGGTGTCGTGTCTCTGTGGTTCAGAGTCTGTACAGGCACCGCCCTTGCTACATCTTCTGGTTTTGGGTAACTCGGGGCGATGGTGGCTTGTAATGCAAGTTTTGGGCTGATCTGCTGTGGCCCTGTAGACCACCAATAACTATTCCGACTATTGTGATCAGGGCCCCTTTCACCGAGCGAAGGAAAATTTTGTTGGGAACTACCTTTAAGGGGGGGTAGTACGTCAAACGGGCCGACTTGGAGCAGGAGAGGCACCACAGGACATTTCAATTTCCACTGTCTATACTTTTACAAATAAATTTATAAAACTTTGTCAGTATGACCAGGAAGGATTGAGAATTCACACTCTTAGCACGGAAGTTGTAAGACATAACGAAATAGTTTTTTTCTTACATGTGAAATTTCATCATTTTTTTTTCACTTACTAATGGCAGCATTTGTTGCTATAGGTACACTTTTCTTCATAAATAAGAGAGATTCTTCGATGAATTTTGCACAGCATACACACCATACTTAAAGGTTATAAAATTCTAGAATTTTCAAAATCTATTAAAAACTGTGGAAAAAACTGAGGTAATTAACTACAAAATTAGTGTTTTTTTGTAAACATGAAGTTTAAAATACAACAGCTCATTCGTTTTTTTTATAAATTAAATGAATTCTAGAGTTTCATGCGCCTGTAAGTATGGTTTGTATGCTGTGCAAAATTCATCGAAGAATCTCTCTAACTTATGAAGAAAAGTGTACCTATAGCAACAAATGCAGCCATTAGTACGTGAAAAATGATGAATTTTCACACGCAAAACAAAATTATTTTGTTATGTTTTCGAACTTCCACTGCAATGCGTGTGAATCCTGAATCCTTCCTGGTGATGCTGACAAAGTTTTATGAATTTATTTGTAAAAGTATAGACACTGGAAATTAAAATGTCCTGTTTTGCCTCTCCTGCTCCAAGTCGGCCCGTTTGACGTTTTACCCCCCTTAATGAGAAGGTTAGTGTGCTGGCTTATTCACATTTATCTTGTAACAACTGACAGGTGTAATATAAGTTATTTAATTGGCAAGAGACAACTATTTTAACTTTAGTACAAACTATCTACTTAAAGGTTTTTTTTAAGGAATTGTTCTCTTATATATATACAGAGTGTTACAAAACGGTACGGCCAAATTTTCAGGAAACATTCCTCACACAAAAAGAAAGAAAATATATTATGTGGACATGTGTCCGGAAACGCTTGCTTTCCATGTTAGAGCTCATTTTATTACTTCTCTTCAAATCACATTAATCATGGAATGGAAACACACAGCAACAGAACGTACCAGCGTGACTTCAAACACTTTGTTACAGGAAATGTTCAAAATGTCCTCCGTTAGCGAGGGTACATGCATCCACCCTCCGCCGCATGGAATCCCTGATGCGCTGATGCAACCCTGGAGAACGGCATATCATATCACAGCCGTCCACAATACGAGCACAAAGAGTATCTACATTTGCTGCCGGGGTTGCGTAGACAAGAGTTTTCAAATGCCCCCATAAATGAAAGTCAAGAGGTTTGAGGTCAGGAGAGTGTGGAGGCCATGGAATTGGTCCGCCTCTACCAATCCATCGGTCACCGAATGTGTTGTTGAGAAGCGTACGAACACTTCGACTGAAATGTGCAGGAGCTCCACCGTGCATGAACCACATGTTGTGTCGTACTTGTAAAGGCACATGTTCTAGCAGCACAGGTAGAGTATCCCGTATGAAATCATGATAACGTGCTCCATTGAGTGTAGGTGGAAGAACATGGGGCCCAATCAAGACATCACCAACAATGCCTGCCCAAACGTTCACAGAAAATCTGTGTTGATGACGTGATTGCACAATTGCGTGCGGATTCTCGTCAGCCCACACATGTTGATTGTGAAAATTTACAATTTGATCACATTGGAATGAAGCCTCATCCGTAAAGAGAACATTTGCACTGAAATGAGGATTGACGCATTGTTGGATGAACCATTCGCAGAAGTGTACTCGTGGAGGCCAATCAGCTGCTGATAGTGCCTGCACGAGCTGTACATGGTACGGAAACAACTGGTTCTCCCGTAGCACTCTCCATACAGTGACGTGGTCAACGTTACCTTGTACAGCAGCAACTTCTCTGACGCTGACATTAGGGTTATCGCCAACTGCACGTCCATTGCTGGTGTCCTCGTCGTTCTAGGTCTTCCCCAGTCGCGAGTCATAGGCTGGAATGTTCCGTGCTCCCTAAGACGTCTATCAATTGCTTCGAACGTCTTCCTGTCGGGACACCTTCGTTCTGGAAATCTGTCTCGATACTAACGTACCGCGCCACGGCTATTGCCCCGTACTAATCCATACATCAAATGGGCATCTGCCAACTCCGCATTTGTAAACATTGCACTGACTGCAAAACCACGTTCGTGATGAACACTAACCTGTTGATGCTACGTACTGATGTGCTTGATGCTAGTACTGTAGAGCAATGAGTCGCATGTCAACACAAGCACCGAAGTCAACATTACCTTCCTTCAATTGGGCCAACTGGCGGTGAATCGAGGAAGTACAGTACATACTGACGAAACTAAAATGAGCTCTAACATGGAAATTAAGCGTTTCCGGACACATGTCCACATAACATCTTTTCTTTATTTGTGCGTGAGGAATGTTTCCTGAAAGTTTGGCCGTACCTTTTTGTAACACCCTGTATATGTATATGATAAGTTTAAAATCTTATTATTGGGAAGTTGTTAGCGTCATACCTTGCAATCTCCTTTTCGTAAAGAAAATTTGTCAGCTATTGGAAATTGCTTTTGAAATTGTTTTTTTAAAAAAATGCCAGACTTAAAATTTATTATTGAGAAAGTTAAAATAAAAAGGCATCTTTAGCAGTGTGTGTTATTTCACCAGCATCTTCTGGCCCCTACTTCCACGATAACGCTTTGGAATAACATGTGTACTTGAGTTGTTGTTTGTGAACCGCCATAATTGATGGTTCAGTCCAAACGCCCTTCCATCTAATTGATGGCCTTTCGAGGAAGGCAGTGTGGCATAGCGTTCCTGTCAGTCTTCCTGCCGTTCTTCCCGCTGCGGTACGAAAGTTAGCAATTCTCAACTCTAATGTAGTTGCCGTTGCTTCACTGAAAATGTTTGTAGAGAGAATCTGGGGAGTATGTGAAAGGCACGCCATGCTTGGCGGAGAAGCAGGTGTTTGCGGGTATGAAGTACGTGTGACGTAAGAGAGTGGTGCAGCTCCAAGTGCAGAAAGCGGCGAGGCGCGTGCCCTCGTTAGCGCGATCTCGTCGCCAGCTGCCGCTCGCCGCGAAGCTCTCACCTGCAGCCGGAGAGGACGTCCAGCAGGCTGCTCTTGCCCGCGCCGGACGGGCCCAGGATCGCTGTCAGCCGGCCAGACTTGAAGGTGCCGCTCAACCCGTGCAAGATGGTTTTACTCGGCTCTGAAACACAAATGCCCGTTGTGTGACTTCTTAACGTCTTGCTTTGCCCTTGGTGGGTGAAATCAGGTAACTAAGACGTGTCCATTAGGCTCTAGACTTGGACATGGACTTCGGTGCCTTCGCCGTCACTGTTATGTGGACTATGGCGATAAAAGTCCTTAAATCTCGAATGTAGTTTACGGACTGAAACATGTATTTCATCGGAAATACTTCATTCCCAGTACGTCCCCCCTTTATCTTGACCACCAAAAATAAGCCGGCCGGAGTGGCCGTGCGGTTCTAGGCGCTACACTCTGGAACCGAGCGACCGCTACGGTCGCAGGTTCGAATCCTGCCTCGGGCATGGATGTGTGTGATGTCCTTAGGTTAGTTAGGTTTAATTAGTTCTAAGTTCTAGGCGACTGATGACCTCAGAAGTTAAGTCGCATAGTGATCAGAGCCATTTGACCCATTTTGAACCAAAAATAACTTTTTCTCTAGAAGCACAATAAACAGTTGTATCAACCCACACGTCGATCAGCACCATAACCACGTTGACTGTCTTTCTTGTATCTCTCTTCGATACGAAGTTATAAGCTAATGCTCAAGCGGATCGGAAAGAACAATCCCGACATATTCCACTGCGAATTTCTGCCCGAATTTTCATAACCAAACGAAGAGTGCTTAATGGACGTATGGGATATCAATTTCACCAGCATGAGGTCTAGTTTTGCAAAGAAAGACCTAATTCCTTGAAAGAAATCAGCGTAAATAAGGAAAACGTTATTAGCTGTTTGGTACAAAATTGAAACATTCGATGAACAGCTGCTGTTAACTATGTAAATAAGGTGTCAGATCGGCCGGTGTGGCCGAGCGGTTCTAGGCGCTGCAGTCTGGAATCGCGCGGCCGCTACGGTCGCAGGTTCGAATTCTGCCTCGGGCATGGATGAGTGTGATGTCCTTAGGTTAGTTAGGATCAAGTAGTTTTAAGTCTAGGGGACTGATGAACTCAGATGTTAAGTCCCTTAGGGCTCAGAGCCATTTGAACCATTGAGTTGTCAGAAAGTTCATCCATTCAGGGCCTAGCTAATATACGCATAAAAAAATACAGTGGTATGATATTTAATTAAATAACAAAATTCTGAAATAAAAAAACTGAAAAAATATTTAAACTTTTGTGAAATAAAGTGACTAATAGACGAAATAAAGTAGATTACAGAAACATTTGATGCGCCTTCGAATGATGCTCGAAATCATGTACAACAAATGAAGGGCCTACCGAGAATCTGAATCTCAATGTTTAACTTAGCCTTTCTTTCTTTCGCTTGTGCCATGTTCCCGCAGGACGCACGGTCGGCGTGGTTAATCGAATTTGGCAATTTTAGATTAAGGGCTGGCCGGATACCCTTCCTGCTACCACCCTGTACCCCCAGGGACGGAATTAGTGTACCCCAACCTCTCTGCAACTAGTGTAATCCATGTAATAGTGCGAAAGTGTGCAGGTGTCTGCGAGCCGTGTAACTGAGGCGGGACATGGGGACCAGCCCGCTATTCACCTAGGGGGATGTGGAAAACCGCCTAAAAACCACATCCAGGCTTGCCAGCACACCGACCGTCGTCGTTAATCCGCCGGGCGGATTCGATCCGGGGACGGCGCGCCAACCCGAGTCCACGAAGAAGCGCGTTAGCGCTCTCGGATAACGTGGGCGGGTTATGTTTAACTTAGCCTCTTATAACTTTAAAGCGTACTAGGCGATATTTCCCTGTTGGATTATATAGGCTGCTCGACCTCATTTGCTGTACCTCATTTCTAGCATCAATCAGATGCGCGTCAAATGTTTTACTACGCTACTTTATTTCTCAGTTTTCAATAAGTTATTCCACAAAAGATTTCACCTCTGTTTTCAGTTTTTTAAAAATTTAAATAGCGTCCTATGTTTTTATAAGGTAATCCATCTCTTCAAGACCTGTTCAAAAACACATCACCATCGCTGTATATTGTGTCCAAATTTAGTGATTTGCGATCTTTGTTATTACCGTCCGCGTTCGCGTAAGAAGTCAGAGGCACTTTGCACGCGAAATTTAAAATTTTTGCGCCCTCCTCTTTTGCTCGCTGCACTACGAATACTATTACATAATGTGAACGGCTATTTTAGTATTCCTACTCTTCTGCTGATGTTCGCCGGGTAAGCAATCATACGAAATGCACGTATGATCTTCAGATAAATATATTACTGTCCTAGTTGAAATTCACAAATGTTTTTGTTGATTAATCTACAAAAAACATTTATGATACCTGAATATTTCATTCTGATAATCATTATTTACGATTATTTCAATTAATATGAGAAAGAATCTTATTGTTGAGGAACAATGTACTGTGCGACGTATTTGTTTTTCTATCCGCCGTGCAATTAACTGATTGAGACGTTCATTTTATTTTGGTGAAGGTCGAAACCTACAAGTTCGTGATTTGTTTCAAAGATAATTTCGTTACAACTTGCAAATTGAAGGGCACGCTTGAGTGTCGTATGCCGGTAGATAGAAAAAACAAATATTCAGTCACTTATTCAGCTTTTAAATATCCTGTCACTTTATCAAAAACTTAATACAAAACTGACTCTCCTATAGTGAGACACAGTGCAGGTACTCGGAATAACTTAACTCGTCCAGTTACTGAGGTTGACAGCAAACAAATGGAAAGACATGAAAACTGCGTACCTGTCATTCAGTCAATAATCTCCAGTTGAAGAGCTGTAAAGCCTCCTTGACTGTCGCAGGACATAACATGGAACACTAGACACGTGCCGGCCGCTGTGACCGAGCGGTTCTAGGCGCTTCAGTCCGGAACCGCGCTGCTGCTACGATCGCAGGTTCGAATTCTGCCTCGGGCATGGATGTGTGTGATGTCCTTAGGTTAGTTAGGTTTAAGTAGTTCTAAGTCTCTGGGACTGATGACCTCAGATGTTAAGTCGCATACTGCTTAGAGCCATTTGAACCATTTGAACTAGACACGAAGAGAACTGTGAAACGTGTTTACAGTGCAGCTGAAGGCAATGGTCAAAGAGGTCAACGAAAGTACCCCAACTGTTTCCGTGCACGACGATGTCCGCATCGTGGCACGTTTACTCCAATCCACGTTCGATTTTGCAATACCGACACATTCGTGGAAACAGGCCTAATGCAGTAAGGCCACGGTCGGCGCGTACACCTAAGCTCTGGGGAAGACATGCTGTTACGTTTTGAAAACAAACCCGAGACAAGTACACGAACAACTGCCACAGTGTTGAATGTTTACCACATAGCGAAGAAAGTGTTGCTTGGCAGTTGCTTCATCCTGTCCGTCCTGCCAGAGTACAGCTCCTAGGACTAGATGATTACCCATCTCGGCTTGAGCATGTATGCTAAGGAAGTTCCTGAAGTTGTTCTGTATATAGATGAGACACATTTTTCTCTGCACCGCATGTACTAATGTCATAAGTCACAACTTACACTGCGGGAAAATGAAAACTCGTGTACAACATTTATGCAATGTTATCAGGGATAATTATCAATAAACTTGTACGATAGTATCACGTGTAACTACTTTCTTGGAGCCTACATGCTGCCTCCTCGACTCCCGCGCATGCACACACACACACACACACACACACACACACACACACACACACACACACACACACAAGTCGTTAATTCCTAAAACAATCAATTTCTTGGCATTTTCTTTTTTCATTGCAGAAACATCTCATGTACTCGTTGTGCTTCTTCTTCCCCTCTTCTGTCCACTTCTTTCCTGTTTTCTTCTTTTCGGGTATTTGCTCTTTCTCTGATTTTTTTCTCTGTATTTTTTCTTTTCTGTCGTCTCTTCTGTGGAGATGTTTAGTTTTATGAGGTCTTCCATGGTTTCCTTTGCCCAGTTGGTTTTGACGGTATTAATTGTCACTTTGTTAAAAATCTTCTTGGCCAGTCTATTTTCGTTCATCTTATGTATGTGCCTGTAGAACTTTGGCCCTATTTTCCTGATTTTCTTTATAATCGTCTCTGTCTGTTTGTTCAATTCTTTTGTAGGTCTCTTTATCAAGATCCTCTCTCTCTCTCCGAACAGGTGAATAGATCTTTCTACGTACTTTCCTTTCTTGTTTTTCCATCTCTTTGTTTTTTATTGTTACCTTGATTATTATTGTTTCTGAGACGTACAAAGGCTCTGGTAAGTCTACTGTACTATAGTGTCTTAATCTGGCACTGACGAAAATGCTTTTTTTTGTTGTAACGGTTCGACGTAAGTCTGTATGCCTTTGTGGTTTTGTGGTCCTTTCTTCATTGGATGTCGTATTTAGCCGTGGTTCCTGTATGATCTCTCCCAGGTATTTAAACATTTCTTCTTGTTTTATCTCTCCATACTTAGTTATCAGGTGGTGTATGTCTATGGATTTTGTGACCACTGTACTGCGTTTTGTCATATGTGATTTGTAGTCCTGTTTTGGCTCAGATTTCGTGTAAAAAAAACAAAACGGAGGAACAAAACAAATATTTTCTCTGTATGTTATTAAGAACAAGAAATGTGATTTAGTTTTTAGCTTCTTCAAAGTTTCGACGCCTTTGCCCTCAGAATATCTGCACAAACTGTTGGCATTGTAGAGACAAGATTTTGTAGTGTTTTGCAGATATTGCAATCTAACAAGTCTGTAAATTATTCTATATCTCTTCAGCATCAGATGACCTCAATCCTTTGACTTTCCTGTCTAGTTCATCGCATAAGACTTCAGCGCAGTGGATTTACCATCTGTTTTAGAAATCTACAGTATCATGGATAATGTACAACAAAAAATAAATAATCCACAAACACAGAAAAGTGGAAATAACATATGCGTAATTTTACGAGAGACAAGTTGCTATTAAGAACCGTGTGGCAGACAGATTCAGATCTGCCAAAAGAAACTAGCACACAACAAAACGTCGGTAATCAGTTGTCAGTCAAGTGTGTGCTTGTCGGAGATTTTGTTGTTCTACAGCAGAGTGGACAGAGAGGGCAGCAGTTAGCAGCGAAGCAGACGGCAGAGTGGAAGCTGACAATGACGAATTTGTTTCTGTACATGGAGTACACTGTAAGTTGCTCCAGAATGGCTACATTAATCGTTATTTTTATGTGTGCTACTGGTGGATCTGTCGGGTTTACGGAACTTTTCCTGGGCAATGTAGTTTTCACAAGTGACTGTGAAAGCCATGGACGAGGTTATACTGTATTATTGTAGCCATTTCGTAGCTGTTGTCTTCCATCACCTAGTGTGGTATTTTCTAGATGAAGAGCTTTCTAAAGGAGGATCGTGCTAGAGCTGCCGGTGCAGAATGATAAATTCCAGTTGATGTCTTTAATCATGGATTTTCCAAGTATGAGACCAATTTATTTTTAATTTATTAATCTTCATATTCATCCCTTTTTTTTCTTGATCCAATGTGATTGTCTACACTCGAGACCTGTTAATTTCGTACTTTATTAATTATAGCTAGTTTCTGTGAAATCACGTTTTAAATGCATTCTATCCCTTCTCACCCAGCTTTCATGTGGTTAGGGTGGCACTTTCATTCAGTGGACTCCCTTGATGACGCCTGCAAGGAAAATTATGTTTATAAGTGATTATATGTAGAAGTGCGGTTTCATTGGTGATAATATGCTTATGTGTTGAGGAACACATAGAGATGTTTCATATTTGAATTTGTGCTGACTGATTCATGCCGTCTCACTCTATTTACGCTCTGTAAGGAAAGGAAGGAAAAGTAACTGGTGCTGGCAGCCACTCGAAGGTTTGCCACTTATCTCCCCGTTGCAGTACTTCATGGTATAAAGAGCATTTTATACCACCTGCAGCTTCTTTCGAACGATGCCCATGATCTACAGTTTCACCAGCTTTTCAGTTTCTTCTAAATCCAGTAATCTAGAGCTCATTTGTTTGAGGGCTCTTTTTCGTCTGTGTCAATCTACTTCTGATGTCTAACTTGCATTTGTCTTCCTGTGAAGTATTTCTTAGGGTGGACAATTATATCACTTCTTTTTTTAAGGTACCTTTTTGAAGTTAAGTTACTTGTTGTTCACTTTTATCTTAATTCTGTTCATATTCTGTACGCCAGTGTGTGTCACAATAGAGTCGAAGTTGGAAGCAGGATTGAAGGTTTCAAATCCCGACTAATTTCCATATTTACGTTTTCATCACTTATTCTTATTTAGGCAAATGCAGGATTGGAAAGGACCGATAAACCAAAGTCTTTCATTTCCATCATATTTTTTGCTATTGTGTCGTCTGTCCCCTTAAACAGACAGATATATAGGTCTTCTCTACTTTCGGTCAGAGAGGTTAATCCTTCTCCAATCTTTAGCGTTGTTATCTGCTCAGTTACAGTTTTAAGATCTCTCACCGGCGCTGTACTAAAGCCTATTTCCAAACTTTTTGCTTGTGCTTTGCTTGAGAAACAAAGTTTTTTCTTAAAAAGTTCAATCGTTAGTAAACGCAATGTGAAAATTACTTCTCCATCTTTTTTGTTCTAAAACCAAATTAATCTTCGTACAATATGTCTCTAATATATACTTCTTTTTTCTGTATACTGCACTAAACTGAGTTGTCATGTGTCATGAGGAAGGTCGTCCTGTTTCAAGACATGCCGCGTGTTAAGCCTGAAAGTTGCGTAAGAGGCGAGTATAGAGACAACGTCTGAGCAAACTGTTACAGACACGTGCTTAGTGAAGATGACAGCCACAAGTTAGCCGCGTCTGAACGCAGGATAACAGCTGGTGCAAAACACGTGTTTGTAAACATACCAGAGATTAAAGAATTCGGATTTCAGAGTTCAGCAGTGTCTCTAATGGATTCGACGAACGGACGTGACGTCACCTACACAGAGCCACATGGAGCGGTCAAGGCTCTTGTGTGAGACAGATAGCCACCGACTTCAACGTGGGGTGTCTGGAAACCATTTCTATCAGGACGGTAGGGCGACGAGGGTTCCCGAAAGGCTTCAGCAGCCGATATCGACTAGTGTTCCTTTGCCTTTGTCTTCCTCTGCTGTAGTTAGCAGTTTAATAACGTAATATGTCAGTCTGGTCTTTCGATAAATTTGAGATTAGTCAACTCCTCGCTTCTTGGGAAATTAATTTATAAAGTTTTTTTCTTTCTTCAGAGGTTCAGAGTAACAGTTAAAATAATACCTTACTTGCTGTTTGACCCTCGACATATGTACTTCTGAAGGAACAATGAGATGCCACTCACTATATCCTCCTAATCAACAATATTCTGTGTATGTAAGGCTATTCGAATCGACAGTATGTCAAATTTTGCTGTTCTCGCTCCGAAGGTGGTCAGGATGCCACTATGTGTGCGTCATTCTAGCCGATCGGTACTTGCGTGCCAGCAGAGGACTATTTGCCACTCAGTGGCGTTCTCCGACTGCAGTGTTAATTACGCAGGAGGTTTGCCGTTCCCTGCTTCGAGGCCTGGAGTGGTAAGTGGTATCAGGAAATACCCCGCAAACCGCGTGATTTGCAACTGTGGTGTTTCCTGGAAAAAACATACAGAAGTGTTAGCGTGGCGTGAAGACCGCATGATAGATTCTCTTCTTGGTTCGTGTAAGTGTGACCGAAACCTGATTCTATAATGATAGATCATAGTACAGAGATGTGTCACTACCTGGATAAATAAATTAACTAAAAAAATATGTTATAAATGTAGTGAAGGCAATGCTAAGGCGAAAAATTAGGAATTAAAGATGAAATATACATACTGTTTGGTGGATTGGAGCGGTTTGTTTGGGGGAAGAGACCAAACAGAGAGGTCATCGGTCTCATCGGATTTGAGAAGGGCGGAGAAGGAAGTGGGCCGTGCCTTTTCAAAGGAACCATCCCGGCATTTGCCTGGAGCGATTTAGGGAAATGACGGAAAACCTAAATCAGGATGACCGGACGCGGAATTGAACCATCGTCCTCCCGAATGCGAGTCCAGTGTGCTAACTACTGCGCCACCTCGTTCGGTAGTGTTTGGTGGAAAATCCTATTGAAAATAAGGGAATTTTTCACTTGAAACTGCATAAAGTCTGTTACATGTATCTGATGCTTCCTCTGTGTAAGGGGAAACAAATAAGTTTTCGTTTAAAGGCCGAACAGTCCAGAATCGGTATGCCAATCAACAAAAATCGCCGTGAGCATTGACCCAATAATCCCAAAGGTTCTGTCTGCTGCGTGAAGTGCGTAACTGCCCGCGGCACATCTTCGTCCGACACGAATTGGCGATGTTACGAGGCCTTCTTCAAGTGATCGAAGCCGTGATAATCGCACGCGGAGGGATCAGGAATCTAGGGCGGGTGCTCAAAAGTCACTCATTTGCTATAAGGGAGCGCAAGTGTTTTCATGAAGCTGCAGAACTACTTGTCGCGCACCAGCGACCCTTGGTTCTCCATTCCGCAACGGTGGTTTCCGACAGACATGCTGCGTCACTCAAATTCTACATTCTCCGACGGCTTTCAACCGGCGTTCGTCCCTCAGCAGCCAAGAAAAGACTAACAGCACTTTGATCCTGTTTGTACGCATTTGGTAATAACATCGCAACAGCTAACGTTTCTGAATTTACCACAGGCACATCGGAAAGAAGCGAATGCCACACTAATGTATTGCCTACAAGTCGGTGCTTACATATCCTCACCGGAGTCACGCTGTGTTGCATATACGATGCAGTAAAGACCTCAAACGAAAACTTTGTGATCAGCCCTTACAATCAATTTCTTTGCTTTTATCATGTTACTGTATACGAACACTGAAGTCCACATGTAGCAGATTGGTATTTACTATGAACTCTAGGGCAAAAAGTATCATCTGCGACGTTTCAATAGAATTTCTCTGTTTTTCGCTATTTTGGACACGAAATCTTTCAGTGGTCTGCGACCACGTTTGGCTCAAATAATTTACTCTTGTCTTAGATGCCAAAATTCTTTTATTTTTATTCCTGACGCATTTAACTATATAGCATACTCAGATCTTAACGGTATGGATACACAATATCTAGCCAAAACTGAACAGTCTTACTCAAAATCAGAGGCCAAACAACAGTTCCAGATTTGTGAAGGATAAGCACTCTCATCTGTCGGCATGCTGGATATATAAAACACCGTATACGTGCGGTAAGATCTACAGTGGAATTACCAAAAGAACGTGTATACACAGCTGGAGGAACATAAACACTTTGTCGACGATGGGAAAGCAGAAAAATCAGATTACCAGAGCATCCTCTTCACTCAGGAAACATGAAGCTTTCCGAAATCAGAATTTTATCTACAGTGACGACCTATTATCCACGACTATGTAAAGAAGCCAATGAAATATATAAACATGACGATAATCTTAACAGAAAAAAATTAAGCCATGAAAATTAGTGATATTTCCATAGTATTTATGTTGCTCTCAAACTCTCGTCCTGTCAGCCGGCGAGAGTCTGCAGAACCGGACCTCTGAAGATGTACAGCGCAGCGCTGGACTAAATATTAGGAACGAAAAAGTTTCATGAATCGCGGCCACACAACACAGAAGACTCGTCTGTTACAGTGTATTGTTCTCATATATATCAAAAGACATGATGTAATGGAAGAGAACTGTCCAATTATTGATGTTACGCTACTTTTACATGACCCTGCTGTTTTCACATCATGCAAATGCTCTCGATATAATTGATGAAGGTTTTCAGAACTCCAGGGTGATTTTTATGCGATTTAACTTACGCACATGCTTCATTACAAAAGTGAGCGTTTCAGGATCAACCTCTCCGTTATGCCACGCCTTTCAACACCCTTTTGCAGTACTGACGTCGAGCAACAGTATCTGAATTGGCCAGGCGACACATTACCTTTATTTCCTTAGGTTTTAATTTGACTTTGTGCAAAGGTCTGTGAACAGACGGTACTACACTGAAGGGCTAACTGCCGTAAAAAAATCTTGGTCCTCTTCTCAAAGTCGCTACTAACTCGACTAGTCCGACACTCCCACCTACCCACTCACCCCCCCCCCCCCCACACACACACACATAGGAATTGTCTAGGTCATGATGGTAATGTAAGACTCCTTTTGTACAGTTTATTTACAGTTGTTACTGATTCACTGATTTACTGCCAATAGTGTAATTGAGCACACTGCCAATTTGTGCACAGTATGTTACAGCTATTTATGCTAAAGATCCACAACCAATTCTTCCATCAAGCTCGCTCCTCTGTAGCGCTTCCTCTACTTCGCTACTGCTTTCTGGCGCTGAGGTTTTCCTGCACACCACAACGTCATCATGGAGATCTCCATGCAAGCCAATAGATTAGACACATAGTGAATCAGAAACCGACAGACTTTCAGAGGTTGTGGCATGGACGAAAACACGAAAAAATGTTTAGTAAACAGGGACTATAAAATTCATACATTAAAAACTATGAGCACTTGTTCGTCTTCGTTACCGTAAAACACACCTCTTCTGCTGAAAGCTCTTTGTTTTCCATATTTTGAGAGGCGGTACTATGGGCCAACAGAAGAAACAAAGAGTCCAGTAATCAAGGGCTCTAAAGCGCCTACATTAAGAGATACGAGCAGTTGTTCCTCTTTGCTACTGTGAACCCCATCTCTTCTACGGAACAATAGCTCTTGAGATGTGCACTTTAGAGCCCATATGTAATGGGAATTTTTTGCTTATTTTGGTCCTTACTACCGCCTCCAAAATTTTTTCGGTAGAGTTCTGATTCAACCTGCACCCGCCAGGTAAGTCGAGAGCGCTAATGCGCTGCTTCCTGGACTCGGGTAGGCGCGCCGGCCCAGGATCGTATCCTCCCGGCGGATTAACGACGAGGGCTGGAGAGCCAGCCAGCGTGGATATGGTGTTTAGGCGGTTTTCCACGTCCCATTAGGTGAATACCGGGCTGGTCCCCACATCCCGCCTCAGTCACACGACTCGCAGACATTTGTACCACGTTTGCACTCTTTCATGATTTACACTAGATGCTGACAGCTGGGGTACACTGATTCGATCCCAGGGGGTACGGGGTGACGACTGGAAGGGCATCCGGCCACCCCTTCAAATTAACCTTGCCAAATCCGATTGTAACCACGCCGACCCTGCGCAAATTGCGAGATAAGGCTTAAGTAAAAGAAGAAGAAGAAAAGTTCTGTTTCAACCTGGATATGTGGTGAACAGTTCTAGCTTTATGAAATTTCCTTGTGTTAGGTAAAATAAAACTAACTCGGGAAATATTTACAATAAGACCGATGCAGAACTGACCTACGTCAACGAACATCACAGTAGGTGCTGGAAATGGCCGCCTTTTGACGTCGATGCAGCGCTATGCTCGATGTCTCAAACTGTGAGAAACACGAAGCAGTTCTGTCTGACATCCAGCAGCAATAGCATGTTCATTTTTCTGCTGCAGCACTTCCAGTGTGTGGGGGTATTTGAACACAACTATCTCTGAGTTAAAAATCACGGGGAGAGAGAGATCAGACGACAGGTGTGGCCTCTGTTGATTGTCGTCGCCTCACTGAACCTCTCATGCCCTCATGACAAAATTATCAAGACGGTATCTGCTGTTGCTCCGTTTTGCTGTAAATGCACGTAGAGCCTTTCATCTTCTGTGAGTTGTTATTCATATGTATTAAACTGTAGTTAACAGTTATTGCAGTCTGTATTTTAGAGTGTTTGTGTAGTTCGATGCAAATGCCTTTCAGATATACATGCATGCATGTCTCAAGGAACACACACTGCGGAGAATCTACAGCCCTGTTAAATACATGAAACTTCACTGCTTTGGCTGCCGAGCACAGTAGGAAGCATGGATCGGTCCTGGAGGAGTGTTCGGATAGCCGAAGTTGTTAAGGCGACCACTCGCAATATTCAGGAAATCCGGGTTCGAGTCCCGGTCCGACACATATTTTCATGTGTTTCAAGTAAATGGTACAGCTGATGTATAATCGTATTCGCAGTCTGCGAATACATTTCATGTATACTAGTTAGTACTGACAGTTTGGTGAAAGAATAGTGTTGCAATGGTGTTTGCATAATCTTGAAATTACGCAACGCCTCTCCAGAGCACTGATGGTCGTTTTCAGATACATAATAACGCATATCCTGTTAGTTCATATACCCTAACACACTGAACCAGGCACAATGTGAAGAAATGAAAAACTGAGGATCCAAAAGTACTGAACCCACTTCATTCAGAAGCCACCGGCAGAACTAAAGACGTGAAAGTTCGTCTGGAAGCTTTAACTCAGACGCAACACTAATTGTAAGTACACGGATGCAAGTCATTTTTGATAATATTTCGACCCGACGCTCTCTTATAACCCAGTTGCACAGACAAACGGCGTTGAGATGTAATCAGACTTTGTTCCAGATTTTCCTTCACTCGAGCAATGTTCTCTGGTCTTTGAACTCTATTCGGATATTTACATGTTTTATACGCTACAGAACCCGTTTCACTCCATTTAGCCACTAGGTTTTGCATTGCAGATTTTCCTGTAAGTTTGCCGAGATACTGCCAGTCTTAATCTCTTGCGCACTATTTTTTGTTGCATTCATCTACACACTAAACATGTCTACTCCTTTCTCTCACACAAGCGTAACGACAACACAGCAGAGTGCTCGGATCAGAGCATGAGGGAGATGCGTGGTGCATCTAAATCGCAGCTTCCAGTATTTTCTATGATGGACAGTCCTTGTCTTTTTTTGTTTTAGTCATCAGTCTTCTGACTGGTTTGATGCGCCATTAGTCTTCTGACTGATTTGTTGCGGCCCGCCACGAGTTCCTGTCCTATGCCAATTTTTTCTTCTCAGAGTGACACTTGCAACCTACGTCCTCAATTATTTGTTGTATGTATTCCGATCCCTGTCGTCCTTTACAGTTTTTACCCTCCACCCTGTTTGTTAACACGGGTTGATTTCGTGCCAGTTTTATTTACTCTAGACCTTGTGCTGATTTCTGCTTTCTAGGAACTCCTGATTCCAAGCATTCCATTGTTCACTAGGCGACAGGGTGGCAAGAAACACAACATGACCTTTGGCGCTATCCCTCTGGATATCATGGACGAAGAAGCGAGCTGAATTT
This sequence comes from Schistocerca piceifrons, assembly GCF_021461385.2. Classification (NCBI taxonomy): domain Eukaryota; kingdom Metazoa; phylum Arthropoda; class Insecta; order Orthoptera; family Acrididae; genus Schistocerca; species Schistocerca piceifrons. The sequence goes on along the minus strand of NC_060140.1, from coordinate 770,231,545 downwards.
CACAGGACTGCTGTTTGCGAAATCCATGTTGAGTGCTGCAAAGAAGATTTCCAAAACGGTCATAATACTTGAACATGAAGCATGTTCATAATTCGACAATAGAATAATGTCAGCTTGTAGGCTTATATTTAGGCGCATCCCCTACTATCCTTTTGGACAAAAAGAATGACCTGTGCTTCAATCGGTTGAAACGTTTCATCGCACCAGCCAACGATACACTATTGGCAGATTTTATAAAAATGAAAAGTTACTCTTCAGGAATATCCCAGCGGTGCAGTTGAAATGTGGAATTATAAAGACAGGCAGTAAAAGAATCTAGAAATCACGAATCAGTACGGACTTATTTATATTTTACATTGTGACGAAGTAAATCAAGTGGAGGTACTAGATTCACATATACCTTTTCGTTCATTTTAGCTGTGGTTCTCGCAGATAACATGATTTAGCCCACACTAAGGCTTTAATAACCATAAATGTAACTGCAGTAAATGAGCCTTACAGTCTGTGCGCGATAACTTGGTGTAAATTCCAGATCTGAGATTCTTGTCAGTATCTGTTTTGTAAAGTGATCCGATAACGTATGTAGCGTGGAATTTAAATTTGCCACTGCTACACATACCACCAGTAGCATTAATATATGCGTGAAACAGACTGAAATTAACGTTGCTGTATACCTTGCTAAGCTGCTAGAGCTGTTCATACAATGGTTCAGAACGCAGTGAAATTTCAAAACAGTCAGACCACTTCTACCACTTCTACGTACACCCTTCGCAATCGTTAATAGAGGTCAGTCCGTCTTGTTGCTCAACTGGATGTCTGCACGTGCAGTCGCTTAGCTATTTTTCTTTCAAAAGCTGTTACGTTATTTCTGACCTGTATTGTTGTTGCATCAGCTCGTGTGTGTGGCGCCGTTTTTGTGTCTAATGAGTAGTGCAAGGACACCCGCACACCCACACACCCATCCGCCCACCCACCCACCCACCAACCCACCCACCCACCCACCCACCCACCCACACACACACACACACACACACACACACACCAGAGAGATACAGCTTCTCAGTAACTCTCGAATCAGTGTCTTTCTTGCGGGAAAAGTGCCGTGAGATGGCCTCGGAGGAACTCTTACGAGAGCTGAGGGAGTCTCAATTCCCATGCCGTTACTTCTTTATGATGCCAGCAGCCGCAAGTTTCCGTTGCTGGCTTTCTCACACCTGTGTGCCACCTATACGACTCTGGCCTGTCCATGTCTCATTACCCAATCCTTTTCCACTGTAGGAAATAATAAAAGGAACGTTTTATCTCCCAGGTGGCATGTTTTTATCTTGTCTGTTTGCTGAAGGCCGCTGAAAGTTTCCTTTTCCTCTCAGAGTGTGATATGAATCAGAGACATTTTAGTAATTTAATGAGCGTCGCTTGTACTTCGCTCCACAACTTCCTATATCGTGGAGATCTTCCCATCTCCATGACTATTATCTATTGCCTACACTTAGAATTTTTATATATTGCTTCTCTCTACAGAGTTCAGTTAAGTATTGCGAAATTTCTTTGACACAAAGTGAAGACATTAACATACATTTCAGACACACACTTTCAAAACATAAAGGCACGACATAGTTTTCGTTCGCTGATATGTCGATTTCATTTAATAATACTATTTGGGATATTAAGATATATGTGGCAATCTTCTGTAAATGCAACAAGTAAGGCCATCTGTTAATGGCGTAGGAAACCATTTGTATACACATTTTCCTTTTTTTTTTTTTTTGAAAAGTTGTAATTATAAATATTATTAGTTTCTATATTCTCTACAGCTAAACAATACAAAAATAGTAGTAAATTTATGAGAGAAACGTATAAAAATATGTTTTTATTATGTCTGCAAGAGAGGCAAAGACTTCTTTTATTGTAAAGAAGCCGGTTGACTGCCTGGCAATGTGGCGGTATGCGTTGCTTGGAACGCAGTTGTATGAAAACGTACTATCTGGAAGAATGGAATGGCTTGACATAATAACAGTGACGACGTATCAGAGAGAGAAGAAGAAATTTATTGCCCTATAAAGGCGCCACAGAGATGCGAGTAAAATCGCGACATCCATGGCAACAATCCAGCTAAGTTCGAAAACGTGTTGTAAAGTGCAGCTTCTTATTGAATATTGAAACACTTATTTAGTCATAAATTCATTAAAAGACAGTAAAATAAATTACATTTCTTTTATTCAATGACCTATAAGCGTAAAGCAGTAGTAAATTTGGCGCTTAAACTGGTATAAAGTCTCTTCAAGAAACACTCTTCGCCATTGCAGTAAAAATAATAGATTTCAGTAGTTGCATCATTTCAATAGTTGCACTGTGTTTACTGTGTTAATATCAATGTTTTTTAGTGTAGGTCGCATTAATGAGCGTGTGACTGATTACTATTATTATTAAGACACCATGTTATTATGTAATGATCTGCTTCAATATATGACGTAATTAGGAATACCTCCGTCACCCTTCAAATTATCGTCAATGTTTTTTTCTCTCTTATAAAATTACAGTTTCAACGTTCTGCAAACACACCCATAAGTTAGATTCTACAACTGCATGTGCTTGCAGTATATTCGTTACAGCACGGTGTTGCGTAGTCCAATGGATTCGCGGCCACACCTCTTAAACAGGACAATTAAATAGTAAATCCTGACAGCCATGTTGTAGAAAACGTTTCTATACACTTGTTCACTGCCTGTTCTCTCTAGTGCCTCTCCATGTAGTATTATATCTGCGGTGTTCTGTACCACGTTGAATAGATTCCTCTGAGTTTTCCAAGGCCCATGTTCTACTTACATGGAATGCTGTGTATCACACACAGTTCAATTTCATGAAAATACACTGAGTGGCCAAAACAATGGTAAGGTACTGGACTTGATGTCGGTCGTAGGCTGTTGAAGCCTACACGCTGCACTTCAACACTTGGCGGAGATTGGTCCCACACTCAAATCGTTCCTCTCTTACCACAGATGGTCCACTGTCCCTTAAACCGCGGTCACGGTGGCTCCGATATCGGTGAATCCTGCCGACAACCATATCGACTGAAGACAGCCTATGTTTTCAAATCGGTACACCGCCACGTGCACAGTCAGAATGCAGCCGATATCGCTGCCTAAACGCACAAACATCGGTTGACCACCGGTGAAGTTCAGATCAGTTTTTTTTTTCTACGCTAATACTGCCCAGCGTTCTTAAACTCCAAATATGGCCTGTGGGAAGCTGATAAGTTCAGACCAAGAAAGAAGTCTGTGACATCCTGAGAATGAAAAATTTCATAGTCGGGTATAGTTCGGAATCTGTGGACTGAAACTGCAGCTTTACTGGAAACCACAAGTAGGCAAAATTTTTATCTTTTAGCGTAAAGTATAATCTCAAAAATAATTCGTTCAAGTGCGAATGGTGGTGTATATTACACTCAAAGCTACCGGAGCTGATCTTTCTTGTTAAGACATAAAGGCTGCCAGTGGACATTGATTTATAACAATGTGGTAAATTGAAAACTTGTGTCAGGTTGGGATTCGACGTGGGTCTCCAGCTTTTTCGCTAGACAGTTGCGCTGAACACTACGCCACCCGGACACAGCGGTCAACACAACTGCAAGGACTATCGTAGCACATATCCCATAAGACCAAAATACCAGACACTACTGATGTAGTGCCTCTGCTCATTGGCCTCATTATTCGCACATCTCGCCGATTCCCATAAGAGTTAAAACAAAACGTGCACCTGTGCTGAAGGGATAATTGGCCATCATCGCCTTAATTAGATATGTAGTGCCTCTTATTTAGGACGTGCCCGAAAGAACAGACATCATTTTGATCCTGCGGCCACTATGAATCAAGACATAAAGGAATTAAAGACATCAGCTGCCCGTGGGCAATGATTTATGTCAAGGGAGAAGTTGAAAACATTTGTCTGACCGGGATTCGAACCCAATCTCCTGCTTGCTAGGCATTTGCGCTGACCACTACACCTGTAAGTAGGCTGTTTATGTTTTCTCTATGTAAGTAGGCTGTTTATGTTTTCTTATTGGCAACGTTACGTAGCGCTCAATATGAAAATCACTGGCTGTGCTGTGTGCAGTCTGTGGCTGCTTTGCATTGTTGTAATACTCGTTATTGTAGTGTTAGGCAGCTGGCTGTGAACAACGCGTAGCGTTGCGCAGTTGGAGGTGAGCCGCCAGCAGTGGTGGATGTGGGGAGAGAGATGGCGGAGATTTGTAATTTGTCATGAACTGCTATATTTATATATGATGATATCAAGGTAAATACATTGTTTGTTCTCTACTAATATCTTTCATTTGCTAACTATCCCTATCAGTAGTTAGTGCCTTCCATAGTTTGAATCTTTTATTTAGCTGGCAGTAGTGGCGCTCGCTGTATTGCAGTAGCTTGAGCAGCGAAGATTTTTGTGAGGTAAGTGATTTGTGAAAGGTATAGTTTAATGTTAGTCAGGGCCATTCTTTGGCAGGGAATTTTGAAAGTCAGATTGCGTTGCGCTAACAAAATATTGTGTGTCAGGTTAAGCACAGCCATATATAAATTGTTCAAAGGGGAAGTTTCACACCATACGGACACAGTCATCCCCACAACTACACAGACTACCGTAGCAAACTTCCCGTCAGATACCATTTCTCAACTTATAGCACATTCTACAGATTAAGTGCCCCTGCACATTAGCTAAATTTTTGTGTTTTGGTAGGTGGGTGTTAGCTGTGTACAAATTATTATTACTGCTTACTGACGGTTTTTATACCAGGAGGATGGTGATTCTGTTATATGAAGTGGTTTGCAAATGCATATGTTTTTCCACTTTTCTGTGTTTCATACGTTCATATTATCTTATTCTAAGATTTATGTTTGTCTTTCAAACATGTCATGAAGGTTAACTTATATAAGTCTTTTTTTACTGAATTTATTTGAAATTTTCCAGTGTGTTAGAAAATCATGCCATCTATTGTCAGCACGAATCATCTCGTATATCTAATAGAATGTTTCTCTCTTCGTCTCATATTCGTAAAAAAAAGGTCTCTTTAATCCAGTAGCCGGCCGCTGTGGCCGAGCGGATCTAGGCGCTTCAGTCTGGAACCGCGCGACCGCTACGGTCGCAGGTTCGAATCCTGCCTCAGGCATGGATGTGTGTGATGTCCTTATGTTAGTTAGGTTTAAGTAGTTATAAGTTCTAGGGGGCTGATGACCTCAGATGTTAAGTCCCATAGTGCTCAGAGCCATTTGAATTTGAATCCAGTAACTAAGGAAAGAATGATCACTCCTCGCTACTTTCTTTTTAAGCCAGATCTGGCTCATTCATTTGCACTTAGCGTCGTTTTTTTTTTTTTTTTTTTTTTGTAGTAAAAGCCGGAATGCAGCACTTGTTCCATCGCTCATAACGCCCACCTCCTTAATAGAAGATATTATAGCCTAACTTCCTTGATTCCACCAAAGAGTGACAAAGAGGACTGGACTTATTGTGACCAAGTTGTCAGCCTATGTTACCGGGCAACCTCTGGCGACGGAATCTGGCGTTCTTTGGTGGAACCACTGTGAAAGGGGCCTTATGACTTTGCGGAGTCGACGTGACGTCAGTTTGTTAAACACTGGCGACGGTCCTGTCCGGCGGTTTACGCGAGTGGAAACACTGTCCCTGTGATACTGAAGATGCATCCTAAAAACCGTTGACCTCAGAAACTCCAATTTAGTGTAATTTACATCTTGCTATGGCTCATCCCATGTCCAGAGTCTGTTAAATCGCGACGTACTATACAATGTTTGCTGCACACCTGTATGTAAAAGACTGCTCAGATATCGTGTCCACACTCGCACCAAACTTCACAACTGGCCGCAAAATAAGCACGACACTTTCTTAAACGGGACAACCATGCCCGCAACTTCTGGTAACTTTGATTATTATGAGCTCAAATATAGCTGTTGCTTCTGTTAGTTGTGTTGCGTCATCAATTTTATTGGATAATACTTCATAAATACTACATTAGTTCACATTGTGTATCCTTTATTACCATATTTTCACTATAGGGTAATCCTGTATTCCCATATTTTCACTATAGGGTAGTAGCCAAATTCTCAGTGCTCCTACTCTGCATCATGTATATTAGTTTCTTCGCTCTTCGTACAGTTTCAATGCAAATAGGACTACTGATACAATTGAAAATTTCTTCAACAAATACGTTACTTTTGGCCAAAATTTTCCTTATTTTTCGGCAAAGTGGCTAAGCAGTCTGTGTACTACAGTGCTGTTATTTGTTCTTCTTGCAAGGCGTCGTTAACGAGATTAAAACTGTGAAGATAGCCATGCATGCACAAGTGAGGCTAGCAGTGTCGAAAAATACGGCAGTGATTTTGATCACACCAGTAATTAACAACGAACGAAATTAGTCCTGTGAGGAGCAAAGCCTTCAAACAATTACCGTCGAGCTGCATACAAGGAAAAAGTATTAAAAAGCTACAATTAAACGGGAAAGCCAACATGGGTACAAACTTGCAGTTTTCTATCCCTGTCTTTAAGCGATATCCGCTGGTAGATATTGCCGTACGTGATCAATTTTGAATATGTACTTAACACATTGTAATTAAATCACGAATTATTGAGCTCTTAAACTTGGAGTTTCTTATTATTTTCCTTTTTTGTCCAAAGTATCTTATAATGCAAAATATCCTGCAGTCCTTAATGTATCAGGTAATGATTATCACTCATCGAACCTTCCCAACGCACTAAGAATGGCCGGCCAGGGTGGCCGAGCGGTTCTAAGCGCTACGGTCGCAGGTTCGAATCCTGCCTCGGGCATGGATGTGTGTTATGTCCTTACGTTAGTTAGGTTTAAGTAGTTCTAAGTTCTAGGGGACTGATGACCTCAGAAGTTAAGTCCTATAGTGCTCTGAGCCATTTGCACCATTTTGAACCACTAAGAATGCCGAAATAAAAGAACACGAGGTAAAGTGAGTTAAAGAAAATCAAGAAGATTGACATTCAAACCTGGGGAAGCAGATGTGTGGCGGTATATTTCAGAATATAAGTTCAGTAATACGAGTAGAACGTCAGAGAAAACCTTAATCAAATTCATTATTTCGTAATAGAATTCAGTGCGTATTTCAGATAAAATCAGTGATGTAATTAATATGGCAAACGATGAAGTATTTGCATGTGACTTTTATGTACGAAACGAAAGATTTTCTGCAGTAGTCTTTTCCGCAGAAATATCACAGAAAGAATCTCATCATTGACTTCAGTATCGCGAGATGGTACCTGTGAAATGTTATCTTGCATGCTGATTTACGTTTAGTGTTTTTTGACGTTCCATGACGGTAAGAATATGGCATAACGACAAACACACAAGGAAATCATTTGCTAGACCACTGTAGTATATGTGCATTTCAGTCCAACGCACAAACGGTCGATACAATTAAGGAAGAAGAGCGACATAGTTTCCTCCAGCCTGTTGTTTCAAAATACTACTTCTTTAAACACTACTAGCTAATTTCGAGCATTGATCAGTGTCAAGTGCATAACATACGTGGATACATCATCTTCATAAGTTGCATCGGACAAAAGACACATGCCATGCATAGTTCATACACAGCATTGTCGGAAATGTACACGAGCTCGGAACTGGTATCCATAAATTAGACATTCACATAGCTGTTTGAAATTCCACAGCAAGGAGGTCAAACAGTAAGGTACAATGAATAGAGTTTACGTAGTTTTACACTGTACGCGGTGTTATAATTAACAATTTCAAAACTTTATAGATGTATTAAATAAAAAATGACTGAATATTAAATACATCTACATGGACACACTGCAAATCACATTTAAGTTCCTGGCAAAGGGTTCATCGAACCACCTTCACAATTCTCTATTATTCCAATCACGTATAGCGCGCGGAAAGAACGAACACGTATATCTTCCCGTACGAGCTCTGATTTCCCTTATTTTATCGTGGTCGACCGACATCTCTAGGGATGCTGAAAGACAACATCCGACGCCAATGCCTCACCATAACTCCGGACATGCTTTACAGTGCTGTTCACAACATTATTCCTCGACTACAGCTATTGTTGAGGAATGATGGTTGACATATTGAGCATATCCTGTAAAGAACATCATCTTTGCTTTGTCTTACTTTGTTATGCTAATTATTCTATTCTGATCAGATGAAGCGCCATCTGTCGGACATTTTACGAACTTTTGTATTTTTTTGGTTCTAATAAAACCCCATGTCATTCCAAGCATGTGTGTCAATTTGTACCTCTCTATCCACATTATTCCGTGATTTATTCAGTTTTCAAATTTATACTGACTTTTTGATCACCCAGTAGTTTTCACCAGCCTGTTGTTTCAGAATAGTACTTGTTTAAACACTACTAGCTAGAAGATATCTGACTCACTTCTGCGTGAATGTATAGTTAAAACCAATAACCACTATCGACGCAGTTATTCTCTGTCTTCATCCACTTACAAGAGTAGCAAAAAAGGTAGAGAAGGTTACTTTGTGACACTTCGAACCCTAAGAGGATGTTTATCAAATTTGCCGTCGGTTGTGAAAGGTTACATTCTTATTATCTCTATGGATTTAGAAGCTAATAATTTGCTCATGAGTTGACGCTAAATTCCATGAAATTGACGACTAGTCGTGTTTAGAAAGGTATTAGTTAACCCTGCCCTTTCAATCGAGATGCTAATAAAGACTGTAATGACAGCTCTGTAAAGCTGAAGGGCATGAGTCGATGGACGAGGCCTTTTGATTGCGTAACGCCAGAGCATTTGACTTGGAGGTTTTTATGATCACACGTTAGTCACAGTTATCATTTGAAAGAACATGGTCGTATCAGGATATAATGTCCAAGGAATTTAGTGACGCGCTGCTAGGGTAGTAACAGATCTGAATAGCCCACATGAGTATATTACATATGCTCAGGAATCGAAATGAGAATCAGTGCAGGAATGACAACGTTTTCTCTCGAAACACGGCTGGATAATTGTAGAGAATTGGAATGTGCGGTAAACAATACAAAAATTAACTGCGTTCATTGTATAACACGCATAGCGATAGAGATTGTAACTATGAAGCTTGCTGAGGCGCAAAATCGTTTGCCCCTCATGCTTCATGTAAAGTGAATGTGACAATCAGTGGTTAACACTGGTACCAAGTACTTTCCGCCTTGCGCTGTACAGCATTCATGAGGAAATCAGATAACAGCGCACAATTCAAGATTACGACTGATAATGTCAGTGACCAGTTTACATTCTTGACCTCTGCGTAGGATGTTGTGAAGTGAAAGCGCAAGATGGTGTGGTTCACTACAAGTCCATAGAATGAGAAAACTATTCTAGCTGATCACCTTGAGACTTACACGGGGTAAGGAGACTGTATCCTCACGGGGGCTTAATTTATATTTGTTTACTTTCTATAGGTAAGTTTACTTTTTATTTCACGTCATGGAAAGTCAATATCGATCTCCAAACTGGTGTAAGAGGTAAACCTCTCTGATGCGTGACGATAGCTGTATTGCTCTAGCTGTTGAGCTGCGAACAGTTTGAGTCAGTGTGCAAAGGTTGTCGTTCGCGGGCGTCGGTAGAACGTGGATTTATAATATTCGTCGATAGTATTTGAGACGAAATGGCGCTTGTACAATGGAAGGAAATCCATTTGTTTACCGTACTTAAATATAAAGTTTCATTGTATAAGTCCGGACAATAATCGTAGCGCACAGCAGACTGTTGCGTGTGATGAGGTTAGCTTAGTCTATGTTAAAATAGTCTACCTTAGAACAATAAATAATCACTTATTTTTCGTTAATCGTTTTCTAATTTTGTAAACAGGACCTTTTATGAACCACATTTTGAGCCATCCTGAAGAAAAGAACGAAACCCGAGCGATGAAAAGTCGACAATGATTGATACAGGTGTAACTATAGGTTGAAGACCATACAAGAGAGTACTACAGCGTATGGTGAGGTAACTGACACCTAAGAAAAGGACATGGTTGCTTTTTAGAACCAGTTTCATCTATTTCATACCATCCAGAAAACGGAACCGACCTATGCCTTTTTTCAAGAAGGTAGCCATATTTTCCTTCCCATGAATCTTTAGAAAAGGCAAACAAAAAACTTTGTCAACATATGTTACTTCGTCAATACCTTCAAAATTCCAGTACCTTACGGAATCAAGGACAGTAGCGTATAACTGCTGCATTCCTAATCTCCTTACAACGGCTTTCTGTGTGGTCAGTGGAAACCATATGCTACAGCCTGCGATTAGATCCCAGATCACCGTTTCGTTGGAGGTACTGTTGCTTGAAACCACAGTTGTTACAGCCCATCTTCACTGTACAATGGTACTACCAAGACGACTTTTTTCATGTCAAAAGAAAATCTAAGGAGCTCTAGTTCCAGAAGAGAATCACCAGTGAGCTAGAAACAGACAACTTTCTTGGTTAGCAGATGATCAGATGAACGCATGGTCTGGAGAAACTTCTGGCTAATGGCACAAAAAGTGACATGAACTTGTATTGCAGAAGGGGCAGAAGAGGGAAGGCTAAACAATTAGAAAGCTGTGTACACACACGAAATTAATAAATTGTTATTTCTCTGTGTAAGTTGTCGCTGATCTGCCAACCACATCTTTCACGCGCGGATTTGTGAGTGCATAACTCATTGAGACGTTGAATGGCTTACATTCCCTGACTGGCAGTTTTACGAGGCCCTTCCAGTGGAGAATCCAGTAAGCCACCCATTCTATTCAGCTTGGCCGTTCATGCCTGGAGCTTTTCATTATGACCACTCTCCAAGCTCGAGGAACATGTGTAGTATGTATACAGCGGATTGCCACTGCATTCATGAACCCACATGGAATAATTAACGTGTAGATTACCTCTCATATAGCTTACCTCTCACCCAGGCCAAGTATTTTGAAATATACTAGAAATCATTTAATTTTCTTGATTTCTAAAAAATAAAAATGAATAATACGTTTGTTTGTTAATCTATGTCGTAACCTATCAGCTGATTATGTATCTAGCTCCAATTCTGTAAATCAGAATGCAGTTGGTTTAACTTGGCCTCGCACTCAGAAATGATTAAAACGACCGGTACGACAGGGTGGTCACAACATAATTGGTCGATAGCGTCAGACCCCTTAAAGTGACCACTATATAACTGTCACCCTGCTTGGAACTTGCTGAAGAGATCTCAAAATAATTAATGCATAACTTGAGACCAGTTAAGCATCCAGCAACAGCCGTAAGAATGCACACAGATGTCAAAAGCCTATCGGAAGTCGGTGATAAGAAATATCGAAAAATATTTTTCGAAATTCCTACCTTTAAGCACTATGGACAAGGGTTAAGAAACTAGATTCATCGATTCTGAATTTAGTTTTCCGTAATTTGTGAGTGACACTTTAGGCGCATGGTGGGATACTCCCTTCGAAAAGTCACAAGCGATTACTTTCAATGTCCAACGACCATCGTATTAAAGAGAGAATTGTCGAAACTAATCTTGCCACGTCGGTTCAAAAATGGTTCAAATGGCTCTGAGCACTATGGGACTTAACTTCTAAGGTCATCAGTCCCATATAACTTAGAACTACTTAAACCTAACTAACCTAAGGACATCACACACATCAATGCCCGAGGCAGGATTCGAACCTGCGACCGTAGTGGTCGCGCGGTTCCAGACTGAAGCGCCTAGAACCGCTCGACCACCTTGGCCGGCTTGCCACGTCGGGCTTTCCGCCATAACTTCTTCAGTATGACAGTTAATCACGCTTCTGAAAATCATGTACAAGGAACTGGAAGGCGGCGAAAGAAACAGCGTTTGTTAACGATGTCACGAGAAGTTACTATCTTACAATCTGTTTAACCTCTTATTTTAACCTTCTTTTTGAAGACGGGACGTAATGAACATTCCTAGAAAAGACTGCGTGCTATGTTGCTGCACTTGGTAATGCATAACGTTCTCAGAATCATAAATTGAATTCCGTATTTGATGAGAAGCAATCTCATTAGTAATAGTCGCAAAAAATGTGTTACATTATTTCGTAATTGGTAGGAACTTGTTCAGTAGTGGTTAACTAGTCTCGATCGGCACGCGGAAAGCAAACGTGGATAAAGTGATGAGTTTGACAGTTGTTGGGGAGAGTCTTCCCAGCTTTAAATTGCTGTAGGCTACTGACAGTGCATTAATGATTTATACAGCATTATACGTTGTAGGAAAGTGAAAAACAAGGAATTTGTCATGTGTGTAACTGATTCTGGGTTGTTCACAGGGTATTTTGTGCTGCGGTACAATAGATGTGATGAAATAAAGAAGTTTCCAATACCTCCTGTAATGGCGCAGGAATTTTATTCAAGGGGGACAGGACGTAAGGAACTACACGATGAGCTCCTTATTTGTACAGAATCAACTGATACGCTGTTACAAAATGTGTCAGAGGAAGCTGTAAGAAACTGCGCGCTCGGCATTGCTCATTATAAAATTTTCTGAAGCCTGGTTCTGATATGGATAAGGTTTCTTAAGGGACGACGTGAAAGTACAGGTTGTCCCACGAGGAATGGCCAGTCTTTAATGATAAGACAGCAGTGGTCATTCGAAGCAAAAACGGTCTAGGAGACAGGGCTCTAAAATGCTAAGCTGCTCACCTCAAGTGCTATGAGCGCTTGTTTGTCTTTGCTAGTGTGAAACACATTTCTCCTACTGAGCGAGTGCTCGTAGCTCTTAATGTACGCATTTTAAAGCCCTGTCTCTTTATTAGACTTTTTTCTTAAATGATAGTTTCTGTCATATCCCTGAATGTTGACCGTTCCTCCTAGGACATCATTTATATAAGCCCGCAGGCTGTAGCGGCAGTTTTCATTGATGATCAAAGCTTCTGAGGTCGCTAGGGCGCGTTACATGCCTCTCAAAACTTCTTCACTGCTCGACTGAACATTCAGACATCCAGGGGCACCAAGAGAACCCTGACAAATACTCCAGGAAAGGGATCTAACCGTCGAGCAGTGAAAAAGTTTGGAGTGGCATATGACGTGACTTCAGAAGATTTTATCATCGACGTACGTACATTTTTCAGGCTATGCTGCAGGTCCCGAGCATTAAAAGACAGGAGTGCATTTGGCGTACAATGCTTTTCGTCGTCCGCCCACTTCTCCAGCTGAGTTGAGCCGTTGTTTTGGTCAAGTGTGATAGTTTTTCAAAGTCATGGGCTCCCTCAGCAGTGCCAGTGAAAAACCCCATTTTACAGTGAAGCCGTGTAGTTGTATAGGCTTTATTAGGTCAAGGGCGACAAAGGTGTATCTGCAGGGCGGCGAAATATCAGTTGCCAAATTGGAAATCCCTCTCCGGAAACTGGCTGTCATGCGCCCGAACCATTACTTCGTTATCATCTTCGCCGCTAAAAACTAAAGTCGTCCTCACACGGAACAATGTTTTGATGGTAAAGCAGGTCAAACATTATTTTAAAACTTGGCTGGTGTAGGCACAGAAACGAGCTGATACTTCACTCTTAAAGTGTTCCCGAGTTTCAGACGACAGCGCTCCTTAGCAGCAGTTGTCTGCTGTATTTGCCGTGAAACCGCAAAATACGTTTACGAGAATCGACTTCATCGGTTCTGTTAGCGATAGTCGAAAAAGAAAGAATAGCGAACAATATTTCGGACAGGTTGATAGATTTGGTAGCTAATTATTTCGGATATTTAAAAATTCACTTTGGCATTCGTTTGAAGACTTTAACCCCAGCCTGGTGCATTTTACCGTTTCAAATCCGCGGAAAAGCGCTTCGGCTATTTTTGTGATAGCTGCTAGTTATAACATTACTCAAACACTGCTCTTCTTTCACTGCGTCTACTGAAACACATCCATGACCAAATGTTAGAGATCTTGTTCTGTCTGTAGTGTACACTGTACTGAATTTTGTGAGAACCAGCCATTGATATCGACAATCTTGAAATGCATTGGCCCATGTTGCCTGTCAGAATCATAGAATCTAACACATTCCTGAATGGAGAGCGCTCTTATTTATACATAACCTAGAATATTTCAGAATACATTTCAATTATGTTTATAAGAACCAGAATCTTTTAGAAAAAATGAAAGTAGCATCCAACCTGGCGACCCTTCGGGCCATAACCTGCGCCTCTAAGCGTTGCTTTACAGCTGACACACATCATTAAAGACTGCGTATTTGATCTGGCAATGTTCTGAAGGCTTTAACCGACGATATGTTGTAAAGCGACATTTTATTGTAAACGGCGCCTTTTTGATACATATTCGATGGTCCGGTGTCTTGAAACATTGAACTTTTATAGCAAACAAGTCATAAAACGAAAATCAGCAAATACAAAAATCTTTTGAAAAAATTATTCATCGTTCTCATCGTTTTGTTATAACAAATCGTACCAAAACGTCGAGTTTTATAAAGATCATCCACTTGCCGGTGCTCAGAAAAAGCAAATATCACAGCACGTGAGCTGTAATGCAAAGTCCACCATATAACCACATACGAGCTTCAACAGCAAACGACGTTATGCAGTATGCCGTCTCGTAAGTTATGTTTGTGACGTAAAAAGTGATATTGCATCTCATTTACCATATTCATTTCCACGAAGCAAAAGTCTGACGTTTCAGATTTTACCTTTCACATTTCCAATTGTTCGCAATGTAAAATTCAACATTATGACGTAAAGCCTCGACCAGGTCAAAGTCCAAATTCGCCTTCACGTCCTGCGTAAGAATGGCTGAAGAACGATTAAAATTTTCCTTCCATATTTAGTTGAGACACACAATAAATGTAACATATCACGTCCCCTCCTACGAGTCAAGTTATCACATTTTCATCGAAGTATATGGAAGTGCTGTCGTGTTACAGTCTTCATTACTTAACGATGCCATAATAGTCTCATACTCAACAGGGTGTACTAAACATCTGCTAGAAAGGGGAAGTATTCCGGGTCTCTTACTGTGGCTCTCAGTATATGGGGATCGGAGATCTCCTTATCGTATCTCACAGATCATACGTCGAAACTCTACCTGTGTTGTTGACTTCCAGTTATGTGCGAACGTTTACTGCTACTACCAACAACGCTATTGCATGGATGTAGATACAAAACATCCAGTGAAGATACGAAATATGGATCATGAAAAGATATAGCAGCAGCAAAGAAAAATTTATAAGTGCAGTGTGCACAGTGTGCTTTGAATTGTATAATTCATTCGAACACTAGATGGAGTGTGGCAGACGCTTTTAAGTCATAAGTTTTAAATTTAGAAATCCCAAAACGCCCAAACCATAAATTTCCAGACAGAATACGATTATAAAATAGCAAGATACTAAAAGCCTGTACTGCATCACATCTCAAAGCCAAACAAGTTATCTGTCTTTAATTATTAGCGAAGAGCAACATCTTGGCTGTGACGTAAGATAGTGCTTTCAGATTTATCGTTATTTATGTTTAAGTTATCCACAGTCAAGGACGCTAAGGCATTCTTGAGATGGTCGCGAAAATCTTTTCTAAACAGGAGTGATAAGTTGAAGGTTACTTCTTTTTATCAGAGAGAAATCCTCACAAAATACTATGAGACACTTACACATGGCGTTCGAAAAAACAATGTCACGATATACACTCCTGGAAATGGAAAAAAGAACACATTGACACCGGTGTGTCAGACCCACCATACTTGCTCCGGACACTGCGAGAGGGCTGTACAAGCAATGATCACACGCACGGCACAGCGGACACACCAGGAACCGCGGTGTTGGCCGTCGAATGGCGCTAGCTGCGCAGCATTTGTGCACCGCCGCCGTCAGTGTCAGCCAGTTTGCCGTGGCATACGGAGCTCCATCGCAGTCTTTAACACTGGTAGCATGCCGCGACAGCGTGGACGTGAACCGTATGTGCAGTTGACGGACTTTGAGCGAGAGCGTATAGTGGGCATGCGGGAGGCCGGGTGGACGTACCGCCGAATTGCTCAACACGTGGGGCGTGAGGTCTCCACAGTACATCGATGTTGTCGCCAGTGGTCGGCGGAAGGTGCACGTGCCCGTCGACCTGGGACCGGACCGCAGCGACGCACGGATGCACGCCAAGACCGTAGGATCCTACGCAGTGCCGTAGGGGACCGCACCGCCACTTCCCAGCAAATTAGGGACACTGTTGCTCCTGGGGTATCGGCGAGAACCATTCGCAACCGTCTCCATGAAGCTGGGCTACGGTCCCGCACACCGTTAGGCCGTCTTCCGCTCACGCCCCAACATCGTGCAGTCCGCCTCCAGTGGTGTCGCGACAGGCGTGAATGGAGGGACGAATGGAGACGTGTCGTCTTCAGCGATGAGAGTCGCTTCTGCCTTGGTGCCAATGATGGTCGTATGCGTGTTTGGCGCCGTGCAGGTGAGCGCCACAATCAGGACTGCATACGACCGAGGCACACAGGGCCAACACCCGGCATCATGGTGTGGGGAGCGATCTCCTACACTGGCCGTACACCACTGGTGATCGTCGAGGGGACACTGAATAGTGCACGGTACATCCAAACCGTCATCGAACCCATCGTTCTACCATTCCTAGACCGGCAAGGGAACTTGCTGTTCCAACAGGACAATGCACGTCCGCATGTATCCCGTGCCACCCAACGTGCTCTAGAAGGTGTAAGTCAACTACCCTGGCCAGCAAGATCTCCGGATCTGTCCCCCATTGAGCATGTTTGGGACTGGATGAAGCGTCGTCTCACGCGGTCTGCACGTCCAGCACGAACGCTGGTCCAACTGAGGTGCCAGGTGGAAATGGCATGGAAAGCCGTTCCACAGGACTACATCCAGCATCTCTACGATCGTCTCCATGGGAGAATAGCAGCCTGCATTGCTGCGAAAGGTGGATATCCACTGTACTAGTGCCGACATTGTGCATGCTCTGTTGCCTGTGTCTATGTGCCTATGGTTCTGTCAGTGTGATCATGTGATGTATCTGACCCCAGGAATGTGTCAATAAAGTTTCCCCTTCCTGGGACAATGAATTCACGGTGTTCTTATTTCAATTTCCAGGAGTGTAGGTTTATCACATACGCCTTAGTTGTTCATTAGTTTTCACTAGTCTTCTGACTGGTTTCATACGAGCCTTCTGTACTCATCTCTTCAGGTCAGAACAGGATTTACACGCATTGTCGTCAGTTATTTGTTGTAAATACTCTAATTTCTGACTTTCTCTACGATCGTTGACCTCTGCAGTTCCATGATGCCTTGGAAGTTGTTGAAAAACAGCGGAATTTTGAATCTTTGTCCAATTTATCTTCCCAGAATATCTTTATTTATGCGTTGCTAGGGTAAAAATCTGTGATTGAGTAAAAACATTGGTTTAAGTGAATACTGTTGTTTTCTGGATGTCACTAATATCTCGTCAATGGTGACATTTTCTGGTGCCGAAACCCGTGAAAAGGAGTTTGTGTTACTGGGCGACACACTTCCGCTCTCATGTCACTAACGGGAGATGAATCAGCTTCGACATCACAAAAGGTATGACGCGCGATCGCGTGCTGTAGATTAAGCCTTGTAGAGAAGACAATTACTACGGCTTGCTACTCGTACTGTTGAGAAGACAGTTATTACGGCCTGGTACTCCTGCTGTTGCCGTTGAAGAAAATTACTAAGTGCGTTTTTTGAAACAAGATGTGACCGTAGTACGTATGTTTGTTTGTCAGCTGTCGCACGCCCTGAGGACTAACATCTCTGCCTGTCATCGTGTCATTTTTGTTACCAGCTGTTGCTCCACGCAGTCACTTTGTTCGTAGCGGTGGGACATTTGACAGCGCCGAGCGTGTTATTTATTACCAATAGCAACTATGTCTTTTGAGGAGGTACATGACCTGTAAAAAAAACTATCTGCCTAGAATATCTACATCCAGGACCTCGTATCGATGATTCAGGAATCATCCCATGAAACTCAACGCGTAAGTCACCGAAGTGGCGTCAAATCGAAAGGCTTGCACCCGGCGAACGGTCTACCCGACGAGAGGCCTTAGTCACACGACATTTACATTTTATCCCATGAAACACCACTTCAGGACACTGTGTACCTTAAGAGGCACTTGGAAGAAGCGCTGTCCCTTCTGGCACTGCTTTATGACGCTATTCTTAACTTTTGCCGGAAATGGAATATAACATAGGTTTATTTCTCAATGGCGAACATCTTGACAAAGCGAAGGGCGCTATTTTTAACGCTCGAGAGTGCTGTTTCGACCGAACAAGACACAGCCAGGGCAAATCACCACAGGCACAAAGATGTGAGCTAGGGCCAGTGCCATAGAGACTCCCCACTCGCGCGCCTTCCACCAGCGGCATGGGCGGCGTGGGGATGAAGATATCGGCTTCGTCCCGGCCAACCGCCGGCCGAGCACAATCCGCCAGTGACCGGACGACAACGGTCAGAAGCCTACTCGGAAGACTGAAAAGCAGCTCTCGCCCAGTTGGTTATAGGTCATCGTCCACGGCTGACTTAGAAAGGGAACGTCGTTTAGTGAACCCATTGAAGTGAACAGACAGTTGTTGTAAATTGCATTTGCTATGTACTGTGAAGTTTACCTACGATTATTTGCACTTAGCCATTGACGGCCTTTCTTGTGTTACATTACAAACAGTGTTGAAGACTTCATTATTCGACAAGTCACAAAAATAAGTAAACCTTTTTAACCCATCTGTGTGACTTTATTACTAAATTGCTGGAGTGTTGTAGAACCTTCGTTCTGGAATCCTGTTACCTGACCATGGGGCATAGTTGTGTAATAGTGGCAGGGAGAAAGTGTCTTAGCGGTGTACTGCACAAGAAGCCGTTTTACGAACTCACAAACTCGGCCTACCGTAACAACAGTGGCAACTCGGCCTCTACAAAACTGGTGACGAGGTTTTACAAAGAAGAAGCTACCGAGAAATACGGTTTGCCTCTGTCATTGCCTTATATTTGTACGAGCCAATCTCGACTCTTATTTCTATCCCTACTACTGTAAAGTAGCTGCCTATTAAACCTGAACTCTCCTCTGGAACCATTGAGAACTGACTCA
Organism: Schistocerca piceifrons; assembly: GCF_021461385.2. Lineage (NCBI taxonomy): Eukaryota > Metazoa > Arthropoda > Insecta > Orthoptera > Acrididae > Schistocerca > Schistocerca piceifrons. The sequence goes on along the minus strand of NC_060140.1, from coordinate 770,212,460 downwards.
GATTTGTGAAAAAATCGGAAGTACTATTATCAGAAGTCCGAACGATAGGTCGATGCCACTTCAGTCATTGCCTTGACGGACAATAAGTAAATTATTTATGTAAGCCACTGATCGGAACTGCATAATTCGAGGTCACTTGGGTTACTTAGAGGATATAAGGCCTATTCGAGTTGAAAGTGATGAAACTTAAGTCGACTTTCATAGAATGCAGCAGATAGACACAAACTCTGAAGTCATTGGGCGAGGATGTAAAAATGATTGGCAAGTTCTTGTGCCAAAAGTAATGCATGCTTTTCGTGCAGACATTTGCCGGCGCTGGATGTGGAAGAAACTATCCGCAGAGGACGTAATAGGAAATATGGAATTTTTAGAGGAAGAGCTCAAAGGAGTACGCAGCGTGCGAAAGATACGCAAAGACAGCTCATTCACTAGCATATAACCTGCCGCCGCCTTTCTTAACGATCATTCCAAGCAAGGTCATTCGAAAAGCAAGATTAGGTGTAGGTTAGAAACAACGAATTGCTCCCACCAGGAGTTATATTGTATTCTACTGTCTTTACAGATATCCTATCATCCCTCTTCTTCTAGTTTTCAGAAAATGTATTTACTCCTCGTACATTACTAGTACACTTAATTTTCAGCGTTCGTCTGTAACACCACCTCACAAAGGTTTCGATTCGCTTGTTTTCGGGTTCTAGCACCACAATAAATCACTTGTATACAATGTAGTGCTCCAAACGTACACTCTTTTAAATTTCTTTCTAGAGGGAAGGCCATGTTTAAAAATAGCAGATTTCTGTTGGACACGAGTATTCTCCATCTGCTTGACTGCTTCTTATGGTTTCCTTGTTTCCTTCAGAATTTGTTATTTTGCTTCAAAGAATTCCTTTCCTTCATATCATAGAGTAGGAATATCTGTGGAGGGAGCATTCAGATGGTCAGAACAGAATTTTCATAAACATCCATGGACTCCCAAGTCACTTGATATAGTTCTTACTTATGAATAATAACTGTTCCTCTTAACACATATTTCGGTTTCCATTCGTAGTGCTACAATTGTTCTTCATTGCTCTTGCTAATAAATAAATCTGTAAAACCAGGATAAGTATGTGCAGCAGTGTTAAGTATCGGGCTTAAAACATAAGCAAACAGCGTTGTACGTAAGCCACGTGATACTTGCAGAGTGATGTTGGCTGTTTGCGCAGTAAGCTATGCGCAGTCCATGGACGTTTTTACTCTACATTATACTCCAAAGTGGTCACTATTTCGATGCTAAATTAGAAGCTAATCTCATTTTTCCTGCTTCTTTATAGTTTCTTCTTTCTTTGGTTCACTCTCATTCCATGTTTTATGGTGAGTAGACCGTTCACCACACTCGAAAGTTCCCGTCGTTCTTTCTGATCCTCACAGAGAATACCAGTGTCATTAGCAAATTTTATCATTGACATTTCATGTTAAATTCTAATGCCTCTCTCGCACTTTTCATTCATTCTCGTCACTAGTTCATAGATATACTGCTTGGACGGCAGAGATTGCACGCCTCCTTACGCCTTTTCATTAATAAGTGAAGCAGCTGACATGCTGTCAGTAAACTTCGTTGATGAATGAGTAGACTAGACCAGTGTTTCTCAAGCACCATGTCAGGACACAGTGTGTCGTGAATACAAGTAAGTGTGGGCGTGTCGCGATATTTTTAATGTTGCTAATCTTCCGAAGATAAAATATCTAGAACATAAAATATGTATCGCAAAATCGTTTCTTTTAGTAATAAATCATAAAATTTGTGCCTCGTAGTGGTTCCACAATATAAAAAATTATTGTATGTACTTTGTGTTTTACCTTTCTTGTATCTAGGAAAAAAATCACATATGGGGGTGTGTACTTTGTTGTGGCCAAAAGAAAAAAGGGTTGAGAAACGAGGGACTAGACAATGCATCCACCCTTATATTGGGAGTAACAATCATGGCGTCGCTCAAGTCGTAGAAAACTGCAGATATTCGTGGCGTTGCTGTTATCATTTACTTTTCGTTTGATTGACTGATTGGGTCAGTCATCATGTTCCGCAGATCCCGTCAGGAAGGAGAAGATGCTGGGAAATCGAATGGGTCAAGGTATACATTAACAAACGACGAGGACATCGTAGAAACTGAGTCTTTGTGCTGAATTAACAATGCAGTATCATTATACTGCTTAATGCTGTTCACGTTTATGTTATCTAACTACAAACGAGTAAATTAGAAACAAACTTTCTAATCTGAAGCAAAGATTTTGCCTTCTCAGCTGCACTGGTGAGCCAAAACCTTATGACCACCTGCTTAATAATTTGTTTGTCCGTATTTGGAACAAAATACATCACTAATTCTGCGTATCAGGAATCCAACAGTTTTTTGGTAGGTTTGTGGTGATATGTGGCATTAGACGTCTACCCACGGGTCTTTTAATTCCCGTAAACAAAAGGCCGCTGATTTGCAAATGCGGTAATGGCGCCCGCCAGCGACCCAAATGGATTCCGTAGGATTTACAGCAGCCGAGCTTGGTTGCAGGGACATCAACGTGAGTTCACCATAACGCTTCTCAGACCACTGTATCACGGTTCTGGCTCCGAGACACGGACAATTAGACTGCTGAAAGACGACATCGCCGTCGAGGAAGACGTGGAGCATGAAGGGATGCAGGTAGTTCGGTGCTGTCAGCGTGACTTGGATTACTACCACAGATCCTATTGAAGCGCAGCATAATGCTGCTCACACCAGCCTGCGTCCGTGGCTGGCTGCACATTTCGAGCCGCCGTTCACCTCGATGACGGAGTTTATGGAGACGACATTCGACTTTCTTTCTTTCACTTGCGCCTTCGTCCCGCAATGTGCGCAGTGTCGGCGTGGTTACAACGGATTTGGCAACGTTAATTTAAAGAGGTGGCCGGTTGCCCTTCCTGCCGCCACCCCAAACCCCCCAGGACGGAATCAGTGAACCCCAGCTGTCTGCGTCTAGTGTAAACCATGAAATAGTGCGAAAGAGTTACAAACGTCTGCGTGTCGTGTAAGTGAGGCGGGATGTGGGGACCAGCCCGGTATTCACTTAGCGGGATGGGGAAAACCGCCAAAAAACATCGAGGCTGGCCGACACACCAGCTCACGTCATTAATCCGCCAGGCGGATTCGATCCGGGGCCGGCGCGCCTACCCAAGTCCAGGAAGCAGCGCATTAGCGCTCTCGGCTAACCTGGCGGGTCGGAGACGATAATCGACGTAGTGCAGCAAAAATGTGATTCACCCGAAGAGCCGACACGTTTCTATTGATCGTAGGTCGAGTCCCTACGGTACAGTGCCCACTGCAATCGTAATTCAAATGGTTCAAATGGCTCTGAGCACTATGGGACTCAACTGCTGAGGTCATTAGTCCCCTAGAACTTAGAACTAGTTAAACCTAACTAACCTAAGGACATCACAAACATCCATGCCCGAGGCAGGATTCGAAACTGCGACCGTAGCGGTCTTGCGGTTCCAGACTGCAGCGCCTTTAACCGCACGGCCACTTCGGCCGGCGCAATCGTAATTGTCCACGTAATTGTGTCAACATGTGAACTTGCAGGAGAGCTTCTTGTTCAGCGAAGTACAATGAATGGTGTGCTCCGAAACACTTGTACGTGCATCAGCATTGTGCTCTTTCCGCATAGGTGTCACAGATCATCAGCTATCCTACTTTACAGGGCACACAAGCCTCCGTATCCCACGCCAATTTACGAACTTGCAGCATACTGGAGTAACTGGCGTCAGCAACTTCTGTTAAATTAATAGAACTAAAAAGTCAGTCAAAGTTGCAAATATTTTACTTTTCACTCGATGACTAGTTTCAGACCGAAACCCATTTTCAGTCAACATAAAGTCGAAAATGTCATTTCCGAAGATGTCAAAAAATGTGTAATGTACACTTACAGTGCATACAGATAACTGTTACACATTTTTGACGTCTTTGAAAATGCCATTTTCGACTTTGTTATGTTGATATGAAAATGGGTCTCGTCCCGAAACTAGTCATCGAATGAAAAATAAAATATTAGAAACTTGGACTGGTTTTTCGTTCTAAAGATTTTCTAATGCTATAAACGCTACGACTCTTCATGTTAGTGACATGAGGAGATCAGGTGATCGAAATACCTTCGCACACCTCGATTGAGACGGTATGTAAAAACATCGCGGAATGAAAAACTGCGGACAGTGGCATGACGTAATGCTGTCGGTAGCCAGTGTTGTGCAGGCGTCAGCAGCTTTTTCCACTGCCTATGACATGTGATTTAGACATTCATACGACCGCAGAAATTCCAAGCAGCTCTTCAATAACAGTGGTATTCTGAGAATTAACCGCAACTCTCTTTCTAATGAATGCAGATTACGCAGAATAGTGAGAGAGTTGTGTTCAGGCATGGGTGACGTGGGATCTACAGCTGTACTCCACAAGTCGCCTAAGGAAATGTGATGGAGGGTATGTTTTGATCCAGTGTCATTTCCCCCCTTTCTAGTTCCTCTTGCGAACGGTGCGCGACGAGAACAAATATCACTAAATCTCCGTAAGAGCTAGCCTATTTCTAATTCTAGTTTCATAGTATTTTTGAGAAATAAGTGTTGGAGGATGCCAACAGCCTTGCCGTGGTGGTAACATCGGTTCCCGTCAGATCACCGAAGTTAAGCGCTGTCGGGTTGGGCTAGCACTTGAATGGGTTGACTATCCGGTCTGCCGAGCGCTGTTGGCAAGCGGGGTGCACCCAGCCCTTGCGATGCAAACTGAGGAGCTACTTGATTGAGAAGCAGCGTCTCCGGTCTCGTAAATTGACATACGGCCAGGACCGCGATGTGCTGAGTACATACCCACCATATCCGCATAGTGACGCCCGTGGCTGCGGATAACACGGGGACCGGTCATTACTGTTGGTCCTTCCAAGGCCTGTTCGGACGGAGCTTAGTTTAGTTTTATGTGTTGGAGGATGCGAATGCTCATGAAATTTTTACAGTAAATTACACCGTGATGTGCATTGTCTCACTCTTAGAGATTACCACTAGAGCATCTCCGACATTTTTGTCTTAACTATATGAATCCATGAAGAAAATGGTGTTCTTCTTTGGATCTCAGCGTTTCCATGAGCAACTTCAAGTAACAGTTAAATAAGGGTTTTGTAAGCTACTTCCTGCTTGGATGGGCATTACTTCATTAAGGTTCTTGCGTTGAATCAAAGGCTATCATCTACTACTAGTTTTATGTGTTCGTTCTATTTTAAACTGCTCAGTACTTATGTTCCTACAATGGATGTGGCTGTTTGCAGTGATTGTTCGGCGATGTTGCAATCAAGCAGTCGCTGTCGGCAGTCGCAACAACTGTAGAGCATTTCTTGCTTAGCATGTTTGTATGTGTGTGTGTGTGTGTGTGTGTGTGTGTGTGTGTGTGTGTGTGTGTGTGTGTGTACAAGTTAAACATTAAAATGTTACTCCTGCTGAACCTCCTGGTATGGTATTACGTTTTACCTGACTCACTGGACCTCAGGTAATGTGGAAATGATGGTCCACATGCTGCTGCAGAGAAAATTATTTTTGCAGCAAGATTGGCCTTTGGTGATGTGGAGTGAGTTTATCTCAGGCCGCTGCGGAGAACGTTATTCACGGAGCAGGTCAGGTCTACGTGTTGTCGGCCTGTTGTGTGCTTGGAGCCCCATTTCCCTGATGAGCCGGATGCAGGTCTGACTCAACTTTTCGTAGAAGGCATGTGCACTCTGCCGCATTCTGTCCTTCAAAAGCGGAATTCCAGTGCCTGCCTGCAGCAGACAAACGGCGAGTTTCAGGGCTCGCGTTGCGCACCCTCTGCAGCGCCGTGATGTGTGCGAGGCATTCCCCTATAAACGGCCGCGCGCTCCAACACTGCTCTGGCAGTGTTAGTGTGAGCGTAATGCCAGGGTGCGGCAACAGCGACGACTATGGATTAAGCAGCGGCTACAGGGCGCTTCAGACATCATGATTAGGGGCCCAGATGAGTCATTGGTCGAGGATCACGCCGAGGTAATCTGCGGTCTTCGTCCATGGGATGGGTCCTCCGACCACGTTTATGGACGGCAGATCTGGCGGTAGCTCCCTTCGGAGAAGACTACTGCCTGTCTCTTGAGGGCACTGAATTTAAGTTGCTACTTCGGCGCGCACGCTCCCATTGCACCGCACCAGAGTTACAGGCGACGTCTCCTTATCTGGACTTCACGCTGCAGGTGAACAGTGTTGTATCATTGGCATCAATCATCAATAGTTTTCAGGTCTTCCTGGATTTCACTAGAATTTTCAAGCTTTCCAATATTTCAACAACTGACTCATCTACGTGCAACGTCAAGAGCTCCCCAATGGTGTCCACTAGGTCGTTTATATGAAGCGATTTTCTACTCAGGAACTGGGCCTGCAATGCGCAGTAGAAGTGGATACTTGACTGGAAGTATCCTTTTTTAGATGAATCCTTGCAAATTGAATCACTCTGGAGCGTGACAGTCTTTGTGCTCCGTTACCCCTCAGCCCACGTTGATAATAATTATCATCATCATCATCATCATCATTTAAGACTGATTATGCCTTTCAGCGTTCAGTCTGGAGCATAGTCCCCCTTATAAAATTCCTCCATGATCCCCTATTCAGTGCTAACATTGGTGCCTCTTCTGATGTTAAACCTATTACTTCACAATCATTCTTAACCGAATCCAGGTACCTTCTCCTTGGTCTGCCCCGACTCCTACCCTCTACTGCTGAACCCATGAGTCTCTTGGGTAACCTTGCTTCTCCCATGCGTGTAACATGACCCCACCATCTAAGCCTGTTCGCCCTGACTGCTACATCTACAGAGTTCATTCCCAGTTTTTCTTTGATTTCCTCATTGTGGACACCCTCCTGCCATTGTTCCCATCTACTAGTACCTGCAATCATCCTAGCTACTTTCATATCCGTAACCTCAACCTTATTGATAAGGTAACCTGAATCCACCTAGCTTTCGCTCCCATACAACAAAGTTGGTCGAAAGATTGAACGGTGCACAGATAACTTAGTCTTGGTACTGACTTCCTTCTTGCAGAAGAGAGTAGATCGTAGCTGAGCACTCACTGCATTAGCCTTGCTACACCTCGCTTGCAGTTCTTTCACTATGTTGCCATCCTGTGAGAATATGCATCCTAAGTACTTGAAACCGTCCACCTGTTCTAACTTTGTTCCTCCTATTTGGCACTCAATCCTTTTATATTTCTTTCCCACTGACATTACTTTCGTTTTGGAGATGCTAATCTTCATACCATAGTCCTTACATTTCTGATCTAGCTCTGAAATATTACTCTGCAAACTTTCAATCGAATCTGCCGTCACAACTAAGTCATCCGCATATGCAAGACTGCTTATTTTGTGTTCACATATCTTAATCTCACCCAGCCAGTCTATTGTTTTCAACATATGATCCATAAATAATATGAACAATAGTGGAGACAGGTTGCAGCCTTGTCTTATCCCTGAAACTACTCTGAACCATGAACTCAATTTACCGTCAACTCTAACTGCTGCCTGACTATCCATGTAAAGACCTTTAATTGCTTGCAAAAGTTTGCCTCCTATTCCATAATCTCGTAGAACAGACAATAACTTCCTCCTAGGAACCCGGTCATATGCCTTTTCTAGATCTATAAAGCATAGATACAATTCCCTGTTCCACTCATAACACTTCTCCATTATTTGTCGTACGCTAAAGATCTGGTCCTGACACCCTCTAAGAGGCCTAAACCCACACTGATTTTCATCCAACTGCTCCTCAACTAATACTCGCACTTTCCTTTCAACAATACCTGAGAAGATTTTACCCACAACGCTGATTAAAGAGATACTTCTGTAGTTGTTAAATCTTTTCTGTTTCCATGTTTAAAGATTGGTGTGATTATTGCTTTTGTCCAGTCTGATGGAACCTGTCCCGACTCCCAGGCCATTTCAATTATCCTGTGTAGCCATTTAAGACCTGACATTCCACTGTACTTGATGAGTTCCGACTTAATTTCATCCACCCCAGCTGCTTTATTGCACTGCAATCTATTGACCATTTTCTCCACTTCCTCAAACGTGATCCTATTTCCATCATCATTCCTATCCCATTCTACCTCGAAATCTGAAACATTACTGGTCGTATTTTCACCTACATTGAGCAACTCTTCAAAATATTCCCTCCATCTGGCCAAGGCATCCACAGGATTCACCAGCAGTTTTCCTGACCTGTCCAAAATACTTGTCATTTCCTTCTTACCTCCCTTTCGAAGACTGCTAATTACACTCCAGAATGGTTTTCCAGCAGCTTGACCCAATGTCTCCAACCTGTTTCCAAAGTCTTCCCAAGATTTCTTCTTGGATGCTGCAATTATCTGTTTGGCTTTGTTTCTTTCTTCAACATAACTTTCTCTGTCTACCTGAGTTCTAGTATGTAGCCATTTTTTATACGCCTTCTTTTTCCTTTTACAGGCTGCCTTGACTGTGTCATTCCACCAAGCTGTTTGCTTCCTCCTACTTTTACACACTACTGTTCCAAGACATTCTTTAGCCGCTTCTAGTACTGTGTCCCTGTACCTTGTCCATTCCTTTTCCAATGACTGTAATTGACTACATTCAACTAACTGGTACCTTTCTGACATCGCTGTTATGTACTTGTGCCTGATTTCCTTATCCTGAAGTTTCTCCACTCTTATCTCCTACATATGGACCTGACCTCCTGCACTTTCGGCCTTGCAATCCCAATTTCACTGCAGATTAAATAATGATCAGTGTCATCAAAGAATCCCCTGAATACACGTGTGTCCCTCACAGCCTTCCTGAATTCCTGATCTGTTATTATATAGTCAATGACAGATCTGGTTCCCCTGCTTTCCCAGGTTTACCGGTGAATGTTCTTATGCTTAAAAAAGGAGTTTGTGATTACTAAGCCCATACTGGCACAGAAATCCAAGAGTTGCTGCCCGTTCCTGTTGGCCTCCATATCCTCTCCAAATTTACCCATAACCTTTTCATACCCTTCTGTTCGATTTCCAATCCTGGCGTTAAAATCACCCATGAGCAGAACACTGTCCTTGTCCTTTACTCTAACAACTACATCACTGAGTGCCTCATAAAAACTATCCATCTTATCTTGATCAGTCCCTTCACAATGCGAATATACTGACACAATCCTAATTTTCTTGCTAGATAATAATTATTACGTAATTAATTTAATTGCAAGTACCAATTAAGGATGCGAAAAATTTCCGGAAGGAAATATTTATTGAATAATTCCGTGAATGTAATTGATTTCATGAATGACTGTGAGCTCTAATTGTGCACTGGAGGAAAGTGCATGAACAAAAGCACTGAGAGCCACTCTGACCGACTTCATGGCACTTTTTGCTGGAGAGGTGTGTATGGCGGGGTCTCTGGCTGACGTTACAGGACGAGTTCTGCGTCTGGAAGCTTCCAGAACACTGGCGCATTAATTAGTTCTTTGATCCTTGGTTTACAAGGTAGTTTCACTGCGAGGGCAGCGCTTCACTGGAAGAGTGGGACTGTTCGTCTACCCCAGCGATGGAATAATGCAAAAGAATGCACAACATTTTTATGTTTTATAAGTACTCTCAGATGAGATGGAGAGATTTTGGCATGGTAAGGTGCATAAATGAACTTCACTAAGCTCCATAGGAGCTTATAGAAACAGATTTACTCAAAAAAATAATGGTTAACCACTTAAGTGAGGCTATAACTAGGGCGCGCCTTCTGGTTTTTACGAAGAATGTTTTGGGACGGGGCACTCGACGGAAGTCAGTGCTCGATAGAAAATGGATGGTGTAGATATCTGGGGCTAAACGCTACAGGATCTCCAGGCAAGCTACCAAACTGTTATGATGCACTGTCACGATGTATTAGACCGAGAGCAGCTCCGGCGTCGGCGAAGAATGCCAACAGCTGATATAACGTCATACTTTGGTGTTAGAAATGGGTCCACAGCTCCACAAGTTGGCTCACATTACAAGTAAAGCCGGTAGCGTTCTCGCTTCCCACGCCCGGGTTCCCGGGTTCGATTCTCGGCGGGGTCAGGGATTTTCTCTGCCTCGTGATGGCTGGGTGTTGTGTGCTGTCCTTAGGTTAGTTAGGTTTAAGTAGTTCTAAGTTCTAGGGGACTGATGACCATAGATGTTAAGTCCCATAGTGCTCAGAGCCATTTGAACCATTTGAACAAGTAAAGCGTTCGACGACCTAGCACTTCGTGTTTGCATTGTCCTTACGACAGAACGTAAATCACTGATGGCCGCTAGATCGCGATAAATAACATTCTGCTGAAACTGCTCTGATATTTAGTGAAATTTTGTGAGTCGTGAATATGTAAGACCAGCGTGGCAGAACTAAGATTAAAATGAGCAGTACATTAAGTGGTCAGTGTATTCTGAGACGTACAAAAATTAAAGCCAACTGAGTATTGTAATGGCAAGCTTGTTTGAAAATGTGCATGTTCGGCATTATTCAGGTCGGTTTGGCACTTTCTGCTTTGGTGACAGGCAGAACTGTAATTGGAGAAACGCTTTGATATTAATGTGCTGTTGTAGGAAGACAAGTGAATTGTAGTTCCTTTCAAATGATAAATCTTTTTTGATTGCCCGATCTCAAACAATTTTGTCCTAACAAAATAAATAGTTTCCCCTTATTAACATGTGTGATGGAGAGATGTCATCGTGTGTTCGTCTGTTGGTCTTTGCAAACAACAACTAGTACTGCGGAACTCCAGCCCTCAATTGAGCGGAGCGATACGCAATGTCGAGGTAAATGTATTTCAGAGGGGTGCATTCGTTCACTATCTTGCTATGAGTAAAAATTTGGGGGTAGGTCTCTTACTGATTCGGTTTATCTCACAGGAAGTAGCACGCTGCGGAGCAATGTTGCAGATAATCGTACAGTTCAGATTAGTACATCCATCTCTAACTGTTAATTACGTAGTTATTATTTAAAGCTTATAGATTGACGTTACTTTATCACCTGCAACAGCATTGATTATGTACACAGATGTACAGTGAAGAGCCAAACAAACTGGTACACCTACGTAATGTAGTGTAGGGCCCCCGCGAGCACGCATAACTGCCGCACGACGACATGACATGGACTCGACTAATGTCTGAAGTAGTGCTGGAGGGAATTTACGCCATGAATCCTGCAGGGCTATCCACAAATTATTACTGGGGAGGGGGGGATGAGATCTCTTCTGAACAGTGTGTTGCAAGGTATCCAAAATATGTTCAATGCCGGTCGGGGTAGCCGTGCGGTCAGGGCGCCTTGTCACGGTTCGCGCAGCTGTCCCCCTCATAGGTTCGAGTCCTCCCTCGGGCATGGGTGTGTGTGTTGTCCTTAGCGTAAGTAAGTTTAAGTTAGATTAAGTAGTGTGTAAGCGTAGCGACCGTTGATGGTTCAAATGGTTCAAATGGCTCTGAGCACTATGCGACTTAACTTCTGAGGTCATCAGTCGCCTAGAACTTAGAACTAATTAAACCTAACTAACCTAAGGACATCACACACAGCCATGCCCGAGGCAGGATTCGAACCTGCGACCGTAGCGGTCGCTCGGTTCCAGACTGTAGCGCCTAGAACCGCACGGCCACTCCGGCCGGCTGGGACCGTTGACCTCAGTAGTTTGGTCCCATAGAACTTACCACAAATTTCCAAATGTTCAATAATGTTCCTGTCTGGGATGTATGGTGCTCACCGGAAGTGTTCAAACCCAGAAATGTGTTCCTGGAGCCACTCTGTTACAACTCTGGACGTGTGGGGTGTCGCAGTGTCCTGCTGGAATTTCCCTAGTCCGTCGGAATGCACAATGGACATGAACTGATGCAGGTGATAAGACAGGATGCTTACCTACGTGTCACATGTCAGAGTCGTATCTGGACTTACCAGGGGTCCCATGTAACTCCAACTGCACACGCTCCACACCATTGCAGAACCAGAACCTCCATCAGCTTGAACAGTCCTCTGCTGACATGCAGGGATCTTAGCTCTGAGCCGGCCGGGGTGGCCGAGCGGTTCTAGGCGCTACAGTCTGGAACCGCGCGACTGCTACGGTCGCAGGTTCGAATCCTGCCTCGGGCATGGGTGTGGGTGATGTCCTTAGGTTAGTTAAGTTCATGTAGCTCTAAGTTCTAGGGGACTGATGACCTCAGACGTTAAGTCCCATAGTGCTCAGAGCCATTTGAACCATCTTGGCTCTGAGCACTATGGGACTTAACTGCTGTGGTCTTCAGTCCCCTAGAACTTAGAACTACTTAAACCTGACTAACCTAAGGACATCACACACACCCATGCCTGTGGCAGGATTCGAACCTGGGACCGCAGCGGTCGCGCGGTTCACAACTGTAGCGCCTAGAACCGCTCGGCCATTCCGGCCGGCAAGGATCTTGGATTCATGACATTGTCTCCATACACGTACAGCTCCATCTGCTAGATACAATTTGAAACGAGACTCGTCCGACCAGGCAACATGCTTTCAGTCATCAACAGTCCAACGTCGGTGTTGACGGGCCCAGGCGAGGCGTAAAGCTTTGTGTTGTGCAATCAGAAAGGGTACAGTAGTGGGCCTTCGGCTCCGAGAGCCTGTAGCCATGATGTTTCGTTGATTGGTTCGCACGCTGACACTTGTTGATCCTGCTCTTGCAGGATCTTTCTCCGTCCGCAGCGAAATAGGAGATTTGATGTTTTACCGGATTCCTGATATTCGCGGTACCCTCATGAAATAGTCGTGCGGGAAATTCCCCACTTCGTAGCTACTTCTGAGATGATCTGTTGCGTCACTCGTGCGCCGACTATAACAGCACGTTCAGACTCACTTAAATCTTGATAACCTGCCATTTTAGCAGCAGTAACCGATCTAACAACTGTTTCAGGCACTTGTCTCATTTAGGCGTTGCCGACCGCAGTGCATGTTCTGCCTGTTTACATATCTCTGTATTTGAACACGCATGCCTATACAGTTTCTTTGGCGCTTCAGTGTATGATGATATTAATGGCGTCTATGAAGTCCATAGGTAGTAAAATGTATTCTTGTTGCGTAATTGAGCTCAGCTTGGCACGGATCTGCAGAGGAGGAACGGGAACGGCAACGGCAACATGCATCGCCAGACGATCTCAAAAACGCTTTTATTGAATTTGGGTTGGGAGTTCAGATGTGCCATGTTATTGGGCAAGTACTTCAGTGAGCGCATTATTTGTAAATATAAAGTCTGATCGGTTTCTAATGACCGCGCTGTCAGTCTTCTTTCATGCCTTCCTAAATTTCCGTCTGGACACAATCTTGTTGACACATAGCATTCAGGTTCATGTGGCATATGTCACACTCTCACCCTGCCATCAGCATCAGGATTCATCAATTCATCAAAACATGCTACACAAGGCTACCGTTCCATGGCCAGAGGCGTTGTTAGTAGCCAACGTCAGTCATCAAACTTTGTCTCGCGGTGTCAGCAACGGGACATGCGTCAGTGGCAGTACCTAAAGCCCATGCGGTACATTTGTCTCTGTACCGTCATAGCAGAAATAAAGTCCAGACCCCCACGTTCAAGGCGCCATACACCTAAGTCTCAACAGACCGTTAATTGCGCCGTTTGGCTCTGCAGAGATGACATGACGTCCATTTGTCAACGACTCGTATGTGTTCTGTACGGCAATTTACGCATGTGGTAACAATGTCTCGTCGATTTTAAAGATCGAACCTGCACACAGTTATCTCGGAAACACGATTTTTTTTTGTGATTTCTGATATGCATCTTGCACGCCTGGTGTGTCAACTTTGTCTCTGCGATTGTGAACAGCCGCCGTTGACACTGTTAACACTGGGAACACGAATACATGCGTAATTTCCGATGCGTGTGGTAACACCGTCTCTGCAATTTTGAAGATCGACCTTAGACAACGGTTACCTCAGGAACGGGAATTATTTTGTGATTTCCGATATGCGTCTTGCACTCCACGTGTGGTAGAGTTGTCTCTGCGATCTTGAAGATCGGGCCTAAACACTGGTTACCTCGGGAACAGGAATTCTGGTGTTATTCTCAGAATGCATCTTGCACCCAGCGTGTGGTAACATTGTCTCTGCGATTTTGAATATCCACCGTAGACACTGTTTACCTATGGAACAGGAATTCTTGTGCGTCTTGCACTCCGTCTTCAAAGTCATTTAACTCAAAGTCACGTATTGCCGCATTCATTATTCAACTGTCTGTAGCAGGATGCTCAGATATCGAGTCTTCCTTCGTGCTATTTGAAGCATCCTGCCCCAATATGCGAACTTTATACGTGGCACATCTTCAAATGTGACAATCCCTTCCGTAATTTTTGGCCGCATAGTTTATTCTCATATGTTGAGAGACAAAATTTCACCATGCCCGCCACGTCTTTGAGAAATTCCGTATTGTATCTTGCTTACCAGTCGGTTGTATGGCATAATGTGAAAGACCTTTGCGGACTTTAAGAAGATTGGTTTCAAACTTTACGACTAACTGTACCATTTTAGTCGTTGTTCGAGAATAACGCAAACTGATTTTGGCATAAATTGTATTTGCTGGACCCATGATGATTCTTTGTGAGAATCTTCCTGTGCTATAGGAATGTCGTCATGCTAGAGCTTTAAAAAATATGCCCAACAATCCTACAACAGGCCTTAAGAAATGTACGGATCCGTTATTTTACACTTGTCACAAAGAGAAGTGGCTGAATTCTTTTTCATTTTGTGGTTCGAGAGTCTTCAGGCAATGAGGAATGAAAATCTTTAATCCGACCACTGCAGTAATTCTAGGTTGTCGCTCTAAGTGCGTTGCACCTGTGTCGTATTACTGGGCCTCTTGAGCAATAGCGTGTGTGATGGATGATTACACACATTTTTTTTTTCTTTTTGGATATCTCAGAGAAATGAATGTTAACACACAAAGTAGTATCAGTGTATCTCAAGAAAAAACTTTCAGTCGTAAACCATGCTTTTTTTTTTTTTGGTCATCAGTCTACTGACTGGTTTGATGCGGCCCGCCACGAATTCCTTTCCTGTGCTAACCTCTTCATCTCAGAGTAGCACTTGCAACCTACGTCCTCAATTATTTGCTTGACGTATTCCAGTCTCTGTCTTCCTCTACAGTTTTTGCCCTCTACAGCTGCCTCTAGTACCATGGAAGTCATTCCCTCATGTCTTAGCAGATGTCCTATCATCCTGTCCCTTCTCCTTATCAGTATTTTCCACATACTCCTTTCCTCTCCGATTCTGCGTAGAACCTCCTCATTCCTTACCTTATGAGTCCACCTAATTTTCAACATTCGTCTATAGCACACATCTCAAATGCTTCGATTCTCTTCTGTTCCGGTTTTCCCACAGTCCATGTTTCACTACCATACAATGCTGTACTCCAGACGTACATCCTCAGAAATTTCTTCCTAAAATTAAGGCCGGTATTTGATATTAGTAGACTTCTCTTGGCCAGAAATGCCTTTTTTGCCATAGCGAGTCTACTTTTGATGTCCTCCTTGCTCCGTCCGTCATTAGTTATTTTACTGCCTAGGTAGCAGAGTTTCTTAACTTCATCTACTTCGTGACCATCAATCCTGATGTTAAGTATCTCGCTGTTCTCATTTCTACTACTTCTCATTACCTTCGTCTTTCTCCGATTTACTCTCAAACCATACTGTGTACTCATTAGACTGTTCATTCCGTTCAGCAGATCATTTAATTCTTCTTCACTTTCACCCAGGATAGCAATGTCATCAGCGAATCGTATCATTGATATCCTTTCACCTTGTATTTTAGTTCCACTCCTGAACCTTTCTTTTATTTCCATCATTGCTTCCTCGATGTACAGATTGAAGAGTACGGGTGCAAGTCTACAGCCTTGTCTTACACCCTTCTTAATACGAGCACTTGGTTCTTGATCGTCGACTCTTATTATTCCCTCTTGGTTGTTGTACATATTGTATATGACCCGTCTCTCCCTATAGCTTACCCCTACTTTTTTCAGAATCTCGAACAGCTTGCACCATTTTATATTGTCGAACGCTTTTTCCAGGTCGACAAATCCTATGAAAGTGTCTTGATTTTTCTTTAGCATTACTTCCATTATTAGCCGTAACGTCAGAATTGCCTCTCTCGTCCCTTCCCTTTTCCTAAAGCCAAACTGATCGTCACCTAGCGCATTCTCAATTTTCTTTTCCATTCTTCTGTATATTATTCTTGTAAGCAGCTTCGACGCATGAGCTTTTAAGCAGATTGTGCGATAATTCTCGCACTTGTCAGCTCTTGCCGTCTTCGGAATTGTGTGGATGATGCTTTTCCGAAAGTCAGATGGTATATCGCCAGACTCATACATTCTACCCACCAACGTGAATAGTCGTTTTGTTGCCACTTCCCCCAATGATTTTAGAAATTCTGATGGAATGTTATCTATCCCTTCTGTCTTATTTGACCGTAAGTCCTCCAAAGCTCTTTTAAATTCCGATTCTAATACTGGATCCCCTATCTCTTCTAAAGCTGTTTCTTCTTCTATCACATCAAACAAATCTTCACCCTCATAAAGGCTTTCAATGTATTCTTTCCACCTATCTGCTCTCTCCTCTGCATTTAACAGTGGAATTCCCGTTGCACTCTTAATGTTACCACCGTTGCTTTTAATGTCACCAAAGGTTGTTTTGACTTTCCTGTATGCTGAGTCTGTCCTTCCGACAATCATATCTTTTTCGATGGCTTCACATTTTTTCTGCAGCCATTTCGTCTTAGCTTCCCTGCACTTCCTATTTATTTCTTTCCTCAGCGACTTGTATTTCGGTATTCCTGATTTTCCCGGAACATGTTTGTACTTCCTCCTTTCATCAATCAACTGAAGTATTTCTTCTGTTACCCATGGTTTCTTCGCAGCTACCTTCTTTGTACCTATGTTTTCCTTCCCAACCATGCTTTTATTGGACCATAAGGTATAATTTTCATTTTGAGCTCGTAGTAACCTGCGCCCATAATGCTGAATTATGACGGTTAATAGCTCGTAATGAGAGAGTAAAGCTGTCAGATCTTTTTACAAAAAAAGGCTTGCACAACTGGCCTTTTATATATGACAACCACGATTTATCATAGGTTGGCAGTTGCCTTGGGAAGAAGATAAAACGTTCGATAACCAACGGTGCTTAGGCAATTAGAATAAGACTTGAAAAGTGTGTACCTGGTCTCTTGATGGGAATCCGTCAAAATAAATTAAAAAGAAAAGAACCTGTGATTAATTTTGCTTCAGTTGAATCAGTCGAAACTGGAATGAGATTTTCACTCTGCAGTGGAGTGTGCGCTGATATGAAACTTCCTGGCAGATTAAAACTGTGTGCAGGACCTTTGCCTTTCCCGGGCAAGTGCTCTACCGCCTGAGTTAGAGCACTTGCCCGTGAAAGGCAAAGGTCCCGAGTTCGAGTCTCGGCCCAGCACACAGTGTTAATCTGCCAGGAAGTTCCACAGTTGAAACTGATTAATAGAACCGGAACTTTCAAAATTTTTTAGAGAAAAAACATTGAAGACTGTACACCTATCAGCCACATACCCCTAATGTACAAGGCATTCATGAAAGTTATCACCAGCTGCACACACAAAAACATTGAATTTTAATCAAGGAGAGGAATAAAAAGGCTTTAGAAGTAACTATAGAGCAAGACGTAAATGGATCCTCTTTGTATTTGTGGTTCACAGATTTCGAGAAATGTTTTTCTTGAGTTTAACAACATCTGCAAAGCCCTTAAGAAACAAGATTTATCGTGTCAGTTACCTGAAGAATACAAACGTCAGTTCTGCCGCTGAAATTGGAATTCATCAGGAGCACTAGTTTGGAACTGAAAAGCAAGTCAGGCAAAGAGATTCGGTATTAGAAAAACAATTCAGAGTAGCACTAGAGGAAGTGAGAATCAATGGAAAGTTGCTGAAGAACGCTGGAACCACTAGTAGGCGACATAAGTATAGAATGTTGACGCCTCACGTGGAGGTCAGAGGCTGGCCCGCTCTGGAAAGTGAGACAGGCGGCGGCCTGTGACAGATGTAGCGACAGACTACAACGCCGCTGCAAGCGCAAGTGTCTGAGAACAGAACGTTCAGCGCACACAGCTGGACAGACGGCTCCGCAACTGGCGACCTACTCCTGTGTTGACCCAACGTCATCCTCTCGGCTGCTGTAAACATTCATCACTCCACGGAGGCAGGCCTGTGGGAGGCTCTATAACGCTATACGGGACATTCACCTGGGTTTCTAGGGGAGCTGTTGTAATAATAGAAGGCACTATGCCAGGTGAGGCCTACGGGAACATTATTTCGTACCACCTGCGTCCTTTCATGCATGATGTCTTTTTCGTCGTCGACGGCATCTTCCAGCAGGATAAGCGGGCACCAACTCAGCATTCACAAACAAGAGTCCCGTAATTTGCGGGAACTGCATAACTTGTGCCTATACATCTGGTGCCACATATCTTCAGAAATCTACTAAGGACTTGTACACTTCTGTACTGGATTCCAAAGGTAGACCAACACGCTGTTAAGCAGAGGATCATAATGTTTTGCCTCTTCAGTGTACGTATTAAATCAAAGAGATTTATCTTATATCGGGGCATTGCAACGGATCACTGATGTAGACAAAACGAAATTTAGTCGGTCTTACATTAATCGAGTAACTCCAACCTTAACATCTGATTGTTGTGTAACCATGAGCCACTTTTTGCGAACGCGTATGTGTTAGTCACGTAAGGAGGTTTTACTTTGAGGCTAAATGGGACGAGTTTCTTTTGGCGGGACGGGATATCTCTATTCCACACTCTTTTTTAAACCTTCATCTTACACATGTACGAGTGGCTGGAGGAAAAGCAAGGGCGGCGATTACCACGGATGCCAGGAGGGTCGCTAATGTCAGTGAGAGGCAACGTCGTAATAGCCAACATAAATTCACTTTTTCTAACGAGAAATGGATTATAATGAATTACGAGACATGCATAGGAAGTAAAAAAAAAAGTTGCAGACGCTGAAAACACGTTGTTTTGTAGCATTATTAATTCAAGTTGTGATGAAATCTCCATGATGGTGGATCCAAGTTTGAACACGCGTAATTCCCATTTTTGGACATACACGAAGGCTGTAGAGGGAACCGTCAAACGGACTGCTCGTTCCTTACATGAGCAAACGTAGTCAATCTGATGAAGAGAAATTCTGTTATTAACTGAAACGTTGACACAGAGTATTACGTGCATTTCCTAGCCCGTCTAAACATGTTTTTATTTGGATAATGTACTTTTTTCCTTACATGTTGACAGCTTGACGTTATATAGGATGCACCCGAGCTCGACAGACCAAATTTCGACATTGTTTAGGGATATTTTGTGAGTATTCAGGTACAAGGGAACCAAGGTCTTCACTGGCTGGCTGCAGAGTGATTTTATTTCTTGCTGATTCGAGGCATGTTACTTCGGGATGGTAAGTACACAACTATACAGTATTCAGTTGCACGAATACACAGTTTATTGCTCCTTTGGTTACCGGTTTCGGCTGACTTGCCCATTCACAAACTGCATACCTTGTTCTTAACTTTGCCTACTTATACGACACGGTGCCAAATGGCGCAGACAATTCTGCACAATAAAATCAAACTGTGAACAACAAACACTCTCATTGAGAAGACAGTCCATGTGCTTAGTGTTTCACGTAGGTTGTGCCATTCAGGTAGACATTTGGATTGCCTTATCAATGAGAGTATTTGTTGCTCACAGATTAGCTTTCTTGTACAAAGCTATTCTTGCCTTTTGGCATTTTGTTTTATAAGTATGTACGATTAATAACAAGATGTGTGGTTTAAGAATGGGCGAGTCAGCCCGAAATCAGCGACCACCACAGCAATAAACTGTGTATTCGTGCAGCTGAAACGGACAAAATAAAATGATCAAATTTTCCTTAATTTTATTTGTTACCCCCTGTAACTATGTCTCTGTATTCCACCGAAAATTTCTGCGTGATATATCGAAATATTGTAAACTAACTTGTTCCATACACTGACGGTGCCGCCGACGCACAGTAACGTGCACTCTACTCTTCGTACTCAAGCTTGCATTCAGGACAGCTCGGTTATGTGCCGACTATCTTTTGCGGCAGTGTTAGTTGTACTTTAACAGTGATTTACGGCGATATGCTTAGGATCTGCTGATGGAAAGTTGCCGATACGCAGCTCGTGTGTGGATTCATTGTATGCAGTCAGACAGCGGCACAACGGCGGTAGGGCGAGCTGTTCCAGCAGTGGCGGCAACCACATCCCAGTACTTCTGTATTTGTACAAAGCTGGATAAGAGAAACCGGATTATTCTGCGTAGTGGTGATCGAAAATCACTTATTGTGTCACTGTTTTTAAGATATTTTCACAAAGAGAAAAGTAATTCTGGTAACAACCAAAACACATCCTAATTACGTTATTACTCCGTAACGAGCCACCGTAGGCCGTTAGCCCTTATGAGCCTTAGATTTAAATACTCAGAAAATGACCCTCAACTACTTCAGAAATTTTAACGTAGGGGTTCGGGTTCCCATTGCATAATATGCTATCATTCCAAAATCCGTTTACCAAATACAGTTCTGTCAGCTGTCACTGACATTAACTCTCTCATGTAGCTTCTGGGTCAGTGCGGCAAATTGGTAATCGAAGGGATCCGGGTTCGATTCTCGATCAGAGATATTCTCTGCTGGGGGTCTGCGTGTCTTGTTGTCCTTACGTCTGCATCGTCGTAACTGACAAACAAAATTGTTTTCAATACGCTGGCGTATCGACTTTCTATTACTGATACGGCTGAATAAGCAAGAACCGAAATCCAAGAATGTGAAATAAAAAAAAAAAAGTAACAGACTTAAGAAACTTTGCGTTTCATAAACGTTCATTCACGTGCCTTCTTGTTTTTATGAATAAGAGTCACCTTCGGTCAAATGCTCGACTGCATCTGCTTCTAATTCTTTCGAGTCGTTTGGAGATTATTAAATAATTCTAACTAGCATAATTTGTTCGGAAGTTCTGAATCAAATACTTTGGCGAAATATGTAAAATTGTATTACATTCCGGAAAACAAAACATACATCACTAAGAAGACGTCACAATAGGGAGATAACACACCTTATTAGTGGTAAGACATGTGAACGATATAAGTTTTCGAGCAATAGTAGGCGCTAAGATAGTGCTATGAATTGGTCATACAAACAATTAATTACGTTATATCAAATGAAAAAGGCATTTGATGAGTTTCTGGGTTCTTGCACGCGAGGCTGCTTGAATTATAGTTCACTGTATAGTGGTACTGAGTCCCGGAAAGCCGTCAGGATATCATATGATTTCCCGCAATTCTACCAAGAAAAATATTCTAGAAACCCTGTTGTCACGCGTTGTGTTGTCATGCTGGAACAGAACGCTGTTAATGAATAAATATTTGATGTTGGTATCTGTAAGTTGCTGATGTATTCGTCACTGTATCTATAATTACACCAGTCATTATTGCTGATGATGAAGCATAATACGAACTGACAACATTTGGTGTTTGTTCACTTTAGCAGTCCAAAATTAAATGTCCTACCTGTCGAATGCTACAACACCACTGTCTTAATCAGCACATAATCTTGTTCGGTTACACCGCACAAAAAGTGGTTTGCTCGAAAAATCTTAAAAACTGCATGGAGATACACATTGAACAGCACTACCGTCTTCTCTTGTTGCTTTGGTTTTCAATGCGAAAAATAATTTGATACGGCTTTTCACACTAGTTTGTCCTGTGCAAGTCTCTTGATCCCCGCGTACCTACTGCAACATACATCCATTTGCTCCTGCTGTAGACGAGGTTTGGTCTGCATCTACCGTTTCAACTCAGTCCTCTCCACTTCCCTCTATTACAAGAACGATGATTCCCTGATGCCTCAGGATGTCTCTAGTCAACCGATTTCAGTTAAGACTGCTTTTGTTCGAGTTCTGTATAGTATCTCCTCATTAATCAGTACACCCACCTAGTCTTCAGACTTCTTCTATAGCACCTCATGTTAGAAGCTTCTATTCTCTTCCTGTCTGAACTGTTTAGCGTACACTTTACACTTCCTTACAAGTTACCCTTCAGAAAAATACATTCTTTATAGAATTTCTACAGTTATATTCGATATTAACTTCTCTTTGTGAGGGGCATTTTATTGCAGTTGACAGTATGCATTTTACACCATCTCTACTCCGGCCGTCATTAGTTATTGTACAGCAAAAATACCAAAACTCACCTACTAATTTTACTTTCTCATTTACTAACATAGCTTTCTTCAATTCTACCACAGACCAATATCCTTGTTTCACTTTGGTTGATATCCATCACATAACCTCTTTTCAAGACACTATCAATGCCGTTCAACTGCCCTTCCTAGTGCTTTGCCGTCTGTGACAGAATTACGTCATCGGCAGACTTCGAATGTTTATCCTTCTTCCTGAGCTTAGTTCTCTTTCTAAATTTCTCCACGGTTTCCTTTACTGCTTGCTCATTCTAGAGACTGAATAACATCAGGGATGGGCTGCAACTTTGCTGTTGCCTCCCTTTCATGTCCTTCGGCTCTTACGTCTGCTGTCTGGTTACTGTACCAGATGTCGATAACCACTCGCAGCGTATGTTTTATCTGTGCTACCTTAAGAATTTCAAGGAATGTATTCCAGTCAACACTACCGAAGTTTTTCTATAAACCTACAAACGCTTTAAATGTAGATATGCCATTCATCAGTCTATGGTCAAAGATAAGCCATAGGGTCAGTAATGACTCGCTTGCTGCTCCGTATCTTCAGGCCCTAAACTGCCCTTTCTCTTTTAATTATGGATAGCTTAAGAAGTCAGAAGATAAGCTGACAAACAGTTTGGATCTTTAAGGCTTTGTGAGTCTTAGCCTCAATAATCTGTTCTCCCGTTATCGACTAATACACACCTCAATAATAGTTTTGCATCACCCCGGTTCCCAGAACTCCCGAAGATAGACGTTGACTGTGGATATTGTATCACAGACACAGTCCCCTTGACTGTTCAAAGACGTCATTAAACCCGGCCAAAGACGTAAACAACCATGCAGGAGCAGCGTCTATTAGACGGAAGGTGTCCGACAGCCGATCAGTTCCAGTCATTCCACCAGGAAGGAGGTACACGGCTCGTGTTGTCTGTAGTTCAACCACGCCTAGACGGTCAATATCGCGGTTCGATCGCGTCCGCATTGTTACTTTGTGCTAGGAAGGGCTCTCAAGAAGGGAAGTGTCCAGGCATCTCGGAGTGAACCAAAGGGATGTTGTTCGGAAATGGAGGAGATACAGAGAGACAGGAACTGTCGATGACATGCTTCGCTCAGGCTGCCCAAGGGCTACTACTGCAGTGGATGACCGCTACGTACGGATTATGGCTCGGAGGAACCCTGACAGCAACGCCACCATGTTAAATAATGCTTTTTGTGCAGCCACGGGAATTCGTGTTACCACTCAAACTGTGCGCAGTAGCCTGCAGGATGCGCAAGTTCACTCCCGACGTCCATGCGAGGTCCACTTTTGCAACCACGACAACATGCAGCGCGGTACAGATGGGTCCAACAACATGACGAATGGACCGCTCATAATTAGCATCACGTTCTCTTCACCAATGAGTGTCACATATGCCTTCAACCAGACAACCGTCGGAGACGTGTTTGGCGGAAACCGGGTCTGGCTGACGCCTTCGACACACTGTCCAGTGAGTGCAGCAAGGTGGAGGTTCCCTGCTGTTTTGGGGTGGCATTATGTGGGGCCGACGTACGCCGCTGGTGGTCACGGAAGGCGCCGTAAAGGCTGTACGATGTGTGAAGGCCATACTGCGACTGATAGCGCAACCATATCGGCAGCATATTGGCGAGGCATTCGTCTTCATGGATGAAATTTCACGTCCCCATCTTGTGAATGACTTTCTTCAGGGTAATGATATCGATCGACTAGAGTGACCAGCATGTTCTCCAGACATGAACCCTATCGAACATGCCGGGGACAGATTCAAAATGACTGTTTATGGACGACGCGACCCACAAACCACTCTTAGGGATCTACGCCGAATCGCCGTTGAGGAGTGGGACAATCTGGACCAACTATGTCTTGATGAACTTGTGGATAGTATGTAACGACGAATACAGGCATACATCAATGCAAGAGGACGTGCTACTGAGTATTAGAGGTACCGGTGTGTACAGCATTTTGGACCACCACCTCTGAAGGTCTCCCTGTATGATGGTACAACATGGAATGTGTGGTTTTCATGAGCAATAAAAAGGGCGGAAATGATGTTTATGTTGATCTCTATTCCAATTTTCCGTGCAGATTCCGGAACGCTCGGAACCGAGGTGACGCAAAACTTTTTTTGATGTGTGTAATAAGAGGAACGATAACGGTAAGGCCGAGTGCCTATTACAGACTTTCGTGGCCTCTAGATGTTGGTCGCCGTGAGCTAAGCATTTCAAGAGATAATATTATGGGGAGAAAATGTGGGGGGCTGCTCAAGGAATCAAACAACAGACTGCGTGGTATCACTAAGATACTGACTGATCACTAAATGACTATCCTGATTTGAAGGGTCTGCCGGCAAATGATCAATGAGAGGCATTCAGGTCTGGTCTGAAACTATTGTAATTGTAGCACTAGGCGACGTCTCCGGGCTCTGGAAGGTAATTAACCGTTGGTACAGGTCTCGGAAGCTCTGCTGTGCAGTGCAAATATCTGGGCCTTTGCTACTCTACCCTGGATGAAAGAATATTGAGTCAGAAACGGAAGACATTGCTGCGGGAAGTTACTAGTTTCATATAAATTACCATCATATCGTTGAACTAAATGGAGTAATAATAACTATGGAAAAGTCATTGTTATTATATGCCTTGTATCACAAAACATTGTAAGCTTGCCGGCAGTCATGTCTTCATTTTCAAATATGAAGAAATTGCGGAGAACCTCTTATACAAAATATGTCGATGTTGGTTAGTAAAGAACTTTTCGTCACAGATGGCAATACGTGTTTGAACCCGACTCTCCTGTATATCTCTGACAATTGCCAAATCCATATGAATGTCGTGTCCAGTTACAACATGTGGCAAACGTGGAATCATTTTTGAGAATTTAATTCCATTTGTAGTCACTGCTGGCCAATAATACTTCAGCAACATAAAGAAAATATGCAATAAACATCGACATGACGCGAAGTGTACAACATCCTTGGATATGCAAATGATTTTTACTACTGCACAACCGCACAGTGGCATGATCATGGCCTGTCGACGCGGATACCAGTGTGGGAAAGAATGACAATTAATTTATTTAATTGATCACAGGTGCACTCCCACAAAATAAATCGCTACATCCAGTTTGGTGAGATCTGTGAAATGAATGAATGTATGGTCGTCTGCTAACCGCAGATAGTGAATGTGAATATATGATCATCTTTGAGACGATCCTTTGGTCACCTTCGGTGGAACCCAAGGGATGAAACTTACCAGAGCTTTGAGCGCCTGAAATGTGGCTGACCAATACGGTAGCAAGGTGCTCCCCCGCTTCGACAGAGGAGGTGCGAGAGGACCTGAAGATCGGCCATGTTTCAGCACTCTGCCGCTGGATCTTGTGCTGTTAAGACCTGTTTTAGTTGTGCTCCGTAAAGACAAAAGAGTGGAGACATGGTATGCATGTGGAATATTTAAGAGTAGTTTGAAATAATAATTTCTCTATTTCAGGAACTTTTGTGGGGAGAATTAAATGTCAGGCAGGTAATATTAATGGGATTGTAGTAATCTTCGGAAGTGACCAACGGTCACAATGAAACCACGTGTAGCAATAAGTTGAAATACTTCCGTGTGCTTAAGTTAAACTGAATTACTAGCGTGTGTACAATAAGTTGAAATATTTAAGAAATAGCATGTGTACCATAAGTTGAAATATTTAAGAAATGGCGTGTGCAGGACTTGAAATTAGAGACGAGTACTTCCGCGTGGTGAGTGCTGTGTGAGTCTCAAACTGTGTATGAGACAAAAGATAAAGAGAAGTACTCGTCCATGGTATCAGTTGAGGACTCGCGTGTGTGATGAATACGTTCTTAATATTACTTTGCGTGATATGATTCCGTGTGACGCTAGATTCAAACTCTGAGAGAGAAGCAAGGTGAGTCAGCCGTCTATCCAGCAACGCCACTTGGCTTGCATTGCACAGGAAGACGTGCATATATCTCCAGAGTTCATAGTTGGAAAGTAGAATTACGAAGTGGGACAGTGTCGTGTGAAACTGGGATAAATATTAATTGAAGTGGGAAAGCTGAAAGTGATAATGTTGTGACTATTCCCTGTGTAGTATTTCATATTGTAGTGTGGTGTATGTCATGTAATTTGGGTATGTGTGGTTTGCATGGGAGAGTAGCGAGGTAGTTTCAAAAGATTAGTGGTTTATGCGTGTTTCTTTTGTACTGCTCGGTCTGGAGGAAAGTTACGTGATGATGATTGTGAGAGTCGAAGTGTGAGAAACAATAAAAGACCCACCATCCTATCCAGAAAGTGCACTGTAGCCTTAAATAATTACGAGACCATAAGGTAGAGAATCACCAATGTTAAGCCATGCCCACTGGGCGGAATTCCTCATGTGTTATTGTTGTAGGTTACAGAATTTGTGTGTTTAGGTTATAGAATTTATCGGAATAAATAAGATAGTGAAAAGAAAAAGATTGGTGGCCTTTTCCTTCGAATTGTATGTTGTCATGATATCCAGAATTTATAATGTGTGCGCCACTCATATTCAGTGCGATGGCCACGTGTTGATAAAAGCCGTTAAATAAAAAGGAAAGAAAATGTGGTATTGCCAGTGCGTAGTGAACAGTCAGAGTTCTGTAAATTACTGATAGTCAGATGCGTGTTTCCGTTGTGTATTATTCATACAGGAGGATAATTTGTAACTAAATTGTGAGTACGAGAGTTCATGTTACTCGATAAATAAGAATGAATCCATTCGCTTGGCAGACCACTCATCTTGCAGGCCTGACTGATGCCACAGTATGAGCAAGGCATGTGGGTACCTCTCAGGGTGTCACACAGTTACTATAGTTGCGGCTTTCCTTACGCGGCTATCAGAGGGCACCCAATGACAACTTTGGATCATGGATAGTACCACGTCATAATTTCAAACGATTGCTGGTTCTGCATACATCTTCACGATCGACGTATCAGTGTATATCTGATCCAAGGAGAACGAATGTTGGGCGACAGAATTCACCGTCGCGGTATGAACCGATCACCTGGCCTGATGGAACTGAGTGCATTGAGTACACGACACAGTCACTTTTGATTCCCAAAACTTATAATTTGCACTGCAGCCGGTACATCTGTGCCATGTTGGAGCCGGTGGCTGCGCCCTACATTTGTCTCCACGACGTCACCTTTCAACTACAGAGATGGCATTTTGTGCGTGATCTCCTGACCTAGCTTAATACAAAGGATGTTCGACTATTGTTTTGGCCCTCACATTCCCCATGCCTCTCACGCACTGGAAACATCTGGTCATGGATTCCCGAGAGACCGGCACGCCACCAATCGCTGCCCACTACCATTGATGAAATCCGCCATAGAAATAGCAGGTCCAGGTACTAAATTTCGCCAAAATCATCTACAAATTTGATCTAACTTCCTGTTACACTGTGCAAACACAATAAGTAAAATTTCGTTATTAGCTTGTCGTTCATGGTGGAATTTTAATGCTTGGTGTTGTGGATTTCGGAATTAGTAACAGCGAACTTCAGTGAGATTCGATGTTGGGGGCTAACATTAATAGCCTAAACGATTAAGATTACTGCTGGCGCAAAACAGGTGATCTGGTTCGAATCCCAGTCTGGCACTATGCTGCATTCAGCATGAAAATCTGTGAACTGTGGTCTCTTGTTTAGAAGAAAGATGTTTTGACAGTGAAGCCCTGCAGTTTACATTTTAAAATATGTAGTTATTTATTCTGAAAATGCGACCTGCAAAATGTCTTAAATGTTTATGTATGAATACGAAGGTCATTAATTTTCTTCTTGCTTTCACTAGTAATTGATATCTGCAGTTTCTTATAAGTGAAATGGCCACCTAGTTAAGTGCTTCGCCTCGATCTTCGTCGCGTCATCTGATAACTAAAGTTGCTCACCTGAAAACCGGTACCACTTGTTGACGGTGTACTTGAGATCTCTGAAGCCGACGTCCATGGCGTGCAAGTCGTTCCAACTAGACAATCCGTTCACGAGACGACCCCACTGGCATCCACCTGCAATAAAAAACGCAATCTCATGAAATGACTAACATATGTGATCACTTCTGACAGACTCTAACAGTTAAGGAATGAGAAAGGATAGCAGCGGATGGTAACAGGTACAGAAGGCTACAGCACAATAGTGAGATTATCGTGGCCGAGCGGTTCTAGGCGCTACAGTCTGGAACCGCGTGACTGCTACGGTTGCAGGTTCGAATCCTGCCTCGGGCATGAATGTGTGTGATGTCCTTAGATTAGTTAGGTTTAAGTAGTTCTAAAGTTCTAGGGACTGATGACCTCATAAGTTAAGTCCCATAGTAATCAGAGCCATTTGAACCATTTTGAGATTATCAGCTGGTAAATATTGTACACGAAGTACGCTCCGTTACCAATCGTAAGGTGACTTGTGAAGTGTAGATATTCACCTGGATGAATATACAATAGTCGAATGTATGACGTACAACGAATTAAAAGTATCGCTACAAAGTAAACAGTTATGGGAATGCAGCGGTTTGCACTCTTTATGCAAAGAGCTGTTATTTTTCCAAGTTCTTTACGAAGGGAAATCCTAGTAAGTAAATATTATACCTGTTAATAATATACTAATAGAGTAAAGCGGCAATGCATACTCCATGGATTTCGCAGTTTGAAACTTTATGACACCTGAAACTGAGTACAAAAATTATGGTAATGACCCATTTTAAAATGTTTCTTGCGTGACGCCAGAATATTGGACCTAGGAGTGGCCTTTAGCGTGAGTATAGAGACGATATTTGAGCAGACTGTTATAGACAGGTACCTAATGAAAATTGCAGCCATTGCGTGTCAACCAATTTTGACCGTGGGGTGATAATCAGTACAAGAAGGCAATTGTTTTAGCATATCGGAGATTACAGAAGAATTGCATTTCGGAGTTCAATTGTGTCCAGGGTGGATCTTCACTATCGCAGAGAAAATGTTTTCACGCTCATAAAACAATGCACAGGAACTCCACAAGTGTCTGACGTACGGATGTCACGTCGCCATCGTAGTGCCATCCAGGGCGATAGAATCCCCGACGATATGAATGGTGACGGGGGGGAACCCATTTCTGCTTGGAATGAAGGGAGATAAATGCGACGTACAGGTTAGTCCCCGGAGGAATGGTCAACATTCAGGGTTATGACGTGAACAATCATTTGAAGCAGACGGCCTCATATGGGCATATGCCCGATTCCGGAAAGTTTCCGAATTATAACACATTTAATGTATATCGTTAGTTAATTTCTGTATTATTCAGCTCATTGTCAGGCTTACACATACACACCTGTACAACAGTTAGTTAGCATTAAAACATGCATTTTACAAGGTACCATTTGAAAAATGTGTGCTTTTAACACATTCACCTCTAAGTATTTAGTTAATAAAACAGTCAAGATTGCAATAATCATTCATTTAAAAAAACGACCAGTTTAGGCTGGCCAACTTCAGATCTGACGCACTGTAGAGCTATAAAGAGAGCCCATTGGCTGAGGCATAAACGCTTGTTTTCCTCTCTATTTAACCCGCGGCAGATTACCCATCAACAGCAGTAAACGACTATGACTTCACGCAACCGTTCCGTGCACCGCCGGCTGTAGCCATTTGGGTAAATGCAACGTTATTTTAACTCTTGTTGGACTTTCTTTTCTTTTTTCGCAGACTATATTATTTTCTGATTTCTCTATTTAATTTGGCATTCTTCCTCTCTTTACAGTGCGTTAGATCTGAAGATGTCCGGGCATAAAGGTCGAAACCGGTCATCATTTTTAAATAAATGATTATTGTGATCTTGACTGTTTTATTAATTGATAGTTTATAATAGAGCCCTGTCAAATCGCCAAACCATTTATTTAAAATTACCTCTAAGTATTGTCGTACACATCATATTATAGCTCTTTTACAGTTCACAATAGATTTCCGATTATCTCACCGTCAACTTCAGCGCATCTACGTGCTACTCAGAAAGCATGTTTGTGCTGCTTGCCAGTATCTCTGCACGTTCCCTAATGAGGGTAGCAGTGTTCATGATGCTGCCAAGTAGTTCGTATCGTGTAATCATCTTTCGTTTGTACACCTCACACCTCGTCCAACTCCATACACAAAAACCTAATGGCGCAAGGTCCGGTGATTTTGGTGGCCAGTTAACTGTACTACCGCTCCTAATCCAGCGATTAGAGTAAGTGCGGTTGAAATGATCCCTCACACGTCTGCTAAAATGTGGAGGGGCTCCGTCGTGTTGGAAGTACATTGCAGTGCACTTGGCTAAAGACACGTCCTGGAGGAGTTCAAGAAACGAATTTTCCGAAGATGCAATATATTTTGTCCCATCATTCGCTCTCCTAAAATGACTGGACCAATCAACATGTTATCGATCATGCCACTACCAAATACTGAACGAAAAACGAATTTGGAAATTTGTTTCCACTGTAGTGTTTGTAATTTCCTGCGACCATCGACGGTAATTATGTGTTTTGTTGATCCCATGCCGTGTAAAAGTGCCTTCATCAGTGAATATTACTATTTAAAGCAAATGCCGATCGGATTGTAACCAGTGACAAAATTCTAGTCATGTGGTATTGTTGCCAATGTGAAGATAGTGGACAGGCTGTATGTGAAATGGGTACATGTTCTGCGCGTGTAATGCTTGCTATACACGTATTCGTGGGACATTGGACACGTGCAAAAAGTCATAATGTGGCGGTAGTATGATTCCGCTGCACCATTTTCAAAATGTCGAAAAATGAGAACCTGTTCACGCAATATGTTGAGAACTCTGGTAAACACACTACGTTCGGGAGTTCTATGCTTCGGAAAGCGCCGACGGTATCCTTCGACAGCAACAGAAGCGCTATCATAGCAGAAACCGTAAACCTGTCTACCATTTCTGCATATTACCTGCATATTCTTCATTAGTGTAGATATGTGGTATTTTAGCCCGCGTGTGTACAAACACGGTTAACCGATGTTCCTCTCTGATGCATTCTCAAGTCTCTGCACTAATACACTCACAACACACCGTGGACAATTGCGCATTTAACAGGTTAGTTTAGCGGTAAAAAGCTATGCAAATAGGTTGAAAGCAGTGAGGTAGGTTAGGCTATAATAAAACGTCAGACGGGTGAGTGGGTAAGACACAAATGTGCGCGCCATTGGTCCAAAACAACAAATTCACATTAAATGTGCTCTCCCTCGGAAACCGTTCGGAATAGAGCATGAAGGCACTGTCGAAAAATACCGTCGGCGCTTTCCGACTCATTGAATTCCCGATCATAGTGTGTTTACCAGAGTTCTCAACACATTGCGTAAACAGGTTCTCATTTTTGGACATTTTTGAAATGATGCAGCGTAATCCTACTACCAGCACATTATGACTTCCTGCACGTGTCAGTGTCCCACGAATACGTGTATAGCAAGCATTACATTTTGTCACTGGTTAAATTCCGATCGCCCTTTGCTTTCATTAAAAATATTCACTGATGAAGGCACTTTTATACGGCATGGAATCAACAAACTATGTTTTTTTTTTTGCTTCAAATGAGCTCTCATATCCCTGGATATTGACCATTCGTCTTGGGACACCGTGTTTATGTGCAATCCGGAAAATAAACTACAGAGGTTTCACACACTCGCGTGCGCTCACATCCTCATACTGACGTAATAGTGCTTCGTAGGTAGATAGTAGAAAGCTGATAAACTGTGTAATCTCTCTTCTTTGTGAGGATCAGAATTTTTTGATATACTTCCTTTTAAAAGCGAAAGGAAATGCTCTCAGCAATATAATGAAGTTTCCAAATAAAGGAAACCTGCAACGATGGCGGAGACGAAAGCGGCACTCAGTGACAAAATGAATAATTAGTGTCTCACTACTATTCTCGAAGTGATGTCTTTCATAGACAGATTAAGTCTTTTTTTTGTTTTGGTTTTAGGGCACAAAACTGCTATGGTCATTAGCGCCCGGTCCGTGACTTAGGAAACAGTAAAAAACCGAAAATGGAAACCAGCAGCAATGGGAACGAAAGTCATAAAATTGGAGAAACTAAAAGCAGAAGGAAGGCTTAAAAATCCACTACAGAAAGAGGTTGGTTGTCCCCCAAAAAAGCTTCAAATGACTGACGTCATTTCACTGGCACTAATAAACTTGAGAACGCGATCGGCTGAGCGCGTGTCATCTTCTAAAATCGACGATATATCAGGCGACAGCTGTAGACGGGAGCGTAACGGATTAAAATAGGGGCACTCAATTAAAAGATGTCTTGCCGTCCACAGCTGAGAGCATTGGGGACAGAGTGGGGGAGGATCGTCCTTAAAAGATGTCGATGGCTAAAAAGACAGTGCCCTATCCGGAGTCTAGTTAAAATTACCTCCTCCCGACGACGCGTTCGGGAGGAAGAGGTCCAAGCACAAGGAAGAGCTTTCACGTCCAGCAATTTATTATGGGGAAGTGTCGACCAATGTGCGTGCCATAAAAAAACAACACGACGACATAAAACGCTCCGTAGATCGGCGAAGGGAATCGATTGAAGAGCTGGCCGAAGAAGAGAGACTGCAGCCTTGGCTGCTATATCGGCCGCCTCATTTCCACAGATACCAACGTGTCCCGGGAGCCAGAGGAACACGACGCCGAGACGCCCCCCCCCCCCCCCCCCCCCAGGTGGAGCAAGCTCAGACAGTCCTGAATCCGGTGGGCCAGAGGGTGCACAGGGTAAAGAGCTTGGAGACGGAGGAGAGAGCTGAGAGAATCTGAGCAGATAACGTACTGTATCCGCTGATGGCGGCGGATGTAGTGGACAGCCTGGAGGACAGCGTAAAGCTCCGCAGTATAAACTGAACACTCGTCGGGAAGCCGAAAGTGATTTGGGGTGTCGCCAACAATATAGGCACTCCCTACACCCAACGATGTTTTCGAGCCATCGGTGTAAATACGTAAATGTGGCTTCCGTCATTTGTGCACATAGAGCAGCAAATGCCCGACGATAAACAAGTGAAGGGGTACCATCCTTGGGAAATCGACAAAGGTCACGGAGCAGGCAGATCCGGGGACGGAGCCAAGGCGGTGCTGTACCCCAAGTTGTCAAGAAGGTTTTAGGAAAGAGAATGGAGCATTTGACGGAAGCGGACTCCCGGTGATAGTATGGAGGAGGGGCGGCCTGCACACCCTACATCAAAGGAGGCGTCGAAAAAAATGTCATGGGCTGGATTAGCAGGCATGGCTAGCATAACGACTCAGAAAGACTGCTCGCCGATTGGACAGCGGAGGTTCAGCAGTCTCAGCATAAAGGCTTTCCACAGGGCTGGTGTAAAAAGCTCCAGACACTAAACGTAATCCACGGTGGTGGATAGAGTCGAGACGCCGAAGAATAGACGGCCGAGCAGAGGAGTAGACTATGCTTCCATAGTCCATTCGAGCGCAATAAGGCGCGATAGAGGCGGAAAAGGACCACTCGGTCCGCTCCTCAGGAGGTACCATTCAGGACACGGAGGGTGTTGAGGGATCGCAGACAGCGAGCCGAAAGATAGGAAACGTGGAAGGACCAGCACAGTTTTCTGTCAAACATAAGACCAAAAATTTAGCGACATCTGAAAACGGAAGGTTGACAGGTCCTAGATGTAAGGAGGGTGGAAGAAACTCCTTACGTCGCCAAAAATTAACACGAACGGTCTTACTGGGAGAAAAACGGAAGCCGGTTTCGATGTTCCAAGAGGCGATCGAGACATCCTTGAAGACGTCGTTCAAGAAGCTGGTCCGTTGAGAGCTGTAGTAGATCGCAAAATCGTCCACAAAGAGGGAGCCCGAGACATCAGGAAGGAGACAATCCATAATTGGATTTATGGCAATGGTAAACAGTACAACTCTCAGCACGGAGCCCTGGGGTACCCCGTTTTCTTGGGAGAAAGTACGTGAGAGAGTAGTGTTCACCCGCACCCTAAATGTGCGCTCTGCCATAAAATCGCGAAGAAAAAGGGGCAGCCGACCTCGAAAGCCCCAAGAGAACAGTGTGCGGAGGATGCCTGTCCTCCAACAGGTATCGTATGCTCTCTCCAGATCAAAAAATATTGCTACTGTTTGGCGTTTCCGGAGAAAATTGTTCATGATATAAGTGGAGAGAGCAACAAGATGGTCAACTGCAGAATGATGCTTTCGGAATCCGCATTGGGCAGGTGTTAAAAGGCTGCGGGAGTCCAGCCACCAAGCTAAACGGTAATTCACCATACGCTCCAAAACCTTACAGACACTACTCGTGAGAGAAATGGGGCGATAGCTAGTGGGGAGATGTTTGTCCTTTCCAGGTTTCGGAACAGGTACGACGATAGCTTCCCGCCACCGTCTGGAAAAGTACTGTCGGTCCAAATTCGATTATAAAGGCGAAGGAGGTAACGCAGACTATGGGTTGATAAATGCAGCAACATTTGGACGTGGATACCATCCGGTCCTGGGGCGGAGGAGCGAAAAGAAGAGAGTGCATGTTGGAGTTCCCGCATGGAGAAAACAGTATTGTAGCTTTCGCGATTTTGAGAGGAGAAAGCAAGATGTCGCACTTCCGCTGCACGTTTCTTTGGGAGAAACGCTGGCGGGTAATTTGAAGAGCTCGAAATCTCAGCAAAGTGCTGACCCAATGAGTTAGAAATTGCGACGGGGACCACTAATGTATCATGCGCGACAGTGAGCCCAGAGACCGGGGAGAAACTAGGCGCGCCTCAGAACCGTCGAAGCCGACTCCAAACTTCCGAGGAGGGAGTGAAGGTGTTAAATGAGCTAATAAAGGATTTCCAGCTTGCCTTCTTGCTATCGCGGATGACACGACGACATCGCGCACGGAACTGCTTATAGCGGATACAGTTGGCCAAAGTAGGATGGTGGCGGAAAACGCGAAGAGCACGTCGCCGCTCACGTATTGCGTCACGGCATGCCTCGTTCCACCAAGGAACTGGGGGGCGCCGGGTCAATTCGGAGGTGCGTGGTATTGAAAGTTCCGCAGCTGTAAGAATAACGTCGGTAATATGTGTGACATCATCGTCGACGCCGGGAAAGTGACGGTCATCGAATGTCGCTAGAGACGAAAAAAGTGTCCAATCGGCTTGGGAAAACTTCCAGCGTCGCGGACGCATATATGGCAGTTGAGGCTGCAGTCTAAGGACACATGGAAAGTGGTCACTCGAGTGTGTATCATCAAGGGCGAACCATTCGAAGCGCCGAGCTAGCGCAACAGTACCGACCGCAAGATCCAAATGAGATAAATTTGTCGTGGAGGCAGACAAAAATGTCGGGACCCCAGTGTTGAGGCAAACTAGATCCGCTTGGTAGAAGACGTCTAGCAATAGTGAGCCACGTGGACAAGGATGTGGAGATCCCCAAAGCGGGTGGTGGGCATTGAAGTCCACAACCAGCAAATAGGGGGGTGGAAGCTGACCAAGATGATGAAGGAGATCAGCTCGTGCCATTGGTGTGGACGATGGAATGTATACAGTACAAAGAGAGAACGTGTATCAAGAAAGGGAAAGACGGACGGCGACAGCTTGGAAGGAAGTGTTTAAGTGGATTGGGTGATAATGGAGAGTATCATGGAGAAGAATCATGAGTCCTCCATGGGCTGGAGTGCCTTCAACAGAGGGGAGATCATATCGGATGGACTGAAAATGAGGGAGAACAAAGCGGTCATGGGGACGCAGCTTTGTTTCCTGAAGACAGAAGATGACCGGGGAGTAGGATCGTAAGAGGATCGACAATTCATCCCGATTGGCTCGAATGCCGCGGATATTCCAGTGGATAATGGACATAGGGTGAACAAAAAATGGAGGTATGTGACCAAGGTTGCTGTCAACTCAACGACTGCTCAGAGCTTGCGACCGATAGCATGGAATGGCATTCAGCCGAAGGCAGAAGATCCTGATCCATAGGTTGTTTAGGAGCAGCTACTGCCACCAGCGATCGGCCAGTTGATCGGCCGCCAGCAGTGTGCCTCGGCGACACAGAAGACAGCCGAGGGCGATTTCCGCCAGGTGGTGCTGTAGATGGGACACGCCTTGGCGGAGAAGGAGATGAACTGGGTTTCTTTGTAGCCTTCTTGGAAATACGATGTTTAGAAGAAGGAGGAACCGATGGTTGTGAAGTTGGGGTACGTAAAAAATCTTCACAAGTATGCTCTTTTTTCGAAGTTTTGGTGTCTGACTTTTGGGCTCGAGATTTAGCAGAACCCGATGAAGGGTGAGCCATAGAGTGGGCAGGCGAAAGTGGTGAGGTTGAATGGGCGATCTTTGCGCTGGCCGATCTGATGACCGTGGCACTAAAGGTGAGGTCGCAAGTCTGCATGGCCGCCTCCTTTGTTGGCCGAGGAGAAGCAAGGACAGTGCTGTATTTTCCTGTCTGAGGCACGGTGGGCTGTCGACTGGCGAATAATTTTCGAGCAGCAAGGTCGACACCTTTTCCTTCACTCTGATTTCCTGGATGCGCTTTTCGTCCTTAAAAACGGGGCAATCTCGAGAGGAAGCAGCGTGGTCACCCATACAGTTGATGCAGCGAGGGGATGGAGGTGGACAAGCACGCTCATGGGCATCCTTGCCACACGTAACACATTTGGCCGGATTGGAACAGGACTGGCTGGTGTGATTGAACCACTGACATCGATAGCAACGCGTAGGGTTTGGGACGTAAGGGCGAACGGAACTTATCTCATAGCCTGCTTTGATTTTCGATGGGAGTTGAACTTTGTCAAATGTCAAGAAGACAGTGTGGGTTGGAATGATGTTCGTGTCAACCCTTTTCATAAGTCTATGAACAGCCGTTACGCCTTGGTCAGACAGGTAGTGCTGAATTTCTTCGTCAGACAATCCATCGAGGGAGCGTGTATAAACGACTCCACGTGAGGAATTTAAAGTGCGGTGCGCTTCAACCCAGACAGGGAAGGTGTGGAGCAGTGAAGTACGCAGCAATTTTTGTGCCTGGAGGGCACTGACTGTTTCTAACAACAAGGTGTCATTCCGTAATCTGGAACAAGACTTTACAGGACCTGAAATTGCGGCGACACCTTTCTGAATAATGAAAGGGTTGACTGTGGAGAAGTCGTGACCTTCGTCAGACCGAGAAACAACAAGGAACTGTGGCAACGATGGAAGAACTGTCTGTGGCTGAGACTCAGTGAACTTACGCTTGTGAGCAGACATAGTGGAAGGTGAGGAAACCATTGCGGAAGAATCCCCCATGATTACCGGCGTCTCCGATGGCGCGGTCCTCTCTTGTGGGGGCCCTCTCTGAGGGCACTCCCGCCTTAGGTGATTGTTCACACCTCAGGTCACACCTCCCGACAAACGGACGGAGGGACCAATCGGCACTTTCGGAAGGTATCAGCTCGGGTAATCACCCCTCCCTGGGCCTGGCCGTTACCAGGGAGTACGTACGTGTCCTACCTGTCTACCCGGGGCGGGGAATTACGCGTTACCCCGTCACCGGCTACGCACAAAAATGCGTGGGTCGGCCTTCAGACACGCACAGGGAGGAAGAAAGAGAAAGGGAAAAACAAAGGAAGAGAAAGGAAAGAGGAGAGGTCTCAAACGCCGCAGCGGAGAAAAGGGTAAAGAGAAGAGGTAAGGAAAAGAGAAGGACAAAGGAAGGATGAAGACATACGAGCAGAGAAGGCGAAGAATGTGGTACATTTACGAGCGTCTGTCTCCGGACATAGGCACAAACCATACTCCCAGAGGGGGAGAAAGGGAAGGAAAGAGCCAGAGGTGAGGGGAGGAGGGGCGAAGATGGGGGAGAGGGAAGGATGCGGAAAAGGAAGGTATGCAGCCCGGAAAGGAAGGAGGGCCATATTATCTCGGGGTCCCGTGCTCGCTACGCACCTGTCCACAAGAGAGTTGTGGACCCCCTGGGGGGACAAATTAAGTCTGTAATCCAGGTAATACAAAATATCTGGAATGTTGTGAGTGGCACTCAAGTGA
Organism: Schistocerca piceifrons; assembly: GCF_021461385.2. NCBI lineage: Eukaryota > Metazoa > Arthropoda > Insecta > Orthoptera > Acrididae > Schistocerca > Schistocerca piceifrons. Next base: position 770,174,174 of record NC_060140.1, on the reverse strand, counting down.
TTAGCGAGTCATTTTCGGACAGTGTGAATACGAGCGATTGCGTAAGACAATATCTAGTATTCATATCGTTTGAAGATGGCTCACAAAGTAGATCGGATTTGGTCGTAACACTGAAAATACTTTGTGATCTGGATTAAACACAAAGAGATGGATTCAAATAAAACAGAGGAAAAAAACTTATTCCGAGTACATAATAACTAAAACAATGAAGTCCTTACATCACTGTAGAAGACTATGAAAAAATTGTTTTGATAGTTTGCTTTTTCCTTTTTGTAGAATTTTTTCTGACTTAGCGTCTTATCGCGTTGGTACAAGGATGATTAATGGGTATGGGCTGTTCATTGTTGAAGAAGCTGTAAAACTCCCTTGGGCTTTAAATGCAGAAATATCTTCGTTTGATGTAACAAGACTGTGGAGTTAACGTATTGCTTTTTACACATACGAGTTCAGTGATTAGCGCTGCGGTATTACATTCTGATAAAGCTGCCTTAACTATCGGTGGAACTGATGACAACCAATCAGACTGAATATTACTGCGATACCGATGGTCGGTGTGACAACGACATTAACTGTTATGCATCACAGAAATGCCACAGGAATCTAGTATTAACAGAACGCTTAATTAAGGGGATCGTGCAAAACTATCGAATTTAAACGCTGTTTGCGTTTTCAGAAAACAAGTCGTTCTCTTTACTGTGACGTGTTGTTTTCTGGGTACCTCCATCAGAGCCGAGAAGCAGCACTAGTCATTGTTTTTGCGTTCACCTTCCTTGACAAACATTTAGTAGCCATTCGTCCTTTCTGAACAGCTAATGCCGGCCGGAGTGGCCGTGTGGTTCAAGGCGCTACAGTCTGGAGCCGCGCGACCACTGCGGTCGCAGGTTCGAATCCTGCCTCGGGCATGGATGTGTGTTATGTCCTTAGGTTAGTAAGGTTTAAGTAGTTCTGAGTTCTAGGGGACTGATGACCTCAGAAGTTAAGTCCCATAGTGCTCAGAGCCATTTGAACCATTTGAACAGCTAATGTTCATTGCTCGTTCATTTTTGGATTAAATTAATGAGACTTATGAGATGCTGTGAGAAATTGAGAACTTTAATTTTTCCATATTCTTCAAATAACTTACTGTCTCAAAAGGCTCATGGATGATCTTCGTTACAGACTGTCGACATTTACAATGAAAGACAATTCCATTTTCCACCTTGAGAGTGAATTTTCACGCTATCATGTGATTTCGGCGATGCGAGAAGTGTGGTTGTGGCATATGATATGGAAAAGTTATTTACAATAAAGAATAAGAAAAAACATTACTTTTAGAAATTTACATGCAACGAAGTCAAAAGTTAATTGGATTAGGTCTGAACGACTATTTTATTTCTCACACGGTCTATTTACACATTTTTCTTCTACACAATTCCTGTCAGATACCTGCCCAGTACGTTACATGTTTCTGTACCTAAGTTCAGAAAGAGTCGTCGAGTGCAACTTAAAAAAGCTAATCTTGAACATCTTACGGTATAATTCATGGGTCTATACTTTCTCGGGTAAGAGTTTTGGGTACAGCTTCATCAAAATGACCTCCACAGAAAAAAATATATTTACAACTACAATGATCATGGAAATGGTAAAATCTTATGTTCAGATACCGTTAAAATTATCATTTCAGTTCTGAGAGAGGAGAAATAAATCTATGGTAACTAAAAAGATTTGGTGAAAACGCGAAAAACAATGTGAGGACTGCCGAATGTCTTTTCAAGTCTCTTTCCTCGTGTGTTCAGTAAGCCATGAGCCATGCATCTTGCGCCAATCGTCATCCTATCATCAAAGTTGGTTAACTTGTGATATGCTGCCATGTGTGTAGCAGACCGCTCTTATTTATAGCGTGTCTACATTTGCGCCATAAGCTGCATCTATACCCGCAACATTCTGACGTCATACATGGTACATATTCCAATTGGACAACCCTGCCCGTGTATTAATAAACGATGCTCTGATTACCTACCACTGCCTCCACTCGCTTCACAGCCGTGTACTAATGGTAGAAAACCGTTCATAATTACAGCGAAGAGTTTCCACACAATCTCAAATAAAATAACGCTATTTTGGACAGTAGAAAGAATTCGTGTTCGTATAACAGGGGATGTTTGATAGAAAAAATGTAATCAGAACGAAAGCTCGAAAGAATGAAGCCTAGTGAACACAATGAGAAACAACACAGAACATTTACTCTAGAGCTGAAAAATCGTTTACATGACCAATCTAGGAGGCCAACGCTAAAGACAGAACCCTTCAACTTGTTGAGTAATTGGGAAACCAGGTAGTTGACTAGGACAATGACGTGAGTAGTAAGGAATCGAAAATCTCCGCGTTCGGATGTCTTATCTTTGTCATTTTCAAATGGTTCAGATGGTTCAAATGGCTCTGAGCACTATGGGACTTAACATCTGAGGTCATCAGTCGCCTAGAACTTAGAACTACTTAAACCTAACTAACCTAAGGACATCACACATATCCACGCCGGAGGCAGGAGTCGAACCTGCGACCGTAGCAGTCGCGCGGTTTCGGATTGAAGCTCCTAGAACCTCTAGGCCACAGCGGCCGGCTATCATTTTCACAGGCATTCCTGTTTCCTTGAAGCTATTGAGACAGGCAGGTAACTTAAATCTTTCGCATGTCACTTGTCGAATAAATATCTGTGTAATACGTGAACTAAAACCTAATTTTTTGATGACACGAATGATGTTGGAGTTCGTAATTCGTAATCATCTGTAATAAATGAACACAGCTAGTTAGTTCCATGTTTAGAAAGTTTAGAAAAATTATATATGTCTTGAATGATACTCATAGCAAAATCGACTGCAAAACGTTATGTGCTAACTACAAAGAACAAGTAATTACTATATAAAACACTTAAAACGTCTTTCTGTTAAGAAAAGAATTAACAGAATTGCTAAGACGAAAAGTGTTCGTTAAATGCTATTGTAAATGAAGTACCTGAGTATATAATATATAAAGAGTTCGACTACGTAGAAAAATCTATTTTGTTCATGTTATACAGCTATTAAAAGTTGATAACTGTTTGTAAATATCAAATCTGTTAACTTCCAGATGTTGTTACCTGTAGAGGATAATGATTAATTTCGTGAGTAGCATCATGCCACGACATTGCTGTAGTAGACGAATAGGAGCAGGAAAATCAGCTAGTCAGCTGCATTACTGACCGGTCCTTGTTTTAGACTTCACAAATACTGTACTCACGGGTGAAAAAATATCCAATTACTTAAAGAAGACAAATTAAGAACATGTTGTTTACGTCCAATATTTGGAGACGTGTAATTTTGCAATATCGTTTAATACTCGTACACAACGTTAAACGTGTTAGTGTCTAGATACGCATAATAAATTGAAACTACTTTTTTGTGTAAAATTAAATAATCTTAACCGGTAGTTGTTAAATGTTTCTGCATAATTTTTAAATCTGTGTATAAAATGACACGGATCACGCTTTCTGTAAGGGTTTTATTAGTTAGTGCTGATTATATTAGATACATGAAAGTAACAGTGCGCTTATCGCAGCGTACGTTGCAAAAGGAGACACTTTACTTAGAGGATTTTTCGTATAAACAAAAATAGATTTCCAGAATTCCTGCGTCTACTTACCCATGTTAAAATGAACCTTTCTACTAAGCCGGGAGTACTTCGGGAAGAAGATCAAAATTTTTTCATTATCAAACGAAAGAGACTCCAATGACAATTCACCCTTCATACAAAAGAGATATTTGGAAATAAATGACGGTAATACGAGATATCTTTCGAAGTTCAGTTTAGAGTATCTGCTAAGCTCCTTTTTTTAAATTATAGTCAAAGAAGATCTCTGCGAGTTCATAACATAACCGTGAAAATTTAGTTCTCACACCACTTCGTTTTGATGGTGGCACCGAGGGGTACTTTCAGCATTTAACGTGTTGCCGCTTCGACAATGGGTATGAGGATTCTAGCGTCTGACACGTGAAAGCAGTCAAATTAAATCAGATACTACGCGATCTTTGGCCGTGTTCTGTACATTAATTACAATGGTCATTGTGTCCCCTACAGGAAATGCTTGCTTTTGCTCAGTAACCTGGTGTTCGGTTTTACGCATAGCTTTCTTAAGGACAGCAAGTAAGAATTATTTTCATTGCCGGGTCAGACGTGGCATTCAATTAAATATAATGTTACCGGCACTCCAGTGAATGCTGTTGCTGGTTAACTGGCGGTGGATTTGCCACACTCGTAAGCAGGCGTAAAAACCGGCTCTTGGCCTTCGTTCCACGTGACTGAGTCAATGTGAACGAGATAATCGAACGTTTCATCGTTTCTGCAAAAGTTAGGTAAACTGGTCCTGGCGTAGTTTCCAAAATCTGTCATCTGGTTCGCAACTGTATAACGTGAGTTGGAGGCAAATGGAAAGACGCTCACCGTGTTTCAGTTTGCAGGTCCGCAGTGCCTTCCGTCGAGTATAATTCCAGTACTTTCACAGCTGCTAGGAATATCAGTAATCGTGGAGGAAAACATTAGTCTAAATGGCAGTTATTAAAACTATTTTGTTGGTCTTTTAGAGTCCCTGTTGATTTTCCATCCTGCATTTGTCTTCATTTACTGATGTTTCTTCAGGCGAAGATATTGTTTGTTCTCGAGGAAGGTTACGGACGTTTTTTTCCGTGCCTTCTACTTCAACAAATTGTGTCTTTCATCATATCGTCCTTGATAGAAAGTTACAGGCAACAAAAAAACTTCCTGATAAATGTCATGCAAATAATTCTTGGTCAAGAAGACCAAGCCTGCATACGATGTATGCACCTCTCACTCTTCCCATCATTAATTTACACTGCATGTCAGACACTGAATGTACGGCTGACGTCAATAGCTAACCTGTGTTGACTGCACTTTCAGGAGATCGCTATCATTTAAGTAAAGCCCAACTACATTACCACACCCCAAGGTAACGTCTATTCGCAGGCTGACAGAATTTATCAAGATGCATCGTACCAGTGTGATTTTCCGTGCCATTAATACCGTCATAGCACGGTAGGGAAACAAATGTAGTGTAGGATTCCATAAGGATAGGAATTTATGTCTATATGACCTTAAAACTCATGCTGTGGCTATATTTCTGTTACCACCACTGATTAGATACATTATGAACAGGATCTAACGTTTAGAACATAGTACGGGAGTTATCCGTTTGGTGATCGCACGCCCACTACGCTATCACGATTTTATAGCCGTAGAGGCTCTCATATCGAGAAGTCAGATGAAAGCCCCTCCGGTGATGAAAATAAATTAAAAGTACGGAAAAGGGATGAGTGTTCAAATTTTGACGAAATTTCTGTTAGGTTCTACGCTGAGTACGCAAATTTGCCACATTCTTTCACGGAGCGAGCAGCTGAAAGTGATTAGAAGTACAGGACGTTTTAAAACGAATATAAAGATTTAGGCTTTGTAGCAATTATTACGTTCAACGTGCAGTTAAAAACAATACATCAAATGAAAGAACAACTCAAACAGTTTTTCTTGCGAGCGTTCAATATGAGCACCATTAGTCACTCATAGGCCGTAGGCCAAACCTTGTTCAATGTGCCTGCAGAAATTGTTCCAATAATGCTGTTTCTAAAATCGAGTAGATCAGGGGTAGCGGAGGCGTATAACATGATCCTTTATGAACCCTCAAAGGCAAAAATCTCACGGCATCAGATCGTGTGTGAACTTGGAGGTCATGCAAAACAATCTCTGACATCCGGCCCCTTGCGGCCCGTCCAGCGTTGAGGTACAACATAATTTAAGAATCACATACTGAGTTATACTAGTGAAGTGGCGCGCCATCTTGCCACCGAATAAAGTTTTGTGATTAATTGAGGAAAGAATTATAGTACTAGTGCATAGAGATAAGAGCACCAGTTATAGTTACTTCATCGAAAAAGAAAGGCCTATAAACTTTCCGCCTGGATATGGCGCAAAAAATATTCAACTTAGGGGAGTCTCGTTGCAGCTGTACCATGTCGTGGGGATTTGCTGACCACCAGATGCGCACATTATGTGTGTTCACGTTTCCACTTAGGTGAAGTGACGATTCATCACTAAAGACGACGATCTAGAAAATCTTCAGCGTCATGCAGTAACATTTCGTTTGCGAAGCAGCCACGAATCGTAGTCTGTAGGCTAAAGAACTTTTAACAACTGCAAACGATATGGACGTAGCCCACAAAGACGCCACTGGAATTACTGACTCACAACCAACCTTTCCAACAGGTTTTTGTAAAAGACTCACACTCATTAATCACGTTCCTCAGTCACTCTTGGTCTCCCACAATTTCCCTTTACACGCAAGTGTACAAACAAAACTGAGTTGTTCTTTCATTTGTTTATTTGTAATTATAAGTTGAATGTAATAAATGCTACAAAGCCTTAAAACCTGTATATTCATTTTGAAACACCCTGCATGTGTAATTTATTGCAGTTTATAAGAAAAATGAAAGATTCTCCATACTACATACCAATGTCTTTAACGACTGTGTTGCACGATAATAAAATATATTTTGTATTTAATTTTTTCTTTTGTGATCAGTCTTCTGACTGGTTTGATGCGGCCCGCAACGAATTCCTCTCCTGTGCCAACCTCTTCATCTAAGAGTAGCATTTGCAACCTTGAAACACGTATGTTATGTAGCAGCGATGGCGAGGCATGACAGAATCTCTGACCAGAGAGCTATTTATCGTTGCTGGTCTGCGCTTGACCGCGCGAGAGTTCAGTTGCAGTTGCGAGGCAGTTGTTGTACGTAGCGAGTCGCGAGAGCATGTAGTTCGTTCGTGCTAGTAGCGGGCGAGAGACAATCGGAGTTGTGTGTGAGGAGTCGGCGGGCGTCGACATGGGTCTCTGGTCAAGATTTGGAACGAGGTATATTTTTAAATAAGGTAATGAAGCAGCATTGCGCACATCTGATAATGTAATGTATATTAACTGTAATTAATTTGTTCAAGAATTGCCCCAATAATAATTTTGTTCTGAAAGCAATATTTTAAGAAAATAATCATTACAATTGAAACAATATTTCCTTTGCTTTTCCTCCCAGAATCAATTTATCAGGTTAATCTTAACGTTAATTTTGTAGGGACTTAACATTATCGAACAGGGCTTAAGGTTAGCGCAGCTACCCTTATAAAATTTAGCAGGTTGATCTTAACGTTAATTTTGTGGAGACTTATCATTTTTGCACATTTTTATTATCATTGACTTTTATTACTGTGGGAAGCTAACATTTGGGTCTATTTGCAATTCTTATTCAATTCTTTTCATTTTCATATTTTTGCGGGGGGGTAACACTTGGCTCTATTCCCATTAACATTATAGTGTTGTCGTCTTCAAGAATTCTCCGGGGATGTTACAACCTGCATCCTCAGTTATTTACTGTATGTATTCCAATCTCTGTCTTCCCCTACAGTTTTTGCCCTCTACAGCTCCCTCTAGTACCATGGAAATCATTCCCTCATGTCTTAACAGATGTCTTATCATCCTGTCTCTTCTCTTTATTAGTGTTTTCCACATGTTCCTCTCCTCTCCGACTATGTGTAGAACCTCCTTATTCCTTACCTTATCAGTTCACCTAATTTTCAACATTCGTCTATAACACCACACCTGAACTGCTTCGATTCTCTTCTGTTCCGGTTTTCCCACAGTCCTTGTTCCACTACATTACAATGCTGTACTCCAGATGCACATTCTCAGAAATTTCTTCCTCAAATTAAGGCCTATATTTGATATTAGTTAACTTCTCTTGGCCAGGAATTCCATTTTTGCAATTGCTAGTCTTCTTTTGATGTCCTCCTTGCTACGTCCGTCACTGGTTATTTTACTGCCTAGGTAGCAGAGTTTCTTAACTTCATCAACATCGTGACCATCAATCCTGATGTTAAGTTTCTCAATGTTCTCATTTCTACTACTTCTCATTATTTCGTCTTTCTTCGATTTACTCTCAATCCATACTGTGCACTCTCTAGACTGTTCATTCCGTTCAGCAGATCATGTAATTCTTCTTCACTTTCACTCAGGATGGCAATGTCATCAGCGAATAGTGTCACTGATATCCTTTCACCTTGAATGTTAATTCCACTCCTGAACCTTTCTTTTATTTCCATCATTGCTTCCTCGATGTACTCATTGAAGAGTAGGGGAGAAAGGCTACATCCTTGCCATACACCCTTTTTAATACGAGCACTTGGTTCTTGGTCGTCCACTATTATTATTCCCTCTTGGCTGTTGTACATATTGTATATGACCCGTCTCTCCCTATAGCTTACCCCTACTTTTTTCAGGGTTTCGAACATCTAGCACCATTTTACACTGTCGAAAGCTTTTTCCAGGTTGACAAATCCAATGAATGTGTCTTTATTTTTCTTTGGTCTTGCTTCCATTATTAACCGTAATGTCAGAATTGCTTCTCTCGTTCCTTTACTTTTCCTAAAGCCAAACTGATCGTCACCTAGCGCATTCTCAGTTTTCTTTTCCATTCTTCTGTATATTATTCTTGTAAGCAACTTGGATGCATCAGCTGTTAAGCTGATTGTACCATAATTTTCGCACTTGTCAGCTCTTTCCGTCTTCGGAATTGTGTGGATGATGCTTCACCGAAAGTCAGATGGTATGTCGCCAGACTCATACATTCTACACACCAACTTGAATAGCCGTTTTGTTGCCACTTCCCCCAATGATTTTAGAATTTATTTAGAGAGCAAAAATCAGCACTGATAGAGAATAATTCATCTTGTCTCCCCCGTTTCTCACCTCCCTCTACCCACCTTCTCTCCATGTGGTTCTTGAACTCCCAAACTATCCCCTTTCACTTATATAATAAATAAGTATATGTATCAATACAATTAAAATGGAGTAATACACCTATTAGAAACAACAAGTGACGACAATATTTCTAGAACAAGTGAATACATGATCTGGCGGTTCAATTGGTAACACTACTTACAGAAAACAGACAGATACGAGTTTAGCGAGGACAACGCAAACGGTAGTGTCGTTTTACTGAGTTGTGTTTCACATCAAGAAATTTGTAGTGCTGCAGATGTGAGATTAGGCGAAAGCAGCAGTGGCAAAAGAAGGAATACCTCAGAATTGTGCAAGCACGGATTTCTCGATATGAGCGAAAATCGTACATAAAATACTGGAAGTAAAACCACACCTCAGTGTCTTACGTAACGAGTTGTTTTTAGAGATAGAAAGCAAACCAAATTCGAAATATATTGCTTTACAGACCATTGACGATATTTTATATCAACAAAACGAAAAGCGTATGGATAGGTTCATATTTGTAATTGCATAGACGGATTTTAAATACCGTTAATAATTATGAGGGGTGACATGGTCACCTTGAAGATAGATTGTTCAATATGTGAGTACCGGCACAGTCTATAATAACAAATATTTGTTTTATTCGGTGACTGGTTTTGATCCTTGCGATCATCGTCGCATCTGTCTCCACGAAGTTAATAAAAGAGATATGATTGGCATTTTCACATGGTATAAAAACGTGATAAAACTGTAATAAGTACTCATGGCCCGTGAATCACGGCTGTCGTTAGCACAGTGTTCTCAGATCTTGTATAATAATTATTACAATTATTATTTTAATTCTCGAACTTTTGCGAGGATTGAACATTCCATCCTTTTGAGAGTCTGCATCTAAGATATTAATACTTTCGATACTTCGGCTGTGAGCCTTATGGTAATTTTCAGGCTGAGCGTGTGAAGAAGATGACTGTAAGTTCCGCATCCGAAATATTGCACAAGGATGTTTTCATATGCCAGATGCACCCAGGAAAAATAAAAGAAAATAAATTATTTTAAAGGAATAGGTTATGAAACTTGTGTTTGAAACACTACTTTCAGTTTCTGGTTTTTTATCTCGATAAGAGATACTAAGAAATCGTATCGTCAGTAAAAGGAGTCATCACTTCTTTCTTTCGATATCAAGATTGTGTGCTGTGACTAGCAGTTGATGATCAAAAGTGATCAATCATACCGTGGAATCTGTTCCCATCTTTGGGCGTTCTCGGCTCCTTGTTCACAGAATCCGAAATCTTTGTCTACCTACTTTTCTGTGCAAGCCTTGATAGAGAAGAGAAAACGACGCTTTTGCTTGTATTCAAACTGCTGTGCCTTACACCTTTCTTGTGGGAGCTCCGAGAAGAGTGACGATTAATGGAGCAAAGCTCAAAAAGCCACTTGGCCTGAAAATGTGTTCATACTATTTTATTTAATACCTCATTAATAAACTGTTCTCAGATTAATTCTGGTACATCGCTGGACTCACATCAGAGACACAGAAATTCATTATTGGATTGCCGTATTAGTTTATTCACAATATTTCATAGGATTTCGCTTTAATTTTATGCTTTCATGATGTCTTTTACGTGTTGTTGTTAATGCAAATTTTCGAGTAGTCGCTGTAGTTCATGGTACATCCAGAATCTTAATTCGTTGTCAGTAAATTGTGTGCATTCACATGCATATTACAAGAGAGATTCAGAGCTTTTAGTTACAGAGCAACAATTTAGGACGAGTATTTTGAATGACTGCTTTTGGAGTTGTGAAAAAGGATTAAAATGAACGAAGGAGGGGGTAAAGAAGGATGGAGAGAGAGAGAGAGAGAGAGAGAGAGAGAGAGAGAGAGAGAGAGAGACGCGCAGCGGAAAGAGGAGTTATTGAGTTACTGGAACTTTGCAGTGAAGGAGAAAGCAGCTTTTATGGGCTCTGTAATTAGAACCTATGTCTCTGATCCCAACTTTGTTACAGGTCTCTCTCTTCAGGCAGATACTTGGCCCTGAAAGATTCATTGGGAATGACAAATAGTCAGCTGCTTTGTATGCTGTCCGCAGATCTTTTTTTCATGTTAAGGAAAAGAAAAAAATGACTTTCCCGTGGTTCTACGGTAAAGACTAAATAATTATTTATATGAGCTGTAGTTTAATTTTTAACTAACGATTTGTTAGACAAAACGTCTCTGCTCAAGTTGTTCTCCAGAATATTGAACTTAGCTTTGCGTGCGAGATATAGTGTGATATTTAGGAACTGACGGTGTAAATCAAACATAAGAGACTGTTTTCAACGTAAACGATTCCCAAATTTAGTTTTCACTAGGACTGGAGCTTGTCCAGTCAGCTATGGATGGAACTGTAGCGCCTAAACGAAACCACAGTGTGACATTAAGTATTGGCAGAGAATTACGTCACATCATATGCCATAAAAGTCCCGAGGGGATCAAACAGTGAACACTCGCGGATCTAGCCCATAGACTGAGTAACAAAAGAGTCGCTTTGTTGCCGATAGTACGTGGACAATATATCTGTGGTGCTCAATAAGCTAGATAGCAACTGTTGCTGGGAATGAAATGGAATGAAGTCTAATGGGTACAGAATATGAACTGAGGCTAAACCGAAGAAAGATGCAAGTAATGAGAAGTAGCAGAAATGAGAACAGCGGGAAATTTAAGATCAAAATTGGTGATTACGAAGTAGAAGCACTTAAGGAGTTCTGCTACCTTGGAAGCAAAATAACGTATGACGGACGAAGTTAGTAGGACGTAAAAAGCATGCTAGCACGGGCAAAGAGGGTATTCCTAGACCAGAGAAGTCTACTGGTATCAGACATTAAATGAGGAAGAAATTCCTGAGAATGGTCGTTTAGAGCACAGCAACATGTAACAGTGAATAATTAACTGTGGGAAAATTGGAACAGAAAAGAATCGAAGCATTTGAGATGTGCTACAGAAGAATGTTGCAAATTAGGTGGACTGGTAAGGTAAAGAATAAGGAGTTTCTCTGCAGAATTGGCGAACAAAGGAACGTATGGAAAATAGTGACAATAAGAAGGAACAGGATAATAGGAAATGTGTTACGACATTGCGAACTGACCTCAGTAGTACTAAAGGGAGTTGTAGAGAGCAAAAACTGCGGAGGAAAGGAGAGATTAGATTACATGCAACAAATAACTGAGGATGCTCTGTGCAAGTGCTGTTCTGAGACGAAGAGGTTGGTACAGGAGAGGAATTCATGGGGGAACGCATTACACCAGTGAGAAGACAGATGACTCAAAAAAGAAAACACATCATTTTTTAGTCCTACTCATGCAGCTACGTTTAAAACAAGTTTTTTCCAGACTACCGATTTTAACAGAGAAATTCGTCCTCAAAATAGGAGTTGTCAAGAAGAAATGATTTTAGGTTAGATTTGTTGACTTGTTATGCTACCTGTCAGGCATTTTATGTTACCCAGCAAATGATCAAATATTTTTGTTGCTGCGTATTGAAATTCTTTCTGAGCCACTGTCACCCTCAATAATGGGTAATACACGTCATATTTTCCTTTAATATTGTAAATGTGAACATCACCGTTCTTCTCAAATTGTGATGGGTTATATTTATGACGAATTTCATTAGCAAATGAATGTGTTATGACGCTGCAGTTAAAATACCCAGCTCCATGGAGAGGTAACTACAGCACGACGGAGCGTAAATACCACATACTATTCTTACTGCTCGCTTTTGTGCAATCAATATTTTCGTTATAAGTAGTGAGTTACCCCAGAAAATTATTCCATAACAGATTATTGAATGGAAATATGCAAAATATGTCAGGAGATTGATTTGTTTGTTTCCGGGACTAGCAAATATACAGAAGAGCAAACTTAGCTGAACATAATTGTTTGAGTAGCTCAGTAACATGATTCTTCCAGTTCAAGTTTTTATAAGTATGAACACACAAAGATTTGTATATTCCCCCTTAACATGTTCTACATCAATTGTTCGTGTGACTGTTTGTTCTACAGAATGGAATACAATGTGTTTTCTCAAACATTGGCGAGAGTCCACTTTCAGAGAACCACTTAATATTTCTTTGAAAAATGTCATTAACAATCTGTACTGTAACTTTCTCTGTAACAGGATATATAATAGTAGTAGAGCGTCGCCTGCAAAAATTACCTTTACTGCTCGTTAACTGGATGCTATATAAGGAATAGGAGTCGACCCAAAACTGATCCCTAAGGGACTCCATTTCTGATTTCTTCACAATAACTAAAATTTTTACCCTTCCAACATTGTTCTAATTATTCAGAACATCATTTTGCAGTCTGTTTGTTAGTATTATTCAAATCAGTGATGTATAAGGTCATTAGTTCCATTAAACTTCAACTTTTCTAAGAGTGTAACATACATTCAAACGCCTTTACAAAAAATTCCAGCCAGCGACATTTTACTATTTAAGGATTGTAATATTTGATGAGTAGACGTAAAAATATAAATCTCAGTAGCGCAACCCTTCTGGAATCCAAACTCTGATATCTACCCTTCAGTGCATTACTTTTTTCGAATAGTTTAGAAAAAAAAGTCAGAAAGAAGTCTTTCTTGCCACGTTTATTATAATGACATTTAACGTAACATATTTTAATTTATCTGGAAAAATTCCCTGCACCAGTGATGCATAACATTTATCACAAATGGCATTACTTATTAAGTTAGAACAACTTTCAGAATGCTGTTTGAAATTCCATCAGAGGTACGTGACGTGGGTGCGCGATCCTGCAAGGCATTACGTCTGACTGCTCGGGCGCTAGCCTTTTGGGCATGCTAAGCATGGCCATCCCAAAGTCGTGGGATCCCGTCCAAGTCAAGCAGTACGGGGGAACGATAAACTACAGTCTCGATAGGCAAGGATGTCGAGTTCTGACGCGTGCTTCTAGACGTTTCTCCTTCTTGCCTGCTACATTTGTCAATTTCCAGTTTCTAATGTTCTAAGCGCCTGCTAAGTCGTGAGTAATTTTCCTGTGATAATCTGTGCCCACTAATCTGAACACCACGAGCACTACGCGAAGGCAGGTTTCCCGCAGTGACATTTCTTTGTATGAATCTCACTCAGAAAAGAAACGTCGATAACATTGCTGAAGATGACACACATTAGTAATTACTTCGCGCAAAACCACGCGTAATGTTTCAATGTACCGAAAACTAGCGCTTTCAGTTGATTATGAATCAAGACACACTATAAAAATTTCATTAAGAGCAACTTAAAATAATTTCATCTCTTTTTAGCTCTTCGTGTCAAAAACCTTCTACATTTATAAAACTTTATACATTTATAAACGCTTTTTCGACCATTAATTTGAGAGCGCTTTTATTTTCAAGAAGCCATGTGGTCTTGGATTTATAAATTGCCCAGTAATAGGGATCTTGCTGTGATCATATGCCTTCCCAGATGGTATTAGTTTAGTGATAATTGTTTTCCATGTGCTACTCACATTTAGACAGCATATGATTTCTAGTAGTATCTTTCGTACGCTTCTTCCTGGTTCCAGAAGGCGAGTTTTCGTCGCGATTTTTGGAGCAGTAAATGTCATATTAAGTTCCATAAACAATTTTTCTATTATTCAATATTTTTAGAAAAATGTGTAGATTACAGTTACGGGCAATACATACTCAGTGCTGTTCGCCCATAAACTGGAACATCTGAAACATTTGGTAAGTCACATAATAATCCTATTAGTAGGAAATTCGATCAGTAAAGTGAAACATTAAAGTGAATTTAAACATTTTAAGCTCTAATCAACTACTGTGCGAAGTAAGTGGTAACTGTGTTGACTTGTTCTTGAAGTGAAGTCAGATTGCACTATTATAGTACTTTCATGGATCAGTATTCACAGATAAAAAGGAACATTTTAATCAGGTCAATTTTCTGTAGTCATTATACACGCATTCCGAGTCTTAACCAAAGAGAGGCCGCTTACAAGTTCTACGCTGAGCTACATAAAATGTGTGCCAAACGGTTCTTATCAAGTCCTTGAACTCCTTCCCCTGTTCTTCTAAATGTGGGTTTATGGTCCGTCTTACGTTTCAGCGTTTTCAGGTGAAGGGTTTTCTACCAGGAGGAAAGAAGTTAATGAAAACTATACACACACACCAAATAGACAAAATAATATGATCACCTCCTTAATATCCTGTTGCTGCAGCTTTGGGACGATAAGCAGCGGTTCTGCGTAGCGTAGGCTGGACAGGTCATTGGTATATTGTCTACGCACGTCCCATAAATTATGAATTGGTGGTTTGTTCAAGCGGCGTTGACGCTTGATTAGAGTCCCAGATGTGTTCCACTGATTCAGATCAGGCAAATTTATTGGCCGTGCCATCAACGTCAGTTCACTATCATGATCCTCACCACTGTAATACGATTCTGGACTTTTGACAAGGACAGTTATCCTGTTGGAAGATGCTATTACCACTGGGAAAGATATCAAGCAAAAAGTGTTGCAGGTGGCCAGCAACAATGTTCACGAAGTCCACAGCTTTGATGATAGCAATACCTGTGACTGCTACCATGCAGGCCTTGGTGAATGCCAGCCACGGCATAAAACACTGAGGTGACAAAAGTCATGGGATACCTACTAATATAGCGTCGGACCTCCTTTTGCTTGACGTAATACAAGTCGACACGGCATGGACTCACCAAGTCGTTGGAAGCTCCCAACAGAAATACTGTGAAATGCTGTCTCTATAGCCGTAATTGCGAAAGCGTCGCCAGTGATAGATTTTGTGCACGAACTCACCTCTCGATTATGTCCCATAAATATTCGTTGGAATTTATGTCGGGCGATCTGGATGGCCAAACGATTCACTCGAACTGTCCAGAATGTTCTTCAAAAAAATCGCGAACAACTGTGGCCTGGTGACAAGACACATTGCCTTCCATAAAAATTCCATCATTTTTTGGGAACGTGAAGTCCATAAATGGGTGCGTATGGTCTGCAAGTAGCCGAACAATAACTATTTTCAGTCAATGATCGGTTCAGCTGGACCAGTGCACGTGTCTTGTTGAGGCCTTGTGTCCATGGATTAATGGGATCTGTGCCACACTCGAACCAGACCATCAGCTCCTACCAACTGAAATCAGACCAGGACACGGTTGTACAGTCATTTAGGGTCCAGCCAATATGGTCACGAACACAGAAGAGGCTCTGCAAGTGAAGTCATGCTATTAGCAAAGGCACTCGCGTCCGTCGTTGCTGCCATAGCCCATTAACGCCAAATTTCGCCGCACTGTCGTAACGGATAAATTCATCATACGTCCCAAAATGATTTCTGCCTTTATTTAACGCAATGTCGCTTGTATTTTATCACTGACAACCCTACATAAACGCCGCAGATCTCAGTCGTTAAATGAAGGCAGTCGGTCACTGTGTTGCCTGTGATGGGAGGTTATGCCTGAAATTTGGTATTTTCGGCACACTCATGACACTGTGGATCTCGGAATACTGAATTCTCCAACGATGCTTCTTGCTCCATCTACCATTCGGCTTTCAGAGTCTGTTAGTTCCCGTCGTGCGGCCATAATCACGACGGAAACCTGTTCACTTGAATGAGTACAAATGACAGCTCCGCCAAAGCAGTGCCCTGTTATCCCTTCTGTATGCGATACCACCGCCATCTGTACGTGCGTATCACTATCCTAGGACTTATCACCTCAGTGTATATCTGACGTCACCCTGGATCCTCAGAGCGGTGCATGTTTCGAGCAGTCGTTTGCTTGGAAGATGGTCGATCTAGACAGAAAAATCGACATGAAGTTACAAGAGATATGGTTCATTCAGCCAGACGATACGCTTCCATTGATTCACGGTTCAGTTTGGGTGATCCCGTACCCACTAAAATTGTTGCTATGTTGTTGGGTCAACACGGGAACACGTCGGTGTCGCCTGCTGCGGAGCTTCATATCCAACAGTGTGCTCTAAACTTTGTGCTCCGAAACACTTGTTGCTGTATGGTTTCTCATTTGCCTCTGCTCCGCGGAAATTTTAAGTCTACCTTTAATCTAGCCTTCACCTGTCAAAGAAAGGCGGAGTTGCCAGGAAGGACACATGGTTCGAATTCCTCGTTAACCTAAGGGCCCACTTTTCCCGGTTGGATAATTGAGACAGATTAGCGACACACAAGCCGCCGAAGGGTGTTCAACTGAAAATCTTGCAACCGGCCACTGAACCACACAAAATAATAATAATAATAATAATTATTATTATTATTATTATTACTATTATTACTTGCAATGGAGACATATGATAAAACATGAATAAAGGAAATTACGTTTCAGATGAAGTCTAATGCCAAGCATTGCAGCTTTGCGACAACGGCAGTCAGCTGTCCATCGCTTTGTATTTGTTACACATGGAGTGTGCAAAACATGCAGTTACCAAGTGCAGACGACTACAGTTAAACAGACCGCGCGAGGGAGCTGGCACTCCAGTTGTTAAACAGCAGTTGTTCCGAGTGTGTCAGCTGCTGTGCAGCACTCGAGGAGAGAAAGTGAAATTGCCCTTTGTTGTGACACAGTCATTACGTGACACTGAGAGCGCTGATAGGAGGGTGTCAGCTCCGAGGCATGAAGTGCCAACTAACGATTACTTTTATTTAGAATATACTCTAAACATTAACGATATACAATTCAACTGTCTCATTGTTCGTAGGTCTGAGAAAATTCAATGCAACAGAACTTCTGAGGCACAGACTATTCTAAAACCTTCTAGATACACCTTTACTGAACGGACCATACTGGAAAAAGTATCGGAATACTATAAAGAAATAGATAAACTGAGGATCGCTGTGGTATAAAATTTAGGTGATTAAAGTTTTTGTAAATTTGTGCTGTAAAATAACCAAGTTCAGTCGCTGAAATTAATATTTTGGTTGAGATGAGTTCATTGTGAAGGGTCAGCCGTCAAACATCACTATTTCCTTCCCTCCCATGGACTTCATTATGCAAGATTTTATGACAGACAGTATTTACACAGAGACAATTAATTTCTCGATAAATCAAGGGATAGATTTTGGGATAGATTTTATGAGGCTCTGGTTTCAATCAAAGATGAAGTTAACTAGAAATATCAATAAAACGCACTAATGTTTGAAGCCGCCGTCAGGAGCTCAACGCCACGATGTGTTCTCATATGCTCTCTCTCTCTCTCTCTCTCTCTCTCTCTCTCTCTCTCTCCTCCTTCTCTGTCCCTCTCTATCTTCCAACTCCAATCTCTTTCCAAGTCCATATCACTCGCACTAAGGGATTCTCAAAACTGTTGGCGTGGTCGTTGCTGAACAATTTGTAATGTAATGTAAGTATTTTGTACGGCTTTATGTACATTTTCAAGGTAGCATTTCGATCCTGTTAAATGTATTATTGCACGGATTTATTCCTTCACGATCTTGCGTATCGGCTTTTCCGAAGTAACTTTCTTAAAATCATTATTCCAATTTTCGTAACTTATGACACAGTCACCGTCTCTTTATGAAAGCACGGAGTGTACAAAGGTATAATACCGAGAAATATGGTATACTGACTACCAGGTTTTTATGAACTTTGTTTTCCAGTAACTGATGAAAAATTTAAATTGTCGTTTATATTATCATCCAGAAGTGACTAAACCACTGTGTATGTATCTGGAACATAATCAGCACTGCAGAAGTAAATATAATAATCAGTATGTGTGTGTGTGTGTGTGTGTGTGTGTGTATTTATGTGTGTGTGTGTGTGTGTGTGTGTGTGTGTGTGTGTGTGTGTGTGTTTCTGTTAGAAACGGATAAATAAAAATAAATAAAGATGATGATGTAAAGGGAACTGTATTAAAACAAAATTTGTATGGCTAGAATTCTAGTTCATATCTCCCTGCAAAAATTAAGATCATTTTTCGGAAGATGTTTCGTGTAGTCTACAGAGAAAAAGAATGGTAGCCTTAAATTGAAAGCAACGTAATGTATCTAGTGGGAGAAATAGAAGTTGTATAATTGAAGCTGCTGTTAATAAATGTGCGACCGAAGTAACCTCATACAAGTACTAATGAAATAATGAATCATAGCTACTTGCTACATCGGTCAGCACGATTAATGCGCACTTGTTTGGGTTACCGGGTGAGAGGTAGGGTGACTTACGTTGATAGCAAGGACAGAACACGTAATCAGGATGCCATTGGTCACGAAACGCGCAGTGTTTTATGCCGCACGTCACCAGCGCAGTATTTTTCCTGTCTTCATTATGTTCCGCAGGCGTAGCCGTGAGATACATCGTGGGAAAAAAATACGATTACAATCGCCTGACATGTTAATGGTAGGCGAAGTCACGAAGCTGACTGTATCGTGTTGTTCATCAGACAGTGCAATGGAGGAGAAACATAATTTACTCAGCTAACACTTGTTGCTAAAACCAGGGAGACAGTGATCTCGTTACAAATTTCGGTATGACTAGTTACTGGTGCACAAAGCAAAGGGGACAGCAGAAGACGAGATTAGATTAAGTACAGGACCGATCTTATATGTCTGACATGTTACACCTGCATTGCTTTCATATGTACGAGGGCTATTCGGAAAGTAAGGTCCGACAGGTCGGGAAATGGAAACCACGGTAAAAATCTAAAATGTTTTATTTGCAACAGTTAGATACACCTTGCAGCTACTTATCTCCATAGTCGCCGATCCGACTTAGACGTGTATCGTAGCGTTGTACCAACTTTCCAATACCCTCGCTATAGAAGGCAGCCGCCAGTGCTTTCCGCCACTTCTCTACGCTGGCCTACGGCTCGTTGTCTTGTGCCAAAATGTTGTCTTCATAGCCAGCGGTTCATGTGAGCAGAGATGAAACTCAGAGGAAGACAATTACGGGCTGTATTGTGGGTAGTCAAACATTTCCAATTGACAACGATGCAGGAGCATCTTCATTGCCCCTGCAGAATGCGGCGGAGAATGGTCTTGAAGAAGAAACAGCACGACAGTTATGTAATGTTAGCTGCATAGCTTCAGGCGAAAGTTCTCACCAGGCCCTCGTACTTGGCGGCAGACACTATTTTCTAGACATCTTTACGCACTCACTGCGAGCTCAGAAATGGGAAAAGCGACGTGATGGTCACTGGCGTTATACTAGAGACACTACCCAACACATCTGTGCAAAGCTTTATCGGATTGTCATAGTCGTTTCCATTTCGCGACCGATCGGACCTTACTTTCCGAATAGCCCTCGTATATCTAAAACGAATATTTTCTGTTTCGCAATTTCAATCTTAGAAACTACGAAACACGGCATAAATTGCAGAGAGAAGTCACAGACTACAAGATGTGGAGTGTAGGAAGGGGGAAATGTGGCAATGAAAACAAGATGTTTATAACGCTAAACGCTCGTAGGACGAATGCTGATGAATGCTGTTCTAGTGTCTTCAACTTCTCGTCTGTGAATTTAATGCCATCACTTTTGATCCAAAACGTACTGAATGCCCGAGTATCCGTCGTTGAAGGTTATTGGATGAGAAGAATTTGAAATGAATCCTTTATAGCTTATAATCCAGCTTTAAAACTTACAAGCCTGGTGACGCTTCGTTCTGCAAATCGGAAGTAGACGCAGATGAGCCAAAACATAATGACCACTGCCCGCCTGAAGACGCTGATCCCACCCAGCGCAGTAAGAAAATTACGCAACCGGAGCAGACAAAAACTGGGAATCATTCTAGCGATGATGCGACCTGCAAATCAGGACATACACTGACTTAAGCGAATCTGACAAAGGGTAGACTGTTACGCCTCGGCAACTGAGAAAGGACGAAACCGATCGGCTGTTCGGGAGCTACTGTCGTGAGCGTCTCTGGCTAGTGATGAAGGACAATGACACCACGAGTAAGAGACCAGGAGTTGGACGTCAACGTCTTATCAGAGAACGTGGATGCCGGAAGTTTGTCCGCTCTGAAAAACATGACAGGTGGTGACCTGTGACAGATCTGACGACAGAGTACAGTGCTGGTGAAGGTACACGCGTTTCGGAACAAGCTGTTCAGCACACGTTATTGAATTGGGGCTACGCAACAGCCAACCCATATACACTGAAGAGGCAAAGAAACTGGTACAGCTGCCTAGTAACGTGTAGGGCCTCTGCAAGCACGCAGAAGTGCCGCAGCAACGATGTGGCATGGACTCAACTAATGTCTGAAGTAGTGCCCGAAGGAATTGACATCATAAAGCCCGCAAGGTTGTCCATAAACCCATATGCGTTCGAGGGTTTGGAGATCTCTTCTGAACAGCACACCGCAAGGCACCCCAGATACGCTCAATAATATTCATGTCTGGGGAGTTTGGTAGCCAGCGAAAGTGTTTAAACTCAGAGGAGTGTTGCTGGAGCCACTCTGTAGGAATTCTAGACGTGTGAAGTGTCACATTGTCCCGCTGCCCGAAGGAATTGACATCATAAAGCCCGCAAGGTTGTCCATAAACCCATATGCGTTCGAGGGTTTGGAGATCTCTTCTGAACAGCACACCGCAAGGCACCCCAGATATGCTCAATAATATTCATGTCTGGGGAGTTTGGTAGCCAGCGAAAGTGTTTAAACTCAGAGGAGTGTTGCTGGAGCCACTCTGTAGGAATTCTAGACGTGTGAAGTGTCACATTGTCCCGCTGAAATTGCCCAAGTCTGTCGGAATGCACAATGGACATGGATGGATGCAGGCGATCAGACAGGATGCTTACGTACGTGTCACCTGTCAGCGTCGTATCTAGGCATGTCAGGTGTCCCATATCACTCCAGCTGCACACGCTCCACACTATTACAGAGCCTCCACCATCTTGAACAGTCCCCTGCTCACATGCAGGGCCCATGGATTCATGAGGTGTCTCCATACGCCTACACTCGATACAATTTGAAACGATACTCGTCCTACCAGGCAACGTGTTTCCAGTCATCAACAGTCCAACGTCAGTGATGACGGGACCAGGCTAGGCTTAAAGCTTTGTATCGTGCAGCTTCAAGGGTACATAAGTGTGCTTTCGGCTCCGAAAGCCCATATCGATGATGTTTCGTTGAATGGTTCGCATGCTGACCTTTGTTGATGGCCCAGGATTTGCGTAAGAGTTGCATTTCTGTCACGTTGAACGATTCTCTTCAGTCGTCGTTGGTCCCATTTTTGCAGGATTTTGATCCGGCCGCAGCGATGTCGGAGATTTGCTGTTTTATTGGATTCTTGATATTCACGGTACGCTCGTGAAATGGTCGTACGGGAAAATCGGCACTTCATCGCTTCCTCGGAGATACAGTGTCCCATCTCTCATACGCCGATTATAATACCACGTTCAAACTCGCTTAAATCTTGAGAACTTTCCATTGTAGTAGCAGTAACGAATCTAACAACTTGCGCCAAACATTTGTTGTCATATATAGGCGTTGCCGACCACAGCACCGTATGCCGCCTCTTCACATATCTCGTTATTCGAACACATACGCCTATACTAGTTTCTCTGGCGCTTCAGTGTATGTTGCAACGTACACCTAACGACATCGTTAATTACTATTGTTGTCGGCACGAGACTGAATCATAGATCAATGGAAAGGTATCACCTAGTGGGATGAGTCGCATTTATGATCACATCAGGTAGATGGTTGTGTCCGTAAACGCCGTCATTCAGGCGAACGACTGTTCGAAACATTCACCGCGCAACAGATACAGTTAACTGGGGACAGTTTTACGCCATGCGGGACATTCATATGAGCTTTTGTGGGACCTGTAGCAGTAATCTAACGAACCATTACAGCAGTGGGCTACATGAAGATTATTGCGCACCACCTGTATCCCTTCTTGGTAGGCCACAAGACGGAGATGGCGTCTTCCAGCAGGATAACTGTCCATACCATAGGCTTACCATAGTGCTACAGTAGTCCGAAGAGTATGAAAGTAAATCCACGTTGATGCCTTGGCCACTAAATACTCCAGATCCGATCCCAACGGAACACTTTTGGGATTCCCGCGGGTGCTAGCTCCACTTCCACAAATTATTGGCTGATTATTGAGGAAACTGACAACAGCCACCATTACGCTATGCATAAACATCTGCCACTGTATAACAGTTCGGTGGAAGACTAAGGCAAACCACTGCTAGCACAAACATCGCATAATAAGCAAAATCGGAGCTCTGCATGTTTTCTCCACGCTCATTTCGTGAGTATGGGAATGGGTAATGGCTGAACACCTTGGTGTTTTCACCGATGAGTCTACGGAAAGGGAGAAGAAAAGGAGAATTATTTTTTAAAGTCTTCGGTTTTTTCGACTGTTTTCATGTTCACCATCCTCTGTGAGTTGTTCTGTACCTTTCAGTCTCCGTCTGGGTCT
Organism: Schistocerca piceifrons; assembly: GCF_021461385.2. Lineage (NCBI taxonomy): Eukaryota > Metazoa > Arthropoda > Insecta > Orthoptera > Acrididae > Schistocerca > Schistocerca piceifrons. The sequence goes on along the minus strand of NC_060140.1, from coordinate 770,150,967 downwards.
ATTTTTCCCCTCTATTGCTCTTTCAATTGCCAAATTATTCCTGGCATAAGACGAAATTAAGAAAAGACCTTCGTGAGCAATTGTTAATCCATTCCACGTACAGCATGTGCACAACCAGTTGTTAATCCATTTCACGCACAGCGTATGCACAACCTGGAACCAGATGATTATCCCCTCAGAGCACAGTTTTCGCAATGGCGCCTGGATCAGGGTTACATGAATCCTTCATTTACATTCTTTGTGACGTTCGGGCGTGATGGGATCTTCAACATCCACAGTTCTCATGTGTTGAGTTAGGTAGATCCACATGGCGCGTTTACTCGTGCTCATGAATTGTGGTTCTATGTGAATATGTGGCCATTAAATGACAGGCGTTATTACAGTTTCCTCACCAGAACATTGCCATAGCTGCTGGGTAACGAGCTACTCGCTACAAGGCAGCTCATGTCATTTCAGCATAACGGGGCGACGGTACCTTTCTGTCTCCCGTGCATCCATTCGTGAACCTACAGTTTCAAGAAAAGTGGACTGGGAGTGGTAGCACTGTACCATGTACTCGATTCCCTGATCTGCTCTGTGTGAAGAGAGGGGTGCAATTTCGTTTACAAAACCCTGTTGAACCAGAAGAGGATCTGATTGTCCAGATAACAACATCAGCAGTAGGAATTAAGCACACTCCTGAAGTCTTTGACCGTGTTAGACAGATCGTGAACCATCGGTGTAACCTCTGTTTATAAGTCAATGGTGCGTTTTGAACCTCTATTGTAACTGAAGTAGTTGTTTTGCATTAATGTAGTTGTCTCTCGGTAACAAAGAGTTAAAGATTGTTTCTGTTACTTTTTGTCCTCGCATGAAAACACATTAGAAAAAGTGTTTTCACCGTCCCATGCAACCTCTCAGAGTTCGTTAATTTTCATTGTGAGAAAACTCCCCCTACCGGTTTAAAAAGTCCTCACAGGAAAATATGACATTAGAAAAAAGTGTTTGTTTCGGTGCCCCCTCACAGAGTTTACCGATTTAAATAATTTTCACCCTACATAGTTTTTAGGACGTTTTCATTTCATGCTTTACTTGTTCACATAATTTTTATCCATCTGTGTTAACATCACATATAAAATGCTTTTAGTTTCTTTATCTCCGGATAAGTGATGGGACACGTTTCATTTTTATACAATGCTGAACTTCAGACGTAGACTTTCAGGCAATTCTTTCTCATTTCCGCATCAACATCTGAGACCAATAGAGTACTTTTATTGAAGAAAGCGTCCTTCGCATGTGTCAGTCCGCTTCTGATATCTTCTTTGGTTCAGCCGTGAATTGTACCACTTTCTCTAATGCATTTTTTTTCAACTTCGATGTTAAGCAAATCTTTCTTTTCGTTCTCATTAATATATATCACCATTGTCTTGATCATAAGCGCATACTGTGGTAAGTATGCTGTCCTTTCCTTTCGACTGGCTTTGTCTTTCTTAAACGTTTTAAATCTAGAAGCTGTAGCATGTTAAATTTACTGTTTCCATTCTAATTCAGGTATCGGTAATACCTCTAAAATAGTTCGACTTAGTGAAAAAAGTTTTTTGGGAAACGTCAGTAACCAAAAGGATGAGTATTTTGACAGTTTGGTGCAATAGTTTTAAAGTTATTTAAGTTTTATATTCAAGAGAGTAGTAAAACGATAGTTATCTTCATGTATGAAGGTTAAACACATCATCAGAATTTGACGCCGAAATGTGCCGTACATTTCATTCTCACCAACAGGATAATTCCAAGTAATCATGGTACAACATGACTGAAACTGCAGTCCATCGGTAGACTTTGGGGCAACATTTAACACATTTTCCGATATTTTACAATCTATTTTTTAAATGCAGGTACTGAGAAACCAAGATGTACTATAGTAGCTCTCAAATACCACTAACACAGTACGTATTTTGACTAAAAACAGAAAATAAAGCCTTAATTTGTCTATTTAGAGCGTTAAAAGTATTTCGAGCCAAACACACACAACACTCTCCCCTCTTTACTTACAGTCAGTTACTGAAGGAGACTATAATTTACTTGCTTTAGCAGCCTGTACGTTCATATATGCACACAGCAATCTCCTCATTAGTTGAGGTTCAGTTAGCACATTCCAGCGTGCACAGAATTCGCAACTAGCATACCTTTCAAGAAGAGTACAACAGTACGAGGCAGGTAATGTGTCAGGTGGTAATTGAGGTAACGAGTTCGCAGTTGTCTCAGCTGAAAGGGGTTGACTCTGACAACGTTGTGACACGCTGCCCTTTGGCCCTGCTGCCTTCTGTCGGAGTAGAAAGCCACGGGAGGACGAATGGCCGGAGGCGAGGCGTGACAGGCTTCGTCCCGCGTGAAACGTCAGCACCACCATTCAGAGGCAGAAAAGACTTAACACGGGCGGCTCTCTCCTACCGACGTATGGCCCACTACCCGTTCAGCAAAAGATTTCCCCGCCAACAGTGAGACACTATTGGAGTGCAGTATTAGTGCAATGTTACAGTGTATCACAATTTAACTTACTGTCTACATAAGCTGCATAGCTGACATGCAAGAGGCCTGCAGACGAACTGTTGGATATTGATCGCAAACAGCATACACATAGCGTGACCTACTCTTTTGCACCCTAACGTGTAATCGGACATACTTCTATACTGATTATGCTGTGTGTGCTTTTGTGTGTGTGTGTGTGTGTGTGTGTGTGTGTGTGTGTGTGTGTATGTGTGTGTGTGTGTGTTGTGTGCGTGAGAGAGAGAGAGAGTGAAAGAGAGACGAGCAAGAGAGGAGGGAGGTGGGAATGCTGACTTGGTCTGATGCGGTCTGTTAATTCCACTCTTGTGCTTATCTCTTTATTTCAAAGAAACATTTGCACCCAACGTACTCAATTATTTTGCTAGATGTATTCCAGTCTCTGCCTTCCTCTACAGTTTTCACCCTGTATGGCTCTCTCTAGTATCACGGAGGCAGCAGTCGATAGGGAAGACGTGGGAGATCCAGTACTACAAACAGAATTTAAAAGAGCTTCGGAAGACTTAAGATCAAGTAAGGCAGAAGGGATAGGTAACATTCCATTAGAATTTCTAAAATCATTGAGGGAAGCAGCAACAAAACTACTATTCACGCTGATGTGCAGAAACTATGAGTCTGACGTTATACCACATAACTTTTGGAAAAATATCACCCACACAATTCCGAAGACTGCAAGAGCTGAAAAGTACGAGAATTATCGCACAATCAGCTTAACAGATCATGCATCGAAGTTGTTGACAAGAATAATATACAGAAGACTGGAGAGGAAAATGGAGGACGTGTAGGATAACGACCAGTTTGGCTTTAGGACAGCTAAAGGCAGCAGACAGGTAGTTCTAATGTTGCGGTCGATAATGGGAACAAGACTAAAACAAAGTTAAGACACGTTAACAGGATTTGTAGACCTGTAAAAAGCGTTCGAAAATGTAAACTGGTGCAAGATGTTCGAAATTCTGAGAAAATGGTGATAAGCCACAGGGAGAGAGAGATAATATACAACATATACAAGAGCTAAGAGGGAATAATAAGCGTGGAAGACCAAGAACGATGTGCTCGGATTAAAAAGGGTGTAAGACTGGGATGAAATCTTTCGCCCCTACTGTGAAATCTATACATGGAAATAATAGAAAGGTTCAAGAGTAGAATTAAAAATTCGACCTGAAAGGATATCAGTGGTAAGGTTAGCTGATGACATTGCTATCCTGAGTGGGAGTGAAGAAGAATTACAGGATCTGCTAAATGTCATGAATAGTCTAATGAGTACACAATATGGATTGAGAGTAAATCTAAGGAAAGTAATGAGAAGTAGCAGAAATGACAACATCGACAAACTTAACACCAGGATTGATGGTCACGAAGCAGATGAAGTTAAGGAATCCTTTTACCTAGGCAGCAAAATAACACATGACGGACGGCGCAAAGAGGACATCAAAAGCAGATTAGCACTGGCAAAAAGGGCATTCCAGGCCAAGAGAAGTCTCCTAGTATCAAACATAGGCCTTAATTTGAGGAAGACGTGTCTGAGAATGAACGTCTGGCGCACAGCAGTGCATGGTAGCGAAACATGGGCTGTTGGAAAATAAGAACAGAATACAATCGAAATATTGGAGATGTTGTGCTACTGACGAAAGTTGAAAATTAGGCGCAGTGTGAAGGTAAGGAATGAGAAGGTTTGCGTGGTATCAGAGGAAAAGAATGTATTGAAAACACTGGAAATAAGAAGGGACACGATGATAGGACATCTGTTAAAACGTCAGGGAATAACTTCCATGGTAGCAGAGGCAGCAGCTGAGGATAAAAACCGTAGAGGAAGACAGAGATTGGAATACATTCAGCAAGTGATTGAGGACGTAGGTTGCAAGTACTACGCCGAGATGAAAAGGTTGGCACCGGAGAGGAATTCGTGGCGGATCGCATCAAACCAGTCAGAAGAGTCAAAACAAAAAACAAAACAAAAAAGACTCCATTTACATACTGAGGGGATACTTTCTCTATCTCTTCATCTTCTACTAGTGAAATCGGCAGGCATAATTGAACTATTGCTGTTGGCGCTGGTTTGCTTTGCATTGTGATGAGAACAACCACATCACTAACTGTCCTCCGAAACTCACTCTGTGCTCTACTTTCTTATTCATAATTCTACTCCTATTACACAATTTCCTGCTGCTGTTAAGCTATATTTTTCTGACCACCACAGTACCTAATCTGAGCCTTTGCGTCTTAATTTTCAGATTTTCTAGTTCTTCTACCACGTTCAAACTTCCGATATCCTACGCCCCGACTCGTGGAATGTTGCCCTTTCGTTAGTTATTGAATATTTTTCTCATGGTTACCTACACCTTGTCAGGCGTCTCCAGCAGATCCGAATGCGGAACTAATCCAAAATCTTTAGCCTATGGAGAGATCATTATGTCACTTTTTCAGTTACGGGCTACATGTCATGTGGATACACATCACGTGTATTTAATGTAGTGGTTTCCACTGCCTTCCACATCCTCATGCCGTTGACCAGTGCTGATTCTCCCCTCATTTATGGGTAGTCTCCAACACCATGGTGTGCTATTCAAAGACGCTACACGTAGAGTACGGCTTCACTACGGCATTGACACTGTGTTGGAACGTAGTCATGGCCACCGATAATGAACGATCAGTCAAAACCTGTACAGTAATTACAGAATTTGCTTGAGAATTCGACTGAAATAAACGCGATTACTGGAAATAATGTGCTGGCTGATGCTCTTTGCCAATAATTTGACAAATATAAAGACGGTGGAACACTCAGCACACTGCTCCACTGTGTAGTTCTTTTACTATATTCTTGGATTTAATCTTTATTCTTACTACCATCAGTTTTTGGAGTGCTTTGGTAGTTTCTAAATATTCTTTCCATCCCCTCTTTCAGCTCTGCGTGTTACTGAATCCAACATCCCCGATAATCTAGATTATTCTGAAGTTCCTCTTTCCTACAGTTTCCTTCGTTTCAGTCAAATTATTTAATTTTATGCGTCTTAGCACATACTCTACTAAATGACCCTTTTTCTCGTAAGGTAGTATCTCGAACTTTTTTCCTCGCTAATTTTCTCCTATTTAGTGCAGTTCCTGTACACTTAATTGTTTGAAGAATTTATATACATAAAATATTAATGATGAAAGTATTTTTTTAAATTATTATGTATACAGATCAACCTGATCAACTATATAGGAAACTATTTTCCATTAGCGTGCTGTTCACACTGATTCCTCAGTGTACGATATACTCCTCAAGCTACAATTAGCATTCGAGAGCCATACAGGAGAACGAGCAGCTTGTAGTCATTCACAGCTCTTACCAACGCTTACAAATACCTATCGACTGCCTCCTACATCACATGCCGGAACTGGTAAAACATTGTCAAATTAATTGTGAATCCCTTTGCCCAACTCCAGTTTTGTTGGGGGTTTTGGCTGAACAAAATGAAATTCTTCAAAAAGCCCGTATCGTTCCCATGTTCAAAGAAAGAAAGATGCAAAACAAAGGGAAACAACTAAGGTAAAGCTGCTGCTGTAGCTGGGCAGGCAAAATTCAGATGAACAGTGATACTATCCGAAGTGCGCCGTCCCATACAGCCCACCAAAATTTAACACTAAGTTTTAAAGTGAGATCCCCAACAACATAAAGCCAAATAGTGCCCAACTGGTGAACAGAAAGCAAACTGGCAGACTGCTGAGTCACCACCTCAGGGACAAGAAAGATTAGAGGTTGAAGTCCCGTCGATGCCGAGATCATTTCAGACGGAGATTTAGCAGGGATAGACCAGTATGGGGAAGGACATCACTCAGGTCCTGATCAAAGAAACCATACCGGTATTACGTCAATGATCTCGAGAAACCACAGAAAATTTAAATCCAGAGGCTGGACGAAGATTTGAATCGCCCTGCTCCCAAATGTGGTTCTACTTCCCTAAACGTTACGTGACCGCATCACACACACACACACACACACACACACACGCACATTTGATGATTTTGCCCTCCTCACTTTGTCTCGAGACTAAGACCATAAACGCGATCTGCAGCAGCATAGTCTCTAGCCGCCTTTATCACAGAGCGATAGCCTTGGCCGCGCCCAACATCTGACCTGTTTCACCTCTAGGTTCCGTACACATCGGACACTGACCGACAGCTGCAACTAATCGCCAGACTGCCGCTGTCACTCATCCGAAGGCCATACGTCTGCTGCTCGAGGGGCTCACTTTTTTCAATCATTAGTCTTCTCACTGGTTTGATGTTGCCCGGCATGAATTACTTTCCTGTCCCAACTTCTTCATCACGGAATAGAACTTGCAACCTGCGTCCTCAGTTATTTGCTGAATATATATATCCCAAACGATGTCATCGTCTACAGTCTTTACCCTCTGCAGCTCCCTCTAGGACCCTGGAAATTATTCCTGGTGTCTTAACAGATGTCCTACCATCGTGTTCCTCCTTCTTGTCAGTGTATTCCATGAATTTCTTTCCTCACCGATTCTCCGGATAATCTCCTCATTCCTTACCTTATCAGTCCACTTAAGTTTCAACATTCGTCTGTGACACCACACCTAAAACGCTTGTGTTATCTTCTGTTCCGATTTTCCCAAGGTCCATATCTCACTGCCATACAACGCTCTGCTTCAAACGTAAATTCTCATAAATTTCCTTCTCAAATTATGACCTGTGATCGATACTAGTACGTACACTTCTCTTGGCCAGGAATGCTCTTCTTGGCAGTGCTAGTCTGCCTTTTATATTCTCCTTGCTCCGTCCGTCATGTGGTAATTTGCTGATTAGGTAGCAGAATTCCTTATCATGATGTACTTCGTGATCATCAATTATGATGTTAAGTTTTTCGCTGTTTTCATTTATGCTACTTCTCACTACTTTCGCCTTTCTTCGCTTTACCCTCAGTCCATATTGTGTACTCAGTTGACTGTTCATTCCATTAAATAGTTCCCATAATTCTTCTTCACTTTCACTGGGAATAGCAAAGCCATCAGCGAATCTTAACACCGATATATTTTCACCTTGAATTTTAACCCCACTCTTCTGTTTTATTTCCGTCACTGCTTGTTCTTTTTTTTTTTAATTATGAATTTGGCCAGCTATGGACCGCATACAACTTAAGACTTATGGTGTTTCTTTTTCTTCCGTTCTTCCCAGTACTTCTTCATTTTCTCGCCAACTGCTCGTCTCTGCTCATCTGTCCACACTCTCTTGGGTCGAGGTTTTGGCGCATCTTCTTCATAGTTTGCGCTTTCTATAAGTAGCCTAAAGTTATTCCTGTCACGTATTATTTCTTCTGTAACACCTATTTTGTTGGCGTCTTTCTTTACTGCTTCTATCCATCCTACGGTGTTTTTCAGCTTACTAACGTAATTAAAAATTTTCTTTGTAATTCGTGTTTCTTCCATTCTTTTTAAATGTCCATAAAATTTTAGCCGTCTCTTCCTCATTGTATCTGTGATCTTTTCTGTATTTTTGTATAGGTCTTCATTTCTCCTTTTAATCCACCTGTTTTCCTTGTTTTTCTCAGGACCTAGAAATTTTCTTAATATTTTTCTCTCTCTTTTTTCTAGTTCTCTTAATTCGCCTTTCTTATTCAATGTTAGGCACTCTGATCTATATGTTGCTTGTGTCCTAATAACTGAATTATAATGTTTAATCTTTGCTTGTATGGATATTGATTTCTTATTGTAGTAGTTTTGTGTTAATTTATATGCAAATTCCAACTTTTTTATTCTTTCTTTATTTGTTGTGTTATCCAGTCCATTGGCTTGGATCCACTCCCCCAGGTATTTGAATCTATCAACTCTTTTAATTTTTCCATACTTTGTTTTCATAAACTTTTCTGTATTATGTTTGTGTTCTATATACTCGGTTTTCTCGTAGGATATTTTTAGCCCAGTCTTTTCAGAAATCTCGTGTAACATATCAAGCATAACTGTTGCGTCTGTTCGGTTTTCAGTTATCAATGCCATATCATCCGCAGAGGCTAAACATTTTACTTCAAATTTGTTCTTTCCTTGGCCCATGCTTATACCCTTTGTGCCTCTGTTTTTTAATGTGTTTTCCCATGTTTTTACTACTTTATCTAAAACCAAGTTAAAGAGAATTGGGGACAGTCCGTCACCTTGTCGAACTCCTGTTTTGATTTTGAATGGTTCAGAAATTTCGCTTTGAAACTTAATTCTTGATGTTGTATCTGTGAGCGTTTGTTCAACAAGTCTTCTGGTGATTTCATCTATCCCTGATTCATAAAGTATCTGGAATAGTGTTTGTCTGTCAACTGAGTCGTAGGCCTTCTTGAAGTCTACGAAAGTAACTACTGTATTTTTATTTTGTATAGCTCTCACTCTCAAAATTGTTTTTAAATTAAGAATATGTTCTGCACATGATCTACCTTTTCTAAATCCTGCTTGATAATCTCCTATATTAGGTCCTGCTTGTTCCTCTATTCTATTTAAAAGTGCTTTAGAAAGTATTTTGTATGTCACTGGTAACAAGGATATGCCCCTGTAGTTGTTGGTGTCTGTTTTATCTCCTTTTTTATGGAAAGGGCGGATCAATGCTTGTTTCCAGTCACTGGGTATGATTCCTTTTGTCCAAATGTCTTTAATTACTTTGTGAATTTTCTGACATGCGGATAAGCCCCCTAGTTTCCACATTTCTGCCACTATCCCATCATCACCTGGTGCTTTGTTATTCTTCAATGCTTTGATAATCTTTTCTATTTCTTCTACTGTAGGTGGTTCCGACGGTGGATTTTCATGTTGTGGTTTTTGAAATTGTAACCTGTCATTAGGCTCCTCACAATTAATAGATTTTCAAAGTATTCAGCTAAGATTTGGCAGTTCTCTTTATTGCTTAAAACCATTTTTCAATTTTTATCTTTAAAATGTAAACTTGGTGACTGGAATCCTGTTAAAACTTCTCTGAAAGTCTTATAGAAGTCTCTAGTGTTGTTCCTTTTGAAATCAGAATCGATTTCTTCTAATCTGCCTTTGTCATATTTTCTTTTCACTGATCTGATGATTTTTGCTGTCTTTTTCCTTTCTTCTTTAAACTCTTCCCAGCATTCGTGTTTCTTATTGCTGTTCCATTTTTTCCATGCCTTTAGTCGATTGTCAATTGCTTCATCACACAGCTCATTCCACCATCTGTGTTTTGGTATTCTTCGTGGCTGTCCCATTTTTCCCAATTATCCATTTTTCTTGTGTTTAGTATATGACAGAATTTGTCCTGCTTTTGCAGGAGAAATTTAGTGTTTACTATTGGAAATCTTCTTGGTTTTGGTTTAGGTTTGTTTGGTTGGAACATGGTCTTTATTTCTGTCAGATAATGATCTGAGTCTATGTTTAGGCCCTTCCTCACTCTGACATCCAAGATTTCCTTGTAGTTGCGAGTCGTTATTGCCACATGGTCCAACTGATATTCACCTTGATTTGGATTAGGTGATACCCACGTTTTTTTCTTTCTTGCAAGTTTCCTGAAACATGTCGACATTAATTTTAGATTAAACTGTCTACAAAAATCTATGAGTCTTTCCTCATTTCTGTTGGTTCTTGCATGTGCTGGATAATCTCCAACTACTGATTTAAATTTTATTTCTTTGCCAACTTGAGCATTAAAGTCTCCCACTAAAATTTTTATATGTTCTTTTGGTATTATGGATGTTTCGTGTTCAAGCATTTCCCAGAAATCTTCCACTTTGTCAACATTTGTTCTGTTATGTTGGTTAATAGGTGCATGTGCATTTATAATAGTGTAGCGTTTATTGCCTGACTTGAACGTCAGAAATGAAATTCGTTCTGATGGGGAGCTAAAATTAGTTATTGATTCCGTAAGTTGCTGTTTGACCATAAATGCGGTCCCTAATATAGTCGCATTATTGGAATTTTTAATGGCTGGTTTTCCTTTGTAGATCTTGTATCCACCTGATTCAAATGCATTTTCATCCAGATACCTTGTTTCTTGAAGAGCTAATATAAGTATGTTGCGTTGATTGAGAGCGTCCCTTAGGTGTTTTAGTTTTCCAACTTTCATAAGTGTGTTGATATTCAGAGTCCCCAGTAGATGTTTTTTCTTGGGTCTTATCTTTGAAGAAGTACTCGGAACCTCCGACTCTTTCTTACATGATGTTCTGGCTCTCCAAAATCCAAAGGCCTAGTTGCACCGCCATGAATAGCGATGGAAGATTGGTTACTTCCTGGAGTAGTTTCCATTTTGAAATTTACCATCATGTCTTAGGTTAAAGTTTGGTTTGGGGAAAGGTAGTTGAACCTTTCGATGATAGAAATTCAAGCATTTAGCTTAGAATTATAAGTGAGGCCGCCACTAACATGTGGGACAGACGCCTTTTGCAGCCGCCCACTGTGGGAACAGACGCTACAGTCTGGTGCTTTTATATAAAAGCCTGCCTTTTCCGCCAGTTCCGCCATTCTGATGATCTCCATCGCCGCCTTCACTGCCGTTGAGGTCTTCACCGTTTCCCTGGCTAGGGACGCTCACGAGGTACTATCACCCGGGCCAGGTGAACCAAGGTTTTTTAACGAGGTGTTACTCCTCCCCCTCCTCCTTTTTCAACCGGGCTTGGGACCGGCTTCTATATATAGATTGAACAGCAGGGGTGAAAAACTACATCCCCGTTTTCCACCCTTTTTAATCGGAGTGCTTGGTTCTTCGTCTTCCATTTTTATTGTTCCCCCTTGATCCTTGTACACATTGTATATTACCCGTCTTTCCTATAACTTACCCCTATTATTCTCAGGAATTCGAACATCTTGCACTAATCTAAACTGTCTAACGCTTTTTCCAAGCCGACAAATCCTATGAACGTGTCTCGATTTTTCTTCAGTCTTGCTTCCATTATCAATTGCAAAGTCAGAAATGCCTCTCTGGAGTCTCTTATTTTCCTAAAGCCAAACTGATTGCCATCTTACAGATCCTCAATTATCTTTTCCATTCTTCTGTGTATTAATCCTGTGAGCAACTTGGATGCTTGAGCTGTTAAGCTTACTGTGCGATAGTTCTCGCACTTGGCGGCTGGTACAATCTTCGGAATTGTGTGGTTGACGTTTTTCCAAAAGTTAGATGGTATATCGCCAGTCTCATACATTCTACACATCAACGTGAATAATCGATTTTTTGCCAATCCTCCCAATGATTTTAAAAATTGTGATGGAATGGTACCATCCCTTCTGCCTTATTTGATTTTAAGCTTTCCAAAGCTTTCTGAAAGTTCTGATTTTAAAACTGGATCTCCTATCTCTTCCCTATCGACTTCTGTTTCTTCTTCTATCATGTCATCAAGTAGGTCCACCCCTTCCTAGAGGCCCTCAATGTACTCTTTCACCACTATAGCACTACAGATGTCGAGATCAAATGCCAAATGCGCGCACCTGTAATGCTACAGTGTTGCAATTCTAAATCATGGCGTGTAATTGTGTTCTTAAGATGGATGTCGAATATGACAGGAGCTGTTTGGTTATATTCAGTGTACTTAATCATCATCTGATGTAACAAAATCCATTACACTTTCTGAAGAGGATAGTTGTAAAATTGTCCTTATCTGGGACAAAGAAGGGGGTTGGGGGTCCCAATAAAACTTTATTTGCAACTGCTTGCCTGATCTTTTTGAACTTCTCCAAGTTCATTGTCACACAGTTGATGAAGTTGCAGACATGTTTAATATTTCAAAATGTAATGTGAATAAATAGACAGAAAGACCAGTTACAGTATGATTATATGATTGGAGAACAACCACTGGAAGCATTTACTCCCATAAAATATCTAGTGGTATGCAAACGGAACCATTCGGAGTGGAATGATAAGGCTGGCCGCTGTGACCGAGCGGTTCTAGGCGCTTCAGTCCGGAACCGCGCTGTTGCTACGGTCGCAGGTTCGAATCCTGCTTCGGGCATGGATGTGTGTGATGTCCTTAGGTTAGTTAGGTTCAAGTAGTTCTAAGTCTAGTGGACTGATGTCCTTAGATGTTAAGTCTCATAGTGCTTAGAGCCATTTCTTTGGAATGATAGGATAAACTTAATTGTGGGTAAGGCAGATGCCAGACTGAGATTCATTCCAAAAATTCTCAGGAAATGTACTCCATCAACAAAGGTAGTAGTTTACAAAACAGTCGTTCGACGAATATTTTCATATTGCTCAGCAGTATGGAATCCGTACCAGAAAAAAAAAAAAAATTTCAAATGGCTCTAAGCACTAGGGGACTTAACATCTGAAGTCATCAGTCACCTAGACTTAGAACTACTTAAACCTAACTAACCTAAGGATATCACATACATCCATGCCCAAGGCAGGATTCGAACCTGCGACCGTAGCAGCAGCACGGTTCCAGACTGAAGCGCCTAGAACCGCTCGTCCACAGCGGCCGGCAATCCGTACCAGAGAGGACTGATAGAGGAAACAGAGAAAATCAAAAGAATAGCAGCGCATTTCGTTACAGGCTCATTTAGTAAGCACGAAAGGATTACAGAGATGATCAACGAACTCCAGAGGCTCAAATTTCATGTGAGGCGTTCTGCATCACAGTATAATTCGCGCCTGGAACAGGAAAGGGTGAAAATGACAATGGTACACAAAAGTAACCCCCACCACACATTGCAAGGCGGCCGGCAATCCGTACCAGGGAGGACTGATAGAGGAAACAGAGAAAATCAAAAGAATAGCAGCGCATTTCGTTACAGGCTCATTTAGTAAGCACGAAAGGATTACAGAGATGATCAACGAACTCCAGAGGCTCAAATTTCATGTGAGGCGTTCTGTATCACAGTACAATTCGCGCCTGGAACAGGAAAGGGTGAAAATGACAATGGTACACAAAAGTAACCCCCACCACACATTGCAAGGTGGCTTGCGGAGTGTAGATGTACATCCATTTGCAAACAAATAATATATAAATAAACTTAAGAAGTTACCAAAAACAAAGAGTCGTGCAAATCTCATGGTTTGAGAGACCAAGCACTGTATAAATTGTGGATTGTATGCGGGAATTAGACGCCGTGTGTGGCATAGCGACTGTAAAACTAAAAATCAGAGTTATCGGAAATGCTTACATTAACTAATACAATTGAACAATTTTAAGGTGAAAGAGTGGCGCGTCTGTGGACAGTATTTCCTACCAGTTGCTGGTCGATTTGGCATACCAGAGGGTATTTACATCTTCGAGTGTCATTTAAAATGTGTTTTTTAGTTCTGTTTTATTTCATTGTGAAGTCTAGTTTGGATTTCAACATTTGGACTTCGCTGTACGTTTATTCCCTTGACATAGCTCTAATGCCACAACTGCACTATAACACTAATATCCGCCCATATTATTTCAGTTGACGCTATATTGGAAACAGTGCACTGTGAACATTTTACAGAATCCTGTGTGAACGGCAACTCATGGTGCTACTGCAGTATGGAACTAGCCATGGCGTCACTTTAGTTACGTGCATCCAGCTTAATCAGAACGTCATTGTTGGTGGCATCTCACAGATTGTTTTTCCGAGAGAAGGTGCCGTGCGTTTCTTGCGCTCCCTCAATTAATGTAGGGAATAATTAAATAAAATTCTAAACAGCGAGCTTAGTTGCAAAACCTTAAGTCGGAGGAGCGCGGACCTCATTTCTGTTACTTCGAACTCTTGGATCAGTAATAAACTGCGTAGAAGAAATCCCATTACGATGCTCTTCCGTGGTTTTTACCTATACATTACTCCAGAATATTTGTTGTCACAATCTCCGTGGTGCAGCTTGTGGCTCTTGATTTTGAAATGTACAAATTTTATTTGGTATGTCTGCAGTATTCTGCTTCGTTATCAAGTAAGTTTTCTTGAGAGTGGCAAACGTTTGTTTTCAAGGAGTACTGAATGAGAAAAACCGAAAAGGAAGTGCACATCGATTGATTACGAACGCATGAGTGCTCAGCTGTACGTTTGTTGACACAGAAAGGGGGACAACAGATTTACTTGTTAATTTTCCCTTATTAACGACTACCCAACAGAAAGTTATCTGCGCTGCAGACCACATGGCAGTGAGGTAACGTGCCGGAAGCATAGTTTGTTGCGTACTTTCACTAGAAACTTCTCACATACCATGGACTGGCCCATTTCTCTTCGTCTTTTTCTTACGTGAACCCTAGAGCTTGACTTCGCTTACTGAAGTTCCCTATTAGTTCTAGGCAGTGTAATTTTGGAGGAACGTAAGTAGGTAAATGTAGCCACAAAGGTTACTTCAAGTGTGAACATTGGTGTAGCAGCTAAGAAATGGTGGAGCAGGGGCGAAGGTGGAGGGGTTGGGGCCAACCTGTCGAGCAGCTACTAGAATCTTCTGTTGTGTAATGCTAGAAAGAGCACGGCACAAGCTACCGTTCCTTTTCTTTCGGCATCGGTACTTCTGGGTCGTAGTCGTCAAACTTCGCCGAAAGATGGGGAATCACAGTACCAGGTCTTCCTACTTCATCATTTCGTTTCCACTTCAGGTTAACAATGAAAGTTAACAACGCTTTACAAATGAAAGAGTGGATAATAATTTTTATTTTTATGAACATACTTCCGCATTCAAAATATCAACGTGTAACCCTGACAGACTGAGACTTTGTAGCGGGCAGGAGCTCGAACACGGAACGTGTTCTTTGGCCAGTGATGCTCGTACCTACTGAACTATCCAGAGAGGATTCACTCCAATTCTGAATGTAGAACTCTCCCAATTCCCAAAATTCCCATTCTAGATACTTTCTGAACCAGCATTCACTCATGGAACAAAGGATGCCGTGAAGCAATGTCTCAGCCACAACTAAGAGGGCTGTGTCTCTACCAGTAGAGCACTTGCCCGCGAAAGGCAAATGTCCCGAGTTCGAGTCTCGGTCCGGCACCGAGTTTTAATCTGCCAGGAAGTTTCATATCAGCGCACACTTCGCAGCAGAGTGAAAATTTCATTCTGGATGCATAAAATATGTCAGATACTTACCAATAGTCTACCTTGGTAGAATCTCCTACGAAATTGATCCATTTCTAAAGCTACAAATACTTAGTTGGCTCTTAGAACCAGTAATACTATTCAATAAAATCACGTTTCGCCACTCCTTGAAAATACGAATATGATAATTCAGGCACAGATAAAATCACATGTGACAGCTGTAATACCTTTTACATTGGCCAAAATTTAACGTCGTATATAAGTTACACATTAGAGACAGCGCTAATAATCAGTCGAGCTTCTTTCTAAGTTTGGATCAGAACAACTCTGCTGATACAATCGAAAATACACTCAAAATCGCGGACACAATATCGAAAGATTTCGCAGAGAACATCTTGAAGAATTGGAAATCTATGTAAACACAAGAAAACACCCACAGGCAATATTAAACGAGCATACGGAATTTAAACAAAAATGCTACCTCATATTCTTCGTTGAACTTTAAAAAAATGAATAAATCGGAAATAACATATACAACCACCGAACATATTGGTAAAAAAATTAAGTTAATAAAATAATATCACAGTTCATCTGTACAGTCTTTGTAAACTTATGACATCAAACAACCGTCAAACCAAAATTAACGTATTATATTTACTTCGTTTATCATCTAATCAACACATTGACAGTTATACGACAGTGCGCTAACGACGTAATATGGACGGCACATCATTCTAGACGTGACAACGATATAGCCACTTTAATATAAATTACACTCATATTTATAAACGTTCCCACCAAAGTTGTATTTGCAGGTACTTGACAATCGCGATAAATGGCGAAACAGTCAGTCATTAATTAAGATTAATAATTACACCGAAGAGCCAAAGAAACTGGTACACCTACCTAATATCATGTAGGGCCACCTCGAGTACGCAGAAGTGTCGCAGCACGATATGACACGGGCTCTACTAATGTCTGAAGTAGTGCTGCAGGGAACTGACACCATGAATAATGCAGGGATGTCCATAAATCCGTAAGAGTACGAGTGGGTGGAGGTCTCTTTTGAACAGCACGCTGCAAGGCGTCCCAGATATGCTCAATAATATTCATGTCTGGGGAATCTGGTGGCCATCGGAAGTGTTTAATCTCAGAAGGGTGCTCCTGGAGTCAGTCTGTAACAGTTCTGAACGTGTAGGGTGTCGCATTGTCCTTCTGGAATCGCCCACGTTCCTCGGAATGCACAGTGGACACGATGCAGGTGATCAGACAGAATGATTACGTTCGTGTTACCCGTCAGAACTGTATCTAGACGTATCAGGAGTCCCATAATACTCCAACTGCGCACGCCGCACACCATTACAGAGCCCCCACCAGCTTGAACAGTCTATTGCTAACTTGCAGGGTTCGTGGATTCATGAGGTTGTCCCCATATCCGTAAACGTCCATCCGCACGATAGGGTTTGAAACGAGACTCGTCCGACCAGACAACATGTTTACAGTCATCAACAGTCCAATGTCGGTCTTGGCGGGTCCAGGCTAAGGGTAAAGCTTGGTATTGTGCAGTCACCAACAGTAGATGAGCCTGCCTTCGACTCCGAAAGCCCATATCGATGATGTTTCGTTGAATGGTTCGCTCGCTGACATTGTTGAAGATCCAGCACTGAAATCTTCAGCAATTTGTTTAAGGGTTGCACTTCTGTCACGTTGAGGTGTTTTATTCAGTCTTCCTTGGTCCCGTTCTTGCAGGACCTTTTTCCTGCCGCAGCGATATAGGAGATTTGATGTTTTACCCTATTCCTGATATTCATTGTAGACTCGTGAAATGGTCGTACGGGAAAATCCGCATTTCATCGCTACCTCGGAGATGCTGTGTGCCATCGCTCGTGCGCCGACTGTAGCAGCACGTTCAAAACTCACTTAAATCCTGATAACCTGCCATCGTAGGATCAGTGACGGATCTAACAACTTGCGCCAGACACTTGTTGTATTATATAGGTGTTGCCGACCGCAGCGCCGTACTCTATTTACATATCTCTGTATTTGAAAACTCGTACCTATACCAGTTTCTTCGGCGCTTCAGTGTATAAGCAGCTATTCTGGTGCATCTTTCGAATAATCATGTCACTGTCCAGTAGGATCTAATTTCCACAGTAAAAGGCTGCCTTCAAGTCACATTTGTGTAACTGGTGACTGCCACTGAACAAGCAGTTTTCGCTGCAGCACGACACTGGCGCCAGCACTGGGTACTTGATAGAGCACGTGCTGTCCTGTCGCACCGCCACTGTGCTCCTCGCAGACGCGACTGTCTGTTATCAGCAAGTGGCGTGTTATCTAAGCAAGGCCGCTTCATTGGCTACGGACTTTGGATGCTTCCTCCTCAGCCAAACTGAAGTGTGAGCCCAAAATAACACACAATCAACATTCTAACTGTAACTACTCCAATAATATGTCACTCTTTTCCTTCTTCTCCTTAAGTAAATTTCTCCACTCAGAGTTCATTAAACGATAATTTTCTTGTGGTACAGCCGACACCAGTGTAATTGTGTTGGATATGTAGAAAATTTAAAGTTTGCAAAAACAGACATAATGTCTGCTGGGATAACAGCTATCAGTGATTTTATAATGTTACTTATAATCCGTCTTGATTGCAAATTTTTTATTCATATGACCGGTTTCGGTTCATTCAGAATCATCTTCAGATCTGTAACAATAATGATACTAATTTACTATTTCACGGAAGCAAATCTTTTTCATCCTATATAATCAACATCAAATGTACCAGAACGTACCTAATATGTCAGTTACAGGAGTAACCCGTCCAAATCCAGCAACTTTCACATGCTGCGTCACATAAAATTGGTTGGCAGAGTGCACGTCATTTATATTAATTATAACACTATTACCGACAGGTGGCGTCTGGTACATTTGTTACATTCCATTTGCACATACTATATTCAGTAGATTTTTTTTATTAAAAAATACTTAATTAAAATACACTCCTGGAAATGGAAAAAAGAACACATTGACACCGGTGTGTCAGACCCACCATACTTGCTCCGGACACTGCGAGAGGGCTGTACAAGCAATGGTCACACGCACGGCACAGCGGACACACCAGGAACCGCGGTGTTGGCCGTCGAATGACGCTAGCTGCGCAGCATTTGTGCACCGCCGCCGTCAGTGTCAGCCAGTTTGCCGTGGCATACGGAGCTCCATCGCAGTCTTTAACACTGGTAGCATGCCGCGACAGCGTGGACGTGAACCGTATGTGCAGTTGACGGACTTTGAGCGAGGGCGTATTGTGGGCATGCGGGAGGCCGGGTGGACGTACCGCCGAATTGCTCAACACGTGGGGCGTGAGGTCTCCACAGTACATCGATGTTGTCGCCAGTGGTCGGCGGAAGGTGCACGTGCCCGTCGACCTGAGACCGGACCGCAGCGACGCACGGATGCACGCCAAGACCGTAGGATCCTACGCAGTGCCGTAGGGGACCGCACCGCCACTTCCCAGCAAATTAGGGACACTGTTGCTCCTGGGGTATCGGCGAGGACCATTCGCAACCGTCTCCATGAAGCTGGGCTACGGTCCCGCACACCGTTAGGCCGTCTTCCGCTCACGCCCCAACATCGTGCAGCCCGCCTCCAGTGGTGTCGCGACAGGCGTGAATGGAGGGACGAATGGAGACGTGTCGTCTTCAGCGATGAGAGTCGCTTCTGCCTTGGTGCCAATGATGGTCGTATGCGTGTTTGGCGCCGTGCAGGTGAGCGCCACAATCAGGACTGCATACGACCGAGGCACACAGGGCCAACACCCGGCATCATGGTGGGGGGGGGGGGGGGGGCGATCTCCTACACTGGCCGTACACCACTGGTGATCGTCGAGGGGACACTGGATAGTGCACGGTACATCCAAACCGTCATCGAACCCATCGTTCTACCATTCCTAGACCGGCAAGGGAACTTGCTGTTCCAACAGGACAATACACGTCCGCATATATCCCGTGCCACCCAACGTGCTCTAGAAGGTGTAAGTCAACTACCCTGGCCAGCAAGATCTCCGGATCTGTCCCCCATTGAGCATGTTTGGGACTTGATTAAGCGTCGTCTCACGCGGTCTGCATGTCCAGCACGAACGCTGGTCCAACTGAGGCACCAGGTGGAAATGGCATGGCAAGCCGTTCCACAGGACTACATCCAGCATCTCTACGATCGTCTCCATGGGAGAATAGCAGCCTGCATTGCTGCGAAAGGTGGATATACACTGTACTAGTGCCGACATTGTGCATGCTCTGTTGCCTGTGTCTATGTGCCTGTGGCTCTGTCAGTGTGATCATGTGATGTATCTGACCCCAGGAATGTGTCAATAAAGTTTCCCCTTCCTGGGACAATGAATTCACGGTGTTCTTATTTCAATTTCCAGGAGTGTACGTATATGTCAAGGTTAAAATCTGTACTTATCAAAACGGTCTACCCGACGGGAGGCCCTAGCCACACGACATTTCCATTTCCATATCAAAATTAAAAAACAGTAAAATTATCATTTTTATACGATCTAAAAAACATAGGGCGATTTATATATCTATGGTGCTGGTGTGGACTTGTTTTCCTCTACGGTCTGCTTCCGTGGTTCCCGCCATTTCGGTGTTGTGGCGCGGTCCGCTCAGTTGTCTGACGTCCATCGCCGCGGGCAAGAGGGCCGCGTAGGAGGGCCCCGTCAACGACGCCAGGCGCTGCACGCGTCTTCCGGCTTCTCCACCGCGCACCACCTCTCATCCCTCGGCCTCGATCTCCACACGCAACAGTTGTCATTTTAGTAAGTCGTCATAAATGCTAAAATAGGCGTTATGATTGAATTCGCTTTGCTCGTCGAGGATTAAATCCGGATCTTTATTTTTGTGGGTGTATATTTCAATTTCTTCCAAAACGTTAAGAAACCGTCCCTTATGAGCTCTATGCAGGATGCTTCCGTGAAATAGTAAATTAGTATCATTATTGTTACAGATCTGAAGATGGTTCTGAATGAACCGAAACCGGTCATATGAATAAAAGATTTGCAATCAGGACGGATTATAAGTAAAATTTAAAGTGGTAACACTGCCTTCCTACTTTCTCTGGTATACAGCGTTAAGTGCTTGTACTTGCGCAGAATTCTGTGTCTGAGGAAAGGATGTAAGCACTTGTTTACAGACATATCTCTTACCCACTTAAACAAAGAACATCCAGTAAATAATCAGAAAGTGACGTGTACAAATAATTACAATATCCTTCGAGTCCCTGAGAATGGAGTCACCCATCGGATGAAAGCACGAACATTCAATAAATAATCAGAAAGTGACGCATGCAAATAATTACTATATCCTTCGAGTCCCTGAGAATGGAGTCACCAATCGGAAAGTTAATGTTGTAGTAAAAATGAAAATTATGGTTTAATTACAGATCTAAATCATGTACTGTCAGTCGGTTTCCAGCTTTCCGTGTTGAGGCATTTTACGTGATATGACAATGTGAAGTGTCTTCACATGGAACCTTGTTGATAGTATATGAAGACTGATTAACCGTGTTAGTAAAACTGACTGTATAACATACTGATTGTTAATGGCAGTGAAGCAATAAGGCTTTTAGTTTAGTTGCTGTCACAGTAAAACATTGTCAGGTAAATAAGTTTATGATACCTGAATATGATCAGAAGATGTAAACTGGTAATAAATAAATAATTATTTTAACGGCCGCACTTGGTAGTTTTAAAATATGAAGTTTTCAAACACGTACAAGTTGTTGGGCTGGCCACGCACAAAGTATATTAGTAACTGAAGTAACGCATAATGCTATTTGCGTCTTCGTCCAGTAAGAACGCAAGACGCCAAGTAAATAACAGGTTCTCCTCTCATCATTTAATAATTTACAGTCAGATAAGAAGTAACCTACATATAGTTTTGATCACAAGTACTGCATTGCCAGAGGAACAAGAGAACGGTCTCCACTCGAGAAGAGTGTCAAGAGCACTTAGACTTGCCTCAGTGTTTTATGGAGATACGCCTCGGTGGAGTATTTAGTACTACTGACCACATCTTGTTGTCGGTCACTTCCAGGCACTCATGCAGATGGTACTTCGACTGCATTCACTTTCCTGTCGTTTCTCCAGGAAGTAAATGACCGCACCCTTCCTACAAACCAGTTTATGTAAGTTACTGAAGCGTTTGAAATCGCTATTCAATGAAATTCTGATAAAAATAAATGAAATCGTGAATGTAAAGAAACGTGACGCACTACGTAAGTGTGTTGTGACAAAGAGTGTGTATTGTCGCCAATCCGGTGTTCTCTTTGCAGAATACGAGTTTTTGGGACGGACGAAATCAGATGACAAAGTTTCATAGGAGGCTGAGGTTGTCCTTAGGAGTATCTTAATTCGCAATTCCCTGCGTTTTATTAATCATCTTCATCAGTGATTTAACATCCATTACTGGAAAAATGCCTGTACTGCAATTTCTACAGATTCGGGTCTTCAGCTACAGTATCTGATTAAAGGTCAGTGGACGCCGTTATGTAGGGCGGAATCGACCGCTTGATGTCACGAGACGCGAACCCACCGGTATAAAAGGAGGCGGTGAGTATTGTTCTGTCAGCAGAGCAGTAACAGCGGAGTGGGTCGATCAGAAGAGATCAGTGACTTCGAACGTGGGTTACTCATTCGAGTAATAAATGCATCGGGGCAATTTTTCCCTTCTAAAGCTGTCCAATTCGACTGTTGGTCACGTGATTGTGATGTGGAAACGCGAAAGCCAAAAACAAGATCAGGCAGACTTTATGTATTGCTGGACAGGGCAGTCGAGCATTGCGGACGGCGGATGTAAAACGATCGCATGAAGTCAACGGAAGGAATGACTCCCGAGTTCCATAGAGCTACCAGCAGTCTAACTAGCACCATGACTGTATGGAGGGAATTAAGAAGGTGGTGGTACAATGGTCGTGCAGCTCCTCAGAAGCGAAATATTCCTGTAGTCAGTTTTAAGGGACGCTTGAGGTGGTGTAAAGAGTAACGCCAACGGACAGTGGACGACAGAACACAAGTTATTCGGATTATGAATCACGCTATACTCTGTGGCAGTTCGATCGAAGAGTTTGTATTTGGCGAATGGCTGCAGAGTATTTGACAATGGTGATGTTTTGGTTGTGGGACGCTCAACTGCTCGGTCAGCGCACGTACACAATCCAAATTTTGATACAATCCAATTTTTTTTACACAGTCCAATCCAGCCACTGTCACGAAAGATAATGATGATGATGATGTGATGAGGACAGTACCCAGTCCCCGGAAGAGAAAATCCCAAAGCCGGCCGGGAATCGAACCCGGGACCCCGTTATCCAGAGGCAGTAACGCTAGCGACTAGACCACGAGCTGCGGACGCCATTAGTGAAGTACGTAGAATGTAGTGGTACGTTATGGGGGTGATTTTCGTGAAAAAGTTAAATGCGGAAGTGTGTGAGCACATTTTATATCACGTTTTGTGTAAATTAGAGGAACGTTTCGAAGACGATGATTATTTATATCAGCATGAGAATGCAAGCAGGACCTTTGAGGCAATGGTTTCTAAACAGTAAAATTCCTGAAATGGACAGATCTGACCGTATACTCGAACTGAACCCATCGGAACACCTGTGGGATGAGTGAGCACGTCAACTTTGCTCAAGGCCCGAGCGTGCAGCGTCTGGTTCCGGCTCTTGAGGAAGAATGGTCTACGATTTCTTCACATTCAGCCACCTGACTAAAAGCATACGCAGCGGAGCTCAAGCAGTCGTAAATGCGAAGGGTGAGCACAACCCGTGTTAATGTCCACTAATAGGTATCCGGATAGCAGATGTGCATCCATGTCATTGCTGAATGTTAAGGCAGTCCGGCGACTTTCAGTTAGGTCGTCTTCCCGGTCTTATCTCGCCTGTCGAAATTTAGCAACAAACTTTACCATCCATTCTCCTAGCAATATATAACGTCCAATTTCATTTCAGTATCCTTACAGTAATAATTACATCCTCTAATTGTGTACTTCTTCATCTATTTTTTTCTTTCCTCTCGTCCGTCGTCTTTTACACCGAACATGTATCTGTTTCACGCTGAGTCACTATCATTTTTTGATTTTGTTGTCGTTGTTGTTGCTGTGAAAGTTCCTGTCTTACTGTCGTACGTCTAATGTAATAACACATACTGATTGTATCTCTTCCATTTAAAATACATAGGACCTTATTGTTGAAAATTATGTTTAGTTTATACAAAATTACCCTCTTTTTATGCCTTGTTTATTTCGATGTTCATTCAGTCATTGTCTTATAACATCACAAAACATAAAACGTCATCAACGTGTTATATGATTTCACCTCTGATTTGTACTATCTTCTTTTGATGTAATTATTATAAACTATTTTAGTTTAATTATATCACCCTCAGGTGTAGACTCCAAACTTTAATACTAATTTCTTCCACTAGTTGTTAAAGTATATCCCCACAAGATACAAATTGTACTAAGTCACCAACAAAAAGATGGTCATTCTGATCAACACTATGTATCCGGACACCTGGCTGAAAACGACTTACAATTTCCTGGAGCCTTCAAGCGGTAATGCGGGAATTCAGTATGGTGTTGGCCCACCCTTAGCCTTGAAGACAGCTTTCACTCTCGCAGGTAACGTTCAGTCAGGTGCTAGAAGTTTTCTTGGGGAATGGCAGCCCATTCCTCACGGAGTGCTGCACCGAGGAGAGGTATCGATGTCGGTCGGTGAGGCCTGGCACGAAGTCGGCGTTCCAAAACATCCCAAAGGTGTTGTGTAGGATTCAGGTCAGGACTCTGTGCAGGCCAGTCCATTACAGGGATGTTATTGTCGTGTAATCACTCCGCCACAGGCCGTGCATTATGAACAGGTGCTCGATCGTGTTGAAGGATGCAGTCGCCATTCCCGAACTGCTCTTCAACAGTGGGAAGCAAGAAGGTCCTTAAAACATCAATGTAGGCCTATGCTGTGATAGGTCCATGTAAAACAACAAGGGATTAAAGCCCCTCCATAAAAACACGACCACACCATAACACCACTGACTCCGAATTTTAGTATTGGCACTACACACGCTGGCAGATAACGTTCACCGGGCATTCGCCATACCCACACCCTGCCATCGGATAGCCACAATGTGTTCCGTGATTCGTCACTCCACACCATGTTTTTCCACTGTTCAAGCGTCCAATGTTTACGCTCCGTACACCAAGCAAGGCGTCGTTTCGCACTTACCGGCGTAATGTGTGGCTTATGAGCAGCCGCTATACGATGAAATCCAAGTTCTCTCACCTCCCGCCTGTCATAGTACTTGCAATGGATCCATATGCAGTCTGGAATTCCTGTTTGATGGCCTGGATAGATGTCTGCCTATTACACATTACGACCCTCTTCATCTGTCGTCGGTCTTTGTCAGTGAACAGACGAGGTAGGCCAGTATGATATTGTGCTGCACGTGTCCCTTCACGTTTCCACTTCACTATCACATCGTAAACAATGGATCTAGGGATGTTTACGAGTGTGGAACTCTCGCGTACAGACGAATGACTCAAGTGACACCCAACATCCAATCACATGATCATGTTCGAAGTCCGTGAGTTCCCGCGGAGTGCCCCATTCTGCTCTCTCACGATGTCTTATGACTGAGGTCATTGATAAGGAGTGCATGGCAGAACGATGCACCTAATATGAAAAACGTATGTTTTTGGGGGTGTCTGGATACTTTTGATCACAGAGTGTACCCATTAATGCGCATTACTTCTTTGTTTTCCGAGCTTACGGTTCTGAAACCTTTTCTGTGTCTACTGGGAATAGTTGTAGTAATGTAAAATATTCTTGGCAGACCTCTATTACAATCTTAAATTTACGTTGTATTGATTAAATATATGACAGCTGTAGCATTGATGCATATTCATTGGGCAAATAGGTTACATACAAGCCTTTTTTTCATAATGGCTGTATGTACACACATCATGTTGAAATTGAAACAAAGATTTTCTTGAATCATGTGAATATGGTAATTGATACTTTTTGCTCGAGTTCGAAATTTAATTTTGCTATTTGCGATTGGTCAAGTGTTTTTCGTGCTGTATCCACTCCTAAAGCCAACTTTTCCTTATCTTTACCTGTATCCTGAGCTTTTTCTATTCCACCGGTGATAATCTCAACGGATCTCTTGCATACTGCTGTGACGAGACTGCCCCTGGTTTGTAGTTTCTTACATCATGTCTGTTTCCTTTCTTCTGAAGTAGAAGAGCTACGCTCTGCTTCACTTTTGGGGAGTAATGTTGTACCACAGACACTTAACGTTTTTGTAGTATTTTTCCTATAACTTGAATAATTTCCTTCGAAATATCAACATTTCTGTAGGTTTTCCTTTTTTATATTTCATACAGTTTCACACAACTCTTGTGGCATTATTTCTGAAATTTAATTCCTTTATTAGTTAAAGGTCAGTATGATTAACATATTGAAGAATACAAATATTTTACGAAATCTTCGAAGGGTATACGGGTTTCTCACTGTTCTCAGTTACTATATACCTACCATCACAACTGAAGTAAATGATGTCTGCCAAAATCACTTGCTGTTCCGCGTTATCTTGACACTTATTATTTTCAGTCATTTCTTTAAACAAATTTCCGTTATATCTTCTAATAGTTATTCGAGTAAATTTATAATTAGTTTAACTAATTCTAAAGAGTCTGTCATGTCATCAGTATCATTTTCTCGGGACTCTCTGCTTTTCCTTAATGGTTACAAACAACTTTTTATTGTTATTCTTAAATAGTTGCCTTGTTTCATCTGCGAATTTATTTTTTATTCTTTTTCATAATTTCAACAATTTCCGATTTTAACCTAATCGCATTTGTTAGATGTCCTTAATGTCCTTACAGTCTTCAATTTATAAGACGGTTGTCTTGTTGCTTAATTTAACTAAGCATACCTCCTTATTCTAAAAATGCGTTCTCATAAATTATGCTTCCGATTTCCTGTCTGATATGTTACTTTCCTACAATGTATTTATTTTCTCTCTGAACATTACAAGCCTATACACACCTTAAATCCTAAACTGGTGTAAGACTATCACGTCATTTTCAACTGTATTATATTTTAAAAAATATACTCAATTTTGGTTTCAGTTTCATTTACCAGGGCAATTTTCTATTCATATTTTGTTCAGTCGGTGCCCTACCGCTCGTATGGAAAAAATCTAAGAAAACTGCCAGGAGCAGTAGGTGCCGGCATTGATTAACTTGATGCAGGATGGCTTTTAGTTTATTTGATACCACATTATTAACACTGTTGTGCGGGCTACTGTAAATAATTTTATGTTAGCTAAAAATGACCAGTTGATCGAAACGGGCAGTGAACAAAGAATTATTTTTTTTAGCAGCTTTTGGCGGTTTTTTGAACTTTAATATTTCTGTTTTATATTTGCTTTCCGTCTGAAGCACCTTACTTTTTTCTTCTCGTCAAATCTTGCTAACGTATGTCCATCATTTACAGTGTCACAACCGAAGTTTCCGACTGAATAATCGTGCTTTAGATATTGCCTTATTTCGTGTTAAGACCTTCCTATGCCATTTTGTGGCGTAGTTTGTTGTTATTTGTTAAGTGACATAACTTTTCATAGAGGTATTCTAACTCCTAATTAGAATGTGAGAACATAGTATCCCAGTTTTGAATGGCAACTAAATGACGAGGCTGATTCTTTAAACAGAAGAAAACTCAGCGGGTTTTAGGACTTCATTAGAGTTCCAGTACGTTGTTGTCCAAACGGAAATAGTAAGCAGAGAACGGAGAAATACAAGCAAAAATGAGGAAAAGAATAGTGGATAACCTGTCCTAAGTGCTATGAAACGATTTCATTAATGAGAGAATATATTCAGCTGCCTACTAATACATGTGTCTCAGTAAGAAACGAAACAAATTCTGTTTAATTGCAGACGATCGATGAAGCCTTACGTGAGGCACAATAAACCTCTTTGTCAAACTGGAAAGCATATTTGTAGCCATATTCTAGCTTTGGCCCTGAACGAACTTTCATTCAGGAGCCAAGAATATTACTACTACAACAAACGACTGTGTTTTGACTACAAAGCAGTAAGCATTCAACGACCTGTATCTTAATGCGAAAAGTAAGCGAGTATGGGGTACCAAATTTTCTTCAATTTTGATTTCCTTTTCATGCAGTCACTTTACGCTATGATTCCGCATACATAATGAGTCGGATACGAATTAGTTTCTTAACTATGACATGGACCTACCTGTCCGACAAAAATCTTATGCCCGATAATAACATAATAGCTATCTACGTACATAGGTGATCATGAACTGGATGATATCACATAGAATTAGACGTCTGGCATAGTATTTAAATCTATTGCCTTATGCTCCTTTCGTGCGAGCGTAACGTCTCAAAATTACTTCAAAATGAGGGTATAAGAAGAAATCAGCAATGTGGCAAGTGTTCTGAACTCAGTACCAGGGAACGTACCAGAAGGGATGAGATTAGTCTAGGCTTCAAGCGTGGTACTCTTAGAAATTAATTACTCGACCGTTATTTCGACAATGGTAATTTGGAGATAAATCATGGATATGTTGTGAACAAAACGGAAATTTTGGGTTTAGTACCAATGAGCATGGTCCAGGGTCTTCGTTACACTCACGGTCTTTCTGACATTGGCCAACGAGTTCCACCGGTTCTCAAGAAGGCACCAAGGGCGGAATGCAGATTGTTCCACTCGGATCCTGCACCTGACGTTGACCTCCATTGCCATTATTCTTACATACTTTCCAGCCTTGAGCCTGGAACAATGGAACAGGTTTAGACCAAGTACAAAAATGGTTGGTATTATATCCGGATGTTTAACGCAAGTGTAGTTCTTTAAATCTGCCATATATAAAGGACACTACGAAGAACCTGTAACTCTGTGAGATTTATATTTATTTAGGAACGTTTCAGCCAACTTTCAGTACTAAAGGTTTGTCCAGAAGTGTTTAGAATAGGAGAAATCTTCCCTACTTTGTAGAACTGTAAAATATGCACCACTGTGTAATTACGAAAAATAACGGGGTGTTAAATGTATGGTTGAGATAAGAGACTGTTTGTCACGGGAAGCATGCTGGACCTAAAGAACATATCTGGTGAATTTCTTGAAGGCATTCGGTATGTGGATGGCATGTTAACTAAAACAGGAGTTATTGCGCGGACCACATGTGAAACGTATATCGCAATCTAATTCCAGTAAGGATAGCTGTCAAGAAACACATTATTAACTTTGCTGTTATTATTTACGTAGCTGACATAAAGAGGCTGTCAGGTATCCGAAGAGCCTACGACAATTTTACAATACTTGTGTACAGGGAAAGTTCTTGGATGATGATCGCATATGTCTAGACGACAGACGGGACAATCGAAGAATATAAAATACATTAAGATATGATTCATTAGAAAGACCTTAAATAGAAAATTATGAGTAGAAAGATATCCATTTTAAACTCTTATTAACGCGAAATGAACTATGATAAAAAGAAAAGAATAAGGAAACACAATAACACTCACACAGCTTGCAGCTGGTCGTCGTTCAAATCAATTAACTGCATTTCATTTGCGCACCTGTCAATCATCCGCACGTGAACCATCGAAAACTGAGGAGGACGACTGCCGTTTCACAGCTTATTGACTCAGGGTAAGCATTCTGCGCATGCGTCAATCACATTATCGGCCGGGAGCGCCCTCGCTGGTGGAACCGCGGAACTCAGCTGTCCTAAGGGTTGATATTGGGCGCGGCCTGTGGCGTACTCTGCCGTCTTCGATTAGAGCAAATAGTGGAAATCGCAGAGTTCCAAGCACTGCCAGACTGGTAGTCTCTAGCATGATTCATCACATTTTCCACCATGAGCATTTTCCTACTTTCTTTAATAAAGGAGTCCCAAAAGATGTTACATTGTTTTATCTTACTTCATCAAATTTCCGGCGGAAATAAAATGTTGGACAATAGTGGACATGGTTGGTTGCAAAAGTCGAGGGCAACGTTGATGTTCGATACGGGGTTCTTTCACGGTGCATGTGGTGTGACCTATATAATCCATACCATACTGACAATGTATTTTGTTAATTCCAGCTGCAGTCTTAGACGGTGAGTGGAAAACCACTTTCAACCGAAATTTACCGAGTATTATCTTAAAGGAAATGTTGTCAACGAAGAGAAAAAAGCTAAGAATTCTGACGCCCTGTTATCCTCTTTCCATTTCCAGGTTCTTGGTCTTAGCTGGTAGTGCCATTTTAATTTGCCGGTTATATTATTCATTTTCCCTTAACACTGTCTTTAGGTGGGTGAGCTGCTTAGTCAAGCCATCTAGAGCTGAGCCTGTGTGAGGTCTGTGTGCAAGTGTTGTAACCACACACATAATTTGCGATGGGTAACGACAACTTGACGCTTATAAATACAAATAACTTCAGGTGGACTTACGATGAAATGAATGTCCCAGGCAACCAATACATTTAAGAGTGGCAGACAACCATCTTTCTCTATTTCCAAAGTAAACGGGATGTTGTGAATGGAGTTTAGGTGATGTAGAACCTCCATTATCTTCTCCACGAGGGCACACTACGAAAGCATCGACCACATACCTCTAAAATACAGTTGGTTTAAGGCAGCTGATGCGCGAGAACTTTCGTCGAAATCCTCTATAAAAAGGTTGGACCCCAAAGGAGAGAGAGGGCTCGCCTTGGCGAGTCTCTTCAAAATATTTTTCGTTGAACATAAAACAGGTCGAGGGAAGAGTGTGCAAAAGAGTGATGCCCCCCCCCCCCCACCCTCCGAAACTTATTACCAATTAGTGTCAAAGATTCTGCGAGAGGAACCTTCTGAAAAGTGATACTACAACAAAGCTAACTAAATGGTCCGTACTGCTGAGACTGAGAGTTCCCAGTCTATCGATAACGTCAGCTGACTTACGTATGTTATGGGAGAATTTGTCCTTCAAACGCTCCAGAAAATATGTATTGGACGTAAAGGTAAACCACTTCATGAATTTTTGGATGGTCATACAATCTTGGTGGTACACAACCATGTGATCTTACCCTCTCGATGTTCTCCTGAGGTAAGGAGGAGCAGCTCTCGGTTAACAGGACAGTATCTGTTCACCAAGAACCACGCTGGAAAAATCTTACGCTGTTCTTGCTTTTGTTGGCAACATTTCGTGAAGATGGCTTTTCCGCTTCCTGCCCATTTCCCTCATTACTCGCTGCATCTCTCCGATTCCGTGAGAGTTAGAATTTGGTGCGCATCTGCACTAAGGTGATCAGTTGGTTACCTTAATTGTGTATGTGGTGTCTGTTCTTGCGGACGTATCGGAAAGAACATACACCACATACACAATGTAATGATCATTGGATATAGTGGTCCATAAAAATTTCCGCTTAATGTGATTCACAGTCAATAAAGTCAGATCCCTAGTGCAATAAAAATCATTATCAGTTAAAATAATAATTAAAATAATTATTGTGAAACCAGGGGGTGTAGACAAAGCAAAGATAATTGCTAGAAATATACAAAACAGGAAATATCTCAAGAAGATCCTGGGACCGAAAAAAGCAACAGCAGGTGAGTTAATAATTCATTTGAGAGGAATGGTCAATATTCAGGGATATGGCAGTAACGATCATTCGAAGCAAAAAAGTACAGTAAACATGGCCTCTAAAATGCATACCTTAGCAGCTATGAGCACATCGTCTTCAAATTATAAAACAAATCTCTTCTGCTGCAAGCCCTTTGCTGCCGTATTCTGAGAGGGGGTAATATGGACCAAAACAGGAAAAAAATCTGTCTGGTAAACATGGGCTTTAAAACTCATACTTCAGAGCTATGAGCACTTGTACAGTAGAAGAGATGTGTTTCACATTAGTGATGATGAACGAGTGCCCCAATTCTTAAGGTATGCACTTCAGAGCCCACGTTCACGGGAAGTTTTTTTCTTCTTCTACCACCTCTCAAAATATGGGAAACGAAGAGCTTGCAGTAAAATAGATTTGTTTCACAGTATCAAAGATGAAGTACTCACAGCTCTTACTTTATATATTTCAGAGCCCCTGTTTAGTAAGCTTTTTGCTTTGAATGATCGTTCCTGTCATATACCTGATCATGAACATTTCTCCTGGGACCCTTTGTATGGGGACTTTGGAAAGATCTCACTCCTGGCGCTCTATGGGCACATTAAAGGTGAAAGGTGAAGGGAAGGGGAACTGTGCGTTAACTTAAAAGAAAGAAATAGGTATCGATTTGGAAGATACAGGGCACCCAGTATCGAAGTATGACGGTACTTTGAAAGTCTTGCGATCATGCGAGATAGTAGAAAAACTTAAAATTGCTGAAATAACTGGAAGAATTGGAAAAGAAACGACTATTCAAGTTAACATGCTTAATCTATGAGACTGGAGATGTTGGCTTTGGGGAGGATGACGTCCACACAACCGCGAAGAGTGTTCGAAGTAAGTACGAAGACAATTGCACGATCCGCTAAACAGCTCATACATGCAAGTTATTAACAAGAATAATATAGAAAGGAATGGAAAATAAAACTGAGGAATTGGATTAAAATTCAAAGAGAAGGGATATCAATGACAAACCTCATCGTGAAGAAGAATTGCAAGACCTGTCGAACGGAATGGACACTACTGAGCACAGAATATGGACTTAGGGTAAACCAAAGAATGAATAAAACGAAAAGTATTAAAAATTAGATTAACCATCAACTTCAAACTTTTGGACCACGCAGTAGACGAAGTTCAAAGATTCTCTCGCCTTGGAACAAAATAAGGCATGATGGACGAAGCAAGGAGAGTATAAAAGACTGACACAAGGAAAGAGGTCTTTCGTCGCTTATACTCGGCTGCTAGTATCAAACATCGGACTTAAAAAAATGGTTCAAATGGCTCTGAGCATTATGGGACTTAACTTCTGAGGTCATCAGTCCCCTAGAACTTAGAACTACTTAAACCTAACTAACCTAAGGACATCACACACATCCATGCCCGAGGCAGGATTCGAACCTGCGACCGTAGCGGTCGCGCGGTTCCAGACTGTAGTGCCTAGAACCGCTTGGTCACTCCGGCCGGCCAAACATCGGACTTAATTTGAAATGGAAATTTCTGAGAATGTTCATTTGACTCCCAGCATTGAACAAAAGTGAATCATGGATTGGACATCGAAAAATTAGGAGATCGTCATGTTTGGTGGATGGTGTTAACGGAATGATAGCGAAAATTAATTGAACAGATAAGAGAAGTAAGATTCTCTGCTGAATCGGCTAGGAAAGGAATTTGTAGAAAACACTGAACAGAGAAATAGCGAAAGCATATGTTTTGCCAGAGGGAGTTGTAAAAGGCAATACTGTAGGGGAACACAGAAACCAGAATACATCCAACAAAGAATCAGAACGTTGGATGTAAGTGCTGCTCCGAGATGAATAATTTTGCACAGGGGAGGAAGACGTGGCGGGTTGCTTCAAACCAGTCCGAAGACTGACGATTCAAAGAAAACGGAAAGCACATAACACGAGGACAACTGCTTCATAATGTCAAATCTTTAATGATTTGTAATTAACAAAAAGAACGTAGTTTTGCATGTAACAGACTTGTTAAAAACGTTCACATGCAATAGGTCTATTTATTTCATTGTATTTTCATAGCATTGACATTTCTTTCACTACAATGCCTAGGTCAAGAGTCAAAACAGATGTACAGGAAATATTCGAAATAGAGTATCAAAAAAGAGACTAGTGAGGACAATATGTTTTATCAATCACGGGCCTGCAGAATACGGAACAGACTAAAAAGAGTAATGGATATCCCGAGGGCGACCACTGATCAAATGTAAAAGACGTAATGAAAGAAGAAGAAGCTGATGAATATGTGTAGTGACTGATACGTTTGACCCTCAGTAGCAAAAAAATATTAATGGATTAATCACAGCAGCAATGTTTACTTCAGCCTGTTGCATAACACGAGACTAGGGTTACGTCACTAGTACTGCAGGTTATTGTTTGATACGTAACTGGAGTATGACTAAACAATACCCTTTCTAAGGAAAAAAGAGAATAGTCTCGTAGAGTTATTCATCAAACACGGTATGAAAAATATTGATATGCTGGTTGTTTTTAGACTGTGAGGTGTTTCTAAAAGACTCGTACGATTTCACAAAATTGTACCGTCCACATGAATGAACATAGAATTCTGGGGTGAATTCTAACTTACGTATCTAATCTGAAAGTTTACGTTGGCACCAGTTCTAGGTTGCCGGCTCATGTAGTTGCCGGCAGGGGTCTACCTGACGCAGGTATATGGCTCGCTTGTTAATAGAGAGAAGGAGCCTTTATTGTATGATTATATGATAGCGGAACAAACACTGGTAGCAGTTACTTCTGTAAAATATCTGGGAGTATGCGTACGGAACGACTTTAAGTGGAATGATCATATAAAATTAATTGTTGGTAAAGTGGGTGCCAAGTTGAGATTCATTGGGAGAGTCCTTAGAAAATGTAGTCCATCAACAAAGGAGGTGGCTTGCAAAACACTCGTTCGACCTATACTTGAGTATTGCTCATCAGTGTGGGATCCGTATCAGGTCGGGTTGACAGAGGAGATAGAGAAGATCCAAAGAAGAGCGGCACGTTTCGTCACAGGGTTATTTGGTAAGCGTGATAGCGTTACGGAGATGTTTAGCAAACTCAAGTAGCAGACTCTGCAAGAGAGGCGCTCTGCATCGCGGTGTAGCTTGCTGTCCAGGTTTTGAGAGGGTGCGTTTCTGGATGAGGTATCGAATATATTGCTTCCCCCTACTTATACCTCCCGAGGAGATCACGAATGTAAAATTAGAGAGATTCGACCGCGCACGAAGGCTTTACGGCAGTCGTTCTTCCCGCGAACCATACGCGACTGGAACAGGAAAGGGAGTAATGACAGTGGCAAATAAAGTGCCCTCCGCCACACACCGTTGGGTGGCTTGCGGAGTATAAATGTAGATGTAGATGTAGATCTGGTGGGTGCAGAGTCAAGAAGCCGATAACCAGTAACCAGAGGCGTTCTGCGTTGGGGAAATTCAGTTAAACCTCTGCGTGGTGAATTTTGTCGAGAATCCGTCAACTGCACACCCTACTGCGCAAGCATCTTACGTATGTCGCATTGCAT
Organism: Schistocerca piceifrons; assembly: GCF_021461385.2. Classification (NCBI taxonomy): domain Eukaryota; kingdom Metazoa; phylum Arthropoda; class Insecta; order Orthoptera; family Acrididae; genus Schistocerca; species Schistocerca piceifrons. The sequence goes on along the minus strand of NC_060140.1, from coordinate 770,116,259 downwards.
CACTGATTTGTTGAGGAGCAGTCTTTTTGTGAGAGTTTGTAAAAGAGTCCGTCTATGTGCCTCCGCTTCCAACAGCTTTGAGCGAAATGTAACGCCGCATAGAAATAGCAGTGAATTCAGTAAATCCGAATAAGTTCACAAAAGTATGAGACGAGTTTGGCTATCGTCTGGATGTTTGTCGTGCGTCTGTTAGAGGGCTTAATGAATATTTGTGAAAAGCAAACAAAAATTTTTATCGTAAGGTAATTGTAAAAGTTATCCTCGTCCGTAGCTGTATGGACGTTAAAGATATACCCCCGAAAATCGGATGGTTCTTTTAAAAACAAAAGCTTTGTTATCTTGTGGTAAGTTAAAATTCACCCCAGGTTTCTACCTCCGTTCATGTAGAAGATATAGGCTTATGAGACAGGATGAATCTTTTAAAAAAATGGTTCAAATGGCTCTGAGCGCTATGGGACTTACCTTCTGAGGTGATCAATCCCCTAGAACTTAGAACTACTTAAACCTAACTAACCAATGGACATCACACACATCCATGCCCGAGGCAGGATTCGAACCTGCGACCGTAGCGGTCACGCGGTCCCAGACTGTAGCGCCTAGAACCGCTCGAACACCCAGGCCGGCGATGAATCTTTCAATAGATGTGTTTACCTTTAGCTTACAAATACAAGAGAATGCTGAGAAATAATGGCTCCGACCTTTTTATGAGAAAACTCTTAAAGCTTTTTAAATAAAACAAACGTTATTAACATTCTACGTCTTTATTCGCTACTTGTACATATTTGCAGCCCTCTGGCGCTAGACGGCTCTAAACTGTAGGGTGTAACATGGCGATGTGTAACGTAACTATGTTGGTGGATGAGAAACAGTGCGCTGCAATCGAGTTTCGAATTCGAGAAGTTCATCCACACACTGAGTGGTTTCCTCCAGCACGACAATGCCAGACCACACACTAGTGCAGCGACATCTGCAACAATCCGATGCCTCTGGTTCACTGTCATCATTCTTCATACAGCCCCGACTTGGCCCCGTCCGATTTTCATCTGTTTCTAAAACTTGGAGGACTTCACTTTGATACTGATGAAGCAGTGCAAGCAGCTGTGAGTTAGTGGTTACGTCAACTGCAGTCAAACAGTGAACAATGACGGTATCAAGAAACGGGTCTGTTGTTTGGAGAATGTGTTCGTCACAGTGGTAACTATGTAGAAAAAGGAACGTGTAGGAATGAAGAATAAAGAATGTCAGTAACGTTTGTTTTATTTTAAAAACTTTAAGAGTTTTCATATAAAAAAATTTCGGAGCCATTACTTTTCAGCATGACCTAGTACTATGACTGATTCTTGACAAGCATAATCACGTTAGCATCTGTAACTAAAGTTTAATACGAAGCATGAGATTATTTGCAACGAATCCGCGGTTGTAATGTAAATAGTGCTTCAGATGTTGACTATTCCCAGTTTGAAACGGGCAGACTATGTTGCAGTATTATAATTGTTTCGGTAAGAAATTGTACTGGAATACGATGTTTTAGTAGACAGAGTGGAGGTCCAGTCATCTGCTAAGGTTTTAAGAATTCCAGAAAGAACTCAGAGTCACATATTTCTTCTATTCGTAGAGCGGTAACTTGCTTGTTACACATTTGGGCATCCATAAAAGCCTTAAGAGAGCCAAGAGTTGAATCTGTTCTAATCTTTTTTGCCATTCGCGTTTCCTTTCAGCTCATGAATCTCTTAACTATTTTGATGCTGTCGTCCATCTCTTTCTGTCTTGTGTTAATATATTCACCTCGGCAAATGCACAACACTGAATTTGTTCAATAACAGGTTCCAATTCATCTTATTATTAAACAACTATGATATCCTTCCCTTCACTACTGTTTCCATTGCCAAGTCGTCTACTCATGAATGAATCACGAGCTGCCTCACTAACCTATTCTGTCTTCTGTAAGTATTTTACATTTACTTCTTTTACCTATTCTTTCTTAAATCCTTAGTAACGATTAATAGCTGCAGAAACCAGAAACATTTTCGGGTTGAAAACTATATTCTAAAGCTCTGCTTTTGATTGGTGCCTTTCCCGGGAAAAATGGTTAGATGCACTAACGTATCCTAAAAATGCGATCAGATCAAGGGGAAGGCGACGACACTACGATGCAGATTGACAACTTCTTTCATTGGACGGCACTGTCGGTATGTGTCACTCATAGTGATTCCGGAATCAGAGACGCAGAGTTCTTTCCCAATTCATATCATGAGTGTAAATGTTCCCCGTTCGACACGCACTACCGAAAAGGAATAGTTCTCACAGTAGCTGGTCTTCTCTTGAGGTATGCTGGATGATCGCTCAGTTACGGAGTATGCCATTCACTACTGAGCGCAGTTTACGAACTGTAGCCGATGACGAGAGAAAAGGATTGTTTGCAATTTTTTGCTGTACCTTAGGACAACAGTTGTCGTGCCGGAGAGTGAAATTTAGTTCTTTGGCATTCGTTAACCGAATTTCCGCAACTTCATCGCCGGCCGCTGAGTTAGAAAGTTTTTACCTGGAGCCGTGCTCAGGCCTTGGCACTTACCTTGGGCGATAGCGCAACTCGATTGCCTGCAGAGCAGTAACAGTGTGGTGGGGTGCAGCGGGAAGCAGCACTTGTCATGCGCAGAGAGAAATGCGGCGCAGCGGAAGGCCAACCTTGACTCCAACAGGCTGAGGCATTGTTCGTGGGCCGCTGGACCCGACCGCTGTGCAGAGATCGACTGCGGGAGCGTGAAGTAGGCCGCCGCAGCTCTCTCTTTTGCCCTGGGTGCGGGCTGCCTAAGTACTCACCCTATTTCTCCCTCTCCCACTGACACACACACACACACACACACACACACACACACACACACACACAGAGAGAGAGAGAGAGAGAGAGAGAGAGAGAGAGAGAGAGACAGCTGTTAAACGGAGTCAATGACCGCCTCTGACGTTTAAGAGCCTTCTTGAGAGAGTAAAACCCAGCAAATGGCACAGCGGATAAAAAACTGGACTCCAGATCAGGAGGAACCGTTTCAAGTACCCGTGAGAGCGTGTTCATTTAGGTTTTCCGAAATTTCTCTAAAACACTTTAGGTTACCCGGAACCTCCTATAACAACCATGTTAAATACTAGGAAACATTTTCTCTCACACCAAATGAGCAATGAATATAATATTTTTTGGAATACTCTGGTGGGTACGCCGAGATTTTAATACAGGGTACAAAAGTAGCCTTTACACAGTGAAAAAGTTAAGTAACTTACAAAAATATTATATGCGTCACTGAATGCAGTATATCTTTAAATTTTATTTACAAATGTTCAGTGTGGCTACCTTTCGTAACACTACAAATTTCTCATCTGTAATCAGTTCCTGCAAAATTATATGAAACAAGTCTTGATGTACTGTGGCTTCTGCTTGTGTTATTTATTTTCGCAGCTCGTCGACGTTTCCCAGAAGTGGAGAAACGAACACATAGTCCTTTAACATAACGCCATATACAATTTTATTAAGAAAATCACCTTCAGTCTGTATTTTGTTAAATATTTCTTTGTCCTTTATCACATTCTCTTACAGCGTGAAACAATGTCAATTCGTGAGTTCTCAATGGCAGACGTTTCCGTAACACCTTTCACACTGTAGCTCTAGGCATATTCAATTCTAAACTGGCACGTGTCTTTGATTTACTCAGACTCCGAATGTAAGACAGCAAAATATGTACAACTCCTGCGTCAGAGACTGTTGGCCGACCCTGACCTAGCGACCTATGTGATAAGCAGGCATATTGGGCGAAAAGACTGTACCAATTAATAATAGTTTGTCGTTGAGGTGATGGCTTGCGACATTTAGTCCTAAACTGTGTCTGAACTATAGGAGAGGATTTGGATTCATGAAACCGTAAACAACACTGAGCATATTCTGCACCATTATACGACTCCATGATTGCTGGAATAACTCATCCACGTATGCCACCTAGCGGAAACATCGGCAACCAACAGTGTCAGGAGTTAATAAATCTTGAAGAAACACTGGACTCTTTCTTCAAAAGATAAATTGTTTGCAGCTGGAAAAATGAAAGCATCTTCTTAACCAGCTTCTTAAAAAAATTTATAACATTCTCAGTTTCAATTAGTCACACTATATAACTAGTTTCGATCACATTTAATGATCGTCTTCAGATTTAAAAACGAAATAAAGCTTCAATATACAAATATTTGGCAGATAACAAACAATAAAACTATTTAAACCTTATAAAATGCTTAATACTACCTGAATATGCAAATAAAGCAAACTGCTCTTACTCCATGATGGGAGGCGTCTTAATGATGCGAAGTGTGATTAATAAAATGCTTGCTTTCACATAATGTTCTCACAAATGTACTGTAGTGCTTTTCCTATTTTGTTACAAATTATGACCACCGTCTTCCTGATTACTTACGGACAATTTCAAGGAACTTAAATTTTTGATATTGTTAATCTGTGTTATATGCTTATTCAGGCAAAATTTTAAGAATTTTCGAAGTTTAATAATTCTAGTGCTTACTATCTACGGAAATAGTATTTTTATTAATGTTTTATTTCATTTTGCCGGCCGGAGTGGCCGAGCGGTTCTAGGCGCTGCAGTCCTCTACGGTCGCAGGTTCGAATCCTGCCTCGGGCATGGATGTGTGTGATGTCCTTAGGTTAGTTAGATTTAACTAGTTCTAAGTTCTAGGGGACTGATGACCTCAGAAGTTAAGTTCCATAGTGCCCAGAGCCATTTGAACCATTTATTTCATTTTATTTTTAGATCTGGTGGTGTTCGTTAAATAAGATCGAAATTAATTATCAAGTGTGACTATTTGTAACAGAAACCGCAACATTTATTACTCTTCGTCTGATCAGTCAACTTCTTCTACACACTGATTTCTTCTGCACTTCTGGATGTCATTACATTCGACAACAACGCCGAACACAGTGTTAATAACGCTGACACAACTTGAATTCCTTATTTAGATATTAATTTTATTATTGTTGTTATTATTATTATCATCATTTTAACCGCAATATCGCTTGGATGCCTGGTTAAACGTTAAGTTAATGCCTGAAGGCCCAAATCTTACTATGTGAAATAAATAAAGCTCATTTGCAGGAATCGATACTTCAAGTTGAAACATAAGTTTAATGAAGTTCCAGACTGCAGAAAGGATTTACTGGGTCGCTAGACAAATCTTCATCCACGTTTACACAAGTACTTTTCAGTCCTTGCTAACCTATCTCTCCAAAACCAATCTTACTATGTGAAATAAATAAAGCTCATTTGCAGGAATCGATACTTCAAGTTGAAACATAAGTTTAATGAAGTTCCAGACTGCAGAAAGGATTTACTGGGTCGCTAGACAAATCTTCATCCACGTTTACACAAGTACTTTTCAGTCCTTGCTAACCTATCTCTCCAAAACCTTTTTTCTTCTCAGCATTCCTCTTCCTTCCATCCTTAGTGAATAACATAGCACTGATTATGTTTTTCCACAGGCGCAACAGTAGCATTTTCTTTGTTGTATGACGCGAAGGCATAGTAGTCCGTATTCCTACCACATCTTATCCTGCTACGTCTTTAATGACCTTGTTATCAACGGTTCGTTTAACACAAATCCTTCTTCTTTCCTGCTTGGATGTGCATGCGTTGAACAGAAATAACTCAAAATAGACCGACTTACGTTTATGGTATCTGTAGATTTGGAGAAAACTTACGATACTGTTGACTTTAATACAGTCTTCGAAATTCTGAAGGTAGCAGAGATAAAATACTGGAAACAAAGTGTTATCCATAACCTTTACAGAAACCAGACTGCAGCTCTAAGGCCGTGGAAATGAGACACTAAAATTGTTTGACGAGAGGGTATAAAATCAGACCGGTGATAGTACGAAAAGCGTTTCTGAAAATGAGATTGTAAGCACTGAATATAAATTTTTCCCGGAGGTATTTGTGTAGAGTGTTGCCTTGTACAGAAATGAAAGGGGGCTGAGTAACTCGAGTAACTGGTGAGAAGATATTGAATGGAATTGGAGAAAAAAAATTGTTTATACCAAAATGTGACTAACAGAAGGGATTGGTTGATAGCACATTCCGAGATATCAAAACATCGTCGATTTGGTAACGGAGGGTAGTAGGGCGAGTAAAAAGTGTAGAGGAAGACCAAGGTTTGGCTACAGTTGTCAGGCTGGAATGAATGTAGGTTGCAGTAATTGTGGATAGATGAAGACGCCAGCACTGGATAAAATATTGTGGCGAGCCGCACCAGACATGTCTTCTGACTGAAGACCACCACGAGCACAACAACAACAATAACAAAATACGGGGTGTTCAAAAAGTCTCTCCGCAGTGCCGTATGATTGTTAGCCGCGCGCGCCGTATGCTGCAGTGAATATACCGAAAAGAAACTCAGTGAAAGACAAGTTATTAATTTATTGGATATTCATTTTTACTTACAAATTTTCACATTAAATGTTGAAAGTGTCGCCCCTCTTGTTGACTACACAATTCAATTCGTCTAATCATGTTTCCAAACACAATCTGTAACATTTCTTCTGTAACAGAAGCAGTGAAACTGGACATTACAGTTTTCAATTCATCGATGGATTTTGGACGGTTTTTTAAAAACAGTTGATTTCGTTGCACCCCAGAAGAAAAGTCAGGTGGTGTTAGGTCAGGCGATCGTGGAGGCCAAAGTCCCTGTGAAATTATGCGATCACCAAAAACATCAGCAAGCAGTGACATTGAAACGCGAACTGTGGGCTCGGTTGCACCATCTTGTTGAAAATAACCGTTCAGTATTTCACTCAACACAAGTTCTCCTATGAATGGGTACAGAATATCACTGCAGTATCGTTGTGCGTTTATAGTTTTGTTGAAAAATAAGGGACTCACAATACGACGTCTAGAAATTGCAGTCCAAACTCCTATTTTCACAGAATGAAGTTCAAATAGTTCAAATGGCTCTGAGCACTATGCGACTTAACTTCTAAGGTCATCAGTCGCTTTTAACTTAAAACTAATTAAACCTAACTAACCTAAGAACATCACACACATCCATGCCCGAGGCAGGATTCGAACATGCGACCGTAGCTGTCGCGCGGTTCCAGACTGTAGCGCCTAGAACCGCACGGCCACTCCGGCCGGCACACAGAATGAAGTGGTTCTTCATGAATACACAATAGATTTGCAGTAATCCACATACGAGAATTTTGCGAGTTCATGTACCCGGATAAATGAAACCACGCCTCATCACTGAAAAACGTTTCATTAAGAATGTCCCTTCCATTTTGTTGAACGAAATTTTTGAATCATTGACAGTAATGGAGTCTCTTGCCATGATCAGTACTTTTCAGTTCTTGCACGACTGTCACTTTGTAGGGGAAAAGTTCTAATTTTTTCCTTACAGCTGTGTGGGCCCTTCCGACACTAATATCGATTTCCTAGGAGAGTTTTCTCACTGACTTGTTCGGGACATTTTATCGGAAATATGGAGTAGTTTATTCTCAGACAAAACTCTAGGACGACCACTTCGAAATTTGTCAATCAAATCTTGCACTGTATCGCGATGTAGGACTATTGTCTCCGGGAAAACTGAATTAAATGTTTGACGAATTGAAACAGTGTATTTACCGCCAGCATTGAACACTTGTTCGACTAAGAACACATGTTCTTCAATGGTTAATATTTTAACAGCGACAAAAACGAAACAAACGAACAAAGGAACTAAACTTCAACGTTCACGTCAACACGTAACGACGCACACCAACGATGCTACTGACGCTGGCTGAGATAAACGAAACAGTGAAATGTTGGGAGAGTCCACTTGAAGGGAAGTAATCCAGGCGGGCCAACAATCATACGGCACGCGCGGCTAACAATCATACGGCAGTGCGGAGAGACTTTTTGAACATCCCGTATTTTGCTGCTTCCTGAGGAGAAAATAACATGTCAATCATGAATCGCACTGGAAGTGTTGAAAATAACTAGACACCAAACTATTCGCCGGCCAGCGTGGCCGAGCGGTTCTAGCCGCTACAGTCTGGAACCGCGCGACCGCTACGGTCGCAGGTTCGAATCCTGCCTCGGGCAGGGGTGTGTGTGATGTCCTTAGGTTAGTTAGGTTTAAGTAGTTCTAAGTTCTATGGAACTGATGACCTCAGAAGTTAGGTCCCATAGTGCTCAGAGCCATTTGAACCATTTTGAACCAGAAGTGAAAGCAAGGAATCTATCATACCAAGTTACAATAACGTCTATTACACCATCAAGTCCCATTTATGTGCCCACCTATCAAAAGGCTGAATAACCAACTTTTACTGTGCGGACCACTGTGAGACGTGCAAGGAGAAAGTCAATAAGGTTTTGGAAGGATGGAGCATAAAAAGTGATTCGTCTGAAAACGCCAACCATCACCACTCAGTTGGCGTCCAGTTGCGTTACGGGGGTGTAGATTCCAGCCTTCCTCGCCAATGAACAGCAGTCAGCATGGGTCCATTAACCAGGCGCCTGCCGCGGAGGCCCATACACATCAGTGTTCACCGAACGGCTGAGGAGACATTGTTGGTAGCCCCTTGGTTCATCTGGATGGTCACTTGCTTAACAGTTGCACGTTTATTCGCCCGTACATATCTCTGCAGCCGTCATTCACCGCTGTCAGATATGGCCCTTGGCGTACGACGGTCGCCACGGAGCCGGTTTTGGATAACGCAATTTTGCCAAGCGCAGTGTACTTTAATCAGAAAGACAACCGAAAACAATTTAAAAATTTAACCCTTTCGGAAATGCTTCCACCCTTCGTCCTGAAGCCAATGATCATGCCCTTTTGGATGTCAGATAACTCTCTCCTTTTTCCGCTTTACGACACTGACTGCACAATTTTCAGCTCCTCCCAAAACGCTTTATGTACTGTTCACTGCTAGTAATGCCAAAGTGCCGTCTCTGAGTGGTTACTGTACGTTGACGTCGAACATAGGCGGCGGTCACTGGGCCGTGTAAAAGTGATACTTGCACTGAATGGCGGTTATGACCATTCTAAATCAGACTTACAGCACAGGCGCCAAAATAAAGTATCAGCTTTCATGTCCGTATTTTTTTAAATTATTTTCCTACTACCGACCGAAAATTTGACAAAAGTCATCGAACTTAAATTTAATAAACCAAGTCAAGCGTACATATAGTAGTGCAATTAACACCCAAGCAATACAAAAACCGTGAAAAGAATAATCACCACAAATACTTCAACATTAACTCTGAGGATCATACTGCTTGAGACCTGTGGAGAGCGGTGCAGTTACTATTTTTAGCGTTTCTAATAATTACTGATCGTTGAAACTTGTAATGACACTCTTTTGGATACTGCTGTTGCGTCCCTTTCTGGGAAGGAAAGAATTGTTTAGTACCCAGTTATTAAAAAAAATCCAATGTGACTCATACATGGCTAGCTTTATTCTTCATATTATAACAACAGCAGACACTGCTTTATTTTTTGATGTAGATATGGCTCTGAGCACAGTGGACTTAACGGCTAAGGTCATCAGTCCCCTAGAGCTTAGAACTACTTAAACCTAGCTAACCTAAGGACATCACACACATCCATGCCCGAGGCAGGATTCGAACCTGCGATCGTAGCGGTCGCGCTGTTCCAGACTGTAGCGCCTAGAACCGCTCGGCCACTTTGGCCGGCTTTGATCTAGATATATTTCCCAATAACGTAACATAGTAAGTCAGAAAAGTCAGTATGTAAGTTATATCAGTAATTTGATAGTTGTGTATTAAGTAGTTTTCTCGGCATTACTATACGAGCAGTCCGACCATGGGAAGCCGAGAGCGATCTTACGGACGAAGCGGACGATACTGCATTGCCCGTGTTATTCTCGATTATGATGCACTGCAGCGACTACGGTCGTTATGAAATACCTGGTGATCCATCATGGACAGGGGGCATCAACTGGTCAAGTAATTCTCAATGAAATAAGTCAGATGTAGTCACAGTTCCGAATGTGGACAACCATGAGCGAGCGATAACCGATAAGCGGAAAGTCCGGCACAAATTTTCATTGTCGTTATTCCATTCTACAGCACAAACCTCAATTATCGTTATCCAATCCTACAGCTAATGGTTGTCCGTATCTGCAGTAGCGAATACATTTAATGTACGATCGTAAGGAGTTCTTCCCGTTCCACCGTTGACTGCATTCCCGCAAGGAGTGTCAGGTTAAGACGGCACGTCCAGTACATTCCACTTGTTGTGATGAAATCGGAGTGATACATTGAAACCTGTCGAACAATAAGGTCAAGTACAGGGCACTTGCGGCTGTTATGCAGTGAGAAAATGATATGTAAATAAGGGAACTGCATTGTGTTTACTAAGAAAGTGCTTGCTATCTGTGCATGTGCGTATTGTTGTGGTGAAGATGGTGTTACGGGATACATTTTGGAACCAGTGGAACGTGATAGACGGTAGCCAAACGTTAAATTCAAGCATGAAACATTCACGCGATTCGTGTAGGATATCTCCATAACCGACATCAGTTTCTTTCTGACCGATTAAGAAATGTTCGTCTGTCAGACTAATCCGAAGTATGGACTTAAACGATTAAACAACTGCAGAGAATTTGAGCGGCACAAATGAGGCTTCTGAGGCGTTTGGGAGGATGCGAAGTACAAGACCATAAGTGAAACAGTGAGACGAAGTATTATAACACGAGGGGTGGGAATGGTAAAAAAGATGCAGCAGCATAGAAAGGAATGGCATGATTATGTAATATGTTTGGATCAGAGACGGATACCAAGGAAAACTTACGACTACAAACCCGAGGAACTAACAAAGATTATGGTAACATTTTTTCAGAAGTAACAGACGCATTTAATATTTTGTATGTCTCTAAACTTGAGTATGACTTCGAATGTGAACCTTACCAGGTTTTTTTATATCTTGACCGGTGGCTCATCTAGCACGGTTTATTCCCTATCCTGTTTCCATGACCGAATTATATACAATGATGACTCCATGTGTGGTATGTATCTGCAGTCCCATGCCGCCATTACATTTCGCAAGAGAAAGCTCTTCGTACCATTACTGTTTGTCAGTGGAGCGAGAGATAACTACCTGACTAAATACACTGGTACATGCTCTAACGTTCCTAATCTTACAGGCAGTTATCTCAAGAATTGTTTAAGAGATGCCTTTTGCTTTTTGTTATGGAAGGAGACTACTGTTTTACGTATCTTCTCTCCAGGTCGTGGTGATATCTGAAATCAGTCACCATCTACGATTATGATGTGCTTCTGCCTTCAATGAAAGATAGAAGATACCAAATTCATCTGGATGTTATGTTATGTTTCATACAAAATGTTTCTTACTCGTGCTTCCTACCTAATTGTAGGATGAGTTAACATGACTGTGTTTACTGTATCTCTACATTCTTGCTTGCACTTCCGTTCTGTCCGTCTCCACAGCAGGCTGGTCAGAGTAGGTGAATGATATGAGAACTGGGTCGGAATCTTCTCCGTTCTGAGACTTGATGTTATGTTATCCTCGTAGCCGGCCGGTGTGGCCGTGCGGTTCTAAGCGCGTCAGTTTGGAACCGCGTGACCGCTACGGTCGCAGGTTCGAATCCTGCCTCGGGCATGGATGTGTGTGATGTCCTTAGGTTAGTTAGGTTTAAGTAGTTCTAAGTTCTAGGGGACTGATGACCTCAGAAGATAAGTCCCATAGTGCTCAGAGCCATTTGAACAATTTTACTGAACGTACTGAATGCATGCTTGCGAATGAAGAGGTATTACCGCTGTCAACAGAAAGTACAGTGAATGAGTGGATCAAGTTTGTTGCCAAACAACACACACAGCGCATAAAGGCGACATTTGCTCTATTTTGCAGATATTTTCAGTGCAGTGAAGATACAAAGTTCAACAGAGGTGAGAAATCAAATGAAATGCCATTACTCTGCAACGAACCATCGGAGACCACGGATGTGTTATACCAAAATACTAAGAAAATGTCGTTGGACAACCTTCGAAATTTTGTCGGTGGAGTTCGGGTTCAGGCAGCGTATTTCACACGCTACTTAACTCTACACTGAATTGAGGAGAGTAATTTGCTCTATTATTAGCCGCTTGCTCTTTCATTTAATCCGCATCTGGTCCAAAGTAAAGGGACTTTTTCAAAGGTGTGCATTCTAACCTCTCGTAGTCTTATGGTACTTAGATGAGGTATGTACTGTGTACCGCGAATAACAGTTCGAGGAATGAGTCGAACGAGATTCCTCGAGAGCATTGATTAACGTTTAAGTTCTCTAGCGTACATTTAACATGGATCTATTATGAAGCGTGTCCGAATTCCTACGAAATTAGCGAGGCGAAAACAAGACCAGTAGCCACAAATACATTGCGTTTTCTCAGATTGTTTCGTAAAATATCTTTCTTACTTAGGGATGTAGTACGACAAATCTGACGTGTTTATTTCATTTCATAGCCGTGAGGCTGTTCGCAAACGATACATCTGTCTGTAAGGGGGGGGGGGGGGGTAATGCCAGATGACCAGCGACTTGCGGGAGATCTGCAGAGTGTAGGTGATCGAGCAAAGACTGATAGTTGACCCTGAACTTAAGTTTAGTGTGTTGCACCTAAACAGATGAAGGAACCTACCACCGTTCTCCTTCTTGCAGTGGCATGAGTAACTACCGAAAAACCATAAGAGTAACCATCCGTAGTAACCGGAATTGGAAGGGTCACACAAAGCAAATTATATGACAAGCAGATGCTAGGCTGACATTCAGAGGGAAAATATTTAGGAAGTGTAATTCATTCACGAAAGAAATGGCTTTCAAAGCACTTGATCTGGCGGTTCATAGGTATTGATCATCATTCTGGGATTGGATTGAAAGGAGATATAAAGATCAAACGAATAGAGGCGTGTTTATTCACGGGATAGCTGATTCGGCGCGAGAGTGTTACAGAGATGCTCAACAAGCTCTGGTGACAGGCTGCGGTGTGCAGCTTAATGCTAAAAACATTCCTCCTTCTTGACATCAAAATAACATGGCTGGTACTGACTGGTTCCAAAATTTTATGCGCAGAAATCCACATTTATCTTTAAGGACACCATAAGCGACGTCTTTAAGTCGAGCGACATCGTTCAGTAAGACTAACGTTAATTCATTCATTGCAATATATCAACGACTTCTCCAAAAATATCAGTTTAATGCTTCTCGAATATGGAGCATTGATGAAACAATGTTTGTCGTTACTATTTGCCCCGGTAGACGTTACAACTTGCCCCAAGCACGAGGTAAGTTGTTACACCGCACTTCTTCTAGCAAATAATTGATTGTAAAATAATGACCAATAGTTATGGTATTATTTTTACTTGATTTGTTAGAGGAAGAGTTACAGCATCCATCCATCTTTATTTAGTGGCAATTTCATCAATGGATCTCAAGATATATTAGTTTTCAAGAAAACTGTTACAACAAGCCCCTAGCTCATATATATATATATATATATATATATATATATATATATATATATATATATATATATATATATAAAACGAAAAAATAGCCGATGCCTGTCCGAACATTCACTAGAGTATGGTGTAAAAACTGGAAGCCAATTGGTCAAGAATTTTTCGAGTTTTGTGAAAACGACGCTTCCCGCTTTGAATATCACATATATATATATATATATATATATATATATATATATATATATGTGTGTGTGTGTGTGTGTACATTGCGTGTGCTGAAAGTATACAGCCCATCCGACTTCGTCCGTCCGAATGCTAGAGTATCGTGCGAAAACTTGAAGCAAATCGGTCAAGAACTCTTCGGCTACAACGTGTCCACTTTGTATATTACATACATATTTATATATTATCTCTAGCTGTAAAACTTTTTTGCTATGAAAATATGTGACAGTAGAACGCTATTACTATACACAATTATGAACACAAAAAAAATCAACCAACTGGGTCGAGCTTTTGTCAAGTGATAATCTTCCACAACTGATTTTAATTTCCAACTTTTCCGTTGAATTCGAAAAAAAAAAACAATAACAAAATCGCTCAAGCCGTTCTCAGGTGGTGATCTTGCTTACATTCGACAACTGGCTTTCATTTGACACTTAGCCAACTGTCATTCAGTCAAGATGGTGTACTCAGTAATGAAACAAAGCAGTAGGCTCTGCCAGAAATATCGACTCTTAGTCTAATAGTGAATTTTAATACGACAGTATGCCATCTTAGGCAATTTATAACACTTAAAAACACTTGATAATGGCACTTCGGAGCCGAAATAATGATCGTATAAGTATAAATGTAACGCTGTAAATAAATAACAGTCTAATGGCGGTACTGACTTTAAAGAAATATATTATGACTGTGGCCCCGCATTATGAAAAATTAATGATTTTCATTTAAACAGGCATGTGTTATTCGCAGGTACACACATGAATCGCACAGAACTCTTTCAGGAAAGATTAAATAAGATGCAGACACGCAGAGGGGTACGCAGCACTTACCGATTGTCGCAGCCGGCCCGATGTAGGCGGTGGTGTGGCTCGCAAATCGCCTCCAACACGAGAACTACGAAAGCACGAAGCGCCCGGTCGATGTAGAAAAGCCACAGCAGCACACTCGCCGTCCGTGTTGAAGCGCGCCCGGGAGCGACGGGCAGGTGTCTGTCTCGTCCGGACGTGTGCGCGGGCGGCGCTGGCTGCTGGCTGGGGAACGCGACGCGGCTGTCTGGCCGCCGACTTCACTGTGCTGGCTGGCCGAGTGGCCGCCGCGGCGTCACCTCCCACGGGCGTTGCGGTTCCGGGGAGGCTGCGAACCGCCGCCGGGACGTGGTGGGGAAGGTTGCGCCGGACTGCGAGCCCCTCTCCAGAGAAAGCGTCTCGTCTCCTCGTGACCAGTGGCGATTCGTCACTGGGTCTTCGCACTCGTCCACGGTCCGGCAGCTCGCTTTGGCCTTCTGGGCACTGTCATCAATCAGACAAAGACGCTCGTATGTAGCAGTGCTCCAGACGCAGTGCGTTTCTTTCTGATGAACATCTGGCTAAAAGTCGAGGTCGGGGACAATGCTGTACTAACGAGTTTCGTGAAGCGATTCTGTAAGCGCTCGCCGCGAGTTGTGACGGGAACGAAACGAGATATGCCGACTGTTGGCTAATGAGAGAGCGTCGAGAAGACGACGTCTTTCGAGGCAAGAGACGAAGGGAAGTTGTCACAATTTTCACGTCAATAGATATTCGAAATCCGCTGTGTATTTCGTTAAAGTTCTTTTTAACGAACACATTCGTTGGCTTCGCCAACTAGTAGCCAAGTCATCACCTTGCAACCTTACCTAGACTACATGCAACGCTACAGATCATTTACCACAACCTTCAGTCCGAGGCGAATCTTCTTTTCATGTGACACATTCGTCGCCTTCGTCAACTCAGAAAAGAAACAGTACCCTCCTGTCTAAACTAGACCTCGGGATATGCTACGGGTCAAAAGCCTCATTCTACATCTATATCCTTACTCCGCAAGCCACCTGACGGTGTGTGGCGGATGGTACCTTGAGTACCTCTATCGGTTCTCCCTTCTATTCCAGTCTCGTATTGTTCGTGTAAAGAAGGATTGTCGGTATGCTTCTGTGTGGGCTCTAATCTCTCCGATTTTATCCACATGGTCTCTTCGCGAGATATACGTAGGAGGGAGCAATATACTGCTTGACTCCTCGGTGAAGGTATCTTCTCGAAACTTCAACAAAAGCCCGTACCGAGCTACTGAGCGTTGCATGGGGGCTTAATTAAATATGATTGAAAATACTTTTTTAGTTTTTAGTAGCTGTATGTCCGATTACGCTGTGTCTCGTAATCGGTTGGCCCTGACTAGTATTATTACGCTATCTGACTGCAAGGAACAACAACAAAGAATGAAATGAAAATTTTCATAAACACAGTTAATTAATTAAGTCCCCAGCAACTATAAAACCTACAAAACCCAAGCACAAATGTAATTGTTCTGTGTGTGGGAGTGTGACTCAACGTACACATCTGGCACGGTTCTTCTTCAACAAGACAAGAATTTTTAAATACCAATTTTACTGATGTGATAAAAGAAAATTACAAATACTATAATCGCTTAATGAAAGCAGAATTACACTCTAATACAAGAACACAAGCCAGATGCTTTGTTGACTGAACCTGTAATGATGCAATATTTCAGACACACAAATAATAAAGAACATAGTGGTTTTTACCTTCATATATATTGACGAAAAGCACTCTGATCGTTACAATGTCTTCATTAGAATAACATCTGCTATCTCTCCCATCAAATAACTGGATAAAACGTGGAACAAGCACTCCTAACTACAACATCTCGACAAGCCTTGCCCACTCGCACATCTCAACACGAACTGTCTTCTACGAGCTCTGCCCACGCACTGACTTCTACGAGCTCTGCCCACGCACTGACTGCTACGAGTTCTTAACAGGCACTGACTACTACGAGCTCTGCCCACGCACTGACTTCTACGAGCTCTCAACAAGCACTGTGGAGGCGGCTTAATAATACTCTTTGGCGCAATCTCTGGCGCAGTGGCTCAGTGTAGCCACCTTTCATATGCCCCTCCTCCACAGGCCAGAATTTGATGGTATTTTTGCCAGCATTGGTGGTGAAAATACCACCAAATTCGTCCAGAAAAATACAGACAAAAATAAAAGATAATATTAATACCTAAATATCACATAATTAGTTAAAACTTTGGCTTTGCACTGACCTTTCAATAACGTAATATATAAAATACAGTAGGCAATACAAATTCTTTTCATACATGTGGCTTTACATAATAGTTTACACAATACATAAAAAATCAGTTTATACAAATGTTCACATAAAATGCTTTCAATGATTAGTTTATACAAAAAAAGACACCAACAGGTGACATCTTTTCAGTAGAAGCAGTCCATCAGTTGCACCCAGCAACGATGAGCAGGTGCAGACACCAACAAGTGACATCATTTCAACAGAAACAGTCCATCAGTTGCACCCAGCAATGTTGAGCAGGTGCAGACACCGACAAGTGACATCATTTCAGTAGAAGCAGTCCATCAGTTGCACCCAGTAATGTTGAGCAGGTGCAGGCACCAACAAGTGACATCATTTCAGCAGAAACAGTCCATCAGTTGCACCCAGCAATGTTGAGCAGGTGCAGACACCGACAAGTGACATCATTTCAGTAGAAGCAGTCCATCAGTAGCACCCAGCAACGATAAGCAGGTGCAGACACCAACAAGTGACATCATTTCAGCAGAAACAGTCCATCAGTTGCACCCAGCAATGTTGAGCAGGTGCAGACACCGACAAGTGACATCATTTCAGTAGAAGCAGTTCCATCTGTGGCACCCAGTAAAGTTGAAGAGGTACACACAGCAACAAGTGACATCATTTCAGTAGAAGCAGTCCGTCAGTGGCACCCAGCAATGTTGAGTAGGTGCAGAGAGCAGTCCATGATATTCACTATCACTGATCACACAGTTCAGGCATGAACAATAGTTTGAAAACACATACTAATCACACTGTTCATCAGTAGAAATTAAACATGCCCTAGTGGCACCAATCATGTACAAAAAGTACAAGTAACAGTCCATAATATTCACTATCACTGATCACTCAGTTCATCAGCAGAAATTAATCATTCCTAAGTGTCACACATTACGTTGAAAAAGTACAGGTAACAGTTCATAATATTTACCATCACTAATCAGACAGTTCAGGCATGAACAATAGTTTGAATACACATAAAAATGCTTTTACAATGCTCTTACACTAAACATACAAATTCTAATAAACACACAAATGATATCAGATAATTGTCATATTAACTATTACAAATACACAAATATCAGTAAACCTATAATATTTATGGGTGTCAGTGCAAGCCACACCAAAAAAATAAAATAATATTCAGGAGATAGGTGGGTAGGATTAGGAAAGGAAAACACACAAAACACACTCATTCATCTTTCATCCACATTAAGTACTACTGTGTAATTGAATAGTGTTAACTGTGTAAATGCAATTCTGTCAAAATCTGATGTGCATCATGTGTATCAAGTAGTAGTGGCAGCAATGTATAACAGTCAATAATAGTTAAGTCAACGTCATAGTCATCATGTCAAGACCAATGTTTGCCAAGCCAGATCAAAATGTACGGTTGCTGAACAACTTTCAGTGAGCCAAGATGTGCAATTACTTCCTCTCTTCAAAAAAAAAAAGTATATACTGCTTAGTGATTTAACAAAGTGTGTGTATAGACTATCTTCCTTCTACTTTAGTGTTCTAGTCTGCTATCTTCATCCTCCTTGTTCCATTAAGACCAACAAAAAAAATATGCTCCTCACTTACTTTACCTCTTATACACCAAAACTCCAATAATCATCAGCATCACATAATCTCAATACTTCACTAATACTTCTTACGTCGATACATATAAATCTTATCATCAATATCATTTACCTTACCTCTTGTCCACAAAAACTTCAATAATCATCAACTTCATATAATCTCTATACCTCAATAATACCTCTTCAATACGTCGATACATGTAAACCTTATTACCAATATCACTTCACTTCCATAACAACTCTTTCCTCTAGTCAGTCTCCTCGAACAAGTACAGATAAAATCCTAATGCAAACCTCATCATCCCATACAATCCGAAGACACATTGTCAACACACAACCTCTGTGTAATCCGTCTGACCCAAATCTTCTACTCATTATGAATTATAAACAAAAGAAATGCATACATGACCTCTAACAAACTTAGTTCGAATAACTCTCAGTAATTAAGTACGATTACGGAGTGTGAATGATCATAATATTTCACAGTGTGTACACCACTTCAAGAATTATGGCAGAAGCAAACATGTGGAGTATTTTTGTGTCAAGTGTCACTTCCTATTTCAATTGCTCACGAAAAATGCAGTGTAATAACTGTCAATGGTCTAAACCTAGTTTTGGTATGTCATGCCGTTAGCTTCCTTCCTATCAGCATAAATTTATACAGCTTCCATAAAACCTTCAGCTCATGTGACTTCTATGAAGTTTCTTGTACTAATGTCGTTCGTCGAATTATAGCAGTTCATTTTCTTATCTTAAAAATATAAGGCACTAAGCGTAAGCAACATGCTATAGCGAATAAATATACCAGTAGAGAACAGAATGTCAACAAGTGGATGCAGCACAATTCTTACAACGAGGCTCTGCCAAGCAAACAATCTATAATTAACACCATACAGTAACCTAAACTCTATGTTCGTGCACAGTATATCAGCATTTCTATACACCAAATTAAAGAGTAGTTATGACAACAAAACAGAAATGTATAAATATGCAATCCATACGCATAGCAGCAAACAGGTCATTAGCATCATATCAGCATAAGCAAATAAATGTTCATATGTCATCTTAATAAGTAAACATGAAGGCGCAAGCAGATAAATCACAAAGTACAACTTACATACCTAACCACATCAGCACAATTAATCGGGTTACAATTATAATTTAAATAAATAAGCACAGCAGACACATAATAAAAAAAATATGACATCAGTGAAAAAGCAGTGCAGCCAAGCGATGCATAATATACACAAGTTACAACCCAGTTCATTAATAATCATTGTCAAAATCAGTTAACGTACGCAAGCACGTCGCTTCACAAGTAAATTCATAGAACATGAAATTAGCACAAAGTATGAATCACGTAATCGCGAGCAGCAAATTGCGTCTAAAGTACGTACCTAAGTGGAAATATGTTACCTGAAAAATGAACTCAATTAATAGTTACCTTTTTTTAGTTTATTAGTTTCTTCTTCGAAATTACATTCTTCCTGAAAATTTCGCGTTAGCAAGTCGTCTTAACGTCGGACACGCACAGAATTTACCTGAAGTTCTTAAATATTTTATAGAACCGTATCCTGAAAAATACTGAATGTTAATAACATAATTCTTCAAGTCACAATAGCTTTATACTGAATTTAAACGGAGAAATTAAACTGTGTATTTGTTTACGGCTGTCAGTGCATTCGCACTGAGCGCTCGATCAGCTGTAGGCGCGTGACGTAGGAAGCAATTGTTTGCGGTCAACGACTGCCTTGTGCGGCGCGCAGACTTGACTGTTGCTTTGAGTATGTGCCGCCGCCAAAACACAGCGCGGTATCCTTGTACTCTCGGCATGTTTACATCTAGCTGTTAGTTTCTCTAAAGTATGTCATTCCACAAAAATTTTTTAAAAGTATATCATTCCACAAACATTTTGGAAACTACGAAACTCACGTTTTGTGGTAGGAACAGCATAATTACGAATAGCGTCTAATTTCTCTGGATCAGGAAGAATACCTTCTGTAGAAATAATGTGACCTAGAAATTTCACCTGAGAACGACCAAATTCAGATTTTTCTAAGTTCACTGCAATGCCAACTTTTGCAAGAATACGTAATGATGAATCCAAAATTTTGTTATGCTCACTCCAATAACGTTTAGCAATAAGAATATCGTCAACATATGAAGTAATGTTGTCACGAAGATAAACAGGTAAAATTTCATTTACGCTACGAATGAATGCTGCTGAAGGTACAATAAGTCCAAATGGTAATTTACGAAATCACTTTTGGGTAAATTAGTCAAATCCGGTTTTTGTTTACTTACTCTCTAGATAGATTGACAGTCGAAGAGTTGGTTTGACAGATGCAAAGAATAGTAAAAGAGTAGGCAGCGGTACAGAAAACTAAAAGAGAAATAGCACCACTACAGCTCGGGGCCCTATGCTCGCTACGGCACATATTCACTTAGAGTAGTGAATCCCCTGAGGACTTTAATAGCTGCACATAATTTCCAGTTTGTGACTTAGTGGCAAATTTGGCGGAAGTGCGTACATAAATTGATCTAACCATGCACATGGATGTATGTCATTCTTAGAGTTGCGGAAGATCTTAAATTTCCGAACAGTCAAAAAGTGTTTATAGTCAAAATTTTCGCCTCGTGGCGACAAAGGCCTACCGCGTCTGTCCCAGTCCCAATGACGATTATTGTCAAGTTCACGCGTCTGGCGCTGTCTTGTTGCATCTCGTAAATGAAACAAATTATTTTCTTCAAACCCCTCTGCTAAACCAAGACTTGTCAATTTATCTGAGATCTCCTCAACTCTTTCCGATGAGTCACTTAATTGTTCTTTCTGTTTATTTACGTCTTCTGTAAATGTCGCGACTCGGGTTTCGGTGTTGTCACATTTAGTAGTTAACTGTTCACACTGTTGCGTTAAGTTATTTATTCTGTCATTTGGTACGGATTCCTCGATTCTTTCAATTATTTCTTCCTTATCTTTTGCACGTTGTAAATTTAACTCTGAAAATTTCTGTACTATCACGCGATCTTTTTCTTCCTGTTCTCTGCCCTGTTCCTCTTGTCTAATTTCTGTTGAAATTAAGCTATTATTGTGAGCCTTCAAAATCGGTTGTACTTCTTCTCTAATTTCTTTATTTGATTCGTCTTTCATGTATTTGAAACATGTCCCTGTTCGTGAGCCTAACTGTGTTTCCATTGTTCCCATATCAGTTTCTAATTCAGATCGTAACTGTGATTCCACTGCTTTCATCTCGGTTTTAATTGTTCCTATTTTTGAGCATAACCGTGTTGTCATTGCTTTCATCTCAGTTCTAATTGTTCCTAACTCTGTTTTAATTTCAGATCGCAAAGTTCCCATCTGTGATCCCAAATTTAACATTGCACTCATTAACTGCTCCATTTCTTCTGTCGTTAACCACGTAATCTGTGAATTTTCTGATTGAGAAAAATTTTGAACTGTTTCCGGACTATTTTCCCGACTTATTACATTGTTTTCCACTTCATTATTCATCACACTGTTCTCCTGTGTTGGCGAGTTCGCCATGTTAACAATTTCGTCATTCTCACTATTCATCATTTTTGCCTTTTTCATTGATCGCATAATCATTTACAAAATATACAAAACTCGTCACTATATGAAAATTGCACACAATGACACTTTATCTCCAACAATACCATTCACACAAAATATTTCCCTCAAACGCGATTAACGAACAATTGAAATAATTGCAAAAATTGTCAAACGCGTATACAAGGCAATAAAAATTAAATTTTGAAAAATACCATTAGAAGAATGCCAATTACCAATTCTACACATTCAATACAGACTACAATTACTAAACTCAAATTACTACAACAATACTACAGTCTACTATTTTTACAATCAGTAGAATCCAAGGGACGATCCTGGCAGGGTCGCCACGTGCATGGGGGCTTAATTAAATATGATTGAAAATACTTTTTTAGTTTTTAGTAGCTGTATGTCCGATTACGCTGTGTCTCGTAATCGGTTGGCCCTGACTAGTATTATTACGCTATCTGACTGCAAGGAACAACAACAAAGAATGAAATGAAAATTTTCATAAACACAGTTAATTAATTAAGTCCCCAGCAACTATAAAACCTACAAAACCCAAGCACAAATGTAATTGTTCTGTGTGTGGGAGTGTGACTCAACGTACACATCTGGCACGGTTCTTCTTCAACAAGACAAGAATTTTTAAATACCAATTTTACTGATGTGATAAAAGAAAATTACAAATACTATAATCGCTTAATGAAAGCAGAATTACACTCTAATACAAGAACACAAGCCAGATGCTTTGTTGACTGAACCTGTAATGATGCATTATTTCAGACACACAAATAATAAAGAACATAGTGGTTTTTACCTTCATATATATTGACGAAAAGCACTCTGATCGTTACAATGTCTTCATTAGAATAACATCTGCTATCTCTCCCATCAAATAACTGGATAAAACGTGGAACAAGCACTCCTAACTACAACATCTCGACAAGCCTTGCCCACTCGCACATCTCAACACGAACTGTCTTCTACGAGCTCTGCCCACGCACTGACTGCTACGAGTTCTTAACAGGCACTGACTACTACGAGCTCTGCCCACGCACTGACTTCTACGAGCTCTCAACAAGCACTGACTACTACGAGCTCTTAACAAGCACTGTGGAGGCGGCTTAATAATACTCTTTGGCGTAATCTCTGGCGCAGTGGCTCAGTGTAGCCACCTTTCAGCGTCTCTCCTGCAGAGTCTTCCACTGGAGTTTATCTGTCATCTCCGTAACGCTTTCGCAATTACTAAATGATCCTGTAACGAAGCGCGCTGCTCTCCGTTGGATCTTCTCTATCTCTTCTATCAACCCTATCTGGTACGGATCCCACACTGCTGAGCAGTATTCAAGCAGTGGGCGAACAAGCGTACTGTAACGTACTTCCTTTGTTTCCGGATTGCATTTCCTTAGGATTCTTCCAATGAATCTCAGTCTGGCATCTGCTTTACCGACGATCAACTTTATATGACCGTACCATTGTAAATCACTCATAATGCCTACTCACAGATAATTTATGGAATTAACTGCTTCCAGTTGCTGACCTGCTATATTGTAGCTAAATGATAAGGGATCTTTCTTTCTATGTATTCATAGCACATTACACTTGTCTATATTGAGATTCGATTGCCATTCCCTGCACCATTCGTGGTAAGTATCCATGAACCAACAGCAAACAAGGAACGGTTTCATTGATACGCCATTAGAAATACATTGCCTGTTTTCTCGTTTCTCGTTAGTAACCTAAAACAATCATCACATGGCGAACGCGAAACACACTTTGCCAATCTACGAGCAGTAGAGAAACACCGCCGTGAGTGTGGCCCCGATCAAGACTTTTGCCAACATGCGGTTTTTTACACTTAAGTAATGTTTTTAAGCATACTATGCGGCTCAACGTTTCGTCTCTTCCAGATCGGGACAGAATTTGATGCTATACACAGTTCTGGCCAGCTTTTTGGGTTTCCCCTGGATGTAAGGTGAACTTCAGAACAATCAAATGGTTCTGAGCACTATGGGACTTAACATCTGAGGTCATCAGTCTCCTAGACTTAGAACTAGCTAAACCTAACTAACCCAAGGACATCACACACAGCCATGCCCGAGGCAGGATTCGAACCTGCAACCGTAGCAGCAGCGCGGTTCCGGACTGAAGCGCCTAGAACCGCTCGGCCACAGCGGCCGGCTCATAAAAATCGAGAGAAGCTCTCAAAACAGCTTCTCCCTTGGAGGAGGGAACGACACACATCGAAAACAAATCATCTATGGAAATCCCTTAGCGCACGATGTACTGAGAATTCTCAACTTAGCATACAGCGCAGTGAGAATGACCATATCTAGGCACAAAGATTACAAACAAAAACAGCAATGATATATCCGTATGACTATTAATTCATCCATAGCATGTCTTTAGAATGACTACTACAATCTTTGACACTGTTTTTTTTCATGCTAGTTAGTATACCAGTGTAGTCTGACCTTGTGATTCGCTTAACGTTGTAGTATATATGGAGTATTTACCTGTATTCAATAATTTAGATGCAGTTGATTTTTAACGTAGATACAGGTACAAATGATCAATCACCCTTGCACACCTGTCCTACAATTTTTTTAATTATTAAGTTATGCAGCCAATGTTCTATGGACATATTTGTTTACAAAAATTGTGTATAATTATAGTGTTGTTCACTGCATTTAGATACCTGCAGATGATCTGTAATTTGAGCGAAACTGATAGGCTTAATAAATGACATACAGTTATTGTACGAAATGATGAGATGTCAAAAATGTCAGCAGTGCTTTTGCATTTTCTTTCTCTCAACATTACGTCTCCTTCTCACGAAACAACGTTAGAGGCCATAGAAATCCCTTGGCACACGAGATATTGTAAAATCTGAACAGGGTAAAAACAGGCGACATCAACTCATTTACAGTAGATGCCGGGCCATCTTCGTATTAGGGGCTATGATCACACAAACGTACTGACGAGAACTTGCGTCACCTGCTTCCTACCGAAGTACACCTACAGTACAGTGACTCTCGGAGCAAGCTCGCCAAGAAAGCAAAAACGCAATCTATAATGTTAGTGGGGAGCAGGTTGCGCCAGATAGTAAGTCTCTCTACAGGAAATCATCTTGTGTCTTCGAGACGAGCGATTCAGCGCTAGATCTTCGTACTCGCGCCAACGAGTTCGTCAGTGACCCAACAGCTTGTCATGACCTGGGCGCTGTTATCGAACAGATAAAGACACTCCAATATAGGAGTGTTACACGAGCAGTGTTTTCCTTCTTAGACAACATCTGGTTTTTGACCTTTATGAAATCCATATTGTTTTAAGGAAGCTTTTAAATACTTTTGAAAAAAAAAGAAAACATGAAATGGCAGCATAGCAGTATGCCACAATATTAAGACTACCAGTTGTGGTCAAACAACATACCAGTATGTATGTGTAACGAAAACCACCACGATTAACCACAATGATCAAGAACCAGTATCTGCATGCAGACACTACCTATCACGGCAGCTTAGTCCTTAAAAGTCAGATACCAACTAATTTATGGCAGATACGGAGATTTTTCGGACACCATGTACTCAGAAGTCTCAACAGGGCAAAGGAATTGCATCAACTGTTTCATCTTCTGTGGATACGTAATGGGGAAAATGAATGCACAGAATGGCTAAAAATGGTGCAACACCTATTTCACAATACACGCTCCAGCAAAGCAAAATCAGAATGGGCCGTGTAGTGCACTTGGACCGTAACATCGAAAGCACGTGATTCCGGATGATACAGCAACAGACTCCACGCCACCCTTGCTTTCTTAACACGAATCTCACCGGAATGGAAACTGTTACTATTAAAGAAGATGAGTTCACGCGAGTACAGATCAAATAAGACATTTGTTGAAAGTGACACCTCTCAAAATAGTGGCTCTGCATCACTGTAGATGACAGGCTGTCACCTGTAAATGGAGAAGAGAAGTTGACTAAAAAGATGTGCTTAATGTCACTGTCTACATCTCAGAAACATCTTTTCTAGGTAAAACCAGGATGTATTAACGAGAATTACTGAGGAAACAAAATAAAGCAGACGAGGATAGATTTATGCAATTAGGACATTAAATCAGGAAGATAAAGTATTAATAGAAGCAGCATAAGATAAGATGGCTGGAGCAAAGGTGACGTCAGTAATACATTAGCGAGAGAGATAAAGCTTTCTAGATGAAGAATGTTTTTCTGCAATCAGATACAGAGTTGAGGAAGATTTTCCTCAAATTGTGGGTGTGGAAAACAGTGAAAGGTGAGTCCAGTAAAGGAGATTCTGAACGTATTAAAAATATTGTGCTGGAGGTGGATATTGAACAGTAAATGAGCTAATAATGGATGAAATGACGTGGCACTAGAAACAATGGCCGCACCTTGAGGAACTATGAAGAAGAACTAGAAAGGGGAAAATTCTATGCGGAGTGTATGTTCTGTTGGAAGATTTCCAAAGGAAATCGGAGACCTAGAACTGTGTATGCTAGCACTTGTAACGTCAAATCACTTATTACAAAAAGATGAAAATGAAAAAAAGGGAAATAAATCGCCTCTATTAGGCAAACGACAAACGATCGGTATCAACTAAGGCAATGAATAAGACATCGAGTTCCATGTCAAGAGAACATCATGGGATTTTGCTTAAATGTAAAATACATGAGATAAATTTAATCAGAATAATTTAATATTCAGAACATGTTTGAAACGCGTTAAATCGTTTTCCGAATTTGCTGTAGAACAATTACGTTCAGGAGCGTGATTTCCCCCACACTGCTCTTAGATTATGATGTTTTGTATGATCTCCATAGGAAGCCCAAACTTGCTATCAACATAATAAAAACTTGAAGTAGCAAAATACGACCGAAACCACACCTCATAGCATCTTCAGTGTGCTTTATGGAATCATGTATTATTACGCTGGTCCCTGTGTGCGCCAAAGTGATCGAAATTTTTCGTTTTTTATCTATTTAAACACTACATCTCTATGGGAGTGCGCAGACTTGAAAATTCTACACTAAAAAAATTCTACTACGCGGATAATTCTTTTTTTGAAAGCATGTTTCTTGGGACATATAAGGGATGATAATGGTTTCCGGGTTTTCTCTACAATAAAACTCGTAAGCGACCACTCACCGAACTAAGTCGGTACTCGTTGCTGCCGAGAGTACGCTTTACCATAGCCACAGCTGTATCAAGAGCAAACATTTGGTCGTATTGGTGTTATCTCACATTTCCGTTGTTCTTAACCGACGTGCTGCCGTCAGTGACTGAAACTGTTAATTCCAAATCAGCCGAACAGTTTCGAATCAATTTCAACAGAATAAATTGGAGTAATTTTGCTATGCCCGCCCGGTTAGCCGTGCGGTCTGACGCACTGCTTTCCGGGCGGGAAGGCGTGCCGGTCCCCGGCACGAATCCGCCCAGCGGATTAGTGTCGAGGTCCGGTGTGCCAGCCAGTCAGGCGGTTTTCCATCTGCCTCGGTGAATGCGGGCTGGTTCCCCTTATTCCGCCTCAGTTACATCATGTCGGCGATTGATGCGCAAACACTATCTCCACGTACGCGTACACCATAATTACTCTACCACGCAAACATTGGGGTTACACTCGTCTGGTGTGAGACGTTCCCGGGCCGTCCACTGGCGGCCGAACCGCGCAGTAACCCTGGGTTCGTTGTGGGGCGGCGGTGGGGTGAGTGGACTGCTGTAGCCTGTTGTGGGGTTGTGTACCACTGAGGGTTACGGCGGGAACGAAGCCTCTCTGTCGCTTCTAGGTCCCTGGTTTAATACAATACAATTTTGCTATGGATGCCGCACTATTTCTGTTATCGGACTAATAGGCGAGAGCGAGATAGGGATGATAAACGTCAATCAAGTTTTCCGAACAGATTGGATACTATGCTCAATACAGTGCACTCTCCTGTACTGTCTTGACGGTCGTTTGACTTTTTTTTTCTCCCCAAGCCCAAGGGCTCTGACATAAAAGAATTTAATTAACTTTTGGTCATTGCAGCATTAGAGTCTCGGTTGTTTGATTAGTTGATTTGGGGAAGGTAACCAAACAGCGAGGTCTTTGGTCCCATCGGATGAGGGAAGGATGGGGAAAGAAATCGGCCGTGCTCTTTCAAAGGAACCATCCCTGCATTTGTCTACGGTGATTTAGGTAAATCATGGAAAACCTAAATCAGGATGGCCGGACGAGGGTTTGAACCGTCGTCTTCCCGATTGCGAGTCCAGTGAGTTAACTACTGCAACAACTCGCTCTGTCTAGAGTCTCGAATCTCATCTAGGAACAAAATATAGACTGTCAATGTGCCACTGTTTGCGTATGATACTCTAGAAAAGATAACAAATGATAATGCAGGCCAAGAGTTTCCATTCCAACCGGTAGCAGTATTACCTGAGGGAACAAGAAAGTTAAGAAAACAGACTAAAAATACGTTTTGTTCTGAGACTATATAATATGAGAATGCAAGAGAAAAAATATTACTTTGTCTGATAATAGCATTTTTTGTTTTTCCTTGCTTTATGACAGGACAAAAAAATAATTTGTGTTTTATTTCATGTCTTAATTTTATTATGTCTGAAATTAGAACGAAGGTTCAAATGGTACAAATGGCTCTGAGCACTATGGGACTTAACTTCTGTGGTCTTCAGTCCCCTAGAACTTAGAACTACTTAAACCTAACTAACCTAAGGACATCACACACATCCATGCCCGAGGCAGGATTCGAACCTCCGACCGTAGCGGTTCCAGACTGTAGCACCTATAACCGCTCGACCACTCCGGCCGACAAAAATAAGACCAAGAACGAAGTACACAGATTAAATATGATCTAAGACAGGGATGCAGTCTTTGTACCCTAGACTTGAATCTGTACTCTGAAGAAGCAATGACGGAAATCAAAGACAGGTTCAGGCGTTGGATTAAAATTCAGGATGAGAAAATGCTAATGATAAGATTCGTTGATGACACTGTTAACCTCAGTCCAAGCGAGGAAGGATTGCAGGACACGCTAAATGGAATGAACTATTTACTGACCACGCCATGTCGATTGAAACTAAATCGAATGAGGACTAACGAAACGGGAAGCAGAAATGAGATTAGTGAGAATGTTACCTTCAAAATTGGGAACTATGAAGCAGGCGAGGTGAAGGAGAAAAATAACACAAGACAGAAGAAAAAACGGTGACATAAAGGGCAAACTAGTACAGGCAAAGAGAAAATTCAAGGCTAAAAGAAGAGAGAAGATTAGAAGATAAAAGAATGGAAGTATTTGAGCTGTGGTGCTATATAAGGATGTTTAAAATTAAGTAGACTGATACGAAATGAGGAGGTTCTACGTAGAATCATTGAGCAAAGACGCATGTGGAAAACACTGACAAGAGGAAGGGTCTTATGTTGAGACATCAGGAAATAAGTTCCTTTGTACTAGAAGGTAAAAACTGTAGGTGAAGACGGAGATTGGAATATATCCGCAAAACAATTTAGGACGTAGACCTGCCCGGATAGCCATGAGTGTTATACGGCCGTTTCTCGGACGGGGAGGTGCGCCGGCTACGAATCGAACCCGTTTGGCGGATTAATTACGATGGTCTATATGCTATCCAGGGTGGATGTGGAGGAGGATCCTTAATGGTGTGGGCATGGGTTGTGTTGAGCGCTAAAACGCCTCTTCAGGAAACTTTACGGTTGAACTTGCAAAGTTTAACTGCCATCAGGTATCGTGATCTTGGGATCTCATGTGGGGTTGTTACGAGGTGCTGTGGGCCCAGACCGTTCTAATGGACGATAACGATCGACCTCATAGAGCATGGGTGGCTGATATTTTCCTGGAAACTGAAGAATTGGCACGCATGGCGTGGTCTGATCGCTCTCCTGATTTGAATCCCATAGAGCAAGTCTGGGATGCACTAGGGACACGAGTTTCATCACGTTAGCATCAACCAACCACTCTCCAAGACTTGCAAGCAACTCTACACAAAGAATGGGCGTTATTGCCCCAACATGATATTGATATCATTTACACCATGCCCCATCGTTGTCCGCCCTGTACTGCTGCCAGAGGTAGTCACACCCCATACTGAGCACATTAATCAGTTGTCGGAATGAGTGTCTAAATCCATTAAGTTGGATAAAAAACGAAGAACTTATTTGTCTAACTTGTCTAACTTTGTAGTTGTTGACGTTCTGTAGTCTTTAAATTGTTTCTACTTTACTATCATCTTTTTATACTGTTTTGCGGCAAAATAAATGCAGCTTTGCAAAATTTGTGTTTATTGCTATGATTTTGGAAACTTGTGTATGCAAGAATGGCAATAATATAGAAAAGTACGATTTCGATGCAATTCACTTAGAAGACAAGGTCCACCCAACAAATGTCATGGAAAATAACACCTTCTGTTAATACATGTTATTGCTGACTGCAAATTCTTTACTTTAGTACGCAAGAAAATGAAAAGGATAGTTTGCTACTCACCACGTAGAGGAGGTGTCGAATCCTCTATGTAATGAGTAGCAATCTATCCTCTTCATTTTGTTGTTCTTCCATCCTGTATCCTCCATTATCTGAATTAGTACAATACTCAGTCACACGGGGCAGGATTCGAATCTCCGTTATTTTACAAAATCACTTGAAGCGAATTGCGGTTCATTACCCTATTGCAATCGCCTCAGGTCAGACTGATGTATTGAGTTGTGAGAATCATTAATAGAAACACCTGTTCTCTAGTCATTGTACTAGAAAAGACAACCAGCTATAGCGAAACTATTTGCGATACGATATTGCAGTGTTTGTGTTGTTAAGAAGTACGAGGGTCACTCCAAAAGAAATGCACACTATTATTGTAAAAAATACTGTTTTCATTCTGTACGTGTGGAAGTTTTACAGTGTGTAGCTACATCCTTCCCGCTTGTTTTCAAACTTAGTTCAACCTGTTCCCGTGAGTGGCCCCGTCACAGCATGTCTTCAAGATGGCTGCTACGCTTAACGTTCGTCAGAAGCAACGTGCTGTCATAGAATTCCTGTGCTGTGAAAACGAGACACTGGAAAACATCCACAAGAGGTTGAAAAAGATGTATCGAGATGCTGCTGTCAATCGCAGTACAGTTATTCTGTGGGCAAGCAGGTTACGTGATGAAAGCGGGCACGGCAATATTGAGGATTGTCCTCGCAGCGGCAGGCCTCGTACTGTACGCGCACCAGACAATGTGCAGAGAGTTAACGAATTGGTGACTGCTGACAGACGCATCACAGTGAACGAATTGTCACGCTACGTTGGGATATGGGAAGGAAGTGTTTGCAGAATACTGAAAGTGTTGTGTGCCAGGTGGGTTCCCAGGATGTTGACAGTGGCTCACAAAGAAACAAGAAAAACGGTATGCAGTGAACTTTTGGAACAGTACGAGAATGGTGGAGATGAATTTCTTGGAAGAATTGTGACAGGTATGAAGCATGGCTCTCTTCGTGGAACAAGGTTTGAAGATGATGACTCCCTTGTACACGCTGCCAAACAGTGGCTCCAACAGGTTGGTCCAGAATTTTACCGTGTGGTTAGGCAGAGGCTGGTTCCAAGATGCCGTAAGGCAGTTGAGAGGGATGGAGAAAAGAAAATATTGTTCCTAAAGGATGTATCTACAAACTGTAAAACTTAAAAACATGTAGAATAAAAGATGGATTTAAAAAAAATAGTGTGCATTTCTTTTGGAGTTATCCTCGTACTATGCAGTGTTACTTCGGACATGCATGCATCCATGTCCGTTGGAACATTGCATAGAACTCCTGCAATATCGTATTTATCCGCCGATACGAGGTAGCGACTTTCAGTTAAACTGTCCCGCCGTCCGCCTGTACGAGAATTACATAACGCTTACGAGTACAGGTTGTGACGCACGAGGCGGCCGGGGTGGCCGAGCTGTTCTAGGCGCTACAGTCTGCAACCGCGTGAACGCTACGGTCGTAGGATCGAATCCTGCCTCGGGCATGGATGTGTGTGATGTCCTTAGGTTAGTTAGGTTTAAGTAGTTCTAAGTTATAGGGGACTGATGACCTCAGAAGTTAAGTCCCATAGTACTCAGAGCCATTTGTGACGCAGGAACGACGGCAAATGGAAATTCTTGTCTGGTCGAGAGTCGTGCACGGATAGCGATGAACTTAAAGGGGTATAGTGCAACGTCCGCCCAGACCAAATGACGAGAACGATAACGAACGAAATGTAGGGAAAAAGCGGTTAAGGCGACCGCTCGCGTAAAGCGGAAAATCCGCACAAATTTTCACTGTCGTCAACTACAGAGCTGACGGTTGTTCGCATTTGTCCTTGTTCGGAACTGCGAACACATTTCATGAAACTATTTTCCACCTACGAATGCTGTTAAGAACGAGAGCCGGATAACTTTGGATGAAATGAGCCTAACATTTAGTTATTAGTCTCCGTTTGCGTTGACTTTGAGTTATCAAAGAGCTAAGAAGGAATGTCCGTTATCGCAACAGTGTCGTGTGGGTCAAACAGTCTTTACGCGAGCTATACAAGTAAGACAACAGGTGCAAGTAATTAATCAGGAGCCTCGCTTAGTTTGAAACGAACGTCCAACGGGTGAAGTTAATGCTGGAATGAATGGAAAATCAATTGAGGACACTAATGAGACGCACGATGAATACTCGGTTAGGTAGCCACCTTCAGGGAGTGAATTTTGAAGTGAATTTGCACTGCTTCCTTAATTGGATCATAAATTCCTTCTCGACCAGGGAGTAAGAGAGATTCCCAAGTATTGATTATTCATTGCGATTAAATGCAAATAGTCTACACGAAACGTGGCTCTGCTGAAGGCCTAGGACAATGTCCTTGGTAGCGGTACTACCGACAGCATAATTATGCAGACGTAATGGGCAGCAGAAATAAGTGAGAGAAGAGTGGATGTGGGGCGACCTTCCCGTGAGCGCGGACGAGGACGCCGAAGCGCCCGAGGCTGCCGGCTGGCAGCAGTGTCGGCGGGTGAGTCAAGGGCGGCGGCCGAGAATTCCAAACAGCGGCCGAGACACGCCACGTGGGTGGCGACGCGCCGGCCGGTAGACGATTTACGCGCGGCCGCCGTGTTGTGCGAGTTGACCTTTCCTTAGAGGCACAAGGCTCGTCTGGAAGCGAAGATAGGGCACATACTGCACTGCACGTTTTTGTTACGCGTGCCAGTCTGAGGCTATAGTCAAAGCCTGACTTCTGTAGCGCCAGTCGAAGTTTTCACGTTAACTTACAAAATCGAACTATCTAAGGCAGTGGATGTGGGAATCACAGTATGCTCCTAGATGAACTGGAGTTTTACAGATTTGATGGTATAGCCTACCACTGGATAATGTCATACCTAACCAAAAGAGTTTGAAGAGTTTGACAGAGCACTGGAAGACCTTAGCCGAAACAAAGCCCCGGGAGTAGACAACATTCCATTAGAACTACTGACGGCCTTGGGAGAGCTAGCCCTGACAAAACTCTACCATCTAGTGAGCAAGATGTATGAGACAGGCGAAATACCCTCAGACTTCAAGAAGAATATAATAATCCCAATCCCAAAGAACGCAGGTGTTGACAGATGTGAAAATTACCGAACTATCAGTTTAATAAGCCACGGCTGCAAAATACTAACGCGAATTCTTTACAGACTAATGGAAAAACTGGTACAAGACGACCTCGGGGAAGATCAGTTTGGATTCCGTAGAAATAGTGGAACACGTGTGGCAATACTGACTCTACGACTTATCTTAGAAGAAAGATAAAGCAAAGGCAAACCTACGTTTCTAGCATTTGTAGACTTAGAGAAAGCTTTTGACAATGTTTACTGGAATACTCTCTTTCAAATTCTAAAGGTGGCAGGGGTAAAATACACGGAGCGAAAGGCTATTTACAATTTGTACAGAAACCAGATGGCAGTTATGAGTCGAGGGGCATGAAAGGGAAGCAGTAGTTGGGAAGGGAGTGAGACAGGGTTGTAGCCTATCCTCGATGTTATTCAATCTGGATATTGGGCAAGCAGTAAAGTAAACAAAAGAAAAATTCGGAGTAGGTATTAAAACCCATGGAGAAGAAATAAAAACTTTGAGGTTCGCCGATGACACTGTAATTCTGTCAGAGACAGCAAAGGGCCTGGAAGAGCAGCTGAACGGAATGGACAATGTCTTGATAGAAGGATATAAGACCAACATCAACAGAAGCAAAACGAGGATAACGGAATGTAGTCGAATTAAATCGGGTGGTGCTCAGGGAATTAGATTAGGAAATGAAATGCTTAAGGTAGTAAAGGAGTTTTGCTATTTGGGGAGCAAAATAACTGATGATGGTCGAAGTAGAGAGGATATAAAATGTAGATTGGCAATGGCAAGGAAAGCGTTTCTGAAGAAGAGAAATTTGTTAACCTTGAGTATAGATTTAAGCGTCGGGAAGTCGTTTCTGAAAGTATTTGTATGGAGTGTAGCCATATATGGAAGTGAAACGTTGACGATAACTAATTTGGACAAGAAGAGAATAGAAGATTTCGAAATTTGGTGCTACAGAAGAATGCTGAAGATTATATGCGTAGATCACATAACTAATGAGTAGGTATTGAATAAAATTGGAGAGAAGAGAAATTTGTGGCACAACTTGACTACAACAAGGGATCGGTTGGTAGAGCATGTTCTGAGGCATCAAGGGATCACCAATTTAGTATTGGAGGGCAGCGTGGAGGGTAAAAATCGTAGAGGGAGACCGAGAGATGAATACACTAAACAGATTCAGAAGGATGTAGGTTGCGGTAGATACTGGGAGATTAAGAAGCTTGCACAGGATAGAGTAGCATGGAGAGCTGCATCAAACCAGTCACTGGACTGAAGATCACAACAACAACAACAACAACAACCAAAAGGATGTAGAAAGTCTTTTCTACAAGGGAAATTCCCCATCGCAGCCCTCCCCTCCCCCCTCTCAGATTTAGTGACAAGATAGCCCAATGGGTAGCCCGTCAAAAGCTGGACGCATATCAAGCATAAAAACAGGGAGAAAGGGTATTGAGCTGCGAAAACACAGGGTGATTCACGAAGATATACAAATATTTTATTATGTTATTCTACAAGTAAAACTAAAGAAAAATGTTCACATAAACATAGGTGCGAAAATGTTTAGTTACGAAGTTACGGCTAATAAAAGATTTTGCTTGAAATTTAGCAACTTCGCTAATATGAAGCCATCGCAAAACTGTTCGAAGTTAAAGTAAATCACGATTTCCATTTATTGTGTTGTTATTGATCTGGTGAATCTAATAAAACATGTCCCAGATGTTTATCTGCAGTAGTTTTCCAGAACATCCAGTGAAGTAAAGAAGTAATTCCGTAAAATTTTTAATTTATTAGCAACTTGGCCCAATTTGTTTTTTAAATTCCAGACAGTTGCACACAGTTTTCAACAGAAGTTGGAAAAACTATGATAATAACGTTAGCTGAAACTGTATGAATGTGTCAGATAATCTGCTTTTATTAGTACCATAGCACACATGTTAAACAGAAAAAAACAAAGCTCAGTTTAATGGAAGTTGTACATTGTACATACAATTTCACAATACATTCACAATAAATGTTCAAAAATGTCTCCACCGAGTTCAGTGCATTTAGCTGCACGTGTATGAGCCGATTTTGTTTGTCGTTTCATTTTCACAGGGTTGTTCTTAATTTCGCCTATCGCGTTCATAATGCGAGCAAGTAATGCCTCACTTGTATTGACTTTGTCCTCATGAACCATGACTTTCATCCATCCCCATACACAAAAATCCATTGGTGTTAAATCGGGCGATCTGGGTGGCTACAGACAAATAAACGATTCTACATTTTTAACGAAAAGTAAACAAATTTACTTGAATAATAATCTTTGTCTCGGCTTCGTGGTTCTGTGGTCACGGCGTTGGACTGCAAAGCTCGCGATCTGTGCTCAAATTAGAACCGTTGATATTTTTAAAAATATCGGGAATTCAGCATATCGATATTTAAAATACGCCATTACCGGGACCCGATGTATCGATGATAGTATCCATATATCGACGGTAGGAATATCGACGTATCGGCCTATAAAAATATCGGCTGAACATTGTAAATATACTGCCGGTATTATAGCTGCATTTTTAAATACTGATTTATTGTTAGATATTCTGTACATCAACAAGCTAGCAGCCTGCCTATCCCCCTTAGAACAAGAATTGAA
This sequence comes from Schistocerca piceifrons, assembly GCF_021461385.2. NCBI lineage: Eukaryota > Metazoa > Arthropoda > Insecta > Orthoptera > Acrididae > Schistocerca > Schistocerca piceifrons. Next base: position 770,080,020 of record NC_060140.1, on the reverse strand, counting down.
AGGAAAACGATGCATGTTAGCGTTTGGCGATAAGCAATTCGCTAACAATGGTAAACTGCATGTAAGTCGCATAATAAAAGATCCTGCGGGTCCGTCGTTCGGTTTCGTCACTTATCGGTTTTGTCTGGAGCACTTCATGTCCAACCCGTGCTTTTTTCATTTCTGCAAACGACAGCGACCTAGCAGTTGTAGCGTCGAAACTGTATGCTGAAGTTAAACGTTACAGTTTCTATTGGTATCACCGAGCGCCAATAATGTCTGCTTTTCCCCTCAGACGTCTCCACCCAGAGAAAAGAAAAATCTTATCATTTAGACTTTTGTTCATCATTTTCAGCAACTGTCTTTGAAGAATTTCCATGTGAAGAAGTAACACACTAGTTGAATTAAAAATTGTTTTTAACACAACTGATGTGCTGTTTCTTTACATCGGAAATCTCGTTCTTTTATTCACACCGCCTCCCCCAGCCCATCGGACTTCTTCTTTGTGCCAGCCATACGTGCTTCACACAGTCAACGAGAAAGACTGGACGTGATGAAAGCTCAAAAAGTAGTAAGACTCCTTCACACAGAGAAATTAAAATTACCGTCTACTGCAACTTCAGAAGGACAGTTTCAAATATTTACAGAAAATTGTGAAAAAATGTAATATAAAATAAAAATATCAGCACCCGATACAGCCACTTCGATATCGATAGGGCGAGGAAGCAAATTTTGCCAACATTATCGTTATTTTTTAGAAAATATATTGCTATATCATCTTTTTATCAACAAATCTTGTTCAAATCTACCTCGTGTCCCATTTTTTTCCACAAAATTATGAACTCTCCATCCGGTCATTGACGTGTCTGTTCGCTGTCTTCAAATATGTGTCTGTGTCGTGGTGTAACGACCGTTTGTAACAGCAAGGTGTAAGGGAGGATGTCCTACACAAGTAGCACATGTTATGGGCTCAAACAGCGTCCGGCCTTCCTGATTTAGGTTTTCCGTGATTTCCCTAAATCGCTTCAGGCAAATGCCGAAATGGTTCCTTCGATAGGGCACGGTCGACATCCTTACGTTATCCGATGGGACCGATGACCTCGCTGTTTGATTCTCTCCCTCAACTCAACCAACCAAACACATGTCATGGACTCTTGCGTTCCGTTTTGAAAATTTCGACTCTTGAATTCCTTTGTTGTAACATAGTTCACATCCGTTTATTTCTTGTTTTTATTTCAGTGAGATGTCTATGCGGCATCTCGCCTGCTCTCACTATTTATACCACCTTGACTCAGATGGTATCCTCAAGATGGTGTGCTCGGTGGTGGGGCAGGGCGGTGGGCTTGCCAGAGGTGTCGACCCTTGGACAGTGTGTCTATTCGTGTATTTTTGGTGCGACGGTGTGCCATCTTGGGCGCTGTGTGGCACTTGGGGCGCTTGATGGTGGCGCTTTGAGGCCGAAATCATGATCGTGTAACTGTAACACTGCAGATGGGCTGCAGTCTGGTGGCGGTGCTGACTTTAAAGAAACTTTTCACTACTGTTTCAAGGAACCAACACTGGAGTAAGCCAAGACTTAAGAGATATCTGGGAGCAATAATCAGTTGGGATATGAAATTCAGCTGTGAAAGACGGCTCCATCTTAGGTTACTTAAGTGGCAAAATTCGACTGACGCCTTCCTGAAAAACTGCAGTGAGCGTGTACCGACGAACCACCACGGAAAGTAATATGTCTCTAACTGACTAAAACACGTTACGGGAAGCTGTGCCCGCTCAGTTTTCAAGTGCGACGATAATATATTCTTACTACATGACTCCTACTCTATAACCAATGTATAGTATGACAATTGCAAGACTGCAGAAGGAGATGAGACACGTCAATGACCGGACGGAATGTACATAATTGTGTGTAAAAAAAAAAGAAGGTTGGTTGATTTAGGGAAGGGGTCCAAACAGCGACGTCATCGGTCCGAACGGATTAGGGAAGAACGGGAGAAGAAAGGATGCAAGGCAGATCTCCAGCTTTTCAGTCCAACACCATGACCACAGAACCACGAAACCGAGGCTTTTCAAAGTCGCTCGATGTTGCACATCTTGAGCTTGGACCGAACATTGTTTCTCTTTTGCTTCTTTCTCCACAGTTCTGTACACCTTCCTTCTTTCATGCTTGATCTGTTTCCAGTTTTTGACGGGCTATCCACTGTGCCATTTTACCACTGAATCCGAGAGGGCTGCGATGAAGTGTTTCCCTTGTTAGTAATTTTACCAATATAGTCGGAGGACGTGATTGTGACCGGTGGTAAATCACGTATGGGTTCTCCAAGGCTTGATCTCAGGTCCACTATTGTTTCTCATACATGTAAACGATAATGAACAACAAACAGTATTAGTTCAATTCTCAAACGACACCAGTATTGTAATGAATCCAAGAAGACATACAGGAACAGCAGAAATAGTAAACAATGTTCTTAAAAGTATCGTTGACTGTTTTTTAGCGAAGCAGTCTCAGCATAAATTTTAAAGTGACTCACCATAATCTATTCTGGTTATCTATGCGTACGACACCAATTTTTAAGTATAACAGATGGAGTGGAAGTAATAAATCGATTGGAAACTTTCAAAATTTTAGGGGTCATTCTTGATGAAAATTTAAAGAGTAAAAATCACACTTTAGAACTCCCAAAACAACTTACGTCAGCCGCATTTGCTCATAGGATAATTGCAAATCGTAGGGAGACACAAATCAGTAAGTTGACACATTTTGCATATTTTCATACAATAACATCATATGCAGTAATGTTCTGGAGTAGCTCATCTCTAAGAAAGAAATTCTTTACTAATCAGAAACGTGCTGCAAAAGTAATATATCATATTCACCGACGATCACTTTTTAGGCATAGGTTTTAGGAGTTGGACATTCTGAGTACTGCTCCACAGCATATTTATTCCCTTATAAAGTTTGTTGTAAATAATCCACTACAGTTCAAAAGGAACAATGATATACGTAATGGCAATAACAGAACGAAAAATGATATTCATTACTCCACATTAATGTTGTCTTTAGTACAAAAAGAGATTCGCACTCCCTGGATATAGTATGTCTTGCAGAACGCAAAGTAATATTTAAAACAAACTGAAAACTTTTCTGCCTGATATCACTTTCTATTCCGTAGAAGAATTTCTATTGCTCTAATGCGTAAAAGATGGTGGGTAGAAACAACTATTTCACATCTGTACATTATAAAAAATATATGTATGAATGTTCTTCATGTAACCATATTTATAAATTAATTTTCACTGTGAGTGTATAATGATCCATTCCACGTCATTACGAATTATCTTACAAATTATAGATGGAACATGAAACTTAAGAAGTGACTAAAGTGCAGAACGGTACTGTCCGAGGCTGACGAAAATGTGCTAATCAGTCGGGTGTGCATTGTGACGTAGCCTAGAGCACAACAGTAAGTGCCGTTCTACAAACAATCACATCAGTGCAATTGCATCAATATCGTGTGACTGAATTGTTTACATTAGAGTGAAAAAAATGCAGAATTGGCTGTGTGACGTTATAGAATATTTCCGCTTCAGCCCCTATAGTTTCACGCGTTTCCGACGTGGCTCTCAAAATGGCGTCTGCAACGAAGGTGCGGTACAAGCAGAGAGCTGTCATTGAGTTACTTTTGGCGGAAAACCAGAGCATCACAGATATTCATAGGCACCTGGAGAATGTCTGTGAGGACATAGCAACGGACAAAAGGACGTCGATTCGTTGGGCGACGCATCTGCCACCATTGCAAAAACGTCGCACAAACTTGTCTGATCTTCCGCATGCCACCTGACCGCATACAGCTGTAACTCTTGCAATGTTGAAAAATGCGGACACACTCTTTCGAAATGAAAATTCTACAGCCGTTCTTATGATCTTACTTATTGTATAACTGCCAGTTTCGTCGCTTCAATGCCCCATCTTCAGGCCTTTGGGGTTATCACGATGCATAAATGCGATGCATCAGTGACCAACGTAAGTGGTTTACGCAGACTATCTGGAACTTTGATGTCGTCTCTCCAACTATCAACTGTCAAGAATTGATGGTTGGAGAGACGACATCACAGTTACAGATAGTCGGCGCCAGACAAGTTACGTTGGCCACTGATGCATCGTATACATGGATCGTGATAACACCTTCAGCATCAACAAAGGTTTGAAGATGACGCATTGAAGCGCCGAAGCTGGTAGCTACACAATAAATAAGATCATAAGGACGGCTGTAGGCATTTCATTTTCTTGCAATAGTGAACGGCCGTAGTCTCCTAGACTTCCAGTCAAAAGAATGGACATACAAAAACTCTCATTCGAGGTGATCGACGGACCAAGCGGTTCTAGGCGCTTCAGTCTGGAACCGCGCGACCGCTACGGTCGCAGGTTCGAATCCTGCCTCGGGCATGGATGTGTATGATGTCCTTAGGCTATTTAGGTTTAAGTAGTTCTAAGTTCTAGGGGACTGATGACCTCAGTTTTTAAGTCCCATAGTGCTCACAGCCATTTGAACCATTTTTGCTTAACTGGACGCATCTGTTGTTAATGCTTACACACTCGTTCAGAAGTTAGGATACTCGAACACGTGTGACCGCCGCCTAACAGAAGACGATAAAGTGCAGCGAAGGACCATCTGTGTGGAACTGTTTGCGCGTTACGACGATAGTCCCCTAGACTTAGAACTACGTAAACCTAGCTAACCTAAGGACATCACCCAAATCCATGCCCGAGGCAGGATTCGAACCTGCGACCGTAGCTGCAGCGCGGTTCCGGACCGAAGCGCCTAGAACCGCTCGGTTGCAGCGGCCCGCGTTACAAGGACGATCCAGGCACTTTTATTTGTTTTAACGTCGTCACAAGCAATAAAAAATGGTTCAATCAGTTCATCACTTCGAATCGGAAACAAAACGGCTATCCAATTCACGGTCCACACCACCCCTCCTCCGAAGAAAAACTTCAAAGCCGCACCGTCAGCCGATAAAGTCACGGCTACGGACTTCCGGGACTCTGATGTGCACCTTCCATAGTTACAACGATCAGCTGAGATGTATACTAACCAACAGTAATTAATTATGGCCCCGTCCACAATCGCAACCTAATCCTGCCTTCCTTGGTACCAGGTCTCAAGTACAACGAAACAAGACAGGCGAAGTTAAAAATGAAGTCTAGTAGTAGGTTAATATTTTGCGTAGACGTGAGTAGCAAGAAGCCAGGCTGGAACGATTGCATCCCTGAACGTCGCCTCACCGCTCACGAACATCCTTGAGTTGCCTACTGTACGGGAACTAAACTGAACGTCATAACCAGATGCAACCTTCGCTGCACTGCTCACTTCGAGCAAATAATCGATTTTACACTGTGTACACGTAAGGAAATAATGTAACCTCCCAACAGTTAAAATTATCTCCGTAACCTTGCAATAATAAATGTGACTCATATACAGGGTGTTACAAACTTTCAGGAAACATTCCTCACACACAAAGAAAGAAAATATGTTATCTGGACATGTGTCCGGAAACGCTTACTTTCCATGTTAGAGCTCATTTTATTACTTCTCTTCAAATCACATTAATCATGGAATGGAAACACACAGCAACAGAACGTACCAGCGTGACTTCAAACACTTTGTTACAGGAAATGTTCAAAATGTCCTCCGTTAGCGAGGATACATGCATCCACCCTCTGTCGCATGGAATCCCTGACGCGCTAATGCAGCCCTGAAGAATGGCGTATTGTATCACAGCCGTCCACAATACGGGCACGAAGAGTCTCTACATTTGGTACCGGGGTTGCGTAGACAAGAGCTTTCAAATGCCCCCATAAATGAAAGTCAAGAGGATTGAGGTCAGGAGAGCGTGAAGGTCATGGAATTGGTCAGCCTCAACCAATCCATCGGTCACCGAATCTGTTATTGAGAAGCGTACGAACACTTCGACTGAAATGTGCAGGAGCTCCATCGTGCATGAACCACATGTTGTGTCGTACTTGTAAAGGCACATGATCTAGCAGCACAGGTAGAGTGTCCCGTATGAAATCATGATAACGTGCTCCATTGAGCGGAGGTGGGCGAAACTAAAATGAGCTCTAACATGGAAATTAAGCGTTTCCGGACACATGTCCACATAACATCTTTTCTTTATTTGTGTGTGAGGAATGTTTCCTGAAAGTTTGGCCGTACCTTTTTGTAACACCTTGTATAACCTTTCAATAATTGACTGTGAACCTAAACTGGTAAATGTGGACGTCAGCAACGCTGCGTCATGGCCATGAAAAGTCATTCTGAATAAACTGAAAATTCTTACCTCGATTAAGTCGGCGGATAACGCTTATATATCTGCTCCTATAAGAAATTTTTCTGGCACAGCCCAGTGCAATGCTGGCCACTAGATTTGTCACATATAAAAGAAACAACAGATTTTTCTTTGCGATAATCGGGATGACCATGTATAGGAAAATTAGTAAAATCTTTAAATTCATATGAATGACTGTCAAAAGTTAATTTTATAAGAAAGATTATTATTAAAAGATTTTTTAAAAACATTTACATGGGACTTGATATAACAATAGTACAAAATCAGTTGTTACAGATTACATCTGCGCGCGACTACAAATAGTAATTCTTGCTTTTTACCTTATACTACATCCCTCAGGCACCGGCATCGCTCTCCACGACCGGCCCAACTGCCCGACTGCGAGAAACTACTACTACTGCTGACGACACTGCTCCTACTGCATACAACACTGCTCTCTGGTCTGCGATTCTATTGTAGCTTACATATAGCAGGCAGCGCGTGAGCAATCCATCGAAATTACATCTGCTCGAATGCGCCAGCAGTAAATTCCTTAGTCATGGACATCTTACAATAAGAACTCACATATTTCATATTTTTTGTATTTGGGACTTAATATCCCAGAGTTAAAGTGCAAGTGGTTACAATCCCTCGGTTCCAATTAACGTTTGCGCTGCATTTCTCGGCTTATCGCTGGTAATTCCCAGGGCCTTCAAAAAAGCCATTGCTCAAACCTCTCGCTCTACTTTAAGAGGTCAGTGTTCAGTCGATAGACTCATTGCGTTTTGGGTTTTCCTATGTTTGTTCGTCCTGTTGGTTGGGATTTGGACAGAACTGCCAGTCGGAGTTTAGTATTGTAGCCTGCATAGTCTATATCGTTTTCCCAGTGCCAGGAAAATGTAGTATCCTACAGAATATTGTCACTGACGATGATCACCAAGGCAATACTACTAGCTTAGAAACAAACCACAGTGTAGCAAAAGAACAAAATTACACTTATCTCTCACTATAAACATAATTATTGAACTATATGAAATGAAACGTAAATCAGTTATAAACTGCTGCGTGCACACACTTTATTCAACACGTAAACGTCGCTACAGGCATTTGGATTTAGGTTATGACATGTTCGACACGCCTGCCAATATTGGCGATGATGTGGCGCAGACGAATAGCGAAATTGTGCATGACCCGCTGAAGTGTCGGAACATTGATACTGTCGATGACATCTTAATAGCTATTCTCAGCTCAGTAGCGATTTTGGGGTTATTGCTGTGCGTCTTGTCTTCAATGTAACCCCACAAAAAGGAGTCGCTTGCTTTCAGATCCGGAGAATATGGTGGCCAATCGAGACCCATGCTGGTGGCGTCTGGGTACCCCAGAGCCAGAATGCGGTCCACAAAGTGCTCCTCCAGGATATCAAATGCTTTTCTGCTTCGATGGGGTCGAGCTCCGTCTTGCAAGAAATCAGGGTTACTTTGGATAATGGGGATGAAATCACCTTCCAAAGCCTTCACATACTGTTCGGTAGTCACCGTGCCATCAAGGAATATCATACCAATTATTTCATGACTGGATCGCAAAATGCGGATTCTCAGTCCTCCAAATCCGTCAATTTTGCTTATTGATGAACCCGGCCAAATGAAAGTGGGCTTCTCGCTAAACCAAACCATATTCACATCAAAGTCCTGTTCGTCAGTTCTGTGGACAATGGTGTTGGTGAAACACAACCGCTGTTTCATTGCCCTGGGGCGTAATGGCTGATGGGTTTGAATTTTGTATGGGAAGAGATGCAGGTCTTCAACAACGACTTGCCTCCCGGTTGATTCGCACCTGTTGTGCAGCTCGTCTGATCGGTTTCCTGGGGCTGATTTGAAACACAGCGCGTGTCTTCTCGATGTTTTCAGGCGTTTTCACCCTTTTGGGACGACCGACATTACCAACACTGTCATTACGGACATTACCCGTTCTCTCAAACTTGCGAATGAAATTGTTGATTGTAAGTACACTTGGACCGGCTGTCTTCAGCTTGAACTCTGTCGCAAACTTACTTTGAGTCGTATTGGGACAGTTATTACTCGTTTGGCAGGCCTTCACAAGCACTGTACACTCAGGCACGCTGTGCCGTGACTTTTTCACGTGCAAATGGCCAACAACAACAAGATGCTTATGCATGCGCATACTAATTTCCTGATTGTCACCCTATATACACTGCTGGCCATTAAAATCGCTACACCAAGAAGAAATGCAGATGATAAAACGGGTATTCAGTGGACAAATATATTACACTAGGACTGACATGTGATTACATTTTCACGCAATTTGGGAGCATAGATCCTGATAAATCAGTACCTAGAACAACCACCTCTGGTCGTAATAACGGCCTTGATACGCCTGGGCATTGAGTCAAACAGAGCTTGGATGGCGTGTACAGGTACAGCTGCCCATGCAGCTTCAACACGATACCACAGTTCATCAAGAGTAGTGACTGGCGTATTGTGACGAGCCAGTTGCTTGGCCACCATTGACCAGACGTTTTCAATTGGTGAGAGATCTGGAGAATGTGCTGGCCAGGGCAGCAGTTGAACATTTTCTGTATCCAGAAAGGCCCGTCGAGGACCTGCAACATGCGGTCGTGCTTTATCATGCTGAAATGTAGGGTTTCGCTGGGATCGAATGAAGGGTAGAGCCACGGGTCGTAACATATCTGAAATGTAACGTCACTGTTCAAAGTGCCGTCACTGCGAATAAGAGGTGACGGAGACGTGTAACCAATGGCACCCCATACCATCACGCCGGATGATACGCCAGTATGGCGTGACGAATACACGCTTCCAATGTGCGTGCACCGCGATGTCGCCAAATACGAATGCGACCATCCGGATACTGTAACCACAACCTGGATTAATCCGAAAACATGACGTTTTACTATTCGTGCACCCAGGTTCGTCGTTGAGTACACCATCGCAGGCGCTCCTGTCTGTGATGCAGCGTCAAGGGTAACCGCAGCCATGGTCTCCGAGTTGATAGTCCATGCTGCTGCAAACGTCGTCGAACTGTTAGTGCAGATGGTTGTTGTCCTGCAAACGTCCCCATCTGTTGACTCCGGGGTCGAGACGTGGCTGCACCTTCCGTTACAGCCATGCGGATAAGATGCCTGTCATCTTGACTGCTAGTGATACGAGGCCGTTGGGGTCCAGGACGGCATTCCGTATTACCCTCTGAACCCACCGATTCCATATCCTGCTAACAGTCATTGGGTCTCGAACAACGCGAGCAGCAATGTCGCGATACGATAAACCGCAATCGCGATAGGCTACAATCCGACCTTTATCAAAGTCGGAAACGTGATGGTACGCATTTCTCCTCCTTACACGAGGCATCACAACGACGTTTCACCAGGTAACGCCGGTCAACTGCTGTTTGTGTATAAGAAATCGGTTGGAAACTTTCCTTATGTCAGCACGTTGTAGGTGTCGCCACCGGCGCCAACCTTGTGTGAATGCTCTGAAAAGCTAATCATTTGCATATCACAGCATCTTCTTCCTGTCAGTTAAATTTCGCGTCTGTAGCACGTCATCTTCGTGGTGCAGCAATTTTAATGGCCGGTAGTGTATGTAGTAGTTTTTTGGTAATCAGGTTTAAGACAAAGCAGTAAGGACGAATAAATGGTGAACATAACAACAGCAATTTGTAATAATTACATACATGGCTGGAAGAACACGCACTGTTGAGAGTCACAGCTGTACGAAATTTTCCGACACAAATTTTCGTTTGTCACTATCGGGTTGTAGATCTATACCTAAATGCAAGTGATGTGAAGGAATTTTCATCCAGCGAATACATTTCGAATTTGTATTAAAGTGACGTATTCCATACCACCATATGTGAATATACAATCAGCCGTACTGGTAGAAATAAAATGTTAAGAGGTCGAAGAGGACGAAATTAGGAAACATTTTGTTTCTGTACAGAAGTACACGCTGTTCTCAGACAGCTCGAACAGTTTGAATCCAAACATTTGGGTCGAACAGTTCCAAGACGGACCTCCGAGATCATGATCCGCCAGGTACAAAATAAATTTCATTTGGGTGTATCTTCGGGAAGAGGCAGCCGCCACGAAGAGAGTAATTATGGAAAAATGCGGGACTTACGTGGAATTCACATAGGTGTTTCTATACTTCTTTTCGGCACAAGAAAAACAGGAGCGCGTGAAGTTAGGCATTTTTATGATGGAGACTTATGCAGGTTCGCAGTTTCGTAGCTCAGATAAATATAAGAAGGAAGTGGTAAAAAGAAATCAGTTCTTAGATGCACCATTTGAACAAAACAGTTGATGTGGCTTTGCCAAATAAAGTTACCAAACAGGATTAGAAAAGATATTACATTGACAGGTCATCGGAGTAACATTGCAGGTACGCTTCTACATTTACTGGATTAGCTTGGGTATGATCGAAAGGTTGATGTTAGAGAACTGGTGCTCTCTGCGCAAAAACGCTACAGGTGAGCACAACATGGACCACCCCATAAAAATGTAAACAAGTGGCGTAGGATCAATCCTCGAGGGTGCAGAAAAGCACTGCAATACCTACCTCTTGTAATACTTTCATGCCGATGTGCTCTTTGACCATTTATTATTGTACGTATACTTGCTTTTTATCTTTATGTAAATGTATAAGTACACGATGTATGAATTAATTTGATTTGTGTATTTTGCTGTATAATCAATTATGTATATTATGTAAATATCGCTGAGTAATCGCTGAGGGAATGTTAGGAAAACGTTAGGTTTTTGTCAACGAATAAGTTTCGTTGGAGTAGCGGCGTCTCTGGATGCGGGAGGATGTAACGTCAGAGCGCGCGCTACACAGAGAAGGAACTCTGGTATGAGACTTGGTGAAGTGCGGACGCATGGATGGCGTGCACTGTACTGGAGGAGTGACTGTTTAGCGGCACGTGGCAAGTGATGAGCGTGGGCGGTGGAAATATTGGTTGCAGCAACATCAAGAACCCGCCAATAACTCCCGTGCTCGCTAATTATCATGGAAAGGAGCCAGCAGCAGTATCGTCGTCAGCAACTTCGTCACGGCGAAAATGGACTGAAGTCAGATTGCTGCATCGCAGCTTATTGTCAACTAGTTTTGTAACGGCGTTGCTCAGCTTTGTGGTGTTTTGCGTGAATAATTACCATAGTTTAATCAAAACTGTTTACCCGTGATTCTCCTAAAATCATTCACCATGTAGGTTTCTGTCCTGTCCTATTGTTACAATAATCCGAGTACCGTTTATGACAAATGAAAATTGCAGTGCCAGTTAATTTTGCTTATGAACTAAATGATTCAGTTAGATTAAAGATTTGAACTTAAAGCGTTCAGTAATTTCAGTCTCACTAACTTTAAATTTGAACTTTAATCTGAGGCGATCTAATTGTTGCAAATAGTAAATCAACTAATCAAATTAAAATGATTCCTCGCACTATGAACAAAAGCACTAACTAGAATTAATGAGTGAGTGCAAATATCAGTGATTATTGTAATTTGTTGTCAGTAAAGTTCTGGTTCACATTTTGACTTGCAGTCGTGCTAAAGTATAATAATTACCTTCTGATACAGTAATTATCAATTTCTACTTCCCTGTTCAGAAGTCAATAGAGTTTCTTTTAATTATTTTTTGTCATTTTCCAAAATTCATACGAAAATAGTAGACGTTATTGTGAGGTAGCGTCATTGTCACTTACAACAGTAAGTAACCATTAATCTAAGTGTTATTGTGGTGTCACCGGCAGACACCACACTTGCTAGGTGGTAGCCTTTAAATCGGCCGCGATCCGTTAGTATACGTCGCACCCGCGTGTCGCCACTATCAGTGATTGCAAACCGAGCGCCGCCACACGGCAGGTGTAGTCTAGAGAGACTCCCTAGCACTCGCCCAGTTGTACAGCCGACTTTGCTAGCGATGGTTGACTGTCTACATACGCTCTCATTTGCAGAGACGACAGTTTAGCATAGCCTTCAGCTACGTCATTTGCTACGACCTAGCAAGGCGCCATATTCTTCAAGAATGTATTCTGAACAGATAGTATTGTGAATCATGTGCCGTCAAGAGCGACGTTCATCATTAATGGATTAAAGTTAAGTATCAAACTAATTATGTCCGCTTTCTGAATTCTAATTCCTTGCCATGTTCCAGACCACACGTCAGTATAGCTCTTCCCTCCTCACGCAAGCCTGCGTGAGCTAAAACGCGTGCATTTCGACCCCCACTAGTAACACGGTGTTGGCTCTTCTGCCAACACAACAGTTATCTTTTTTTCAAAATTTCAGCTCTATTAGTTAATTATATTTCGAGTACAAACGATTTTCTTTCTCGCTTTACTACGTATATGTTTCAATTGTTTTTGCTAACGTGCGTGCAGCCCTCTGTTGCCGCGCGTGTTCGAGTAACTCTTGACATTGACTGTTCGGCTCATTGATTCACCTACAGAACAGAAATTTTGCCCAATTGGGCTGGCGACCGAATTTATTTTAGCTATAATTATTTCAGTAACTCTTATTATTCTGTTCCGATCCACGTGGTACCCCTTCTCGTTGGCACAGTACGTGGATGATAGCACAAACCTTTCGAACAACCATACTAAATTTTACAGTAATTAATCAGGCGGAATAAGTTGTTCTAGAAGGCATCTTGTTGTTAACCTCCCCCTCATTTATCGACTTTATATTGAATCTTCGGCGCGATAGCCTTTTCAAAATTTTATTCCAATTGTTTAGGCACATGCTTACACGGTCATATATTTCTAACATTTTCGATAGAAGGGAAGGGGGACGTTACACTCCGACCCACGTTGTAATAAGAGGAATGATTGTGAATGAAAAAGACGAAATGCATGTCTTACTGGCATCCCCCGCTCTGGAATCATCACCCTAAATTCAAGGGAAACAAGCATGCTTATATGTTGATTTCTATGGTCTTTGCCTAAACTATTAATAGAGGAAGAACATGAAATTAGTTTTGGTTTCCGCGTGGTTAATATAAATAGAGGAAATTACAATGCCATGTGGGCACTGGTAACCAGGTATCAGTTTTAGATAAGTGTGTAGACAATTCGTGGTATTGTTCACAGCAAAGCAGCCGAGATCAGGCAAGTCCACAGTCTAAGCCATATTAGCCTTAGACTTCATACACAAGTACTAGATGGTGGTGCTTTTAAAAGACAGAGTTATGGTGAGAGTTGAGGGCCAAGAACAGAGCTTGAATATCAATAATTACACAAGTAAAGATGGAGGATCGAATTACATGGTTCTGTCGCTTGCAGACATAAAGAATGTGATTACCAAGGAACTTCAACGCATTGAATCGCAGCCGCAAAGCTAATTTGGAATGGTACTTTGTGCACATTCACACATTTTATATGATGCACCAGCTACAATACAAGTGTTCCAGTACCAGTTTAAAACGAAAGAACATCGAAAATTCTTCGTTGAGGAGGTGCGTAAGAGATACGTGACAAACTGCAAGCAGTTGTTATTGAAGAAGCAGTCAGTTCATATAAAAACTCTGCACTATGCATTGTTTTAAAGGGTGGTCTATTCCGTTGGTGTTAGAGTCACTACAAATCAACATGATCATAGCATCAAAACTGAATGAGCAGAAACATTAGAGAAGTAGCCTGCAGTAGTTCCATGGTATGTATGTGTTAACATCAGTGGATTTGCACTGTAGTTACTGGCAAGTTGAAATGCCCACTGCATGTCGACAGTACATGACATTTTTATGTTGTGGAAGATGCTTACAGTTTAGGAAGTTGCTGTCCAGACTAAATGTGTTGTCAGCTGCCTTCATCAGAGTGCAGCATTCCGTGATCCCAAAAACACTAAGAGATGGCCAACCACAGTGGCTGCGAGGCTCTAGGCGCTGCAGTCCGGAACCGCGCGACCACTGCGGTCGCAGGTTCGAATCCTGCCTCGGGCATGGATGTGTGTGATGTCCTTAGGTTAGTTGGGTTTAAGTAGTTCTAAGTTCTAGGGGACTGATGACCTCAGATGTTAAGTCCCATAGTGTTCAGAGCCATTTTTTGAACTAAGAGATGGAGTGACATGATGTGTCGATGATGCAGTTGTTGTGGAGAAGATGTGGGAGAAACACAATGTGGCAGTGGATCAGTTCCTTAGTGCTTTCAAGGATCAGGTCACTACAGTGAACCTAAAAAAGATAGAGTCTGGACATAAGGATGTAGGATTCCCGTGCAATGTAATCTCCAAAGATGGTATCCAATCAGTTCCAAGCAAACTCAAAGCACAGAGAATTATACAGTATTGAGAATCAAGAGGTAAATATGCGTCTTTCTGAGGCTAATTATCTTTTATAAAAGGCAAACAATCCTGTTGGAGGAACACCCGCAAATGAGCATTATACCAGAGGTGGAAAGTACCACTACAGCTGCGAAGTCCTTTTATTATCACACAAACGGTTTCGGGCTCATAAACGCGCATCTTCAGCTGTCGTAACGTGGTGCTCGTAGGTAGCACACTGCACCTTGTACACGTTCACCGCGGCGTTCGGGAGTCACAGCTCCAAGTTACGACACCTGAAGATGGGCGTATAAGAGCTCGAAACCGGTCGAGTGATAATAAAAGAACTTTACAACTGTATCGGTATATTCAACCTATGGTTTTACGAAATATTTATGAAAGGGACCGTGACGACTACGAACTTGTCTTGACTAACGGGAAAGAACTTGGCGTGGGGTTGGACAGAAGAGGAGAAGCGAGAGTTTGGTTCAATCAAAGAAGCATTACTCAGTGCTCCACTTCTGTTCCACCCTGATCTGAGCAAAGGATTGTGCATGTCCACAGAAGCGTATTGTACTAGTCTTGGGCTACATCTATTCCAAGAGGTGGATCAAGATGATGTAATATATTGACAGACAACAGCATTTGGGAATCGGATCTTGAATAAAGCCGACAGAAACTACTTAGAAATTGAGTTAGAGGCACCAGCAATAGTCTGGGGGTTCACCAAATTTATGTATTTTTAATGAGAAGAATGGCCAAGGTCTAAAATGACCATAAAGCTTTAGAATTTCTATGAGTTCACAACTGACAGAGTCAGGTCTCTCATTGGGCAGTACACCTCCAAGAATTTAGATTCCGTATCTTGAATGTACCAGGACAGAACAACGTTGTGGCAGATGCGTTGTCCGGATCACCTGCTGGGTTAACCCGATAAAATGATGATGAGCTTCAAGAGACAGTTTCGAATGTTCTGTACACGAAGCGTATAATATTTGAGTGTTTTATAGGAGTCATACTTGCTGATATTTGCGGAGAAAAGGATAAGAATCCCATCCTGCAAGATGTCAAATTGAAATGACGAGTTGGGGCTGGAAGCCAATATCATACTGTAATACATGGCCAGAAATAATGTACTGATCTGTCTGACTAATCTTCACGAAAACAGTTGGTTGGTAAATAAAAATGTAAATGTCGTGTAACTAGGGCCTCCCGTCGGGCAGACCGTTCGCCAGGTGCAATTCTTCCGATTTGACGCCCCTTCGGCGACTTGCACGTCGATGGATTTGAAATGATGATGATTAGGACTACACAACACCCAGTCCCTGTGCGTAGAAAATCTCCAACGCAGCCGGGAATCGAACCCGAGCCCTGTCGTGCTGACCGCTCAGTTGTGTGTCAGACGAATTTGTTAACAAGCCTGTATGGTACACCCATCTCAGTCACGCACATTTTGAACCACGCAAGTGTTTCCAACATGTTGTGAAAGTCCCTGTATTTCAACAATATCGACAGGTGCATTAGGAAAGTGTTGAGCAGATGTGTGTCTAATCAAACTGCGAAACCCACAATCATTGATCGTGCATATATCCTATAGTGCCAAAGCATATGCTAGACATCACTGCCTTACCACCTTGGTTTTTTTCGGCCCTGTCCTGCGAGGTAACCAAAATATTTTGGTTACTGTCGATCTCGCTTTAAAGTTTGTAACTCTCATCCCATTGAGAAATGCTACCGGGAGGACAGTAACCAAGGTTTTCGAAAGGCATTTTCTGAATGTAGTCGAACGACTGAAAAGAATTTTGACCATCAATGGGCCCCAGTCCTACCCTCAAACCTGGAGAAGTTTCATGACGAGCAAGATGGTACTGCAAGAAACGGCTAAGGGCGTAAGCAGCGTTGGTTCTGTGCAGGAAGCACTCCCACAGTTCACACGTTGCCAGTTTTCCACGGAAGGGTGGTAGTGACCTGTGTAGGCGCAGTGAAAGAACATTCAGAATTAGTTATTTATTTCCATAAAAATACAGGTGGCATCTGACTTGTGATTAGCACCGTCTGTCAATGCCCGATGAGGAATCGCGTCGTAAGTTGCCGTCAGCCCCCAAAGCAGCTGACACCGCACACTGTGTTATAGTCAGCTGCTGCACTGTCCGTTCGCCGCTTGCGGTGACCCTGGCTTCGACTGTACTGCGTCGCCGCGGCAGTCAGTGACGGCGGCCTTAGTATTTAACTTACACCCTCCGACTTGGGAGTTCTATGTCCCATCCCGCTGACAGCCCTTCTTCTTCATCCGTCGTACTGCGATGATAGTTGCTGTGCTGCCATGAAGTTCGACGATATCGGACTGCCACCCAGGTATGTCCGGTACAGTCCGCCGGTATGTCAGGAACCCTGGTGTCCTGAACCTGGTGAGAAGGGAAAACGTCCATCTGCAACGGGGCAGACTGTTTTGTTGAACTCTGCAACTGGTGATTAAGACGAGTCAGCCATCTCTCACTATAGCGGCTGTCAGTAGTATGCAGGAAATCTACAAACACACTTGTGCCAGATGTCACTTCGCTGCAATCAGCGCATCTAGTGCGAACGTCACGTACGCCATCGATGCGTCTGACTGAATGCCTTATGAGCTGAACGGTTGGGGTGATTATGGAGTGTTTACCTGACGTCATTCGTCATGACCGCATAGGGCTTGGTGTTACGAAGGTATCGGCGGATTTCCTTCTGCCATGATTGCATACAGAGCTTGTTAAAGTACCGGGTGATCAAAAAGTCAGTATAAATTTGAAAACTTAATAAATCACGGAATAATGTAGATAGAGAGGTACAAATTGACACCCATGCTTGGAATGACATAGGGTTTTATTAGAACCAAAAAGATACAAAAGTTCAAAAGATGTCCGACAGATGGTGCTTCATCTGATCAGAATAGCAATAATTAGCATAACAAAGTAAGACAAAGCAAAGATGATGTTCTTTACAGGAAATGCTCAATATGTCCACCATCATTCCTCAACAACAGCTGTAGTCGAGGAATAATGTTGTGAACAGCACTGTAAAGCATGTCCGGAGTTATGGTGAGGCATTGGCGTCGGATGTTGTCTTTCAGCATCCCTAGAGATGTCTGTCGATAACGATACACTTGCGACTTCAGGTAACCCCAAAGCCAATAATCGCTCGGACTAAGGTCTGGGGACCTGGGAGGCCAAGCATGACAAAAGTGGCGGCTGAGCACACGATCATCACCAAACGACGCGCGCAAGAAATCTTTCACGCGTCTAGCACTACTTTGGCTTTGTTTTTTTTTTTTTTTGGTTCTAATAAAACCCCATGTCACTCCAAGCATGTGTGTCAATTTTTACCTCTCTATCTACATTATTCCGTGGTTTATTAAGTTTTCAAATTTATACTGACTTTTTGATCAGCTGGCATAAAAGCTCTTGATACTGTTTGTTGAACTTGCCTTAGCCTGCCTATCGTCCCATATCGAAGGTAACGTGACCCTTTTTGGCTGCTCTGACCCACACTACATTCTGCTTAAGTCTGCCACCTGGCTCGCCAGAAACGCTAATGTTGTGTTTTGCCCTCGCCAACCTGAAATTTGCGGCAGGCTCATATCGACATTGGCGTAATGTAGCAATATAGCTTCGCTTTGAAAATTTGACCTGTTTTACTGCTCCATACAAGGTTGCCATGCAACAATACGAACAACTTATATCTCGGACTGTCTTCCAGCGTCACTCCCCAATGAGAGGATTATGAGGGAAATTGTACAATTGTGTTGACTTTATTACCATAATTGACACAGCTCCTGAGATGAACTGACTTCTAGGAAATCATCAATAATTTGAATCATGAAGTGATTGGGTTAGCACCGAAACTTGTATTACTGTATTATCAACCCACCAACAGAATAAGGGAGATAGTGTGTAAACGTGGTGCGTGGGGCACACGATACTCATTAAAGCCTGTACTATGGTAAGTGAGTGGGGTTTATCTTACGAGACAGGATTTTTGTATAGATATTGACCGCGTGTACCTGAATGGAGGCAAATCAGACTTATACCCACTCTGTAATAACAATGATACGTCAAATAAGTCCAAAATGCAACTACACATTAGGACGGACAAAAGGCAACACAGCAGGTGCTACCAATTTGTTAATAACACGGACGCCAGCCTAATTAGGCATTAACTGAGTTTCTTCCCTGTACGAGTTGGCAGATATTCGTGCAAAGCAACAAGTAGTAACACTGCATAATATATTAAATTTTAGAACTAGAAAATCCATTGAACTGATATTTTCACTTTCTGTACTGATGTGGAAAAAACCATGAATACATAACACCACACTATAATGTATACTACCAAGCTTCGTACTGTCTATTGCTCTGATTAAAATCGGGCATAGGTTACCCTAGAAATAGTAATTTCGAGCCACAAACAAAATGTCAATTTTAATAAAGATAAAACACTGATTAATTTTGGCTTTTATATTGACTTTATCTTTTGCTGGTCCAATCAATTTAGAACACTTCAGAATTCAAATGAATAAAAAGGGGGGGGGGGGAACCTGAAACTATTGTGATCACTGTATAAAAAAAATTAGATTACTGGAATTATTATGCACTCAAGATCTCCAGTATATGAGTTACTACTCTTTTTATCTTATTTCCTGCTTATTTAAATACCTTTATATCTGTCTCGAAATAATTAACTTCATTACTAAATCGATATTAAAGTTATCTTCCAACTTTGTCAGACCTTCGTTATTCATTTACTGGTTCATTAACAAAACAGTTCTTTAAACACCATTCTAACATAGCTAGGTCTGCAGGTAATTGTTATTAACACAAATTTTAATTTTTCATCTCGGGACACTCAGATTGCACAACATTTGGAAAGGACCCTGTCTAGGTTAGTTGTAAGGATAATTAAATGACAGGAAAGTTCTGGTAAAATTTAAGTTGTTATTGAACAGTATGGAACAAAAGTAACACTGGTCCATACGAATACAGTACTAAAAGTTTCAACCTGTTTGTATCGATGCGGCGGTTGGCAAGCGGCGAGATGGCGAGGCACAGAGCACACATACAACCACAGCTATGGCTCTTGACGTATCGGCACTTTAATTCTTCTTAGCGTCGCCATACTTTTCCGTTTAGTGCCTATG
The DNA here is from genome assembly GCF_021461385.2 of Schistocerca piceifrons. Taxonomy (NCBI): domain Eukaryota; kingdom Metazoa; phylum Arthropoda; class Insecta; order Orthoptera; family Acrididae; genus Schistocerca; species Schistocerca piceifrons. The sequence goes on along the minus strand of NC_060140.1, from coordinate 770,060,250 downwards.
GAATTTTGCCATGCTGTATGGGCATTGGAACGGCATACCCGAGGCTCAATGGAACTACGTCTTCCAGGAGACCCTCCTCGTTCCAGAACGTGTTGCTCAGATCAATGCCAAACTCCAACTACTACTGCTGAGCCCGTTATGCCGTGCAGCGCCCGTGCGCATTTTCCCGCGCTCGCCTGCCATCCACCTTTTACCGCTCCCTTACAGACAGGGTATTCACCCGAGGTTTTGCATTGCCTACGTATGGACCAGATGCACAGCTACAATTTTAAACATCTTGCAACAGTTTCAACATTTGTTACATTTTAATTCTATTACAATATTGCTTGACATTTGACATAAACATTAATATTCACAAAGAAATTTGTTTACAGTTTTCTTAACACAATGACATGAAAAAAAAGAAATGAAATCAGAACATCGATTACACTCATTTATCGAAAAATCAGAAGAAAAAAAAATATTTATATGTACAATAGTACAGCGTTGTTGTTGTTACAAGTGGACTAGCCACCCTTTAGACGTATACGCCATCATGAAATAGTGGTCGGCTCTGAGTCGAATCACAGAAAAGTTCCACCAAAGACAGGGAGAAATCGCACAAGAGAAAGTTCATAAGTTGGTTGGTTGATTTAGGGAATGGGGCCAAATGGCGAGGTCATCGGTTCCATGAGATTAGTGAAAGACGAAGAAAGAAGTCGGCCGTGAGCTTTCAAAGGAACCATACCAGCATTTGCTTGAAGTGAATTAAGAAATTCATGGAAAACCGAAATCAAGATGGCTGGAAGCGGGTTTGAACCGTCGTCCTTCCGAATGCGAGTCCGGTGTGCTAACCACCGGGCCATCTCACTCGTTAAGTTTATAAGTCATAAATTCCTTTGCATATATTGTGGATCGCACCGAGTGAGGAAAATAATGCATGACAATGTCGTAGAGATCGAGATCCTCAGGATGGCTCATGACTCGCACTTCAAACGTTCTGTTGAATGAACAAGGTTAGAGACGATAACTCCAGTCTCACAACCGTGTGCGAGTGTTCAACGAAGAACAAGGAAGAATGATGAGGAGGAGGTCTGTTTAAGGTACTTGTCGACGAGTGACCATGAAGGTTTAAGTTAAACACTTCGCGACTGAAACTGATGATATAGGTTTGGAGGATGACAGCATCGGACGAGACATTGGAAAGGTTTGCCCCATAAGGATTAGTTGCCTGTTCTAGTTTTGATATTAGATGCCAGCTGCAGGAAGCACTGAGCAATATTTGATGGTAGCGACGGAACGTCAAGCCCTTTTTATGTTTTGCTGGATACGATGGAGTGCTGAATCAATGATGACTTTTTTATTGTAAACACAATAAGAAAGTTACCGAGTAGCGTGATTCACAGAGCGACGATGTAGGGAAGGATAGATTACTGACATACCACGTCACGTAAGGGTATGTGTTTCTGATCAACTGAAGGTGCATCATTCGCTTGTGTATGTTGTTTTTACAGGTTCAAAAATGGCTCTGAACACTATGGGACTTAACTTCTGAGGTCATCAGTCCCCTAGAACTTAGAACTACTTAAACCTAAATAACCTAAGGATATCACAGACATCCATGCCCGAGGCAGGATACGAACCTGCGACCGTAAAGGTCGCGCAGCTCCAGACTGTAGCGCCTAGAACCGCTCGGCCACTCCGGCCGGCTGTTGTTTTTACAGTTCGTAGGGGAAACGATTATCATCTGGGGGAAGTCAGTAATTGTAATATTGAATATCTTAGAAGGAAAACTATCGGTCGTGAATGCAACGTTTAGTAAGGAGTAATGTAACTTAAAAATTGGAGGCAAATTGTGGCCACAAACGCAGATACGGAAACTAGGTTACGTAAATGTATTAATGTTGTAATGGGCACCGTGATAGACCATTTTGTACATACTTGTGTTGTGAACCATATGTTATGCATGTGTGTCTTATGGATGTTTCAGAATAGCCATCCGAAACGTACAGTGACTAGTTGTTTTCAGAATTTCCGAGTGAGGAGGAAGTATTCGTGAAAGAGAGGAAAATCCAACATAAAAATAGAGAAGTATGTCAGCACACAGAGCGCATCAATAATGTGCATACTCAAACAGGTAGAGAGGATTCTGTCCGGCATCTGTGATTATCTCAGGAAACAGTAAAACTTAAATGCGATGTACGTTAACTGCATAGCCACTAACTGCTAGAGAAATATGTAATGAAATTTGTCACAGTGTTCCATGAACCATTTACATTTAATTGGTGCCACATTGTTCATCTTTAAAGTCATATTTATACACTGACCAGTCGCACTAATGTGACCAACTGACAAAATCCTGAATAACCATCTTTTACAGCGCGGACCACTGCAAGACATGCAGGAAAAGAATCAGTGAGGTTCTGGAAGGTACTGATAGGATGTGGAGCCGGACTGATTCCAGTATCGCCGCACGGGATTACCCGAGCGGTCTCAGTCGCCGCAGTCATGGACTGTGCGGCTCGTCCCGGCGGAGGATCGAGTCCTCCCTCGGGCATGGGGGTGTGTGTTTGTCCTTAGGATAATTTAGGTTAAGTAGTGTGTAAGCTTAGGGACTGATGACCTTAGCAGTTAAGTCCCATAAGATTTCACACACATTTGAACATTTTTGATTCCAGTACCGTGGCAAGCTGCGCCAGGTTTCTCGGCTGAGGATCCACGACACCAACAGCCCGATCGAGGTGGTCACACAGATTATCGAACGGGTTTAAATCGGGGGAGTTCGGTGGAATGCCACGAAATCATTCCTCAGACCATAAAACTCCCTTAGACCATAAAACTCCCTCTTCCTGCCTGGATCCTTTGCTTATGGACGTTTTACGCCGTACATGCCATAGGCCATCTTTCCAGTGGAGTATAAAACGTGATTCATCTCAAAAGGCCACCTGTCGCTATTCAGTGGACGCCAAGTTGCCGTTACTGGCGTGCAAAGTCCGGTCTTCGTCGCTGATGAACAGCAGTCAGTTTGGGTGCATGAAGCAGGTGCCTGTTGCAGAGGGCCATATAAACGTTCGCGGAATGGTTACTGAGGAGACACTGTTGATAACCCCCTGGTTCATGTGGGCCGTCAATTGCTCAAAAGCTGCATGCCTGTTCGCCAACACACATTTCCACAGCCATTGTTCACCTTTATCATCTATGGCCTGTGGTGCGCCAGAGTTGCCTTGGCGCAGGTTTGGGATAGTGCCTTTTTGCCATGATGGTATACTTTAACCACGGCGGCACGATAACGGAAATGCTTCAACCCTTGGCCTGAACGCCAATGAACATAATCTTTGGGCGTCAAATGAACTGCTCCATTTCGTATTAGGACAACGACTGCACTGTTTTCGGCATACCTGTGGACACACTCTATATACCAACCACTATATTGGCTGCCACCTGCCATCTGTGAGTGGTTATCACATGTTGATGTCGATCACAGGTGGTGGTCACATTAATGCCACTGGACTGTGTATATTAATTATTAATTTAATTGCTTATTTGTTAAAAGATGGAGGAGCCTGAGTTGATATTTTCACCCTGAAGAGGCCATGGGTGCCAGATACATTTGCAATATATTTATTTTTCGTCGTGGATGTTTTGTTGTTTTTTAAAGCAGCATTCATTTCTTGAGAGGTCCAAGAGCTATAATACTTTGATCTTATGTTTGTTTGTTGCTATTTTTATTAGACTGTGGCATTGAGTGTCATGGTCATTATGTAAATTTTATTAATGTTTGTCTAACGTTTCTATTTAATACAGTTTTTAGGGCACTGCGATCGACACGCCCCACCACGCTACCTGCATGAGAATGCAAGACAGGGCCCTGACTGCAAAGACAGTGGTCCGAAGAGAGTGAGACGACTTTGACACACTAATTTGGTAACAATGAATGTCACGTTGTCCAGCTCCTGCTAAGGGGGCATCGCCTTCCTGACTCCCAGCTGGGCCTGGTCTCGAGGGACACTTAACGTGCCAGCACTTATCTATCGTCAACCCAGGCCAGTCCAGAGAGTCATACTTGCTGGACCGATTTCTGTCTCCAGGTGAACCAAACCACTTGCCGAGGGTGCTGCCACAGGAGATTACTGGCTGCTTATCCGGGTTAAGATAACCATGGTGACAGCCGACTGTCTGTCATGAAGCGAAGTTACAGAGGACATTAAATCTCCGTCCTAAACAGTAATTATGAGGGCGGCTGTAAGTCGACCTGAGCCATTAACAAACCTCTGGGTGGGGACGGAACGAAGAACTGCTTATGTCGTGTTGGGCACAGGGTCATGCTGAAAGTCTGAACAATACTCATGTAACACTTGCTTTGAAATCTTACTTGGTTACTCACTTAAGTCGTGAGAACAGTGATACAGATCCATTCATTGTTGAAGTTGCGGATGACGCCGTACTTCTGCGCTACTTGTAAGAGTGAACATTATTACGTCAATCCCCAACAGCACTGATTTATTTGTGAGTTAAGGTCACAAAATTTTGCTTTAGATGACTCTATTTATTGGAAGACTGGTCGGACATTTTTCGTTATGATTGACACTCGATGTAACGTGAGGAGGAACCTACTGCCGTCATGAGCAGGCTACACACATGAACTTTTATGCTGCCTGGCTCATTAATTACGACTGAGGTGTGTCTCCAGTTACTTGGACGGACTCATAACTTCAACTTATAAGTTGTGCCGGACTGTTGCAGGAAGAACTACAAAAACTTTGAACACTAACTCTCTCTCACGTGTCATTTCGTGGAGCGAACTTTTCTTAAGAGCAATTCATGTGATGAACAGTGTGTTTGCCCGAAAACAGTGAAGTGCATTTATGCTTCTTTTGTACTTTTGTTTGCAATCCTTCATGGACTATATTGTTGTTTTCGTTTGTATTAAATAATGGCCTGTAGGCCAGACCAACAGACCTCATTAATAGAATGTTTTCGACAAGCACAATCAGCAGTGTTTCAATATTTTTGCATTTGCAACCTTATGTTATTTTTTTGATCAAAGACAATAGTTACACAATAATCTTGACACGCACCGTCAGTCGTGCTGCGGTTTGAACGTGTTTGCAACCTTATGGTAATTTATTACCATAGTATGCTACAATAGTGTTATTATTTTGTATGAGACTGGCAGTCTTTAATGTCACCATTACGACACTTATTTAACAATATGTACAGTACACTACAGTGTACAGTGCCACTAGCGTTAGTATAAGAGAGTCTGACTAATGGTTTTAATACTTTTCCATGTACACTCCTGGAAATGGAAAAAAGAACACATTGACACCGGTGTGTCAGACCCACCATACTTGCTCCGGACACTGCGAGAGGGCTGTACAAGCAATGATCACACGCACTGCACAGCGGACACACCAGGAACCGCGGTGTTGGCCGTCGAATGGCGCTAGCTGCGCAGCATTTGTGCACCGCCGCCGTCAGTGTCAGCCAGTTTGCCGTGGCATACGGAGCTCCATCGCAGTCTTTAACACTGGTAGCATGCCGCGACAGCGTGGACGTGAACCGTATGTGCAGTTGATGGACTTTGAGCGAGGGCGTATAGTGGGCATGCGGTAGGCCGGGTGGACGTACCGCCGAATTGCTCAACACGTGGGGCGTGAGGTCTCCACAGTACATCGATGTTGTCGCCAGTGGTCGGCGGAAGGTGCACGTGCCCGTCGACCTGGGACCGGACCGCAGCGACGCACGGATGCACGCCAAGACCGTAGGATCCTACGCAGTGCCATAGGGGACCGCACCGCCACTTCCCAGCAAATTAGGGACACTGTTGCTCCTGGGGTATCGGCGAGGACCATTCGCAACCGTCTCCATGAAGCTGGGCTACGGTCCCGCACACCGTTAGGCCGTCTTCCGCTCACGCCCCAACATCGTGCAGCCCGCCTCCAGTGGTGTCGCGACAGGCGTGAATGGAGGGACGAATGGAGACGTGTCGTCTTCAGCGATGAGAGTCGCTTCTGCCTTGGTGCCAACGATGGTCGTATGCGTGTTTGGCGCCGTGCAGGTGAGCGCCACCATCAGGACTGCATACGACCGAGGTACACAGGGCCAACACCCGGCATCATGGTGTGGGGAGCGATCTCCTACACTGGCCGTACACCACTGGTGATCGTCGAGGGGACACTGAATAGTGCACGGTACATCCAAACCGTCATCGAACCCATCGTTCTACCATTCCTAGACCGGCAAGGGAACTTGCTGTTCCAACAGGACAATGCACGTCCGCATGTATCCCGTGCCACCCAACGTGCTCTAGAAGGTGTAAGTGAACTACCCTGGCCAGCAAGATCTCCGGATCTGTCCCCCATTGAGCATGTTTGGGACTGGATGAAGCGTCGTCTCACGCGGTCTGCACGTCCAGCACGAACGCTGGTCCAACTGAGGCGCCAGGTGGAAATGGCATGGCAAGCCGTTCCACAGGACTACATCCAGCATCCAGCATCTCCATGGGAGAATAGCAGCCTGCATTGCTGCGAGAGGTGGATATACACTGTACTAGTGCCGACATTGTGCATGCTCTGTTGCCTGTGTCCATGTGCCTGTGGTTCTGTCAGTGTGATCATGTGATGTATCTGACCCCAGGAATGTGTCAATACAGTTTCCCCTTCCTGGGACCATGAATTCACAGTGTTCTTATTTCAATTTCCAGGAGTGTATATACACATTCGTATGTATTCCCGATTATATGTTTTGAGAATTTACAAATTTGTACTTCTACATATCATACAGCAACACAAGTACAATATGGTTTTATTACATTTTAGTTATCATATACATATGCTTTCATCTATGCTAACGTATTTTTATGAATATTCTTATTCATTTTGGCATAACTTGTTTCTAACGGATGAATGACTTGGTGCTGTGATACAGTAAGTGTAGATGTACGAGGGTAATCCCAAAAGTAAGGTCTCCTATTTTTTGTAAGTAGATAGACCTGTTTATTTCTACAATGGTTTTACATCAGTTTACAGCTTGAACATTTAGCTATTTTTAGACATAATCACAATTTCTGTCGATGCAGTTTTGTAGACGCTGTGGCAGTTTTTGTACGCCCATGTCATACCAGCTCGCCCCCATGCTGTTCAGAAAGTTATGAACCTCTTCTTCCACCTCGTCGTCGGAGCTGAATCGCTTTCCGGCCAAATGTTCTTTTAACCTAGGGAACAGGTGATAGTCACTGGGCCGGCCAGGGTGGCCGAGCGGTTCCAGGCGCTACAGTCTGGAACCGCGCGACCGCTACGGTCGCAGGTTCGAATCCTGCCTCGGGCATGGATGTGTGTGATGTCCTTAGGTTAGTTAGGTTTAAGTAGTTCTAAGTTCTAGGGGACTGATGACCTCAGAAGTTAAGTCCCATGGTGCTCAGAGCCATTTAAACCATTTTTCAGAGTCGCACGGAAGGGTACAAGTGTTCGGTTTTTCCACACGCTGTTCGAGAGTGGAAAAATAGAGATTTAGTGTGAAGGTGGTTCGATGAACCCTCTGCGAGGCTCTTAAATGTGGTTTGCAGAGCATCCATGTAGATGTAGGTCAATAACATAAGCCAGTTGATTTTTTTTTTTTTTTAGGGTGCAAAAGCAACTAGGGTCATATGCTCCCATGTCAGAATCGTAGAACACGAAGACAAAAAAAGGAGTTAAAAACGACTACACGTTAAGCCTAATCGATGGAAGGAAAGACAGCTAAAAACAGGTACTTGGAGAACGGCCCATAAAATGAACAACAGAGAAATGGAGGGCCTAAACTACAGATTAAATGTACTTCGCCATTTAGCTACCATGGATAAAAAGTAAAACGCTAAACGACCGATAACTCAGACGGCAAACATAAACGAGAACTTAAGTAGTTAAAAAAGGATATTCCGTCAGGAAATGGCGAACCGTCAAAGGGTGAAGGCAATGAGTGCAAAGTGGTGGGGGAGCATCACTTAACAAATGGCGATGGCTAAAAAGAAAGGGCCCAATACGCATCCTAGCCAAAATGATTTCCTCACTGTGAGAGGGCCGAGAGGAGGTCGTCCAAGCCGCTGGGAGAGGCTTTATTTCCCGGAGCTTGTTCTCATGAAGGGAGGACCAGTGTTGATGCCAAAGTGACACCACCTGCTGGCAGAAGGCAACTCGGAGATCATCGGAGGAAACGGAAGAACTAGCGGGCTGAGGTACGAGCACTGCAGCCTTGGCAGCGTCAGCGGCCTCATTTCCATGCAGACCGACGTGACCAGGAACCCACATAAACATCACAGTGACTCCATCAAAAGTGAGCAAGTGACAGCTTTCCTGGACATGTTGACGAAGAGGTGGACGGTGTACAGCACGCAGATGCTTTGAAGGGCACTGAGAGAGTCGGAGTAGGTGACGCAATTGAAACGTCTGTGTCGCCGGATGTACTGCGTCGTCTGATGCAGAGCGAAGACTCTGCTGTAAATCTGAGCTGTGTTCTCAAAGCCGATACCGAAAATCGTCGGTGCCAATGACTATGGCACACCCGACACCACGGTCAGTCCGAGAGCCATCAGTGTACACAAAGGTGCTATCGCGAAGTTTCGTGCGAAGGTCGTGAAATTTACGGCGATAGAGCGAGAGTGTCCTTAGGAAGCGAATGAAGGCCAAGGTGAACACAGGCAGCCGCACGAAGCCAAGGTGGTGAAGGGTTCACACGTATCGTAGAAGTGGCAGATAGCGTGAAGTTAAGCAGGCGGAGCAAGAGCCGAAAGCGAACTCTAAGAGGTAACATAGAAGAGGGACGCGGCACATAAAGGCGATCAGCGGGGTCATTGAAGAAGGAAGGATGGTGGCCACGCACGGCAGACAAACGGCATATACATCTGCTGAGGAGAAAGTCACTGCGGTATGACAGCGGTAATTTGGTAGCTTCTGCATACAGACTCTCAACTGGGCTAAAGGTGCCAGTGGTCAAACGGATAATACGATGGTGGAGTATAGAGACGGCGTAAGAGGAACGGAGGTGCAGATGCATAAATCAGACACCCATAGTCCAGTTTCGAGCAACCAAGGGATCGGTACAAACGGAAGAGGATAGTCCGATCCGCTCCCCAGAAAGTAATGCTGAAGATACATAGGACACTGAGGGACTGCGTACAGCGGGTAGCTAGGTGAGACAATTTGGAGGACCAAGAAAGTTTCCTATAGCGCATGAGCCGCGCGGGATTAGCCGAGCGGTCTAGGCGCTGCAGTCATGGACTGTGCGGCTGGTCCCGGCGGAGGTTCGAGTCCTCCCTCGGGCATGGGTGTGTGTGTTTGTCCTTAGGATAATTTAGATTAAGTAGTGTGTAAGCTTAGGGACTGATGACCTTAGCAGTTAAGTCTCATAAGATTTCACACACATTTGAACATTTTTTTATAGCGCATGAGCCCCAGGAACTCCGTAGTTTCAACGAACATAAGAGCAGCAGGCCCAAGATGTAAAGACCCATTGCAAAGCCAGAAATTCATACAAATGGTTTTGGCAGTGGAAAAGCGAAACCCATTGTTGGGTCTCCATGAGTAAAGACGATTTAAACATTGCTGAAGACGCCACTCTAGGATACAAGTCCGTAGAGAACTGCAATAGATCGCAAAATAGTCAACGAAAAGGGGGCCAGACATGCCAGGTGGAAGATAGGTCATTACAGGGTTAATGGCAATAGCAAAGAGAACGACGCACAGGACGGAACCCTGAAGCACACCGTTCTCCTGGATAAAGGTGTCCGAGGTGGAATGCCATCCGCCGGGGGAAGGTCAAAGTGGACCAGCAACAAGTGCGAGAGCTCAAAGCGGACGTGAGGGCTCAATTTTGTTTCCTGGAGGTAGAGAACAAGCGGACACTGAGATTCTAAGAGTAGCTGTAAGTCCCCTTTGTTAGATCGAAGGCCGTGAACCTTCTATTGGAGGAAAGTCATGATGAGGAAAGTGGAGGAGGGAAAAAAATGAAGGCATGTCACCTCGGTGGCTGCCGAGCGTCAGACTCACTGCTACAGGGCGGAGAGGCTGGAGGATTCTGCTCCATGAGATCTTCAGAGGTGTCGGCATTCTCGTTCCATTAGTCTGAAGAGTCCAGGGCAGGTACGTTTGGATTTCTACATTGGTCAGACGAAGTATTCAAAGGGCCTCAACACGAACAGGATAGCGTGGAGGAGCGAAAATGCAAGCAGTTGTTGTGCTTGAGAATCAGAAGTTATCTCAAAAAGCAAAGTACGATTGCGTAAACAAGAGCAGGATTGCACAGGGGCGACAATTGCATCGACACCTTTCTGAATAATAAAGGGATTTACCGCAGCAGAGGACTGACCATCTGCAGTATGTGAAACCATGAGGAACCGCGGTGCAGCTGGGAGGGTCTTCGAATCGTTAGCCTCATTCCGTTTACGTTCAGTAGACATCAACTGTGAAGAAAATGATTAGCTCATTCGGAAAAAATCCCCCAAGATATCCTGCGTCTCGATGGCACTCTCCTTCCAACTGGTCCCCCTCCCTCCTCAGAGGGGGAAACACCCGCCTTAGGTGACTGTTCCCACCTCAGGTCACACCTCCCAAATCCCTGAGAGGGACCAATCGGCAATGTGAGAAGGTAGCAACTAAGGCAATCACCCCTTCTAGGGCCTGGCCTGTACCAGGGGCTACGTCGACTCGGGGCTGGGAATTACGCGTTACCCAGTCACATGTTACGCTTCAGACACGAGGGTCGGCCTTCAGGAGCGCACAGGGAGGAAGAAGAAAAAGGGGAAACTCAAACTCCGAAGCGGAGGAAGGGTAGAAGAAGAGAAACGAAGAAAGAAAGAAAGGGAACGAAAAACAGTGGAGAGACAGTTCTGATATCGGCTACTGATAATACAGGACACATTTCCGAAAACATCGCAGACATGTTCCCAAGGGAGGGGGAAAAAAAGAAAGAGGATAGACATGCAGCGCGGAAGTGAAAAGATGCTGCAAAGGCTGGAGCCCCGTGGTAGCCAAGTATGAACCCGCCACCACAGGGCGGCGAGCCCCTGGAGGTGTGTGTGTGTGTGTGAGAGAGAGGGAGAGAGAGGGTGGGGTGGGGTGGGGGGGGGGGGGGTAGGCCAATTGAAGGCCATCATAGAAATCACTGTCAAAAAGCCTGGTAATGGCAGTCTGGATAATGCAGGTTACATTACCTAGCGTCAGTAGTTTCGCGCCGGCCGAAGTGGCCGAGTGGTTCTAGGCGCTACAGTCTGGACCCGCGCGACCGCTACGGTCGCAGGCTCGAATCCTGCCTCGGGCATGGATGTGTGTGATGTCCTTAAGTTAATTAGGTTTAAGTACTTCTAAGTTCTAGGGGACTGATGACCTTAGAAGTTAAGTCCCATAGTGCTCAGAGCCATTTGAACCATTTTTTGAGTAGTTTCGCATCGGTTGAGTGGCGTGTCGTGGTGTGCTGCCAGGAGGTAAGTTTTGATAATATAACTGAACCGGCGAAAAAAAAATAAAATGAAAGAAACATATTTAGACAAACACTTTTAGAGTTTTTCCAACGGAATAGATTTCTATTTTTTTCTTTCCTTTTTCCTTTCCTTATTTTAAAGGGTCTCATCATTTGTGTCACTCTATTTTCGCAATTGCAATTGTTTGTCTAAGTCATAGACTTTTACACGAATAATGTTCTTTGCAATGAGAGATGGTGAAGTCGACGTGGCGCATCGGTAGTGGGAGTTGTAGCTCGGCGCGCGGGCGTCACCTGATCGCAGGTGTGACTACACTGCAGTTTTGACTGAATTAAAATGCATAGCCAGTGAACAGTGATTAAGGGCAGCTACTCGATGAACAGTTACATTTAAGGAAGATTTCAAGAACGTTTTCGCGAGAGTTATGTACATCACGAAACTGCTAAACCGGTGACTCAATCTCAGTTGATTGTTGCCTATCTAATATCATCCAGGGGTAAAAAGATCCATCAAGTATTTCAGAATGAGAGCAAGTGGCAAGTTCCAACATAGTTTACATATAACATCAAAACAATTCGAAATTTTTATCGCTGACTCTCCTTCCAAAATAATAAAGCGAATAATTTTTTCGCGTACTACAACTTCGCTGTTCATGCAGGAAAACTTAATAGGCATGTTTTTTTTTTAATTTATTAGTTTACTACTAACTCTATGCGCAACACATTTTGCAAACAGTATTCACTTATACAACACATAGTTGAGGAGATAACACATCGTAAGCATTGAGATGCGTGAAAAACTAGCATTTCTTCAAATGGAGCGCAGATTATCCATACTACACTGATCTAGTGTTTCATAATGAGAACGTTTAGCGATTTGCAACAAACTTCTATACTTTCTTTCACTTACAGCCCCACAGAATAATGAAAGGGAAACAGTTTATCACTTAGTAATTGTTCGTTGTTCATGCGTTAAAACTTGAGCAACAAGAATAACGTCTGAATTTATTATTTCTTTACACTATTCGCTACCCATTTTTCTTAAAGTATTGATAATTTACCTTTTGTTTGAACGTAGTTGTTTTTAAAACAAATCTTAAAAAGTTACAGGTTAAACATTTCTCATCTATAAGAATTATTCATTTACGGTTTTTTTCATTGCTATCATCAGACCATTTACGTGAAGTGTTTTAAAGACTTTTTTTATTTTCAAACGACCCATGCGAAAGTATTAATATCAATAAAATTATGTTTTTGCGTCTTTCTGTGGACCTCAAACATTCGAATCCCGCAAGAGATTCCCGAATAAATAAATCATCAAGTCTTCACAAAATAACTCTCCAGTAAAGGAGATGTCCAGCGGCAAGAATCTGAGATTAAAGATATGGAGGAGCCAGAACCACATGAGAATTGGAGTACCACGAATGAAGGCAAACTTGATCCATGACGACAGTGTGACTGTGGTAAATGTCAGGACAATGAACCTCTCCTGACCAGCCCTAAACGTTCTAGTAAACCATCCTAGATGATGTAGGGAAGCAAGGAAGCAATGAACGTATCGCATTGTTGGCTGCGCTGAAAAGCTTTGATCTCCGGTCACGAAAAAATAAAATAATCAAGTAATCCATACTGTTTTTTTTTTCCTCTGTTTATTTCCTCTGCATCAGGGAGCTGTATTAAATACCCTAAATGAAAAATGACCCTACATCAAGTGATTTTTTCTCAATTTTTAATTCTTCCTGTTTTCATTTTCGATGTGTTGGTTGTACGTTATTTATTGTACGTTATTTATCTACATACACATCTATATCCATACTCCACAAGCCACATGGCGGTGGAGGTCTGTAATCCCGCGACTCTTTTTTTTCCCCGTTCCATTCGCGAATAGCTTGTGTGAATAATGATCGTCGATAATGCTGCGTATTGGCTCTAATTCTCGAATTTTGTCGTTGTGGTCATTTCGAGAGACGCATTTGTAAGTAATATGTTGCCCTATTCAACCGGGAACGTACTCTCCTGAAATTTCAATAGTAAACTGCTCCGTGGCTCACAGCATTTCTCTTGTAGCGTCCGAAAATGGAATTTGTTGAGCATTTTTGTGATGCTCTCGCACCGATCACTTCCCATAATGAAACGCTTTTCTGTGGAACTCGCCTATTTCTTCCATGAAGCCAACCTGAATAAAACGTTCTCGGTTTTCAAGGCGCGTCAATTCGAATAAAATCCTCGAGCTTTCGGTGGCCACCTCCGCCATCGTCGTCAGGAGTTCACTGACTGCCGGGGTTGCTACGGTTTCTCGCTCATATAGGCATGTTGACATCATCAGCAACCAGATACTACCTGATTGGCTGCTGCTGGTATCATCATGCCCTATATAAGCAACAAACCGTAGCAGCCCCGGCAGTCAGTGAACTCCTGACGACGATGGCGGAGATGGCCACCGAAAGCTCGAGGATTTTATTCGAATTGACGCGGCTTGAAAACCGAGAACGTTTTATTCATGTATGCCGTCGCGAAAGACTCCGAGGACACATGAAGCGAACCTCTTAAGACTCCAAGACTTCTGATCAGTACTCTAGAGTCCGTCGTAAGCCACATACTTCGTGGATTAATTACATTTCCTAATGATCCTGCCTACGAAAGAATATCATCCTGGCAACTGCTTTACAATTTTTTTTATGTGGTCATTCTACTTGATGTCGCTCCGCATTACTTCTAGGTATCTTATGGTACTTACTGTTTTCAGTGACCTGTGACCAATATTTTAATAGTAGGGGATCTTCTCCTATTCATACGCAGTACTTTGCATTTATTTACGTCCGTGTCAACATCCGGTCCTACCCCAATCGTTGATCCTCTGCAGAATTTCGGTACATCAGTCTGGCGTTGCGTCCTTCCTATACCTTCATATTTGTGGATTTTGTACCATTACGAATAGCGTGTTGAGTTCTCACTCTAAGGAAGTCCTGTATCTTGTCACAAATCTGGTCCGGCAGTCAGCAAGATCATACTTAGTTTAGTAAGCTACAGTGCGGAACTGCTCTCCCCTGACTTAAGTCCTCGTAACTTCAACTCGATTTATAACCTGAAGGAAACACTTCACGGCATTCACTTCAGAACTGCGACATATTCGTCGGGCAATACACGGCGCCGCTCGAACTGTCAACACAATTGGCACTGCTAGGAGTATCCTACGACTTCCACGTCGCTGCCAACGGGTTATACATAATGCTGGTGACTGCTCTGAAAGTCAGTAAAACTTTGAAACACGTATCTATTTTGTACGAGCTGTAAATAAATAGTTGCTACTATTAAAGTTCCGACCCTGGTGTATAGGCGCTGCCACCCACAGCGCCGTATCCTGCCTGTTTACATATCCGTGTATTTGAATACGCATGCCTATACCAGTTTTTTGGGGCTTCAGTTTGTCTTACTAGCTTATTGGTTTTTAGCTTGCTAAAATATTGCAAGAAGCTAAACAGAATTTAACTTTCGTCATTCTAAAGATAAATGTTACTTAAATATGATCTGACCATCAGCAGTTCTATGAAATTTTATTCCAAATTGTTGGCTGAATGCAAATTTGATGACATTTCATTCCACAATTGCGTAATACCTCAATATGCAGTGTGTTTAAAGTCATGAAATTCATATTCAGCGAACCATTTGGAAAAATATGTGTTCAAAGAAAGTTTTTTTTTTCTAAAGTTGAGATAGGTGCTAATGTTAATGTTGGTGGGAGACGGGGAAGGTACTAGAGAATATCCGGCCAGCCGGGGTGGCCGAGCGGTTCTGGTGCTAGTCTGGAACCGCGAGACCGCTACGGTCGCAGGTTCGAATCCTGCCTCGGGCATGGATGTGAGTCATGTCCTTAGGTTAGTTAGGTTTAAGTAGTTCTAAGTTCTAGGGTACTGATGACCTCAGAAGTTAAGTCCCATAGTGCTCAGAGCCAGTTGAACTATTTTGAACTAGAGAATATCCGATTGAGCTCAAGGGTGATGGTCTCAGACAGGCCGGTAACCACTCTGTAAAAGGAATGGTGACGATATGGGGTGAGGACGACACCGTGGCAAGGAGGACATCATCAAGAGAATATCGTAGGTTAGGCCGACTGTCTCTGATGAATGCGCAGATGATAACAACAGGAACTCGGGCAGAGGTTACGGGCACAGTGTCACCACGAACCGTCGTAAACAGATTATTGCGAGGTGGACTGACATCTGGCTTGCACCAGTTTCCTCTCAAAGTGAGATAAATAAATAAAGAGAACATTTTATATGTCTACCTTGACACAACAAGAAAAACTCTCAAAGAGAGTCAGTCTTGTGTCCGCACCACCCACAAAAGAAACATTTCACTCCTGCGTGAAATTAGAAGGTAGCTAGTATCCCCCCCCCCGCCCCCCTCACCACCAACCTCCTCCGTACACTGACTCCACACCATCATAATATTTGTACTGAAAAACAATTTTCTCTTAATACTTTCATTTTTAAGACGACGAAGGGTAAATTATATATATATATATATATATATATATATATATATATAGTTTTGTTTTTGAAGGACATTATCTTTATAGCAGTGACTGTGTTATTACACTGTTGCAGTTTCGGCCACTATCAAGTGCTGATATTACATTACATTAACATGGCTTAAAGCCATGTGCTGATATTTGCTGATATTATGGCTTTAAGCTATGTCAGTGTAATGTAATATCAGCATTTGATAATGGCCTAAGGCCGAAATTGCAATCGCGTAATAAAAACTTATAACCGTCACTGGCGTAAAGATGATGTCCTTCAAAAAAAAATTTATGTCTGTGAATCCCAGCTACAACAAGTTTATATATTTATTATGTAAATTGAGGAGGGAGAAAGGAAAGAGAAGGAATTATTTGTATCAGCTGTATTGGCACTTTATGTGGAATCAGCAGCGACGAGTGAAAATGTTTGCCAGACCGGGAATCGAACGCGCGATCTCGTGCTTACTTGACAGTTACTTTAGCCACTGCGCCATCCAGAGACAGTATCCGTCACAATTGCGCGGACTAATTCGGCGCGCCTCATGGCCGACAGACATTTCCACTTGGCGCTCCCTATATCCGCAGTCCTCATCCATATCCTCTATGCTCGCCACTTCGGGACTCCCGCCGGACTTCAAAAGAAGTGTCGTCGTAACTGCCGTCTGCATCACGTCTGCTGTGCAGCGAGCTACGTTAATTTAAGTACTAACTGTATTTTTCTTACTAGTCACTTCTTCTTCCGTGTGTTTTTGCTTTTAGGAAGCTTCAATTGTCGAGTGCTAGTAATAGTGTTCCATAGATTTCGTGTTTGTTTCGAATACAGTCAGAGAGAGTCCCTTTAGTCAGCCATAGTGCCAGTGGTGCTAATGTTTGCTTTGAATACAGTCCAGAGACAGGTTGTGCTATTTTCATTGTTTTCTACAAGAAGTGTCTAGTAACCACAGTTTAGGCAACTATCGGCCGCCTTTAGTGATTTAGCAGTCTAGTTAAAAGTTGATTAACTCTCTACAGTAAATTGATTTCTTACGATGGATTGGATGTGTGACTGCTGTGTACGGACGCAGGAGGAGCTGGCCACTGTTCACGAACAGCTGAACGTGTTGATGGCCACGGTCAGCCGTCTTCAGGCTACTGGCTCGGAGTGTAGCGGCAGTGGGGAGTCTGGTGCGTCGCATGGTACAACCCAGGTGTTACATGCTTCAACCACTGTCCCTGCTGTCGAGACATCTTCGCGGGTACCGGGCGCGGTTGGGCCACACCCTCTCCCCAAGGGGAGTGGCGGTTTCAGCGGCGTTCTTCGCACGTGGCGGAGGGTCAATGTGGAGGCTGGTCGTGTGGCATCGCCTGCTCTGCCTGTGAGTGGACATGTGGCCGCTCCTTCAGCAAGGTCCGAGCAGGCACACGGGGGGAGGGATTTATTAATGATTAGGAGCTCCAACGTTAGGTGGGTGATGGAGCCCCTTACGGAAATAGCGGAAAGGTCGGGAAAGAAGGCCAGTGTTCACTCTGTCTGCTTACCGGGGGGTCTCATCCGAGATGTGGAGGAGGCCCTGCCGGCAGCGATAGAGAGCACTGGGTGCACCCGACTGCAAATTGTTGATCATGTCGGCACCAATGATTCCTGCCGTCTGGTTTCAGTTCATACAGGCGGTTGGCGGAGTTGGTGAAGGCGGAAAGCCTCGCTCGCGGGGTGGAATCTGAGCTATTTTGGACACATCAGAAAGAACAGACATCACGCAGTCATATAAATGATATGTAGTTTTTGTAGATGTCTCACTAAAATATGAACTAATAAGTCAGTAAGACAGTTGGTATGGTTTATTTCTAACAAAACATTTTTGCAGAAAGATGATTCAATTCTCAATGCATGACGAGCACTGCATGCTACTCCTTCTCAGGTAAGAAACTTTCCACACTGAGGGCAGAGACTTGTAACAACAACCAACCAACCAACATGTGTTGAAGAATATCTGTAACTGGACTGAAAAAGTATAACAGGTTATTTAATACATAAGGAAGATTCTAGGATATCTTGCAGTATAATTTGATGTATACAACTATTTGAGTTATATATATCATACTCTAAGCTACAGGGTAACTCACAGATTACGTCACCACCTATGGTTGTTTCAGCCTATATTAAAGTGCCTATATGAAATTGCAAATATGACTTGAATAAATTGTAATTTATGACTTTCCAACGGTTGCTACATCACTCTTTGACTACTATGTCATTTAAAGATTAGTAACAATGGTATAAAAATGTGGTATCCCTTGATAACAAAAAATCCTTTATTGTTGAATCAATATCTATGTCATAAAGGCACATATCGCGTAACGCTCGCAATATATTAAGGAAATCGGCGCTTGTGCAGAAGGGAAGAAACAGTCGTTTTTGTTGTTCATCTTTCAGTATTGGAAGAGTAGGGGAACTAAGCAAAATTAGTCCACTCAATTCGCTCTGCCATACAACGTGCTGTCCGCTGGGGAAAAAAGACGTACAATTTGGCAATTAAAATCACAAAACCCTGAAAACGGTATCCATGAATTGTCAGAAGGTCATGAAGTGTACTGCATACTTGGATATCGAAATGATAGGTATTTCAGGCTACCAAAATACCAGGGCAATCACAAAAGTACAGTATCGTATAATTTTCTATAACAGCTACATCATTTTAAAGTTTGAAAACTGTTTTATTTTTCTCTACGTAAGCGCCATTTCGTTTAACAAAGCCCATGTCATATCAGCACGTCATGTCCTTCAGGAAGCGTTGAACCTTATTTTTCACCTTGTCGTCGGATCACAACAAATGATCAAACTTAGAGGACAGGTGTTAGTCGCTCGGTACCAAGTTAGGACTATGTGGTGGGTGGGTGATGATCTTCTGTAGGAGATCGATGGTTTGACGGGCGAATGCTTACGCCCTCGCTCTACACTGCTTTCTCCGTTTCTTATTTGCCTTTCTGAATTTTTTCTCTGTTTCACAGTACCTGTCAGTGTCTACTGTTGTTCCGTCAGGCAGAAAGTCAACCAACATTACCCGTTTCCTGTCCCACAGCACTGTTGCCATGACTGTATCGGAAAATCGTGCTTTTTTGAGTTTCCGCTGCTTGGGCGAAGAGGGATGCCACCACCTGCGTTACAGCGTTACCTGTCTCAGGTATAAAGGGGAATGCCCGAGTTTCGTTACCGGTGTCAATCGACTCCACGAAGGCGTCTTTTCATCTGCATAGTGGCGAAGAATTAATTCGTTGTCATTTGTAGTCTTATGTCAGCATATGAGATACCCATCTTGCACAAAACTTCCGATATTGCAGCTTTTCCGTGGAAATCCAGTGGATGATGCTTCGGGAACCTCAAGACCCAGGATACAGAGAGCATCCTGTGTGATCTCCCGATCTTTACGCAAAACTCCTCAACCTTCGTTACTCTCTCGTCGTAATCTGACGGCCTACCGCTCGTTTCTTCGTCGGAATTTCGGTACGGCCATGTTGCGGTCAGTGTCTTCAACACGTGCGGCGAAACCACGTCCAGGCGATGTGGAGTGGGAAGCCACCAATCATTACATATGTCGGGCATCGTAGGCTTGGCAGAATGAAAAAACAGGACAGGCAGCGAACTATGGTGCAACTAACATCAGACTTCAGTGCTGGGCAGAGTACAAATGTAACTGAACAGAGGGTGCCCCGAACACTCCTAACGACGGGCCTACACACCCCACGGCTGATGCATGTGCCAATGTTAACACCACGACATCGGCAGCTACGACTGAACTGGACACGTGACCATCGGCACTGGACGTCGGTGCAATGGCAGACCGCTGCATGGTCTGATGAATCCCGATATCTTCTTCATCGTGGCGATGAGAGCGCGTGAGTCCATCGTCTTCCAGGGGGACAGCTTCCTGTCGCCTGTACAGCGTGACGGAGACAAGTTGGCGGCGGCCCCATTGTGCTCTGGGAAACATTCACTTGAGTATCCATGGGTACAGTGGAGCTCGTGCAAGGCACCAAGACGACCAAGCAGTATCGTGCACTGGTTGCAGACCACGTACACCCCTTCATGAGGATCATATTTCCCTTCGGGCAGTGACATTTTTCACCAAGTTAATGTGCCATGTCACAAGGCCAGGAATGTGAGGGAGTGGTTCGACGAACACAGTGGCGAGTTTGCAGTTGATATACTGGCCCTGCCCAACTCGCCAGGCCTGACCCCGATCGAACTTATCTGGGATGTGACTGAACGTGGTGCCAGAAGTCGTCGGCCCCCTCCCCGGAATTTACGGGCATTAGGTGATTTGTGTGGGCAGATGTGGTGCCATTTCCCTTCAGCGGCATATCAAGGACTCATTGCTTCCATGCCGCGACGCGTCGCCTCTGTTATCTGCGCCAAATGTGGACATAATGACTGCAAGGTAGGATTGGTAGGTGGTCATAATGTTCTGGCTGATCAGTGTAAAAAGAAGAATGTTTCAGTTTCTTCTTGATAAAAAGGCTTTATCGTGCACATTATGAGTCAAACAGGGGACTGGTGCACCACCTCTCTATAAGTGGACTATGTTCTACTTATGTCATTAGAGTTCGTAAGAGCAGGAGTGACTGCAGTGAAATCGGCTCGTTCTATCGGTCCGATGGTTATGTCGCTAGTCGAAGATGTAACAAGTTACAGTTGAAACTGTATAATATTCTCTGTTGACTGACTTCATATATGTATGTGTGTGTGTACTTTCACTAAATGGTACACTATAACTACTTGAGAGTGCCGTAATTAGTAGTGCAGCTTACTGGAGATCTCTTCTCGACTTGGTGATGTTTCTCCTATATCTCAAGAAATGAGTATACTAAAATCTTCTTTTAAATTGTCTCTATACATCAGCCGGAATATGCCTTTATGCGGTAGTAGGTACTTCAATGAGAACTTCTTTGACGCGTTGACAAAAAGCACACGGAGAAAATAGTAAAATAATATTGACGGAATCGAACGGTGACTGATGTTTAGCGCTATCGAACAAATATTCATCGATTCCTATGATTCTTAGGTCGTAGTATTGCTTAGAAACGGGAAATCGTATATTGTTGAATTAATGAAAATAGTTACCTCTCTCTACAAATTCAGTCGATTCCAAAGATACTTCCACCGTAACAATAACTTTCTGCTAACCGATTTTTCGTCATAAATGACTTCATCAGTGACTAACATTCAATAAAGACTCTAGCTTCTACAACACGACTACCCTTGGCAATACTTCAACTAAACTAAAGCTACATTTGATATGAACGGTTATCATTCCTAGTCTGTGCAATAGCGCAGCGAACAAGAACGTGCTCACTCGCCATGGATTATCAGTGATTGTGGATTTTATGGAAAATGTTAACAATTCTCATGTATTTGTTGATATAGAGACCTTGCACGAAAAAATACATTAAAAGGTTATTCAACCTGTTTGACTTATTCAAGAGTTGAGTCACACTTAAATACGAGATGTTTCAGAAGGTATTACTTAGGCAGGCTGTACAAGGTAAAACCTTTTAGAACATAATTAGAGTTAAAGGGCAAAACCGGTACCACAGTGAAGAGCCAAAGAAACTGGTACACCTGCCTAATATCGTGTAGGACCCCCGCGAGAACGCAGAAGTGCCGCAACACGACGTGGCATGGACTCGACTAACGTCTGAAGCAGTGCTGGAGGGAAATGACACCATGAGTCCTGCACGGCTGTCCATAAATCCGTAAGAGTACGAGGGGGTGGAGATCTCTTCCGAACAGCACGTTGCAAGGCATCCAGATATGCTCAATAATGTCCATGTCTGGGGAGTTTGATGGCCAGAAGAGTGTTCCTGGTGCCACTCTGTAGCAATTCTGGATGTTTGGGGTGTCACATTATCCCGCTGGAGCTGCCCAACTCCGTCAGAATGCGTAATGGACGTTAATGGTCGCAGGCGATCAGACAGTATGCTTACGTACGTGTCACATGTCAGAGTCGTATCTAGACATATCAGGGGTCCCATATGACTCCAAATGCATACTCCTCACTCCATTACAGAGCCCCAGCAGCCCTACCGACATGCAGGGTTCATGGATTCATGAGGTTGTCTGCGTACCCGTACACGTCTATCCGCTCGATACAAATGGGAACGTGACTCGTCCGACCAGGCAACATGTTTCCAGTCATCAACAGTTCAATATCGGTGTTGTCGGGCCCAGGAGAGGCAGAAAGCTTTGTGTAGTGCAATCATCAAGGGTACACGAGTCCGCCTTGCGCTCCGAAAGCCCTTATCGATGTGGTTTCGTTGAAACGTTCGCACTCTGTCACTTGTCGATGGCCCAGCATTGAAATCAACAGCAATTTGCGGAAAGGTTACATTTCTGTCAGGTTGAACGATTCTCTTCTGTCGTTGTTGGTCCCGCTATTGCAGAATCTTTTTCCGGCCGCAGTGACGTCGGAGGTTTGATGTTTCATTGGCTTCCTGATATTCACGGTACACTCGTGAAATGGTCGTACGGGAAAGTCCCCACTTCATCGCTACCTCGGAGATGCTGTGTCCCATCGCCCGCGCTCCGCCTATAACACCACGTTCAAACTCACTTAAATCTTCATAACCTGCCATTGTAGCAGCAGTAACCGATCTAACAACTCCGCCAGACAATTTTTGTCTTGTACAGGCATCGCCGACCACAGGGCCGTATTGCGTCTGTTTACAAATCAGTGTATTTGAATACGCATACCTATACCAGCTTTTTGGCGCTTCAGTATATATTTGAAAAAGCAAGATGTAACTGTAGGCAACAGACAACAAGGGCAAGTCAAGCTGGCCAGTAGATGAAACTATGTAGCTCTATGACCACAATTTTTGGCGTCAATGTGGATTCACAGATTTTAATAAGTAGCAGTCCAAATCGCCATAAATTATTTATTTTTAATTCTGGTACGCGATTTCGTTCTGTCAGGCCATTTTCATACCAGAGGCTCCAGAAGATTTGGTGAGCAGGTTCACGGAGCCGTCCGCCGTATGGTACAGACTGGTACCAGTTGTGGACTGCTCAAATTAACTGCAGCTCGTGAAAGGTACCAGTCGGTATCATACAGCGGGCGGCTCTGTAAACCTGCTCCCCAAATCATAATATGTATCCTCGGGCCTGAAAATGGTCTTGTAGACCGAAACCGGTCACCAGAATTAGAAATAAATAGTTTTTGGATGTATACCATGAACGGTAGTTGCAGCCACCTAACTGTGTCGAAATTAACTAATTAACTTAGCTCGGGCATTCATTATATCAGGTTGCCCTAGTTTTTCTTGAAGCAGTGTCTGCGACGGAGATTTTTCAGCGCGCTGTGTTCATGGTCTACCATTCCCCCTACCTCATACACTTCGTTAACGGTTGTTGCGCTGCAGTTGTTTATGATAATGTTATTCACGAGAGGCCCCAGCAAGACTACATGAAGTACATTGTATTTCGATAAAATATCCCTAAAAGTTTTCATGACGTGTCTGTACTGTGACCAGCGGTCTTCTAGCTCTCCTTTAAACACTGTGAACCCTAGTTCTGTTATGGGTATCCAACAAGAGATAATTGGACGCAAGACACTAAGATCCACCGTGACGGTCAATGCAAATGAAGTGTGCACTAGAATTCTGTATGTATGCAAGAATCATAGTTCCCCTGAAATGGCGATCGCTGTTCACGGGGAAATTCCATTGTAATATTTCCGTCTCACGTCCACATGCGATGTGACTCACAATTGTTGGCTCGGGTAATACAGCACTCGGTATCGCGGCCACAGCAATGACGACGTGACTTGGCTGGGGCTCAGGTGTGCACAAGGCGACACCAGTGCAGTGGCTTGGCATACCATCTTTTGCCGCCTACGTCCTTGGAACAGGCCGCAGCGTTCTGAGGAATTATGCGCGTCAGGCGGAGGCCAAAAGTAGCTACAACCTTCATTCTAGTAAACAACTCTGCGATGGTTTATACGTCTCTTTTTCAAGTCCACATTGAAATGCATGTAGTGTAGGGTGCCAGAGAAACATCGGTAAAAACTTTGGGACGATGTTCCTGGGGCAAATATGAGACCCTAAGCGTGGTGCTTCTACACTACTGGCCATTAAAAGTGCTACACCACGAAGATGACGTGCTACAGACGCGAAATTTAACCGACAGGAAGAAGATGCTGTGATATGCAAATGATTAGCTTTTCAGAGCATTCACACAAGGTTGGCGCCGGTGGCGACACCTACAACGTGCTGACATGAGGAAAGTTTTCAACCGATTTCTCGTACACAAACGGCAGTTGACCGCCGTTGCCTGGTGAAACGTTGTTGTGATACCGCGTGTAAGGAGGAGAAATGCGTATCGTCACGTTTCCAACTTTGATAAAGGTCGGATTGTAGCCTATCGCGATTGCGGTTTATCGTATCGCGACATTGCTGCTCGCGTTGGTCGAGGTCCAATGACTGTTAGCAGAGTATGGAATCGGTGGGTTCAGGAGGGTAATACGGAACGCCGCGCTGGATCCCAACAGCCTCGTATCACTAGCAGTCGAGATGACAGGCATCTTATCCGCATGGCTGTAACTGATCGTGCAGCCACGTCTTGATCCCTGAGTCAACAGATTGGGACGTTTGCAAGACAACAACCATCTGCACGAACAGTTCGACGACGTTTGCAGCAGCATGGACTATCAGCTCGGAGACCATGGCTGCGGTTACCCTTGACGCTGCATCACAGACAGGAGCGCCTGCGATGGTGTACTCAACGACCAACCTGGGTGTACGAATGGCAAAAGGTCATTTTTTCGGATGAATCCAGGTTCTGTTTACAGCATCATGATGGTCGCATCCGTGGGTGGCGACATCGCGGTGAACGCACATTGGAAGCGTGTATTCGTCATCGCCATACTGGCGTATCACCCGGCGTGATGGCGTGGGGTGTCATTGGTTACACGTCTCGGTCACCTCTTGTTCGCCTTGACGGCACTTTGAACAGTGGACGTTACATTTCATATGTGTTATGACCCGTGGCTCTACCCTTCATTCGATCCCTGCGAAACCCTATATTTCAGCAGGATAATGCACGCTCGCATGTTGCAGGTCCTGTACGGGCCTTTCTGGATATAGAAAATGTTCGACTGCTGCCCTGGCCAGCCCATTCTCCAGATCTCTAACCAATTGAAAACGTCTGGTCAATGGTGGCCGAGCAATTGGCTCGTCACAATACGCCAATCACTAATCTTGATGAACTGTGGTATCGTGTTGAAGCTGCGTGGGCAACTGTAGCTGTACACGCCATCCAAGCTCTGTTTGACTCAATGCCCAGGTGTATCAAGGCCGTTATTACGGCGAGAGTTGGTTGTTCTGGGTACTGATTTCTCAGGATCTATGCACCCAAATAAATACCTGTTTATCATCTGCATTTCTTCTTGGTGTAGCAATTTTAATGGCTAATAGTGTATCATGGCATCTAGATGAGATGTAACAGGTATTACTTTGAAAACATGTTCATACCCCAACACGCACTGAGACAGAGGTAAAGGAATAACAAGTTAAATTATCTATTCCACTTTTCCACAGTAACATAACAAAAAAATGTTACAATGTCTGCCTCTTTTTGTTTGAATCTTAAATATTTTGTATTTTCAATGAAAATATGGATTATTATTTATGATTATGCACATTGCAAAGCAATTGTATACCATGTCAAAAGTTTTTAAAGAATTGTCACCTCATGAGTACATGGCACAGAGTCTTACAAACTTTCCTTAGAATACCACTAGAAACGAGAGTATATTAAGAGCCTTGCAACTTGATATTCATTGCTCCATAATTCTCAAGTAGTTAGCTTAATGGGATCAGCAATAACATTTTTGTCAGTGCGGATTCTGAGCCAGCTAGAAGTGAGTGAGATTAACTTGTGTGCTGGAACTAATAGATTACGATACTGGCTACAGCTCACAATGCCATGTAGCTCAGCAGTATCTCTTGGTAACAATTTCATCTTCCATTAGCGTTGTAAAAGGAGTTGAGCAGTGAACTTTTAGCAATATTTCTGTCAAATGTTCTTTATGTGGCATACTTCAATTATCTTTATGTGCATACTATGACGATTCTATGCCCATTTCAGTAGTTGCGAGTGTCTTATTAACGACAATTAAATCGCTGAAACGTTAGTGATCTAATCAAGAACTAACAGTTTTAGACGGAGGTAACGGGTATAAGTGGAGATACTTTTATACATGGTATCCATCGTGGATACGGAACAGTGGCCCGTTAAATATTTTACAAAGAAAAATTGCCAAACAGCCGTACGTTTTCAGAAGCATATTTTATTTAGACGACCAGCTTTGGTATCCCATTAATGCCATCTTTAGCCCCCTGTATGTTAAAACGAGGAGAACGTGTAGTATATATCACTTGACTTGACAGAAAATGAAGCGTAAAATAAAAGTCGTTACAATCTGTGAAATGCAATACAGCTTTAAGAATAGTACCTGTGCACATACAGCACAACAAAGCGGAACAAGCACACATACAGGTTAGACTCTAAATTAACTATCTTGACGTCACAGAGTCACAACAGAATATACCAAACGTTACAGAAACCCAAAACAAACAATATACAAAATCAGAAGCACAAACGAATGCAGTTCGTTTGTTTTTTCATTTTCTATTGTTTTCTATGTTTTGATCTGTTCACTTTTTATTTTTGTATGAAAAAATCTATGTAATTCTTAGAGATCAGAAAATTAGATCATTATTTGGTCGAAATCAAAATCAAATTCACCATATTAAGGAAAGAAAGACAGAGCAATTGGAGATAAAAGAAAGTATGAACCACATAAATTAATAAAAAATGACAAATACCAGAAAACACACAAAATACAATAGTAACGGTTAATCTTGAGGAACTAATACCAATTTCAAAACAACAAGCTGAAGGACCAGCCCCAGTAAATAGACGTAAAAAAAACATGATGGATTACGGAATGTGAAGACATTCGTGATGAAAGATATCGAGCATGGACAGAATTTCAAACTCACAAAACAGAAGAAAATGCAACTAACCTCAAAAACATCAGAAAACATCCTCTCAAATTATCTGAAAAACAAACGGCAGTATCAAAAGGACTACTAAGTTCTATTGAAGAAAACTACTACAAAACCGATCCCAGAGAATATTTCAACGTCTTTGATAAACAACTACGCAACGACAACCCTCCCACACTATTACTGTCGTCTCGGACGAGACGTGAACCTGACACTTCACCTGAAGATGTCGAGTTAGAAACTTGCTGAAACACTGCTGCAGAACAACGCATTGACTCAGCTGTCAACCCAAGAAGATTTTATCATCGATATTAGCCGAGAAAGCCTAAATTCTCATATCTTTATGTATTATTTTACAAAAGATTTGGGCAACAGAAAAATTCCCAGAAGAATGGGCCACAGTTGTAATTACCCCACTTCATAAGAAAGGAGACAAAAGTGAACCAGACTACTATAGAGGAATCTCAGGATGAAAGCACAATTGGATAAGGAACTGGGGAATACCGATGAGGCTTCAGACCTTGGAAAAGCTGTGCTGAACAAGTAATTACACTGATATTAATCATGGCTTGTTACCACAAGCCTCTCTCAATTACTTTTATATCTTTTAAAGAAGCCTATGATTCTATCCACACACCCTCACTGTTAAAAAATTTGAGACATTTCGGACTCCACCCAAAATTAATTAAACCTATAAAACTCAACAAATAAAAATTCGAAAATTACGTTCAGAGGGAAAATTTCTGAACCATTCTAGGTAAAAATTGGTTTAACGCAGGGAACGACGTTTCACCATTTCTTTTTAATTGTGCCCTTGAATACATAATGAGGGAATGATACAAGGACTGTCCAGAGAACCTTAAGGCTGGAACACAAAATATGACATCTAGCTGAACTGCCAAGGATTTCCTGATGGCGTCGCTCTTCTCGCCAAACATTCAAGAAACCAAACAACAAATACAATCATAACAGGAAACAGCCAGGAGTATTGGCCTTAAAGTATCTTCTGAAAAAAAAACAGAACTAATGCTAACAGAACCGCCACTGGAAACAAAATTAGAATTGGAGAACACGACATAAAATTGTTGAAAATTAATAAATACTTGGAAGAAATAATAACACACACCTTGAAAGAGAAACCATCATGACAGAGTAGAATAAACAAATTGATTAAAACACACTGTGTTACCAAGAACACATATAACAAAAAGTGCCTCTCAGTAGCCACGAAAATGAAACACTACAAAACAGTCACACAGCCACAAATAACATATGCTAACGAAACTATATTTCAAACAACCAATACTGTAGCAACAGGCAGATTACTCAAAATAGAAAGAAAGATATTCAGAACATGTGTAAATAAATAACACCAAAAATACAGAGTTTGGAGAAAAGCTTCAAATGAAACGTTTTATAAGGAAATCGGACCAGTGACAAGTACAATGGAAAAGAAATGGATCTCTATCCTAGGACATTTGACGAGGACAACAGAAATCAGAATTAGGAGGCGAGTAATTGAGAAGTTATGGAATAATAAGAGCGGGATTAGCTGGATCACAGGGATCAAGGAGGACATAATTAAATTACAGATAATGTTTGGGTCCATACAGTAATAATAATAATAACAATAATAATAATAACAGAAGAAAAAACATAGCTCTTAGGAAAATCTGTCCTAATACCATGATGTTTTACTCTGAATGAACTATGATATTCCTCATCTATACGAATTATGTAGTTTTTTTTTACATAAATACATCAAAATAATGAAAAAAACATAGAAAATGTATTGAAAACTAGACAAGCTTCATTCGTTTGTGCTTCTGATTTTGTGTATTTTTTTCTGCAATATTTGGCATATTTTGTTATAGCTCTTTGATGTCAAAATAGTTTCGAAGCAGTGTGTATACATATTCTGCTTTGCTGTGCTGGATGTGCATAGGTACTTAATGCTGCATTGCATTTTGTTGGTTTTAAGAACTTTTATTGTTATGCTTCATTCCTTAATGTCAGCTGTGATGTACCTTGATGTACACTTCGTATATTCGTTTTTAACGTACAGAGATCTGATAATGGCATTAACGAGAAGCCAAAACTGGTCGTCTGAATAAAACATTCTTATGAAAACGTATGGCTGTTTAGAGACTTATCTTTGGTATATATTAGTGTTCTGTTTGTTTCTCGTCTGTGTCGAACAGTCTTCCCACAAACAAATTAGAAAGTTTATGACCTGATGTCTCTTATACGCCCGTTAACTGTACCACTTAGTGGAATACGCCTGTCAGTATAGACTTCCCAATTTGACTCTATGCATCCACAATTCAACATCTGACCTGCTGCCCAGAGGAAAATTAGCGTTAATGGCATGTTCTTGCCATATATGCTTGGGGGTACTAATCAATATAAAACTAAGAACTTGTAATAGCTATAATCATTAATCTGCAAAAGACGTAAATACTGATGTAATGTTGCTCAATACAGCGTCCTCAGACACCAATAGAAATACCTGCACTTACAACTTGTTATACCCTGTGTAATACACAAAAGACTTGAAAGTAAACAATAATAGTAGTTTAGCTTGCTAATTAAACGTTTGTTTAAAAAGAATAAGTTTTTCAGTCTTATCTAAAAAGGAAACTAAATTGATGAAGTTCTTAAAAGTAATTATAGTAATGTAAAGTAGAACACCTAACAATTAATTACCACAAGATGGAAAGTAGATCCACTATTGTAATTTAGAATGAATAGAACAAATACGCCCAGTGCCATTTCTAAAATAATCCAGTCTGCCTTTGTTAGTTTTGAGTGCGTGATGGTAGTGCTCATATTTTATTATTGAAGCTCATGAAAAAATGGGATAGACTTTGGAAAGCGAACATAGAAACATTCATGTAAGTAAAGTGTCAGGTAAATCTGTACTAGAGATTAAGAAGTTAATTCCGCTCGTCAGAGAAACAGTAATTTCATGCCATGTATAATAAAAACTGATCCATCATAACCGTAATGATAAGGGTTTAACTGATAGTAAGTTTCAAAGTTTTATTCGTTTTAAATTAAGTTGTAGTAATTAATAATAGGTAAGAAATTACAGTGGAACCTCGCATAGCGAGCATAATTCGTTCCAGAATCTTACTCATAGTGCGAAACACTCGTTAAACGAAACAATTTATCCCATATAAATTAATACAAAATACAATGACGCGTTCCATACAGAAAAAATAGTAAACGTTTTATTTTATTCGTGCCATTTATTCAAGGAAAGTTATACAGATAACATTATGTACTTTATTATTCACGATACATAACTAATTCTTTTTTTACTAGGAAGCTATTTATAGTCATTTGTTTCTGCCGACGCTTCAACACTTGGCAAAAATGCGACATAGCGTTATCGTCAAATCAATTTGTAGCTCCCGTAGTCCCTGCTTTATTGGGGTGAAGATTTTCAGTGTACGATGCAAACGATTGCCACGCTTTCAGCATTTCTCTTATTGCGCCAGAAGAATGCTGCTTTGCTGTTACCACCGCCACCTCCTCCTCATCCTCTTCTGTAGAACTCCTCTCCACAACTTTCTGCTGTGAAACACAATGCAAATCCATAAGCTTTTTCAATGGTCATTTATTGGCTGTGATCTTCCACAAGCTCATCAATATCAGTGTCATCCACTTCTAGTCCCATGCTCTTGGCCAAAGTTACAATCTCGGTGACTATAGGCTCCATAGGTACTGACTCAGATGCCTCGGAGTCACGTGCGACAATTCTGGCTAAAGCTTCTACCAAGCGGAAGTGAGTTCGATCATTTTGATGCAGGCAATGATGTTGAAGTGATATTTCCAAAACTCTCTGACAGTGAGATTGGTAGATTCAGTCAAAGCAATGCTCGAAGAGTGCTTTAGTGTAGAGCTTCTTAAAGTTGTTATTAATCTGCTGGTTCATAGGCTGGAGTAATTCACTGGTGTTGGGAGGCGGAAGTTGGGTCTTGATGAATTGAAGTTCTTTAAGGAGGTGATCTTGTAGACCTGGAGAACGGGAAGGAGCGCTGTCCATAACAAGCAAGACATTGAAGTGGCAGATGCATCTCGAGCAAACATTTTTTCACTGAAGGACCAAACACTCATTGATCCAGTCACTAAAAAGATCACGTGTAACTCAAGTCTTATTGTTGGACGTTCACATCCCATTTAACCTGCTCTTCTGGATTTTACACTTCTTGAAGGCTCGTGGAGTCTCTGAATGGTATACAAGCAGCTGTTTAATTTTCAAATCGCCACTTGCACTGGCACAGAATGGTAGTACGAGACGGTTTCTCATTGGCTTGTGACTAGGCAATCCGTTCTCCTCTGCTGTTATAAATGTACGCTTCGGCATCTTTATACAGAATAGACCCGTCTCGTCACAGTTAAAAACCTGTTGCGGCAGATAACCCGAACTTAACGAGCATCTTAAGGTTGCTGACGTAGTTCTCTGCTGCCTTTGTACCGGAGCTGGCTGCTTCGCCGTGTCTCACAACGTTGTGGATGCTGGTTCGTCTCTTAAACTTCTCGAACCATCCACGGCTTCCCTTAGACACCGCTTTGGTTGCAGAAGATCCTGGGGTTTTCTTAACGAGATCTTAACGAGATTCTCACAAACAATATTCTCGTTAACAGCGTCGGCTTGCAATTCTTTTCATTTTCATTCAAAGGAGCAACCTTTCGACATAGTCCAGAAGATGAACCTGTTGTTTAGATACTCTTGTCACTCCCTTGAAGCATCTATCTCCTTAATTTTGTTCTTGTTCTTGAGGATAGTGAAAATAGTTTATGTAGACCGATTGTATGTGCATGCTAAATTAGCAACTCTCAGACCATGTTCGCATTTTCCAATGATTTTCCGTTTCATTCCTAGGGTCATTGTCTTTCTCTTATGGTCGTCGTCTTGTGGCTTTATCTTCGGGGCATTTCTACGAAGGTTATTAAAATTAGCACAAAAGAAAGAAACACTGTGCGAACAGAAGTTTATAAAAATGTGTGATCGCAAGCTACACTAATATGGTAGCAGAAAGAGCGCTAAACCCAGACTGCAGTACGTAATAAAGACATTGTTTATAACCCGTATCCGATAGTGAAAGGTGTTCACATTGTTGAAGATTTCCTCCCGCCACGCGCGGCTGGTGCCTTTACACTATATCAGGGGTCTCCAAACTTTTTCGTCCGCGGGCCACATTGACTCCTCCACGAAGCCATAAGGGCCAAGATCCACCTAGTCCTAGTGGGATTAAAGCACCCCAGCACTCCATGATCACCGTAATGTAAGGCTAAAGGAAATATGAAATCGCAAAAAAATCTAAGGTTGTGGGAATAGCTAGCACTGAAACGAACTATGATTTTTATTTGATTACATAATTTTGATTGGTGGACGTACCTGACCAAAATTCTGGCGTATTTTATTCTGGCGAATTTCACCGACAAAAAAGTATGTCACTGCACATTCTTCACTAAAGTGTCCTGCAAAGTTAACGAAATCTCAAAATCATTGCTAGCAACACTATTACTGCAAGACGTAACAGAGGTAGAGTATGTCAACGCGTTGTTATTTCAAGTGGCGCAACAATAAGTTCAGTTATGTAGTCTTGTAGCGAGTAGCAGAGCCAATGTCGCGGTGTATTGGTCGCGATAGGCCTCGAAACTCAATTGTTGGCAGTATAGGTACCACCTCAAATATTTGGCGGGCCGGATACCGGCGATGTCCGGCCAGCTAACGCGGGCCGGTTTGCCGGGCCTCGCGGACCGGTTTCGGCCCGGGGGCCGTAGTTTGGAGACCCCTGCACTATATGAAACATTAATCGCTAAGCGATCGTTTTTCTATAATTTGTTTTGCTCGTTATACGAATTGTGCATTGTGGCAGGTGCTCGTTAAGCGAGTTTCCACTGTACTGTAGTTTGTGTTTAGCAGCGCTTATGTTCGAACACGAGCCTCGTGCAAGTGAAGAGTAATCTGTATTCCTTAAGGAAGTAGTTTGCAACGGCGTAAGTCCTTGTGAACTGTAGAACGTTTGTGTCATTGTTAATCCAAATGTATACGACAGAAAAGCAATACAGATATTTTATTAAATACGCTTCCCTCGATCCTTATGTTCTGTGATGCCACAAAACGAGCGTCATCATCACACTCATTAGGCAGCACACACGGTCTGATCTGTTAAAGGTAGACACGGTATTGTTTCATTTTTGCCACTACTTAGTGGATAATTTTATCGGGAATGTAATGGACGGATTTGCGCTTTGTCTTTTTCTCGGTGATCTCTGGATCTTCTTTGTTGGCAGGAGGCGGTGAATGAATCTCATTAGGATGGGCAGCGGTCCCCTGGCAGGTGGGTAGTTTTCGCAGAAGTAATGCTGCGGCCTGCTTTACGCTTTTGTTCGCAGAGCCAGTGCAATCTCCTAGCCTTGGGCGGAAGACGATGTACCACCACTGCCATCCTCAGAGAATAATGAAGCACGATATTTTTTCCTGTTTTGTTTGGACGTCAAAGGACGGGAAACTGAGATAAGTGTAGAAAGATCCACTACTTTCGTTCCAAGATTTGGAGTCCAATAGAACTGAGTCGCCCTACCACCATACTTCGCGCGAAGACGCCGACCAATCGACGGGACGCTGCTCCATCCCAGAACCAACCACTTATTTGATAAGGCACATTTTGCATACCAAGAGCGGAAAGTTTTGGAGCGTACCTCTATTTTTCCAAGAAATAGGCGACATTCTCGTCTATCACATTGGCAACATCATTGAGCCGTCTCTTCCGTATAGGTTCCTTTTCGAAAGTAAAAAGTTGTGGAGAGAGATATTCATTTTCGTGGCATTCGATAGCCGCCTACCATGAGGATCACTCGACTCCCCCCCCCCCCCCCCCCCCCTCCTACCCCCATCCCCGAAAGCTGCTATCTGGTGCTGATGGGCGATTTGAATCAATTATTCAAAATGACAGTCACAATCCCATTATTTATTTTGCCGTGCACAGGCACGGTGACGACTCCAGCGAGCGACCAAATGGTGTAAATTGCCCTGAAGGTGACCCCATCGCGGGTTGAAACCGGTTGGCGGCAAAATAAATAATGTGATTGTGACTGCCATTTTGAATAATTGATTATAAGTGAATTAATCGCTGTTTATCTCCACACAACTATGTTGTCTAAAAATTTAGAACAATTTGAAGATTCTGGGGAAATGTAACGGTCGCAGCTGCGGCAGCACGATCCATATTCTGAGCTGCTGGTTACTTGCTTACTTTGCCACAAAAATTGTTGCTTAACTTGGTTATAATTTGTGGCATTCTGTTGCATCGTTAACTTCGGTTTTGCGACCTGTGCAGATCGGAACTTGTTGCACTTTCTCTATACAGATTTGCACTTTTTTTTCTATCTCCCCAACATAGTGTTAGCGTCATTTTGGAATTAAATTTGAGTTTTAGAGTGCTTTGATTCCTGTTGGTGTTTATTGTGATTTTTGTCGACCATTAAAGTATAAGTTTAAGTCTGAGTCTTGATTTAGATTCCAAGATACTTTACATTCTTCCACAACGTCTCATAGTTATGCGACCCACTGAAATATAATCTGGTCCACATCTAAGCTTGTTGTTCTCATTGTGACAACTTTATCATTATGCACAGTGGCGAGACTCAACGAACAGTTTTATTAAGAATTCAGAGAAATGAACGGGCATTGTACTCGCTCGCCTTGTGTGATCAAATATTAGTTCTATAATGAGCAAAGCACTACGCTCTTCAACTCTCATCAAGAAGTGGGAACCCATTTACAACTTGTGAATACGTGATCGAACTAGGTTACCCATTTTGTAGTAAGGACGTCACGTCGTGTCCGCTGTATTAAACTACCTCTGCTGTTCACTAGGACTCTCCTAATTACTGCAGCTGCAACCAACTAATGATGTAATAACAATTAATGCTCAACAAGAAACGAAATTCTACCTTATCGCTCGGATTTCATTGACACTGCAGCGAACTACTATAAACTGCTGCTCGAAGTTTCTGTCCCATTGTGTGGAACCATCAGGTTCACAAGCTGTTCCTCTGTGGAATGATTTCAGATTTTCTACACGACTGTCATTTGTATGAGTATGTGCTGTTTCAGCTTTCTTGCTTGGACTGAAATGAGTAACCGAAGTAGGGGTCGTCCGCAGGGAAGCAGCTTCGGAAGGTAGAACTCATTATGTTTTTCTTCCTGTGTTTTCTTCATTTCGGTGCCAATATGATAGTCAGGCGCTTGGACAATTGATTTTCCCCCTGTTACTGACTTGGTGTAAAAGAAAAACATCTTAGAATTTTAAGTCAAATGCGCAGATTGCTTTCGAATTCATTGAAGGCGTCTTGAATTTCTCTCCTTAAGCTCACTTTTGCTTACTTCAATTTTGATTTGTCAACAATGTTTTGACGTCACTTCCTGTGAAGAATCTCTCGTTGCTATGAAGAAGTACAATTACCTACGAGGTCCCCGTCTCTAGTGGCCGGGGATAACAGTTTCAGTAACTGGACGAAGTGGAAGAGTATGCCTGCCTGACAACCTTATATTCTACATATCACAAAATATTAGGCTGTGATAGCAATCGAGCTACTCGGGCCCAAATTATCTGTGTCATTTGTTTTCGCCACTGTGTGCATAATCTCCACTCACAGAAAAAGTAGCCCTAACGAGGGCCTTTCAAGCGACGTAATTAATTGAATACGTTGCGTGGGATTATCACTCCAGGGGCTCTCTCACCACCCTAGAGCTCTTGCAGGTGGTCCTGACGGCGTCGCAGTTTCTTTGTTCGGTCAACGGAAAGCTCGCTCGGTGATATCATAATGGCATGAATCACTCAGTTTTTATTTTGCTCCACACGACCTTCCTACAAGTCTTAAAAGTCACGTACATGAGAAGTAGTTGGTGGAACAACAGGTTCTTCAGGAACGTGAACCATCAAAAATTTCACAGCCTCGAGACCCTCATCAGGGAATCACTCTGCACCTGCCGTCCGCAATTTTCGGCAAGACTGGTTGTCCTGACAGCTATCCCTTTCTCGATCGGCTATTACTAAAGGTCAAGAAAATCACCTGTCGAGAGATTGACGTTTATTTTTTCCGCTACCAGTATACCTCATTATAAACCGATCTTAATTTTACTCTACCGTCCATAACGAATTTCGAATTCTACTTTATGGTATGCAGTAGAAAAATACACGAATGTGCACCTTATATTCCTTCGAGTACCTCTATCGAGACAGCTTAAGCAATTTACTTTTAATTGAATAAGTTCAGGTTTCTTATCGCTTAACATGCAGGAATGGCCAGAATGTAAAACTAATTTCACGGTAAACCTCCAGTTACCACCATAATCTTCACTTTAACTGAGTGGTGTTCAATGTTCCGTTTCACAGGGTAGTGTAACGAAGTTAGACTCCACTTCGTCTATGAGTCCTGAATTCAAACGCAGGAAAAAGATGTTTGAGAAACTTTAACACTGAGTGGATAAAATACGAGAGATTAATTCATTTCACACTTTAAAATGCTTAAACTTTTCTCAGCACAATACATTTACCGGCACCATACAGAAAAATTTTTTTGCGGATTTGAACAGCCTCATGCTCAAGTGAGCCACACTTTCGTCTTGTTTCGGATTCCCAACACGAAGTACTTAACTAAAATCGTTCTGTTCGTTCTATAAGGCTGTTACTTCTTGTGCATTCATTATGTTTCACCAG
This sequence comes from Schistocerca piceifrons, assembly GCF_021461385.2. Taxonomy (NCBI): domain Eukaryota; kingdom Metazoa; phylum Arthropoda; class Insecta; order Orthoptera; family Acrididae; genus Schistocerca; species Schistocerca piceifrons. The sequence goes on along the minus strand of NC_060140.1, from coordinate 770,023,512 downwards.
AATAAAGAAACAAAATTTCTCTATGCACACTTTCAGCTTCAAACGTTTGGTAACAAGTGTCTCTCCACGCTATGAATTCTGTTCTTGCTTTTTACAGGCATTCAGTTTAGTGGACAGTATTTTCTCTGAGAAAATCATTTCTCCACAAGTCGAAGTGCAACATGTTGCGAAATATGAAGGTTTTCAGATACTTAGTTACTAAGTGGTCATTTCTGAACAATCTTTCGTCCCTGTTGCCTTTCTTCGTTATTGTTACAGATTACTGACGCCACACGAAGCAACAGATCTTTTCTGACAAGCAAACAATTTTAAGGTGAGTGGATTAATTTCCCCTTAGGTGCTGCATTTGCTGATTTCAATTTGCTTTCGAGTACGTCAGTACACCAGAAACAAAACAACATACTGAGTATAGGGTACGTTACTTTTATTTCAGTGTAGATCTCACTTTGCATTCTTATGAGGAAACAGTTCGTAGTCAGAATTATCAGATGCTGTGCACTTCTTGTCAGGCAACTTTTACATTGTACTTCATTATCGAATTTCAGTTAAACAGTTTTCGCTGGATACGGAATTACTAACTTTCGACATTTAATTAGATTAGTTTTCATTATTTCTTATTCAGTTTTTCACCAAATTTAAAGTTCTTTTTCACGACACTGCTCTCATGCTCAACACAGGACCAACCAATGATCAGTATTCCTCAGCAGTTGAATATGATGTCGTAAGCTCACGTTACACGAGGAAGAAGTTTTTTGGAACAATAATATTCGGTGTTTTTATTTACAGCAAAGTTTTATAAGAAGCTTCAGTGTTTTTATTACTTTTGGGGAATTTCAAACTCGAGGTACACCGTTAAGTGATAAGTGTACAGCCTTGAATGACATGTCATGTTGGAGTGCCTGTCTTTCGCTGTAGGTCATATATATATTACACTTAAATCCGCCAGTTGTTATGCTCAGTAACAGTCGTTAACTTGAAATGTGTTCTTGGGGCGGAACATGGCGGGGCAGAATGGGATAGTGTCCCGTACTGCCCGTTCATTTTTCGACGCAAGTAGATTTCAAACTATATATTTCTTTTTATCCTAGCTTTTCAAAATTGTGGGAACCTGCATTAGAAAGACTGACAGACAGCAATGGGACATTAAATCAATGGAAGTTGGCAGTTTTAGCCATTTTGTTCTATGAAATGGGAGTTTTAAAAGCATGCAAGTAGTTTAACGTATCCAAATCAAAATTGGAAAGATAAGTTCGTAAAGTTAAGAGTAATCCCAACTACAGAACTAACAAAGCAGATGGAAAATTTAAAAATGCGTTTATTGCAGAACAAGGCGAGCTGGTAGCATAGCCGGCCGGTGTGGCCGAACGGTTCTAGGCGCTTCAGTCTGGAATCGCGCAACCGCTACAGTCGCAGGTTCGAATCCTGCCTCGGGCATGGATGTGTGTGATGTCCTTAGGTTAGTTAGGTTTAAGTAGTTCTAAGTTCTAGGGGACTGATGACCTCAGATGTTATGTCCCATAGTGCTCAGAGCCATTGAACTCTTTCTTGTAGAACACCTGGAGTCAATGGAGGGCAGACTCTTTAGTCCAACGATGAAACGTCTCATTGCCAGACCACTGGCCTATCGGCTAGCAGAAAGAAATAGCTTAACCCCACATATCTTACAAAGAACTTGTCTAGCTTGTCAGGGCTGAGTAGTAGAGTTTATTACTAGGTAACCTACTTTGTGTAGTCTCAAGCCAGAAAATAGATCTGGTGCACGAGCGATGGGATTCAGTGAAGAATATAACACCGTTTTGAAAAAGTACGATTATTTTTAATGCTTAATATCAAATTACTGTCTTTGTTACAGTTTCTTCATTGAATCTGTAACAAAGACAGTGTTTTGATATTAAGCATTAAAAATAATCGTACATTTTTCAAAACGGTGTTATATTATTATTGTTAACGATTTTTTGAAGTTTTCATATTGCTTAGTCTAATTTGTTTATTAAGCAACTTTATGTGTTAGTTTTAAGAAGATTTTCCTAATAATTTCAACGTTCATGTGAACATTCACAAAATATGGCCTCATCCTATTCAGCCTCAAGGCTGGGGCAGCACGGGAAATATGCAGGCATTTCTTTGAAAAATTATAATAAGTGAATGCCATAGAGTGATTTTCAAATAAGACACTTTAGGTTACACTATGGGGTGATTTTTTTATATCTTTAAGAAGTATTTCCTTGTGTTGCTTTATGTGAAGAAATTGTTGAACATCAAGTATCCCTTTGCTTCCCGAGTTCCCATAATAGTCAATGGGTACGAGATCGTGACCGTATGCTGGTTGGGCGAATAGTCTGATAGCGAAATGAACGGAAATGCTTAGTTCAAATGGTTCAAATGGCACTGAGCACTATGCGACTTAAATTCTGAGGTCATCAATCGCCTGGAACTTAGAACTAATTAAACCTAACTAACCTAAGGACATCACACACATCCATACCCGAGGCAGGATTGGAACCTGCGACCGTAGCGGTAGCTCGGTTCCAGACTGTAGCGCCTAGAACCGCACGGCCACTCCGGCCGGCGAACTGCTTAGTCTTTCCGTTGGAACGGGCAATGATGCGAGGACGGGCTTTCTTATGAAGAAGAATGAAGAGTTTCCTGTGCAGTGGTCTCACGACCATAAATCTCAGTTTGGCGAGCTTAAACTCAGTTATATTTGCTGGATCATGTTACATGAAATCAACCAGATGAAAGCCCTTTTCTTTCCAGTAAACGGTAGCTGTAATTTTTCTGCTCTAGTAAGGAACTGCTTGATTTTTCTTTTCCGCTTCTTGAAGTTGAATGTCGCCTCTAAGTTTGTAAGGGGGGGAGGTGGATTTTTTAATAATACTTTGTTTTTTCTTTTCGTACCTCATATGATGGGATCCTCTGCAAGTTACGGTCATCAGGGGAAATAAACTGGGTTGTCTAGGAATGATCTAGGGGAGACCAGGGAAGCTGATGAGCAGAGCAAGTGACTAATCATGTAGATTGTGATTATTTTATTAGATACCATAACATTACAAATTCTACAGTTAATAGCGCTCCTCACGGCGATACTCTAAAAATTCCAACAACTGAGCCGCTCTCGCCAGTTAGTATGCGCTAGATGCTTGCTGTGGTATAATACCTGACGTTTTCAAGATGTCCACCATAAGGTCTTATGGTCTAACAGGAGTAGTATTTGTTTATTCTTCGCTACACTTTACTATCTCAGATAGTATATGTTTCACTGTCACTGTTTATTCATGGCTTAGTCTTGTTCTTCCTACTTCCAATTGGACGGCTTATAAAATAACTAACTGAGGTACGATGACGGTTGCAATCGACGAAGTCGTCATATTGCCTCACTAGCTTTCTACTGTTTTCTGTTAGTGATTATATGAACTTCTTATTTGTAGTGTGCGATTTTCTGACCTTTACGGCCACAAACTGTGACGCGATACTTTGTAAGAGGTCTTGCAGAACATTTTGTAGCTCTGCCTTCTGGCCCTGTTTTGCTGATATATGGGACACGACTTTTCACACATTGTGAGGAATTATAAAAAAAATGTCCATTAGAGGCGAATGGGATAAAAATAACATGGTTGCTGCTATGTTAGACATCAGGAAGGGAAGAATGAGTTGCGGAGTGGACGAGCGGTTCTAGGCGCTACAGTCTGGAACCGCGTGATCGCTACGGTCGCAGGTTCGAATCCTGCCTCGGACATGGATGTGTGTGACGTCCTTTAGGTAAGTTAGGTTTAAGTAGTTCTAAGTTCTGATGACCTCAGAAGTTAAGAGCCATTTGAACCATTTGAAAGAATGAGTTGCTCAGTTGCAGCAAATGTTTATATTCCCGAAGCAACTCTTCGGCGTCGTCTGAAGAAAACTGATGACGAAAGACGAGAATTCCACGCAAATGAATGTATTTATAGGATCATTGGACATAGCTCAGACTTAGTACATAACCATTTTCATTACTTTCTGATTCGTAATATCTATACTTTTTCTTTGCATATTTGTATATTTTTACCTCTTTGGCGATAAAAACATGCATAATGCGTATATAAGGCACTTTTAGTTTTTTTATGCACATAATCTACATTATCTTCAGTATAAAAGCATATTTTAATGATTTTGAACAGATACGTACGTTTTTCGATTTTTATGAAAATTATCTTTTCTTCAGGAGTAAAGATTGAACAAGAAAGGGGGGATAACAGAAATAGAAGTTATAAGATTATCACAATAGAGTGACTTTCGCAGAATTTTACCGGCAGCCCTTTACAGAACGCGTGTCATAAAGAGTTATTTCTCCACAACAACTACCGGCAAGTTTTTGTCTCGTGACAATGGCAATTTAATCTTTGATGTCAGTTACCGCGGATGACGCAACACTGACGCAGCTGCAGAGCGGTCTTGTGGAATTGGAACAAACCTCATTAGCAAATTTCGATTCTTCTCGCCTGTGTGTGTGTGTGTTTGTGTTTGTGTGTGTGTGTGTGTGTGTGTGTGTGTGTGTGTGTGTGGGACCTCATAGGCTTGTGTAATTCTGTTTGCCCATCTTAATCTACGTCTAATACGTTTCCCGCTAATAGTTCAGCAAGTGTACTCCTTGCACAGTGGATGAAAGGAAAGGATTTTATTAGATCATATGGAGACGATGTAGTCTGTGATTGTAAACAGGTAAGCTATTCTTTTTCGGTAAATTTTCTATGGCATTCGTTTTTTATAAATCATTACAAAATTTATTTTAAATAATTTATTAAACAATAATGTCAGTTTATTAAAATCCGTATAACGGAAAGATCTTTTATACTTTCACATAAAATACACTAAACTTTCAAGTCTGACAGTATGTCACGTCTGCGTCACGTATTCCAAGAATGCGAAGTACAGAACAATCTGCATCACACCAAATCCACTCAGTTATCATTGCTCTCATACCTAAGGCACCGAGAAATAATTTTTACATGGATTTGTGTGGTGATTTTATAGGAGCAAACGTACCGCTTGAGAAACTCAGAAACCAAACTAGTAAGGGCATTTTGAAGAAGTGTACTTCAAAAGACGTCCCTGACCCCCCAAAATTGAGGGAAAATTATGTTCTAAAACCTTACCAGGTAGGCCTATGTAAAGTATCTGCGAAATAAATGAAATTTATTTTCACACACGTAAAATTACTTCTGGTTTTGATGACCAGGTATTGAACAAAAGTTACGAGGACCTGGGAACTTTAAACACATGGAAAACGTTAGATGAAACAATTGATACTAAGGGTTCTATGTTGCTTATCTAGCTGTAGAAAAATTAACTGAGGATGGGCCCAGTCAACCCAATTCCACAACTGCTTGTTTCTTCCATGATGAATTGAGTAAATTTTAATTATAATTTGTAATTGAATAATATTTCAGCCTCATTTAGTCTCTATTTTTATAAATAATGTTTAGAGAAAATGCTATTTTTATTTTGGGTATTCTGTGGCCAAATAATCGAAATAAAAGCGGAGTTCTTTTGCTGTTAGGTGATACTGCTCTCTGCATGCTGAAGGGGGGTTGGAATGCTGCAAAATCGTAAAAAAATGACATTTTCAGATTTTAAGTTTATAAAATAATTTGAAATTTTTTGCTTAAAACGGTTCAAAAGTAGTTAAGAAATTCTAATTGGAAGTATTTTTATTTCATTTTTCAAAATTATTTTTGCGCTTAGGAAAGTTACCCAACTTGTGACATGTTTATATTTAAATCTTCGCCTTTCCGAAAACATTACATATAGAAGGCTATGGATATCACTCATCTGTTGTATCTTCGATCTATCCGTTGGTACCATTGTCTTGGTAGCTAGCTGTGTTTATAGTTCAGTTTTTGATCTGTGAGTTTGTGTCTTGAGTATAGAGTTTCGTTTGTCCCTCGTTCAGAGTTTGTCATCTGTCTTCTTTTTACTTTTAGTGCTGAGTGCCATAGTTTCTACGATGCCCAGGAGCGCATCATTATTTAAAAAGCGTAAATTCCACGGGAATCGATTTACAAACAACCTATGTGTCAGCGATTCTGCTTCAGCACTTTTTGTTGATAATGTATGTTCTAAATTTCGTCCAGCTGGGATGTGCGAAGGAGATATACCCGATAGAGCATCAAAAAAGAAGTTATCAAGTTACGTAGGTGATGTTACAAATGAAGCTTTTAAATAACAATGTGTTTTATCCGAGTTTCCTATTTTTAGTGAGTTTATGAAGAATTGTTTGTATTGTTTGTGTTGTAATCTTCGCGGAGGTCCATTCGACATGAACCTAACAAAATCTGTAAGACATTCCTGACAAAAGGCTGCAGTTTGTGCCAGTTGTGAAAATGAGACCTGTTTTTGGAGCTTTAAAAATGCAGTAACAGTTTGTTTGAGAGTAAAACCAGGCTACTGTATGCAATGAGTGCAGTTGTTAAATGTGCTAAACAGAAAGTAAATTAATAAATTAGGAATATTTTAAAATGTTTTTCACTTGTTAATGCATGTATTGTAATTTGATAGTGCATGAATATTCGCATTTTATGGGTTTTTATAGTGCAGCTGTGTGCAAGTTCGTTTTTGCAGAAGCTATTTTTTCCTGTTCTTTTTCTCTCTTCCCTTCGGTTTTCTGTCCCCTCCTTATATTACTGTTCTGTTCAAGAACATTCTTCACAGGCAGTGAAGCAAAGATATCCTATATTTGGGCTCTCTGCTTTCTTGTTTCAACTGACAACAAATTTGGAAGAGGGAATATCACAACTGGGCTCCTGCCTTCACACTTGCGGCACGAAGTTGTAACGCTCCCGTAGAGGCTGCTGGCTGGGTTTCCTTCCTCCGTTGTGTTATTGCCCCCGATCATGTGAACCGCAGTTTCATCTCTTTCTGTTAGAAGAGAAGGAAACTATCCTACGCCGAAGGAACATTATGTGTGTATGGGTGTATTCCCATTTCTTCAAATGCTTTTGGTGCCTTCTCTACTGCTGGTGTCGTGCAACAATACCTGAATAGACCGCTACAGTGGTGAGTGTTTTAGCCAGAAAGTTCACTAGTTAACGAATGTATCGTTAGATCCCACCAAATGACAGCTTTCAGCGCGTGGACGAAGGACATATACAGTGCAGAGATAATAGCTAATGCAATACATTGAACGTCAGAGACTGTTTTCGATACAAATAAAAGACCGCGATTAGATTCCGCGATTAGATTAGTTTTTCTTTCCATAGATCCGTGTTGAGGAGATCCTCGTGGATGTGTAACATGTCAATTTTATAAAAAGCTGAAATAACAATATTAATAGTATGAATATATATACAATATATCATTTGTTTCTATTAAAAAATTCGTCAATGGAGTAGAATAGTATGAATATATATACCCTACATCATTTGTTTCTATTAAAAAATTCGTCAATGAAGTAGAAGGAATTGGCCACTAGTAAGTCTTTCGAGCTCCTTTTAAACTGATCTTTATTTGTAACTAAAGTTTTTATGTTTGCTGGCAAATTATTGAAGATGAGTGTTCCTGAGTAGTGGACCCCTTTTTGAACTAAAGTAAGTGCTTTGAAGTCCTTGTGCAGATCATTTTTGTTCCTGGTATTGTATGTATGAACTGAGCTGTTTGTTGGAAAAAGAGATATATTATTTAGGACAAATTTCATTAAGGAGTAAATATACTGAGAGGCCGTAGTTAGTATAGCCAGTTCTTTGAAGAAGTTTCTACGGGACGTCCGTGAGTTTACTCGACAAATAATACATATTACACGCTTTTGGACTCTGAAAACTTTTGTTTGACTTGAAGAGTTACCCCAAAATATTATACTATATGACATTATGGAATGAAAGTAGGCATCATTGTTAGTATTTTATCAAGAAAATCTTCTACCAACCTGGACGGTTTTATTCACAAAATACTGTTTGATTAAACTGATTGAACTGTTAGGAGCGGATGTTACTTCCGATTCTTCGAAAAACCTTCTCTCCTGAATACAAACAAACATAGAGAAGCAACGGCAAAGGTGTCGTCCTCATGTCGCTGCGCAATGCTACAATGATTAGCTAGTGACAGTTTCGCAGCAAGTGCAGCCAATGAAATAAAAAATGTGCGCAATCTTAGACGATGCATACCCTTCACTGAACTCCCATTGTAACTGAAGACGGTAATGCATGGCGGAATCTAGAGGAAGCTCTTTCCAGCAGTCGATGGCAAGTGGCTGACAATGATAACGACGACTTCGACAACGACGGCGACGACCATGGTTACGGCAACGATGATGACGATGACGAAAATCAGACGCTCCAATTAGAGAAGTGTGTTATTTTATACACAAAACCGATTTCTACCCGAATACGAGCCATTTCCAAACGTTGACACACTGTAGAGAATGTTAGGTTACCAAAGCGGTATGTGGGTGCTTGGAAAACAAACCCTATAATGTTTTTCATGAATGGCAGCGCAGCAGGTCGAATCATCAGACTGACGTACAAATTTGCAGTTAGGGTGCTAGGGGTAGCCACGAGAGCTCTCCTGCTGTCATACCAAATCGCATCCCAGACCGTAACATCTGGTCTAGGTCCAGTGTGTCTAGCACTCAGACAAGTTGATTGCAGGCCCTCAGTTGATCTCATTTCAACCAACACAAGCCCATCACTGCCACCGCGGCACAACCAGCTTTCATCAGGAAACAGAGTCATAGGCCCTCTGCTGTTCCTGATTTAGATATATGATCTAGGTGATAATCTGAGCAGCCCCCTTTGATTGTTTGCAAGATGACGCTGTAATTTACCGTCTAGTAAAATCATCACATGATCAATTCCAATTGCAAAATGATCTAGAGAGAATTTCTGCATGGTGCGAAAAGTGGCAACTGGCACTAAACAAAGAACAGTGCGAGGTCATCCACTTGGGTACTAAAAGAAATCCGATAAATTTTTGGTATACGATAAATCGCACAAATCTAAGTGATGTCAATTCGACTAAATACCTAGGAATTACAATTATGAGCAACTTAAACTGGAAAGGCCACATAGATAATATTGTAGGGAGGGCCAGACAAAGACTGCGCTTTGTTGGCGGAACACTTAAAAGATGCGACAAACCCACTAAAGAGACAGCCTACATTACACTTTTCCGTCCTCTGCTGGAATATTACTGTGCGGTATGGGATCCTTACCAGGTAGGATTGACGGAGGACATCGAAAAAGTGCAAAAGAATGGCAGCTCGTTTCGTGATATCGCGCAATGGGGTGAGAGTGTCACTGATATGATACGTGAGTTGGGGTGGCAGTCACTGAAACAAAGGCGATTTTCTTTGCACCGAGATCTATTTACGAATATCAATCACCATCTTTCTCTTCCGAATGCGAAAATATTTTGTTGACACCCACCTACGTAGGCAGAAATGATCATCATAACAAAATAAGAGAAATTAGAGCTCGAACGGAAAGATTTAGGTGTTCCTTTTTCCCACGCGCCATTTGAGAGTGGAATGGTAGAGAACTAGTATGAATAGTTCGATGAACCCTCTGCCACGCACTTAAGTGTGAATTGCAGAGTAACCATGTAGATGCAGATGCAGACGATAGGCCTCCACCCTGCCCTCCAATGAGTTCTTGCTTGACACCACTGAAGTCGCAAATTGTGGTGGTTTGGGGTCAGTGGAATGCACGCTGCAGGACTACTAGCTCAGGGCTGTCCTTCAAGTAAACGATTTTTAACAGTTCGTTGTGTCACTGCCGTGTCAATTGCTGCTCAAATTGCTGCTGCAGATGCAGTACGATGAGCCGAGTCGTACACTGAACACAATTGTCTTCTTTCTCGGTAGTGCTACGTGGCCGTCCGGAACCCTGTCTTCTTGCCGCGGAACGTTCTCTTGACAGCTGCTGCCAGCAGTCGCGTACAGTGGCTACATTCCTGACACATCTTTCTGCAGTAATCCAGACCAGCTCGTGGTAGCCCTGTCACACGACCCCGTTCAAATTCAGTAAGGCGTTGATAACGACGTCTTTGTCACCTTAAAAGTACTCTTGACTAACATCAACTCACCACGTCCTATTTCAAAGCAAGATGCTGGAGGCCGTTACAGCCTCTCTTTAAAGCAAACCCGATTTGCATCGTTATAGTGGCGCTACTAGCGCCACTCTTATGCGATTGGCGAGAAATCTGAATAGATGTCATCGTTCAGATGTAGGAATACACCTACCAACTATCGTTTATTTTGGACAGCTCCTCCGTTGTTTTGCAATATTGTTTCTATCAGTGTAGATTCCAGTACAAGCTCCAATTTTAATTTAAAATTTCATTGTTGTGGACGTCATGTTACAGCCAGATTTCCAATGTAGTATATGCGGACACTACTATCGTTAACGAATGAGACTAATTCTTTGTCTCGCTCGTGGGTGATGTCTTGGAGGCGTAGGTGAGAAGAGGGGGTGGGGGGGGGGGGGTGGGGGGGGAGGAGGGATGTGGGGGGAGATGCCGCAAAACTATAAAATATGGATTTCGTAAAACACAAAAATAAAAAGTAATTAATAATAATCAGTAAAAAGTAAAACAATATATGTATGTTTGCGATGCCAAGCTGATTTGTCATTCATTTCGAGTCGAATGACTTGCAGTAAGATCACACTGGACAATGCTTAAATTTATAGTGAAGAATGAAGAAATTACTTTACAGTATCTGTTTTTTGTTGTTGATTCCGTCGATGGCGTAACAATAACTGCTATTGTGAGCTGTAAATGAATTTGTTGTGACAAATATACACATATACCGGTATTTCATCTCACCTGCATTATTTACTCTGCTATTCAACTTACGCCGTAATCGATTTTGGAACACTGAAAATACAGCTTCAGACGTCTATGAAGAACTCAGAATTAAAAAGAACCAGAAGAAAATGGATGTATCCGATGATTATAGGTTAAAAATTGGCCAGTTCCTAGAGCTGCATCCGGTTTTGTAATTAATATCACTGATCCCAGACCGACAACAATTACTACATTTATGTCTAATGAAAAGTGCAGCTATATAATGCAACCCGTCGCTGATCCTGGTTCCAGCCAGTTCTTATTGTAGAATCAACTGATGCTTTCATCTTTAATAGTTTATTTGGAGAGCTGTAACTTGTGGATTCTCTATTACGAATAGTGTCCTTAAAATGTGCGAATATAGAATGTTATGATTCTAAATTCGATACTAGTACATCCTGAACACTGGAGTAAATAGCACTAGTGAGAGATGAATATATTTCTCATACTTAATCGCTTACAGTATGTTATTCACAATGTAATTTCTTGTTGGAAGAAACGCTTCAAACGAAGTTATTAAACACCGTCGACTATCGCTAACCTGGGGAAAAAAATATGTTTTGCAACATTATATTAACTTGTCTTACTATTGCAGCAGTTGCAAGAATGTTTTATGCTGCTCCTACACTGTTAACGTTTTTCCTTCAGATATTATTTTATCTGGGTAAAAATACCGCTTTAGGAAAGTTTTACACAGGTCGCGGCTGAGGTGGGACGAGTGTCATAGCTGAATCTAGAAACTGTTTTCATGAAGTGTTTGTAGTATTTCAGTGATAGTTCTCATAAATTATTATCACATTTGCAAAAAGAGAAATATATTTTGCAAAAAATATTCATGATTTAACAGCGTATTATTTTAAAAAAATTAGAAAAAAATTCCTAACAGCATTTCAAACGTGTTATACGCAGAGTCTGGTTACGTGATACCTCATTAAAAACCTGTGGAGGGCAACAAATAACTGATGAAATATATTACATTTAGGAGATGCATATTTACGTCGGGATGACCGCGAACAGAGATGCAGAGCGCCGTTGGGACCACAACTACAGCAGACGTAACTGCATGTTTATCCTGTAATTTGTGACAAATACAATGTGTACATAAAGTCTGGGAACACTTTCAATTATTTATTGCACAACAACTAAACATTGTACGGATGTCAACATATTGCATTTTGAAGAGAAATTCTGTAAGTTTTTTTTACAAACAGTCAATATGCGAACCATGAGTCACTCGGCAGACCTCAATACGGTAATCGAATTCTTGCCATACCCATCCCAGATTCTTGCCATACCCATCCCAGCTTGGCTTCGTCGAATGTGGCAGTCGCTTCCCTGTATTTTCCCCCGGAGCTCTGTTACATCACACACCAGATCCTTAATGTGTTCCCACAGAAAAAAAGTCACACGGAGTGAGATCTGGGGATCGGGAAAGCCATTTCATGAAACAGCTCGCTCTGCACCTGAACTCGCCATGCTTGCGACTAGCGCTCACTGTCGGCGAATTACGAAACTACGCTGTGGCGGTATACACCAAAAAGCCTTCAGGGTTTCTCTTCAAAATGATATATGTATGATATCTGTACAGTGTTTGATTCTTGTGCAATAAATAATTTAAAGTGTTCGCGGACTTTATGTACATCCTGTACATAACATAGTTACGTCAATGACTTGTCACGTTCTATTGCCACAACAAAGCATAATTTAACACCTACATCTATACTCTGCAAGCCACTTAACGGTGTGTAGTGGAAAGTGCTTTGCATAACACTGTTACTTTCTCCTTTTCCTGTCCCAGTCGTGAGTAGTTCACAGCAAGGAAGATTACTGGTAAGCTTTCGTGTGAGCTCAAATTACTCTTATTTGACCCTCATAGCCTTACCGCGTGATACACGTAGGAGGAAGCAATGTACTGGTTGACTTTTTCGAGGAAAGTACGGTCTCGGAATTTAGTATTAAAGTTCTGAGAAGCGTCAACCAATATATTGCTTCCTCGCACGTAATTCTCGCGAAAAGACCATGAAGATAAAATTAGAAACATTCAATCTCACACAGAAGCTTACCAGCAACCGCTTTTCTCGCGAACCCTTCGCGGCTGGAACGGGAAAGGGGGAAAATGACAATGATACTCAAAGTACCTTCTGCCATACATCGTAAGGTATCTTGCGGAGAGTAAATGTAGATGTAGACGTATGTTTTAATGTGGCCGTAGAATGATACAACTCTATCAGCCAAAATAAAATAATTTTTAGAGAAATATGACAGTCGTTATTTTAGCAGTCATTTCCGATTATTTGTGTAGATCATTACCATCTGCAAGGTGGCAAAAATATTTTGAGACAGGATATCATGATCAAACACACTTTCGCTGAAGCAGATACGATGCTATGAAAAGCAGCTGCTCCACAGTCTGGACAGTCCATCAAACGGCCGGGAGAGCGATGTGCCGACCACGTGCTCTTCACACCGTATCTGCATTAGGCCGCAAGGAAGACACACGGCGACACGTCAACATTCCTAGGGCGTTCAATGTCAGGACGAGGAGCCCTATTTTAGCTATCGCTACCACAATCGGCAAAAATAAAATCTCTGTAGGATCACATTGTTGTCCATCTGTATGCCCATGCAAACTGTTATAAACGCCTTTTCAGGAACGGGCAGACCTATCAAGGTCAGATTCTGAGGTCTAAGGTCTCCTTGAAGTGTAATAAATTAAGCTTCTAAGTCAGTGCAATCAAAAGATACGGCCACATTTATGTCACATATTTTTACACTCACAAACTCACTCATCAAATACTATAGAATACTTTCCTTCGACCTCGAATCATGAAGTCACATTCTAAGGTTTAAAGTCTCCTTGAAGTGTAATAAATTAAGCTTCTAAGTCAGTGCAATCAAAAGATACGGCCACATTTATGTCACATATTTTTACACTCACAAACTCACTCATCAAATACTATAGAATACTTTCTTTCGACTTCGAATCATGAAGTCACATTCTAAGGTTTAAGGTCTCCTTGAAGTGTAATAAATTAAGCTTCTAAGTCAGTGCAATCAAAAGATACGGCCACATTTATGGCACACATTTTTACACTCTCAAACTCAGTCATCAAATACCATAGAATACTTTCCTTAGACTTTGAATCATGAAGTTTGGCAGGAAACAAGACTTCACAGTACAAGTAGATGGAAAAAAATCCGAAAATTTTTAATTAGTAATTATCTCACATGAAAAAAGTTTTTTCATTTATTATTCGATTGTCTGTCTGTCCATCCATCCGTTAAGCATTCTTTTTCTCATGAACGCGTAGACGTATCAAGTTGCAAGCCTGTAGCTCCTTGGCAGTGTAATAAATGTAAGCTTCCAAGTCAATGCAACCAGAAGATATGGTCATTTTGTCACTCACGCATCAGAACCTGTAGAGTTGGCCTAGAATCATGAAATTTGGCAGAAAGTAAGCTTTCACAGTACAAATAAAGGGGAAAAAATCAGAAAATCTGTAATTGTTGTTGTTGTGGTCTTCAGTCCAGAGACTGCAACTCTCCATGCTACTCTATTCTGTGCAAGCTTCTTCATCTCCAAGTACCTACACCAACCTACATGCTTCTGAATCTGCTTAGTGTGTTAATCTCTTGGTCTCCCTCTACGATTTTTACCCTCCATGCTGCCATCCCAGGTTAAATAAATAAAAAATAAATAGGTGATTCCTTGATGCCTCAGAACGTGTCCTACCAACCGATCCCTTCTTCTAGTCGAGTTGTGCCACAAATTCCTCTTCTCCCCAATTATATTCAGTACCTCCTCATTAGTTGTCATTCTTCTGTAGCACTGCATCTGGAAAGCTTCTGTTCTCTCCTTGTCTAAACTATTTATCGTCCATGTTCGATTTCCATACATGGCTACACTCTATACAAATACCTTCAGAAAAGACTCCCTGACACTTAAATCTATACTCGATGTTAAGAAATTTCTCTTCTTCAGAAACGCTTTTCATGCCTTTGCCAGTCATGATCTGTAATCTGTAATTATATCACTATATTTCTTTTGTCATTTGTTTTGCGACACCAGACTTAAAACATTCTCGGAAGTCTTGGAATTCTGCGGACTGATATCTTGCCAGTATCAATATTGATAACAGACAAAAATTGTCGAGATTTTCGATTTACGGGATTGGTGAACTGTATGTGTACATAGGGGTAGCGTCTTTGATTCATAATCAAAACCTCTTCGGTCCTGGGTTCGATCCCCGCCACTGCCTAAATTTTGATAAATAATCAGCATTGGCGGCCGAAGACTTCCGGCATGAGAAGTCAGCCTCATTCTGCCAACGGCCTTGTCAAAGAGGGCGGAGGAGCGGAAAGAGGTTCAGGGCACTCTCTTGTCCTAGGGGTGGGAAATTGCCCCAAAAGGCGGAAGAATCAGCAATGATCAACGACATGAGGATGCACAAGGCAATGGAAACCACTACATTAAAGACACGTAACGTGTATCCACAGCACATGTGGCCTGTAATTGAAGAAGTGTCATGATGATCTCTCCATTGGCAAAAGATTCCGGAATAGTCCCCCATTCGGATCACCGGGAGGGGACTGCCAAGGGGGAGGTTACCATGAGAAAAAGTTTGAATAATCAACGAAAGGATAACGTTCTACGAGTCGGGGCGTGGAATGTCAGAACCTTGAACGTGGTAGGGAAACTAGAAAATCTGAAAAGGGAAATGCAAAGGCTCAATCTAGATATAGTAGGGGTCAGTGAAGTGAAGTGGAAAGAAGACAAGGATTTCTGGTCAGATGAGTATCGGGTAATATCAACAGCAGCAGAAAATGGTATAACAGGTGTAGGATTCGTTATGAATAGGAAGGTAGGGCAGAGGGTGTGTTACTGTGAACACTTCAGTGACCGTGTTGTTCTAATCAGAATCGACAGCAGACCAACACCGACAACGATAGTTCAGGTATACATGCCGACGTCGCAAGCTGAAGATGAACAGATAGAGAAAGTGTATGAGGATATTGAAAGGGTAATGCAGTATGTAAAGGGGGACGAAAATCTAATAGTAATGGAATGCAGTTGTAGGGGAAGGAGTACAAGAAAAGGTTACAGGAGAATATGGGCTTGGGACAAGGAATGAAAGAGGAGAAAGACTAATTGAGTTCTGTAACAAGTTTCAGCTAGTAATAGCGAATACCCTGTTCAAGAATCACAAGAGGAGGAGGTATACTTGGAAAAGGCCGGGAGATAAGGGAAGATTTCAATTAGTTTACATCATGGTCAGACAGAGATTCCGAAATCAGATACTGGATTGTAAGGCGTACCCAGAAGCAGATATAGACTCAGATTACAATATAGTAGTGATGAAGAGTAGGCTGAAGTTCAAGACATTAGTCAGGAAGAATCAATACGCAAAGAAGTGGGATACTGAAGTACTAAGAAATGACGAGATACGTTTGAAGTTCTCTAAAGCTATAGATACAGCAATAAGGAATAGCGCAGTAGGCAGTACAGTTGAAGAGGAGTGGACATCTCTCAAAAGGGTCATCACAGAAGTTGGGAAGGAAAACATAGGTACAAAGAAGGTAGCTGCGAAGAAACCATGGGTAACAGAAGAAATACTTCAGTTGACTGATGAAAGGAGGAAGTACAAGCATGTTTCGGGAAAATCACGAATACAGAAATACAAGTCGCTGAGGAATGAAATAAATAGGAAGTGCAGGGAAGCTAAGACGAAATGGTTGCAGGAAAACTGTGAAGACGTCGAAAAAGATATGATTGTCGGAAGGACAGGCTCAGCATACAGGAAAGTCAAAACAGCCTTTGGTGACATTAAAAGCAACGGTGGTAACATTAAGAGTGCAACGGGAATTCCACTGTTAAATGCAGAGGAGAGAGCAGATAGGTGGAAAGAATACATTGAAAGTCTCTATGAGGGTGAAGATTTGTCTGATGTGATAGAAGAAGAAACAGGAGTCCATTTAGAAGAGATAGGGGATCCAGTATTAGAATCGGAATTTCAAAGAGATTTGGAGGACTTACGGTCAAATAAGGCAGAAGGGATAGATAACATTCCATCAGAATTTCTAAAATCATTGGTATGTAGAATATATGAGTCTGGCGATATACCATCTGACTTTCGGAAAAGCATCATCCACACAATTCCGAAGACGGCAAGAGCTGACAAGTGCGAGAATTATCGCACAATCAGCTTAACAGCTCACGCATCGAAGCTGTTTACAAGAATAATACACAGAAGAATGGAAAAGAAAATTGAGAATGCGCTAGGTGACGATCAGTTTGGCTTTAGGAAAAGTAAAGGGACGAGAGAGGCAATTCTGACGTTACGGCTAATAATGGAAGCAAGGCTAAAGAAAAATCAAGACACTTTCATAGGATTTGTCGACCTGGAAAAAGCGTTCGACAATATAAAATGGTGCAAGCTGTTCGAGATTCTGAAAAAAGCAGGGGTAAGCTATAGGGAGAGACGGGTCATATACAATATGTACAACAACCAAGAGGGAATAATAAGAGTGGACGATCAAGAACGAAGTGCTCGTATTAAGAAGAGTGTAAGACAAGGCTGTAGCCTTTCGCCCCTACTCTTCAATTTGTACATCGAGGAAGCAATGATGGAAATAAAAGAAAGGTTCACGAGTGGAATTAAAATACAAGGTGAAAGGATATCAATGATACGATTCGCTGATGACATTGCTATCCTGAGTGAAAGTGAAGAAGAACTAAATGATCTGCTGAACGGAATGAAAAGTCTAATGAGTACACAGTATGGTTTGAGAGTAAATCGGAGAAAGACGAAGGTAATGAGAAGTAGTAGAAATGAGAACAGCGAGAAACTTAACATCAGGATTGATGGTCACGAAGTCAATGAAGTTAAGGAATTCTGCTACCTAGGCAGTAAAATAACCAATGACGGACGGAGCAAGGAGGACATCAAAAGCAGACTCGCTATGGCAAAAAAGGCATTTCTGGCCAAGAGAAGTCTACTAATATCAAATACTGGCCTAAATTTGAGGAAGAAATTTCTGAGGATGTACGTCTGGAGTACAGCACTGTATGGTAGTGAAACATGGACTGTGGGAAAACTGGAACAGAAGAGAATTGAAGCATTTGAGATGTGGTGCTACAGACGAATGTTGAAAATTAGGTGGACTGATAAGGTAAGGAATGAGGAGGTTCTACGCAGAATCGGAGAGTAAAGGAATATGTGGAAAACACTGATAAGGAGAAGGGACAGGATGATAGGACATCTGCTAAGACATGAGGGAATGACTTCCATGGTACTAGAGGGAGCTGTAGAGGGCAAAAACTGTACAGGAAGACAGAGATTGGAATACGTCAAGCAAATAATTGAGGACGTAGGTTGCAAGTGCTACTCTGAGATGAAGAGGTTAGCACAGGAAAGGAATTCGTGGCGGGCCACATCAAACCAGTCAGTCAGTAGACTGATGACAAAAAAAAGTATACATAATTACTTTCGTACGGAGGCCTCAGAGCTCCAGCCCAACTCACACCTGGCCAGTTTTTATTTTACATCCGGTTCTGCTTGCGCTTCTGCCGTGTCACCACTGCTTGCTGTGGTGTGAAGTATTCTTTTCAACCACGTAGCTGGTCAGATATTCAGTCGAAATGTATTTTTTTACAAAGCGGCAGTGAGGAACTGCGTAGGAGGCTCCCCGAAAATTTGTAGTAACAAGAAATTAACCCGGGCTTCTCTTTCTGCGGACGTGTATATGTAATGAGAGAGCGAGCTGACTGCGATGCTTCGCATTTTCTTACCGTTTTCTGCCTGTTGTGACATTCGCAGCAGGAACAGGCATCACGATGTTTCCCTCCACGAGGTGGGAGTGAGGTAAGCTGACTCCGCAGCTGGTGTGACGTGTTGCTGAGCACTGCACTGCAGCACAGGTCGTGAGTTACTCACGCCACGAGAAGCGCAGGCACGCTGCCAAAACGATTCCGGCGTAACCAAGCACTCTCAAAACTTACGAACTAGACCAAATTGAATTGAACAATACAGAAGGATTCCGTGATCACTAATTGGCAAGTACAGATACTAAAGACTTCGGACGCGCTGTGACTACACAAGAGCAACATTTGCTGCACTGCGAAATTAAAACTTACCGAAGAGCAACACGTTACTGCGCTTCCGTCGAGGCGGCCATCTTGCTTACAACGATACTTCATCGTTGCCGTTAGAAGCGTCGGTTAACAGGAATTGTGTCACTTTGTGAGTAGGTAAGTATGCAACGCTGCCGGTATATTTGTTGATGACTAAATGAGTGTGCTCAATGCGCCGTTGTTGCAGAAGTTATTATAAAGAGCTCATACTTCATGCTAGTTTCCACAAATAACACCACAACTAATAAAGTGTCAAAAGCAATGAAACTTGGTTAAAGCATACAGGGTGTTTGTTTTAACTTAAAACAACTAAATGAGGCATCTTACGGTAAAAATGTTCTAGGTGAACTGTTAATAACAATAAAGGGAACCTCTTCTACAACTGGCCACATCCTAACCATCCCTGCCTTCCTATCCGTCCTACGTAGGTGGGGTCGACTTCGTGTTTTCAAATGGGGAACCTCCCCATTTTTACCAAACATTCGGATTCTACGCCAAAAAATACGTAACGTTTACTCAAGCCACTGTTTTCCATTAGTGGTAAATGACACAGTAATCGACAAATATCGACGGTGAATATTTCTACAATTAAGAACCAAGGCACTTAATTCTACATTTCATGTACGATGTAAATATAAGCCTTTGTGTTTTAACGTTTGAAATTTATTTTCTAAATTCACTTTAGCGTTGCAAATTTGACTGTACAGTACAATATGCTTAGCTCTTTCAATGCAGTTAGAAAGTAGGTCGAGCGTGATAGAGGAACAACGCTGTGGATGTATTAGTTTTACCTTCCCATCGGTATGCTTGATGTCGGTGAATCCAATTGCCTCACAACTCGGGCCTGCCGATTTCGGTACCCGTGGGAGATGCCCCGGTCACTATCACTTCACAGACATTTCATTTTATTACAATGGTTGTTTGTATTGCGCCGGAGGCAATGTAGCGGCCAGAGCAAGAGTTCCGGCGAATGCATGGAAACAACCACCGAAATCAGTCACCCAGATGGAGGAGTTCGAAGGCGGCTACTGAAATCGAACATGCCGATGGTATAGCGGACTCACCATGACCAACCTCGTAGCGAACAGAAGACTACGTTACCACACAAACAGCTTATTTTCCAGAAATGTCAATGTCTAGCCACATTACATGCATGTACAATGACATCTGCAACACTCAAGTAACGTTTCAGCATCATTATCAACCGTTAACACACAAATGTTTACAGTTACATTGTAAGTGAAATGTAGAATCAAATGCGTCGGCTCTTAATTGCGAAAACAGGCACACTTGATAAATGTCGATTACAGTGCCTTCTACCACCAATGGGAAACAATAGATTGAGTAAACCGTAATTTTTTCAGCGTGGAATCCGAATACGTAATAAAACTGTGGAGGTGGGTGACCTTTTGAAAATACAATACTGATTCCACTCACATAGGAAGATTGGTTAGGAGACGGCCAGTTACAGCACAGACAGATGCCCCCTTTTTCTAATATTAACTGTTGACATAGAACATTTTATTTCCGTACGATGCGTCCTTATCGAGATATTTAGCTGTCTCAAGTTAAAACAAAAACAAGCACGAATGAACACGTAGATAAGAAAATGTGGAAACACAGTACCAGGCAAAGAATTTGTATTCGAACTGAGAACATGTTTTAAAAGTGCAAAACTAATGTCTTTGTTAATGCGTTTTAATGCCCAAGTAACACTTATTAATGACGTGGAGTCCGCTTTAATATCCTTGTAGCTACAGAGATGTGAATGCCAGCTCAAATCGATACTGTTCGAGACCATATTCGACTTCATATTCCATCACCTACAGCTACATCTTTAGCCTACAACGCACCTGAAGACTTGTGGCGGAAGGTCATGATCATCCCTCGAAAGGTATGGTGGAGTATGGAATCCTTGTAGATTCCTACGGAGGAGGAAATACCGCCATAAACCGTTCACTCGGATTTCTATGTTCAGACATTTAAGGTTAGGTATGAGCCAGTTACCTACATATCACTTTTGTGTGAGTGTGTGTGTGTGTGTGTGTGTGTGTGTGTGTGTGTGTGAGAGAGAGAGAGAGAGAGAGAGGGGGGGGGGGGAAGAATTTTTGGGATTGGGGGTGGAGGGTGGGGCGCAAGCTAACATACCGCCTTCCCCCATTTTTGCCATGGAGGACAGTTGAGTCACAATGTCATTGTAGTGATCATTACGACAATTGCTTGAGGTGTATTTCACGAGTAAACTTTTCCATGATGCACACTGTTGTTCTTGTAGCGTCTTCCATTAACACATTTCCAGTCGTTTCTGTACGGTCCTGTTCTCCCACTAACGGTTAGCTCGCCTGTGATGAATCAAATACTTGATTTTCTTAATCGAGCATGAAAAGACAGGAGTGTTGAAAGCGACCGACTTCGTAGCTGTATTACCCTTCCATAGGATTTTTACAACGAATCTCCCTAGAACCTGCTTTTCCCATTGTCATCAATGTCAGCCTACAACGCACCTGAAGACTTGTGGCGGAGGGTCATGATCATCCCTCGAAAGGTATGGTGGAGTATGGAATCCTTGTAGATTCCTACGGAGGAGGAAATACCGCCATAAACCGTTCACTCGGATTTCTATGTTCAGACATTTAAGGTTAGGAATGAGTCAGTTACCTACATATTACTTTTGTGTGTGTGTGTGTGTGTGTGTGTGTGTGAGAGAGAGAGAGAGAGAGAGAGAGACAGAGAGAGAGAGAGAAAGAGAGCGAGAGGGGGGGGGGGGAGAATTTTTGGGATTGGGGGTGGAGGGTGGGCCGCAGGCTAACATACCGCCTTCCCCCATTTTTGCCATGGAGGACAGTTGAGTCACAATGTCATTGTAGTGATCATTACGACAATTGCTTGAGGTGTATTTCACGAGTAAACTTTTCCATGATGCACAATGTTGTTCAAGTAGCGTCTTCCATTAACACATTTCCAGTCGTTTCTGTACGGTCCTGTTCTCCCACTAACGGTTAGCTCGCCTGTGATGAATCAAATACTTGATTTTCTTAATCGAGCATGAAAAGACAGGAGTGTTGAAAGCGACCGACTTCGTAGCTGTATTACCCTTCCATAGGATTTTTACAACGAATCTCCCTAGCACCTGCTTTTCCCATTGTCATCAATCCGTTACTTGTTATGGAAATTTTCCTTCCTAGGTGTTTTGTATTTCCTCCGAGCGGTATGTTGGTTCATCTAGTCATTTCATAAGGGAACCTATAGTTTGTCTTGTTATCCGAATGCAACGCTTGTAGAGATTTTTCACTTGTCCTACGTCACAGCAGAATAGCGTTCTGGGGTAACTTATCTTTATGAAATAAAGCGTTCATTACCCAAAAATTTGATGTAAGAATAATATGTGGTGGTCACCCTCGTTTGTCTTGTAGCCATCTGTTTAAGGAGTTAGCCATTTTGACTACTGCCCCACACTACTTTTCTTCCCTCATGAAATTAGATGTAAATGATCCACAGCAGTAAAAACAAACAAAGATGTGCATAATTACAGTACCAGAAGAACTTTTGACAATTTGCCCGATGATATAAAATGTTTGATGGACAAAAAAATTAAATTTGGAAACGAGAAGTTTCGTCCTGAGAGCTCCTTCTATTTCGTAGAGGAATTTCTATTCTTTTAATGTGTAAAACATCTTGGGTGGAAATTACTAACTCACTTGAAAAGTGAATGTACAATGACTCTTTCCACACCATTGCAATTAATCTTACAAATGATTCATGAATTTGATGGACAAAAAATTAAATTTGGAAACGAGAAGTTTCGTCCTGAGAGCTCCTTCTATTTCGTAGAGGAATTTCTATTCTTTTAATGTGTAAAACATCTTGGGTGGAAATTACTAACTCACTTGAAAAGTGAATGTACAATGACTCTTTCCACACCATTGCAATTAATCTTACAAATGATTCATGAAACATATAACTAATTACGACGGTAACATCAGTTATCCCTCGCAGCAGGAAGGCACGTAAAGCGACGCAACTAGTACTACTAATGATTGTCTGTGAGGTCCTTAGTAAAATGGTTCAAATGACTTTGAGCACTATGGGTTTTAACTTCTGAGGTCATCAGTCCCCTAGAACTTAGAACTACTTAAACCTAACTAATCTAAAGACATCACACACACATCCATACCCGAGGCAGGATTCGAACCTGCGACCGTAGTGGTCTCGCGGTTCCAGACTGTAGCGCCTAGAACCGCTCGGTCACCAGCGGCCGGCCATGACAGCATATCCGTACCTGAGTGAACCCAATACATTACATAGCTCGTGTCATTGAGTATATAGATAGTACAATCATATTAATCAGCCATACTAGCCGATGTGCTGCCTTTTTATTTACCTTTGACATGTACACTTTGTACTTATTTTAGTTGCACCTGAAGATGAGACTGAGACTCCGAAACCAGGTTTTGTAAGACTTTAGTAAAAAAAAAAAAATTGTGCAACTGCAGCGGAAGTTTCAATTACGGAAAAACTGCATAACAGTTGTGGATGTTCCGCTAACAGAAATTTGTGCCAGCAGATTTTATTCTATCCACTGTGCCGCATTTTGGAACATCAGTGATTTGCTCAGTACACAGCTGGAGTGAATAGGTACCAGAACAGGAAGACGTTATCAAGAATTTTTATGTCCAAATGAGGAGCCATTTCGAGTTACGCGCTTACCTCACCTACAAAACAGTCGCTTGCCTGGTACTGTAATAAATCGCGACTAGTTAAATAATGACGTTTCTCTGTATTTCGTTTACAGAAACCGATGATATTTCTTCGCATGTTCTGTGGCACGCAACGACACATTATTACGGCTTTGTCTCACTGAAAACACCCATTTCCAACAGATCACAGAAGTTAAGTGATTTTTTGTATGCCCATCCTTGTGACTGGAGGCGACGTCGTAAGTGGCCGGTACTTGGGTGGGTGACAACCTGGGTACGTCACGTGCTGTTGGCAGCTTTCCGTTTGTCGCTACGTGAAAGGGGAGCAGGGATGACGGCCTAGAGTTCCAGAACACCAGCATTTGTACGATTGTCTTGGACTAAATTTCAAACCTCTCATTTAGTGGGGGGTATGTGACACTGTTGCTTGTGATCTCTTTCGGGTTGGGACGTTAAGCTCGTCTGCGTCTTGGCGCTATTCGAGAGGAGCCAGCTATGTGCCGGCACCGGGTGTCAGCCTCTCCTTCTCTCATCTTCGTCCAGCACAACCACGGCACTACACTAACACTCCTTACAGTCAGTTGCACTTAGACACACAACTCTCAAATTTGCGAAAGAAAGGCGCCACAGCGCGTGAAGGGAACAAAAAACTTTTCCAGTTACGCAGCTGAACCTACACTTCGGGTCTCCCAGCCAATGATGTCTACGATTTTACTTGTTAGTACGACACTCATTGGAGACTAGCCCACACAGGACACCTTTACGAAAGGGGTGGACCAGCCCATTGGCTGTCATGCCAATATTACGCTCCCTGATGAAGGCCACCTGCTGTTGCGGCCTAAACGTTGGTAGATTTTACGACAGGAAGCGGTCTACAACCCAGAAGAATTTAATGATAACATCTGGCCACTCTCTGGACTGACATTCTCCGCTGTAGAAGATACAAGTTCTGCATTTTCCGGTGAACTGTTAGACGGAGGTAGCGGCCACCTACGAGTGTAGCTGCTGACGGACAACCTCGTCCTGACCTTCGAATGCAAGCCGTTATCTGTAAACAAGTCCATCGCCGTTTACTCGCTGCAATGGCAATAACAACATCATAATGCGACACAACGACTTCCGCCTGACTGTTGGCTCACAATTCTGCAGATTCCTGTAAATCACCTTCCATCACCGTCAGTCGCATCGACAGCAAAAAGAACCGGTAATTCCTGTAGCATCAGTATGTGGGCAACGATCCTCTTAATAGTCACGTGTCTAGATATGCGCAACATTTTACGTAGGATTCGATGCGAAGCAATATTACAATGATTAAATTTAAAGTAATGTCTCAAAATAGATTTCTGAGTGAGGAGCACATGAGACTAGAAGTTAAGAAATAAAAATGATATTTATCGGAAATAAAAGAGAGAGCAACGACAAGGAAAACAATGTTGATATTTTATTGACTTTTATGTGGAATGAATGTCAACGACTAACAAAACATTCAGATTCAGGTATCTCACGGAAAAGAAATTAACTACCTGTTAGATCCCACTAATATTCAAGAATATTAAACAGATGACGAAGAAGAAAAAGGAGAACATGAAGCATCAGAAATAAATGTTTCCACAATACAAAAACCTCACAAAAATTAAAGGATTTGCAATCTGGGAAAGGTAGAAAAGGTCAACTTTTGAATTAGAAGCCCTAGGATGCTGTTGGCAATTTAATGTTTTTCTAAAAAAAGGGTTTTGTATTTATTGTTTATCGAATTTGGTTCCTTCTGTGGTAGAAATTTGTAAATGTTTTGTAATAATTTGTGCAGTAGGTCCATTTTCCTTCTGAAGGGAAGAAACTTATATTTTTTTAAAACCATTGGTTAGTAAACTTTGATCTTGCCACAGGCTGGCTGTTATTATCCAATCCTATTAAGTTTTAAGAAAGAGCAACGACAAGGATAACATTATTGATATTTTATTGATTTTTGTATGGAATGAATGTCAACAGCGTAACAAAACACACAGATTCAAGTATCTCACGGAAAAGAAATTAACTACAAGATAGATCCGAATAATATTCAAGAATACAAAACAGATGATGAAGAAGAAGAAAAAGAAGAACTTGTGGCATTAGCAATAAATGTTTTCAGAATACAAAAATGTCACATAAAATTAAATGATTTCTAATCTAGGAAAGGTAGAAAAGTCAGTTTTTGTATTAGTAGCTCTATGATACTGTCGGCAATTTAAACTAATGTTCTCCTAAAAATTTTTTGCATTTGTAGTTTATTGAATTTGGTTCCTTCTCTGGTTGAAATTTGTAGTTATATTGTAATAATTTGCTCAGTAGGTTCGTTTTCCTTCTGAAGAAAACAAGTTTATAATTTTTAAAACCGTGCTAAATGGTTTGTAAACATTTGATCCTGCAACTGGCGGGTTGTTATTATCCAATCTTATAAAGTTTCATACGCGTCTAATGCTTAGCAGTGGCGGCTATTTTAATGGCATAATGTATTATCCATCGATCTACATGATGGGATGGTGTTCATTTTTACAATGATATTTTATGACAGCGTGCGCTCTGCTGCAGAGTGAAATATTCATCCTAGAAACAAACGCTAGGATGTGGCAAAGCCATTATGCATTAAATGCTTTCTACTACATGTACTAGTAATACGCGGTGGAGTTTGGAAGACAGTGAAGAGATACTGGCAGACAACAAAATCGGCGCCTGTATCAGATTGATAATGGACGAGTTGTGGATTAACAACGTCAGTTTTAACGCTATGATTAAAAAATAACCGATCTGTTAAGCTCACTAACAGCACATGAGGGCTCAGCCAAATGTTCTACGTACGTCTGCTGTATGTTTCTCTGTGACAGAATGTGCTGCACCAGTCTGACAGACCTCCACACACAAGACACGTTGACACCGCTCTTAACGAGACATGTGGTCGCGTTACAACTGATTGCCTACGACCAACTCCAGTTGATAAAAATCTATCATCTTATAGACATAGAATCCCCGGATAACAGACGAAGGTTAGTAACACAGGTTGATAAGAACAAAGAGGAAAATGGTTTCAGGCAGTCCATGTTTGGAAACAAAGCATTATATCCTAGGCTGAAGTCGAGGAAGAGCTTTTTTCGAACAACTGAATCCATTAGATCATCGTGATTATGAAAGTTAATAAATCAGTCGAGAGGGCTGGGAGAGCGTTTCTGCTACAAAGAGTAGATACGCAGCTATTAGCATTTCACTTAGACAGTTAACTGCAATCATTTAGTTCCAGAATGACGGACACAGAGGAAATAAGGACGAAGTTTAAACAGACTGTAAATCGTGCTCTGGAGGAGTATATGCCTAGTAAGTGGATTAAGGACGGAAAAGACACACCGTGGTTTAGTAAGGAAATTCGGAAAATGCTGAGGAAGCAAAGGCGGTTGCATTCTAGGTTCAAAATAGGACCCGAAAATGACGACAGCCAAACATTAGTAGAGATTCGTGTGTCTGTGAAAAGATCGATGTGCGAAGCATACAACAGCTACCACCGTCATACACTGACCAAAGATCTGGCAGAGAATCCGAAAACATACTGGTCCACTGTAAAATCACTAATCGGGTCTGAGGCTTCCATCCAGTCACTCGTTCACCGGTCTCATTTGGTAGTAGAAGACAGGAAAAGGAAGGACGA